>NC_064928.1:112803799-113425764 GCF_023897955.1 Schistocerca gregaria | reverse complement strand
ACGCTGCAAACAGGCTCTTCTTGGAACCTTTCCTGGTAGTTCAGTAGTTCTTTCCGATGCACTACTGCGTGTTTGCTGTAACCCATGTACCTCCACATTGACGATGAAACACAGAAATTGCATCGGGACTGAATGCAAAAGGCTCCATAACGACTTCTGTCCACTCGAGTTACGCTGCAAACAGGCTCTGCTTTGAACCATTCCTGGGAGTTCAGTAGTTCTTTCCGATGCACTACTGCGCGTTTGCTGTAACCCATGTACCTCCACATTGACGATGAAACACAGAAATTGCATCGGGACTGAATGCAACAGGCACCATAACGACTTCTGTCCACTCGTGTTACGCTGCAAACAGGCTCTTCTTGGAACCTTTCCTCGGAGTTCAGTAGTTCTTTCCGATGCACTACTGCACGTTTGCTGTAACCCATGTACCTCCACATTGACGATGATACACAGAAATTGCATCGGGACTGAATGCAACAGGCACCATAACGACTTCTGTCCACTCGTGTTACGCTGCTAACAGGCTCTTCTTGGAACCTTTCCTGGGAGTTCAGTAGTTCTTTCCGATGCACTACTGCGCGTTTGCTGTAACCCATGTACCTCCACATTGACGATGAAACACAGAAATTGCATCGGGACTGAATGCAACAGGCTCCATAACGACTTCTGTCCACTCGTGTTACGCTGCAAACAGGCTCTTCTTGGAACCTTTCCTGGTAGTTCAGTAGTTCTTTCCGATGCACTACTGCGTGTTTGCTGTAACCCATGTACCTCCACATTGACGATGAAACACAGAAATTGCATCGGGACTGAATGCAAAAGGCTCCATAACGACTTCTGTCCACTCGTGTTACGCTGCAAACAGGCTCTGCTTGGAACCATTCCTGGGAGTTCAGTAGTTCTTTCCGATGCACTACTGCGCGTTTGCTGTAAGCCATGTACCTCCACATTGACGATGAAACACAGAAATTGCATCGGGACTGAATGCAACAGGCACCATAACGACTTCTGTCCACTCGTGTTACGCAGCAAACAGGCTCTGCTTCGAACCATTCCTGGGAGTTCAGCAGTTCTTTCCGATGCACTACTGCGCGTTTGCTGTAACTCATGTACCTCCACATTGACCATGAAACACAGAAATTGCATCGGGACTGAATGCAACAGGCACCATAACGACTTCTGTCCACTCGTGTTATGCTGCAAACAGGCTCTTCTTGGAACCTTTCCTGGGAGTTCAGTAGTTCTTTCCGATGAACTACTGCGCGTTTGCTGTAACCTATGTACCTCCACATTGACGATGAAATACAGAAATTGCATCGGGACTGAATGCAACAGGCACCATAACGACTTCTGTCCACTCGTGTTACGCTACAAACAGGCTCTTCTTGGAACCTTTCCTGGGAGTTCAGTAGTTCTTTCCGATGCACTACTGCGCGTTTGCTGTAACCCATGTACCTTCACATTGACGATGAAACACAGAAATTGCATCGGGACTGAATGAAACTGGCACCATAACGACTTCTGTCCACTTGTGTTACACTGCAAACAGGCTCTTCTTGGAACGTTTCCTGGGAGTTCAGTAGTTCTTTCCGATGCACTACTGCGCGTTTGCTGTAACCCATGTACCTCCACATTGACGATGAAACACAGAAATTGCATCGGGACTGAATGCAACAGGCACCATAACGACTTCTGTCCACTCGTGTTACGCTGCAAACAGACTCTTCTTGGAACCTTTCTTGGGAGTTCAGTAGTTCTTTCCGATGCACTACTGCGCGTTTGCTGTAACCCATGTACCTCCACATTGACGATGAAACACAGAAATTGCATCGGGACTGAATGCAACAGGCTCCATAACGACTTCTGTCCACTCGTGTTACGCTGCAAACAGGCTCTTCTTGGAACCTTTCCTGGTAGTTCAGTAGTTCTTTCCGATGCACTACTGCGCGTTTGCTGTAACCCATGTACCTCCACATTGACGATGAAACACAGAAATTGCATCGGGACTGAATGCAACAGGCACCATAACGACTTCTGTCCACTCGTGTTACGCTGCAAACAGGCTCTTCTTGGAACCTTTCCTGGGAGTTCAGTAGTTCTTTCCGATGCACTACTGCGCGTTTGCTGTGACCCATGTACCTCCACATTGACGATGAAACACCGAAATTGCATCATGACTGAATGCAACAGGCACCATAACGACTTCTGTCCACTTGTGTTACGCTGCAAACAGGCTCTTCTTGGAACCTTTCCTGGGAGTTCAGTAGTTCTTTCCGATGCACTACTGCGCGTTTGCTGTAACCCATGTACCTCCACATTGACGATGAACACAGAAATTGCATAGGGACTGAATGCAACAGGCACCATAACGACTTCTGTCCACTCGTGTTACGCTGCAAACAGGCTCTTCTTGGAACCTTCCTGGGTGTTCAGTAGTTCTTTCCGATGCACTACTGCGCGTTTGCTGTAACCCATGTACCTTCACATTGACGATGAAATACAGAAATTGCATCGGGACTGAATGCAACAGGCACCATAACGACTTCTGTCCACTCGTGTTACGCTGCAAACAGGCTCTTCTTGGAACCTTTCCTGGGAGTTCAGTAGTTCTTTCCGATGCACTACTGCGCGTTTGCTGTAACCCATGTACCTCCACATTGACGATGAAACACAGAAATTGCATCGGGACTGAATGCAACAGGCACCATAACGACTTCTGTCCACTCGTGTTACGCTGCAAACAGGCTCTTCTTGGAACCTTTCCTGGGAGTTCAGCAGCTCTTTCCGATGCACTACTGCGCGTTTGCTGTAACCCATGTACCTCCACATTGACGATGAAACACAGAAATTGCATCGGGACTGAATGCAACAGGCTCCATAACGACTTCTGTCCACTCGTGTTACACTGCAAACAGGCTCGGCTTGGAACCATTCCTGGGAGTTCAGTAGTTCTTTCTGATGCACTACTGCGCGTTTGCTGTAACCCATGTACCTCCACATTGACGATGAAACACAGAAATTGCATCGGGTGTGAATGCAACAGGCACCATAACGACTTCTGTCCACTCGTGTTACGCTTCAAACAGGCTCTTCTTGGAACCTTTCCTGGGAGTTCAGTAGTTCTTTCCGATGCACCACTGCGCGTTTGCTGTAACCCATGTACCTCCACATTGACGATGAAACACAGAAATTGCATCGGGACTGAATGCAACAGGCACCATAACGACTTCCGTCCACTCGTGTTACGTTGCAAACAGGTTCTTCTTGGAACCTTTCCTGGGAGTTCAGTAGTTCTTTCCGATGCACTACTGCGCGTTTGCTGTAACCCATGTACCTCCACATTGACGATGAAACACAGAAATTGCATCGGGACTGAATGCAACAGGCACCATAACGACTTCTGTCCACTTGTGTTACGCTGCAAACAGGCTCTTCTTGGAACCTTTCCTGGGAGTTCAGTAGTTCTTTCCGATGCACTACTGCAAGTTTGCTGTAACCCATGTACCTCCACATTGACGATGAACACAGAAATTGCATAGGGACTGAATGCAACAGGCACCATAACGACTTCTGTCCACTCGTGTTACGCTGCAAACAGGCTCTTCTTGGAACCTTTCCTGGGAGTTCAGTAGTTCTTTCTGATGCACTACTGCGCGTTTGCTGTAACCCATGTACCTCCACATTGACGATGAAACACAGAAATTGCATCGGGACTGAATGCAACAGGCACCATAACGACTTCTGTCCACTCGTGTTACGTTGCAAACAGGTTCTTCTTGGAACCATTCCTGGGAGTTCAGTAGTTCTTTCCGATGCACTACTGCGCGTTTGCTGTAACCCATGTACCTCCACATTGACGATGAAACACAGAAATTGCATCGGGACTGAATGCAACAGGCACCATAACGACTTCTGTCCACTTGTGTTACGCTGCAAACAGGCTCTTCTTGGAACCTTTCCTGGGAGTTCAGTAGTTCTTACCGATGCACTACTGCACGTTTGCTGTAACCCACGTACCTCCACATTGACGATGAAACGCAGAAATTGCATTGGGACTGAATGCAACAGGCACCATAACGACTTCTGTCCACTCGTGTTACGCTGCAAACAGGCTCTTCTTGGAACCTTTCCTGGGAGTTCAGTAGTTCTTTCCGATGCACTACTGCGCGTTTGCTGTAACCCATGTACCTCCACATTGACGATGAAACACAGAAATTGCATCGGGACTGAATGCAACAGGCACCATAACGACTTCTGTCCTCTCGTGTTACGTTGCAAACAGGCTCTTCTTGGAACCTTCCCTGGGAGTTCAGTAGTTCTTTCCGATGCACTACTGCAAGTTTGCTGTAACCCATGTACCTCCACATTGACGATGAAACACAGAAATTGCATCGGGACTGAATGCAACAGGCACCATAACGACTTCTGTCCACTCGTGTTACGCTGCAGACACGCTCTACTTGGAACCCTTCCTGGGAGTTCAGTAGTTCTTTCCGATGCACTACTGCGCGTCTGCTGTAACCCATGTACCTTCACATTGACGATGAAACACAGAAATTGCATCGGGACTGAATGCAACAGGCACCATAACGACTTCTGTCCACTCGTGTTACGCTGCAAACAGGCTCTGCTTCGAACCATTCCTGGGAGTTCAGTAGTTCTTTCCGATGCACTACTGCGCGTTTGCTGTAACACATGTACCTCCACATTGACGATGAAACACAGAAATTGCATCGGGACTGAATGCAACAGGCACCATAACGACTTCTGTCCACTCATGTTACGCTGTAAACAGGCTCTTCTTGGAACCTTTCTTGGGAGTCCAGTAGTTCTTTCCGATGCACTACTGCGTGTTTGCTGTAACCCATGTACCTCCAAATTGACGATGAAACACAGAAATTGCGTAGGGACTGAATGCACCAGCCACCATAACGACTTCTGTCCACTCGTGTTACGCTGCAAACAGGCTCTTCTTGGAACCTTTCCTGGGAGTTCAGTAGTTCTTTCCGATGCACTACTGCAAGTTTGCTGTAACCCATGTACCTCCACATTAACGATGAACACAGAAATTGCATAGGGACTGAATGCAACAGGCACCATAACGACTTCTGTCCACTCGTGTTACGCTGCAAACAGGCTCTTCTTGGAACCTTTCCTGGGAGTTCAGTAGTTCTTTCCGATGCACTACTGCGCGTTTGCTGTAACCCATGTACCTCCACATTGACGATGAAACACAGAAATTGCATCGGGACTGAATGCAACAGGCACCATAACGACTTCTGTCCTCTCGTGTTACGTTGCAAACAGGCTCTTCTTGGAACCTTCCCTGGGAGTTCAGTAGTTCTTTCCGATGCACTACTGCAAGTTTGCTGTAACCCATGTACCTCCACATTGACGATGAACACAGAAATTGCATAGGGACTGAATGCAACAGGCACCATAACGACTTCTGTCCACTCGTGTTACGCTGCAAACAGGCTCTTCTTGGAACCTTTCCTGGGAGTTCAGTAGTTCTTTCTGATGCACTACTGCGCGTTTGCTGTAACCCATGTACCTCCACATTGACGATGAAACACAGAAATTGCATCGGGACTGAATGCAACAGGCACCATAACGACTTCTGTCCACTCGTGTTACGTTGCAAACAGGTTCTTCTTGGAACCATTCCTGGGAGTTCAGTAGTTCTTTCCGATGCACTACTGCGCGTTTGCTGTAACCCATGTACCTCCACATTGACGATGAAACACAGAAATTGCATCGGGACTGAATGCAACAGGCACCATAACGACTTCTGTCCACTTGTGTTACGCTGCAAACAGGCTCTTCTTGGAACCTTTCCTGGGAGTTCAGTAGTTCTTTCCGATGCACTACTGCAAATTTGCTGTAACCCATGTACCTCCACATTGACGATGAACACAGAAATTGCATAGGGACTGAATGCAACAGGCACCATAACGACTTCTGTCCACTCGTGTTACGCTGCAAACAGGCTCTTCTTGGAACCTTTCCTGGGAGTTCAGTAGTTCTTTCCGATGCACTACTGCGCGTTTGCTGTAACCCATGTACCTCCACATTGACGATGAAACACAGAAATTGCATCGGGACTGAATGCAACAGGCACCATAACGACTTCTGTCCTCTCGTGTTACGTTGCAAACAGGCTCTTCTTGGAACCTTCCCTGGGAGTTCAGTAGTTCTTTCCGATGCACTACTGCAAGTTTGCTGTAACCCATGTACCTCCACATTGACGATGAAACACAGAAATTGCATCGGGACTGAATGCAACAGGCACCATAACGACTTCTGTCCACTCGTGTTACGCTGCAGACACGCTCTACTTGGAACCCTTCCTGGGAGTTCAGTAGTTCTTTCCGATGCACTACTGCGCGTCTGCTGTAACCCATGTACCTTCACATTGACCATGAAACACAGAAATTGCATCGGGACTGAATGCAACAGGCACCATAACGACTTCTGTCCACTCGTGTTACGCTGCAAACAGGCTCTGCTTCGAACCATTCCTGGGAGTTCAGTAGTTCTTTCCGATGCACTACTGCGCGTTTGCTGTAACACATGTACCTCCACATTGACGATGAAACACAGAAATTGCATCGGGACTGAATGCAACAGGCACCATAACGACTTCTGTCCACTCATGTTACGCTGTAAACAGGCTCTTCTTGGAACCTTTCTTGGGAGTCCAGTAGTTCTTTCCGATGCACTACTGCGTGTTTGCTGTAACCCATGTACCTCCAAATTGACGATGAAACACAGAAATTGCGTAGGGACTGAATGCACCAGGCACCATAACGACTTCTGTCCACTCGTGTTACGCTGCAAACAGGCTCTTCTTGGAACCTTTCCTGGGAGTTCAGTAGTTCTTTCCGATGCACTACTGCAAGTTTACTGTAACCCATGTACCTCCACATTAACGATGAACACAGAAATTGCATAGGGACTGAATGCAACAGGCACCATAACGACTTCTGTCCACTCGTGTTACGCTGCAAACAGGCTCTTCTTGGAACCTTTCCTGGGAGTTCAGTAGTTCTTTCCGATGCACTACTGCGCGTTTGCTGTAACCCATGTACCTCCACATTGACGATGAAACACAGAAATTGCATCGGGACTGAATGCAACAGGCACCATAACGACTTCTGTCCTCTCGTGTTACGTTGCAAACAGGCTCTTCTTGGAACCTTCCCTGGGAGTTCAGTAGTTCTTTCCGATGCACTACTGCAAGTTTGCTGTAACCCATGTACCTCCACATTGACGATGAAACACAGAAATTGCATCGGGACTGAATGCAACAGGCACCATAACGACTTCTGTCCACTCGTGTTACGCTGCAGACACGCTCTACTTGGAACCCTTCCTGGGAGTTCAGTAGTTCTTTCCGATGCACTACTGCGCGTCTGCTGTAACCCATGTACCTTCACATTGACGATGAAACACAGAAATTGCATCGGGACTGAATGCAACAGGCACCATAACGACTTCTGTCCACTCGTGTTACGCTGCAAACAGGCTCTGCTTCGAACCATTCCTGGGAGTTCAGTAGTTCTTTCCGATGCACTACTGCGCGTTTGCTGTAACACATGTACCTCCACATTGACGATGAAACACAGAAATTGCATCGGGACTGAATGCAACAGGCACCATAACGACTTCTGTCCACTCATGTTACGCTGTAAACAGGCTCTTCTTGGAACCTTTCTTGGGAGTCCAGTAGTTCTTTCCGATGCACTACTGCGTGTTTGCTGTAACCCATGTACCTCCAAATTGACGATGAAACACAGAAATTGCGTAGGGACTGAATGCACCAGGCACCATATCGACTTCTGTCCACTCGTGTTACGCTGCAAACAGGCTCTTCTTGGAACCTTTCCTGGGAGTTCAGTAGTTCTTTCCGATGCACTACTGCGCGTTTGCTGTAACCCATGTACCTCCACATTGACGATGAAACACAGAAATTGCATCGGGACTGAATGCAACAATCACCACAACAACTTCTGTCCTCTCGTGTTATGCAGCAAACAGGCTCTTCTTGGAACCTTTCCTGGGAGTTCAGTAGTTCTTTCCGATGCACTACTGCGCGTTTGCTGTAACCCATGTACCTCCACATTGACGATGAAACACAGAAATTGCATCGGGACTGAATGAAACAGGCACCATAACGACTTCTGTCTACTCGTGTTATGCTGCAAACAGGCTCTTCTTGGAACCTTTCCTGGGAGTTCAGTAGTTCTTTCCGATGCACTACTGCGCGTTTGCTGTAACCCATGTACCTCCACATTGACGATGAAACACAGAAATTGCATCGGGACTGAATGCACCAGGCACCATAACGACTTCTGTCCACTCGTGTTACGCTGCAAACAGGCTCTTCTTGGAACCATTCCTGGAAGTTCAGTAGTTCTTTCCGATGCACTACTGCGCGTTTGCTGTAACCCATGTACCTCCACATTGACGATGAAACACAGAAATTGCATCGGGACTGAATGAAACAGGCACCATAACGACTTCTGTCCACTCGTGTTACGCTGCAAACAGGCTCTTCTTGGAACCATTCCTGGAAGTTCAGTAGTTCTTTCCGATGCACTACTGCGCGTTTGCTGTAACCCATGTACCTCCACATTGACGATGATACACAGACATTGCATCGGGACTGAATGCAACAGGCACCATAACGTCTTCTGTCCACTCGTGTTACGCTGCAAACAGGCTCTTCTTGGAACCTTTCCCGGGAGTTCAGTAGTTCTTTCCGATGCACTACTGCGCGTTTGCTGTAACCCATGTACCTCCACATTGACGATGAAACACAGAAATTGCATCGGGACTGAATGCAACAGGCACCATAACGACTTCTGTCCACTCGTGGTACGCTGCAAACAGGCTCTTCTTGGAACCTTTCCTGGGAGTTCAGTAGTTCTTTCCGATTCACTACTGCGCGTTTGCTGTAACCCATGTACCACCACATTGACGATGAAACACAGAAATTGCATCGGGACTGAATGCAACAGGCACCATAACGACTTCTGTCCACTCGTGTTACGCTGCAAACAGGCTCTGCTTGGAACCTTTCCTGGGAGTTCAGTAGTTCTTTCCGATGCACTACTGCGCGTTTGCTGTAACCCATGTACCTCCACATTGACGATGAAACACAGAAATTGCATCGGGACTGAATGCAACAGGCACCATAACGACTTCTGTCCACTCGTGTTACGCTGCAAACAGGCTCTTCTTTTAACCTTTCCTGGGAGTTCAGTAGTTCTTTCCGATTTACTACTGCGCGTTTGCTGTAACCCATGTACCTCCACATTGACGATGAAACACAGAAATTGCATCGGGACTGAATGCAACAGGCACCATAACGACTTCTGTCCACTCGTGTTAAGCTGCAAACAGGCTCTTCTTAAGACCTTTCCTGGGAGTTCAGTAGTTCTTTCCGATGCACTACTGCGCGTTTGCTGTAACCCATGTACCTCCACATTGACGATGAAATACAGAAATTGCATCGGGACTGAATGCAACAGGCTCCATAACGACTTCTGTCCACTCGTGTTACGCTGCAAACAGGCTCTTCTTGGAACCTTTCCTGGGAGTTCAGTAGTTCTTTCCGATGCACTACTGCGCGTTTGCTGTAACCCATGTACCTCCACATTGACGATGAAACACAGAAATTGCATCGGGACTGAATGCAACAGGCACCATAACAACTTCTGTCCACTCGTGTTACGCTGCAAACAGGCTCTTCTTGGAACCTTTCCTGGGAGTTCAGTAGTTCTTTCCGATGCACTACTGCGCGTTTGCTGTAACCCATGTACCTCCACATTGACGATGAAACACAGAAATTGCATCGGGACTGAATGCAACAGGCACCATAACGACTTCTGTCTACTCGTGTTATGCTGCAAACAGGCTCTTCTTGGAACCTTTCCTGGGAGTTCAGTAGTTCTTTCCGTTTCACTACTGCGCGTTTGCTGTAACCCATGTACCTCCACATTGACGATGATACACAGAAATTGCATCGGGACTGAATGCAGCAGGAACCATAACGACTTCTGTCCACTCGTGTTATGCTGCAAACAGGCTCTTCTTGGAACCTTTCCTGGGAGTTCAGTAGTTCTTTCCGATGCACTACTGCGCGTTTGCTGTAACCCATGTACCTCCACATTGACGATGAAACACAGAAATTGCATCGGGACTGAATGAAACAGGCACCATAACGACTTCTGACCACTCGTGTTACGCTGCAAACAGGCTCTTCTTGGAACCTTTCCTGGGAGTTCAGTAGTTCTTTCCGATGCACTACTGCGCGTTTGCTGTAACCCATGTACCTCCACATTGACGATGAAACACAGAAATTGCATCGGGACTGAATGCAACAGGCACCATAACGACTTCTGTCCACTCGTGTTACGCTGCAAACAGGCTCTTCTTGGAACCTTTCCTGGGAGTTCAGTAGTTCTTTCCGATTCACTACCACGCGTTTGCTGTAACCCATGTACCACCACATTGACGATGAAACACAGAAATTGCATCGGGACTGAATGCACCATGCACCATAACGACTTCTGTCCACTCGTGTTATGCTGCAAACAGGCTCTTCTTGGAACCTTTCCTGGGAGTTCAGTAGTTCTTTCCGATGCACTACTGCGCGTTTGCTGTAACCCATGTACCTCCACATTGACGATGAAACACAGAAATTGCATCGGGACTGAATGAAACAGGCACGATAACGACTTCTGTCCACTCGTGTTACGCTGCAAACAGGCTCTTTTTGGAACCATTCGTAGAAGTTCAGTAGTTCTTTCCAAAGCACTACTGCGCGTTTGCTGTAACCCATGTACCTCCACATTGACGATGAAACACAGAAATTGCATCGGGACTGAATGCAACAGGCACCATAACGACTTCTGTCCACTCGTGTTACGTTGCAAACAGGCTCTTCTTGGAACCTTTCCTGGGAGTTCAGTAGTTCTTTCCGATGCACTACTGCGCGTTTGCTGTAACCCATGTACCTCCACATTGACGATGAAACACAGAAATTGCATCGGGACTGAATGCAACAGGCACCATAACGACTTCTGTCCACTCGTGGTACGCTGCAAACAGGCTCTTCTTGGAACCTTTCCTGGGAGTTCAGTAGTTCTTTCCGATTCACTACTGCGCGTTTGCTGTAACCCATGTACCACCACATTGACGATGAAACACAGAAATTGCATCGGGACTGAATGCACCAGGCACCATAACGACTTCTGTCCACTCGTGTTATGCTGCAAACAGGCTCTTCTTGGAACCTTTCCTGGGAGTTCAGTAGTTCTTTCCGATTCACTACTGCGCGTTTGCTGTAAGCCATGTACCTCCACATTGACGATGAAACACAGAAATTGCATCGGGACTGAATGCAACAGGCACCATAACGACTTCTGTCCACTCGTGTTACGCTGCAAACAGGCTCTTCTTTTAACCTTTCCTGGGAGTTCAGTAGTTCTTTCCGATTTACTACTGCGCGTTTGCTGTAATCTATGTACCTCCACATTGACGATGAAACACAGAAATTGCATCGGGACTGAATGCAACAGGCACCATAACGACTTCTGTCCACTCGTGTTACGCTGCAAACAGGCACTTCTTGAGACCTTTCCTGGGAGTTCAGTAGTTCTTTCCGATGCACTACTGCGCGTTTGCTGTAACCCATGTACCTCCACATTGACGATGAAATACAGAAATTGCATCGGGACTGAATGCAACAGGCTCCATAACGACTTCTGTCCACTCGTGTTACGCTGCAAACAGGCTCTTCTTGGAACCTTTCTTGGGAGTTCAGTAGTTCTTTCCGATGCACTACTGCGCGTTTGCTGTAACCCATGTACCTCCACATTGACGATGAAACACAGAAATTGCATCGGGACTGAATGCAACAATCACCATAACAACCTCTGTCCACTCGTGTTATGCTGCAAACAGGCTCTTCTTGGAACCTTTCCTGGGAGTTCAATAGTTCTTTCCGATGCACTACTGCGCGTTTGCTGTAACCCATGTACCTCCACATTGACGATGAAACACAGAAATTGCATCGGGACTGAATGCAACAGGCACCATAACGACTTCTGTCTACTCATGTTATGCTGCAAACAGGCTCTCCTTGGAACCTTTCCTGGGAGTTCAGTAGTTCTTTCCGATTCACTACTGCGCGTTTGCTGTAACCCATGTACCTCCACATTGACGATGAAACACAGAAATTGCATCGGGACTGAATGCAACAGGCACCATAACGACTTCTGTCCACCCGTGTCATGCTGCAAACAGGCTCTTCTTGGAACCTTTCCTGGTAGTTCAGTAGTTCTTTCCGATGCACTACTGCGCGTTTGCTGTAACCCATGTACCTCCACATTGACGATGAAACACAGAAATTGCATCGGGACTGAATGAAACAGGCACCATAACGACTTCTGCCCACTCGTGTTACGCTGCAAACAGGCTCTTCTTGTAACCGTTCCTGGAAGTTCAGTAGTTCTTTCCGATGCACTACTGCGCGTTTACTGTAACACATGTACCTCCACGTTGACGATGATACACAGAAATTGCATCGGGACTGAATGCAACAGGCACCATAACGACTTCTGTCTACTCGTGTTATGCTGCAAACAGGCTCTTCTTGGAACCTTTCCTGGGAGTTCAGTAGTTCTTTCCGATTCACTACTGCGCGTTTGCTGTAACCCATGTACCTCCACATTGACGATGAAACACAGAAATTGCATCGGGACTGAATGAAACAGGCACCATAACGACTTCTGTCCACTCGTGTTACGCTGCAAACAGGCTCTTCTTGGAACCTTTCCTGGGAGTTCAGTAGTTCTTTCCGATGCACTACTGCGCGTTTGCTGTAACCCATGTACCTCCACATTGACGATGATACACAGAAATTGCATCGGGACTGAATGCAGCAGGCACCATAACGACTTCTGTCCACTCGTGTTATGCTGCAAACAGGCTCTTCTTGGAACCTTTCCTGGGAGTTCAGTAGTTCTTTCCGATGCACTACTGCGCGTTTGCTGTAACCCATGTACCTCCACATTGACGATGAAACACAGAAATTGCATCGGGACTGAATGAAACAGGCACCATAACGACTTCTGACCACTCGTGTTACGCTGCAAACAGGCTCTTCTTGGAACCTTTCCTGGGAGTTCAGTAGTTCTTTCCGATGCACTACTGCGCGTTTGCTGTAACCCATGTACCTCCACATTGACGATGAAACACAGAAATTGCATCGGGACTGAATGCAACAGGCACCATAACGACTTCTGTCCACTCGTGTTACGCTGCAAACAGGCTCTTCTTGGAACCTTTCCTGGGAGTTCAGTAGTTCTTTCCGATTCACTACCGCGCGTTTGCTGTAACCCATGTACCACCACATTGACGATGAAACACAGAAATTGCATCGGGACTGAATGCACCAGGCACCATAACGACTTCTGTCCACTCGTGTTATGCTGCAAACAGGCTCTTCTTGGAACCTTTCCTGGGAGTTCAGTAGTTCTTTCCGATGCACTACTGCGCGTTTGCTGTAACCCATGTACCTCCACATTGACGATGAAACACAGAAATTGCATCGGGACTGAATGAAACAGGCACCATAACGACTTCTGTCCACTCGTGTTACGCTGCAAACAGGCTCTTTTTGGAACCATTCGTGGAAGTTCAGTAGTTCTTTCCGATGCACTACTGCGCGTTTGCTGTAACCCATGTACCTCCACATTGACGATGAAACACAGAAATTGCATCGGGACTGAATGAAACAGGCACCATAACGACTTCTGCCCACTCGTGTTACGCTGCAAACAGGCTCTTCTTGTAACCGTTCCTGGAAGTTCAGTAGTTCTTTCCGATGCACTACTGCGCGTTTACTGTAACACATGTACCTCCACATTGACGATGATACACAGAAATTGCATCGGGACTGAATGCAACAGGCACCATAACGACTACTGTCTACTCGTGTTATGCTGCAAACAGGCTCTTCTTGGAACCTTTCCTGGGAGTTCAGTAGTTCTTTCCGATTCACTACTGCGCGTTTGCTGTAACCCATGTACCTCCACATTGACGATGAAACACAGAAATTGCATCGGGACTGAATGAAACAGGCACCATAACGACTTCTGTCCACTCGTGGTACGCTGCAAACTGGCTCTTCTTGGAACCTTTCCTGGGAGTTCAGTAGTTCTTTCCGATTCACTACTGCGCGTTTGCTGTAACCCATGTACCACCACATTGACGATGAAACACAGAAATTGCATCGGGACTGAATGCAACAGGCACCATAACGACTTCTGTCCACTCGTGTTACGCTGCAAACAGGCTCTTCTTGAGACCTTTCCTGGGAGTTCAGTAGTTCTTTCCGATGCACTACTGCGCGTTTGCTGTAACCCATGTACCTCCACATTGACGATGAAATACAGAAATTGCATCGGGACTGAATGCAACAGGCTCCATAACGACTTCTGTCCACTCGTGTTACGCTGCAAACAGGCTCTTCTTGGAACCTTTCTTGGGAGTTCAGTAGTTCTTTCCGATGCACTACTGCGCGTTTGCTGTAACCCATGTACCTCCACATTGACGATGAAACACAGAAATTGCATCGGGACTGAATGCAACAATCACCATAACAACCTCTGTCCACTCGTGTTATGCTGCAAACAGGCTCTTCTTGGAACCTTTCCTGGGAGTTCAATAGTTCTTTCCGATGCACTACTGCGCGTTTGCTGTAACCCATGTACCTCCACATTGACGATGAAACACAGAAATTGCATCGGGACTGAATGCAACAGGCACCATAACGACTTCTGTCTACTCATGTTATGCTGCAAACAGGCTCTTCTTGGAACCTTTCCTGGGAGTTCAGTAGTTCTTTCCGATTCACTACTGCGCGTTTGCTGTAACCCATGTACCTCCACATTGACGATGAAACACAGAAATTGCATCGGGACTGAATGCAACAGGCACCATAACGACTCTGTCCACCCGTGTCATGCTGCAAACAGGCTCTTCTTGGAACCTTTCCTGGGAGTTCAGTAGTTCTTTCCGATGCACTACTGCGCGTTTGCTGTAACCCATGTACCTCCACATTGACGATGAAACACAGAAATTGCATCGGGACTGAATGAAACAGGCACCATAACGACTTCTGCCCACTCGTGTTACGCTGCAAACAGGCTCTTCTTGTAACCGTTCCTGGAAGTTCAGTAGTTCTTTCCGATGCACTACTGCGCGTTTACTGTAACACATGTACCTCCACATTGACGATGATACACAGAAATTGCATCGGGACTGAATGCAACAGGCACCATAACGACTTCTGTCTACTCGTGTTATGCTGCAAACAGGCTCTTCTTGGAACCTTTCCTGGGAGTTCAGTAGTTCTTTCCGATTCACTACTGCGCGTTTGCTGTAACCCATGTACCTCCACATTGACGATGAAACACAGAAATTGCATCGGGACTGAATGAAACAGGCACCATAACGACTTCTGTCCACTCGTGGTACGCTGCAAACAGGCTCTTCTTGGAACCTTTCCTGGGAGTTCAGTAGTTCTTTCCGATTCACTACTGCGCGTTTGCTGTAACCCATGTACCACCACATTGACGATGAAACACAGAAATTGCATCGGGACTGAATGCAACAGGCACCATAACGACTTCTGTCCACTCGTGTTACGCTGCAAACAGGCTCTTCTTGAGACCTTTCCTGGGAGTTCAGTAGTTCTTTCCGATGCACTACTGCGCGTTTGCTGTAACCCATGTACCTCCACATTGACGATGAAATACAGAAATTGCATCGGGACTGAATGCAACAGGCTCCATAACGACTTCTGTCCACTCGTGTTACGCTGCAAACAGGCTCTTCTTGGAACCTATCTTGGGAGTTCAGTAGTTCTTTCCGATGCACTACTGCGCGTTTGCTGTAACCCATGTACCTCCACATTGACGATGAAACACAGAAATTGCATCGGGACTGAATGCAACAATCACCATAACAACCTCTGTCCACTCGTGTTATGCTGCAAACAGGCTCTTCTTGGAACCTTTCCTGGGAGTTCAATAGTTCTTTCCGATGCACTACTGCGCGTTTGCTGTAACCCATGTACCTCCACATTGACGATGAAACTCAGAAATTGCATCGGGACTGAATGCAACAGGCACCATAACGACTTCTGTCTACTCATGTTATGCTGCAAACAGGCTCTTCTTGGAACCTTTCCTGGGAGTTCAGTAGTTCTTTCCGATTCACTACTGCGCGTTTGCTGTAACCCATGTACCTCCACATTGACGATGAAACACAGAAATTGCATCGGGACTGAATGCAACAGGCACCATAACGACTTCTGTCCACCCGTGTCATGCTGCAAACAGGCTCTTCTTGGAACCTTTCCTGGGAGTTCAGTAGTTCTTTCCGATGCACTACTGCGCGTTTGCTGTAACCCATGTACCTCCACATTGACGATGAAACACAGAAATTGCATCGGGACTGAATGAAACAGGCACCATAACGACTTCTGCCCACTCGTGTTACGCTGCAAACAGGCTCTTCTTGTAACCGTTCCTGGAAGTTCAGTAGTTCTTTCCGATGCACTACTGCGCGTTTACTGTAACACATGTACCTCCACATTGACGATGATACACAGAAATTGCATCGGGACTGAATGCAACAGGCACCATAACGACTTCTGTCTACTCGTGTTATGCTGCAAACAGGCTCTTCTTGGAACCTTTCCTGGGAGTTCAGTAGTTCTTTCCAAAGCACTACTGCGCGTTTGCTGTAACCCATGTACCTCCACATTGACGATGAAACACAGAAATTGCATCGGGACTGAATGCAACAGGCACCATAACGACTCTGTCCACCCGTGTCATGCTGCAAACAGGCTCTTCTTGGAACCTTTCCTGGGAGTTCAGTAGTTCTTTCCGATGCACTACTGCGCGTTTGCTGTAACCCATGTACCTCCACATTGACGATGAAACACAGAAATTGCATCGGGACTGAATGAAACAGGCACCATAACGACTTCTGCCCACTCGTGTTACGCTGCAAACAGGCTCTTCTTGTAACCGTTCCTGGAAGTTCAGTAGTTCTTTCCGATGCACTACTGCGCGTTTACTGTAACACATGTACCTCCACATTGACGATGATACACAGAAATTGCATCGGGACTGAATGCAACAGGCACCATAACGACTTCTGTCCACTCGTGTTATGCTGCAAACAGGCTCTTCTTGGAACCTTTCCTGGGAGTTCAGTAGTTCTTTCCGATTCACTACTGCGCGTTTGCTGTAACCCATGTACCTCCACATTGACGATGAAACAAAGAAATTGCATCGGGACTGAATGAAACAGGCACCATAACGACTTCTGTCCACTCGTGTTACGCTGCAAACAGGCTCTTCTTGGAACCTTTCTTGGGAGTTCAGTAGTTCTTTCCGATTCACTACTGCGCGTTTGCTGTAACCCATGTACCACCACATTGACGATGAAACACAGAAATTGCATCGGGACTGAATGCAACAGGCACCATAACGACTTCTGTCCACTCGTGTTATGCTGCAAACAGGCTCTTCTTGAGACCTTTCCTGGGAGTTCAGTAGTTCTTTCCGATGCACTACTGCGCGTTTGCTGTAACCCATGTACCTCCACATTGACGATGAAATACAGAAATTGCATCGGGACTGAATGCAACAGGCTCCATAACGACTTCTGTCCACTCGTGTTACGCTGCAAACAGGCTCTTCTTGGAACCTTTCTTGGGAGTTCAGTAGTTCTTTCCGATGCACTACTGCGCGTTTGCTGTAACCCATGTACCTCCACATTGACGATGAAACACAGAAATTGCATCGGGACTGAATGCAACAATCACCATAACAACCTCTGTCCACTCGTGTTATGCTGCAAACAGGCTCTTCTTGGAACCTTTCCTGGGAGTTCAATAGTTCTTTCCGATGCACTACTGCGCGTTTGCTGTAACCCATGTACCTCCACATTGACGATGAAACACAGAAATTGCATCGGGACTGAATGCAACAGGCACCATAACGACTTCTGTCTACTCATGTTATGCTGCAAACAGGCTCTTCTTGGAACCTTTCCTGGGAGTTCAGTAGTTCTTTCCGATTCACTACTGCGCGTTTGCTGTAACCCATGTACCTCCACATTGACGATGAAACACAGAAATTGCATCGGGACTGAATGCAACAGGCACCATAACGACTTCTGTCCACCCGTGTCATGCTGCAAACAGGCTCTTCTTGGAACCTTTCCTGGGAGTTCAGTAGTTCTTTCCGATGCACTACTGCGCGTTTGCTGTAACCCATGTACCTCCACATTGACGATGACACACAGAAATTGCATCGGGACTGAATGAAACAGGCACCATAACGACTTCTGCCCACTCGTGTTACGCTGCAAACAGGCTCTTCTTGTAACCGTTCCTGGAAGTTCAGTAGTTCTTTCCGATGCACTACTGCGCGTTTACTGTAACACATGTACCTCCACATTGACGATGATACACAGAAATTGCATCGGGACTGAATGCAACAGGCACCATAACGACTTCTGTCTACTCGTGTTATGCTGCAAACAGGCTCTTCTTGGAACCTTTCCTGGGAGTTCAGTAGTTCTTTCCGATTCACTACTGCGCGTTTGCTGTAACCCATGTACCTCCACATTGACGATGAAACACAGAAATTGCATCGGGACTGAATGAAACAGGCACCATAACGACTTCTGTCCACTCGTGTTACGCTGCAAACAGGCTCTTCTTGGAACCTTTCCTGGGAGTTCAGTAGTTCTTTCCGATGCACTACTGCGCGTTTGCTGTAACCCATGTACCTCCACATTGACGATGATACACAGAAATTGCATCGGGACTGAATGCAGCAGGCACCATAACGACTTCTGTCCACTCGTGTTATGCTGCAAACAGGCTCTTCTTGGAACCTTTCCTGGGAGTTCAGTAGTTCTTTCCGATGCACTACTGCGCGTTTGCTGTAACCCATGTACCTCCACATTGACGATGAAACACACAAATTGCATCGGGACTGAATGAAACAGGCACCATAACGACTTCTGACCACTCGTGTTACGCTGCAAACAGGCTCTTCTTGGAACCTTTCCTGGGAGTTCAGTAGTTCTTTCCGATGCACTACTGCGCGTTTGCTGTAACCCATGTACCTCCACATTGACGATGAAACACAGAAATTGCATCGGGACTGAATGCAACAGGCACCATAACGACTTCTGTCCACTCGTGTTACGCTGCAAACAGGCTCTTCTTGGAACCTTTCCTGGGAGTTCAGTAGTTCTTTCCGATTCACTACCGCGCGTTTGCTGTAACCCATGTACCACCACACTGACGATGATACACAGAAATTGCATCGGGACTGAATGCACCAGGCACCATAACGACTTCTGTCCACTCGTGTTATGCTGCAAACAGGCTCTTCTTGGAACCTTTCCTGGGAGTTCAGTAGTTCTTTCCGATGCACTACTGCGCGTTTGCTGTAACCCATGTACCTCCACATTGACGATGAAACACAGAAATTGCATCGGGACTGAATGAAACAGGCTCCATAACGACTTCTGTCCACTCGTGTTACGCTGCAAACAGGCTCTTTTTGGAACCATTCGTGGAAGTTCAGTAGTTCTTTCCGATGCACTACTGCGCGTTTGCTGTAACCCATGTACCTCCACATTGACGATGAAACACAGAAATTGCATCGGGACTGAATGCAACAGGCACCATAACGACTTCTGTCCACTCGTGTTACGTTGCAAACAGGCTCTTCTTGGAACCTTTCTGGGAGTTCAGTAGTTCTTTCCGATGCACTACTGCGCGTTTGCTGTAACCCATGTACCTCCACATTGACGATGAAACACAGATATTGCATCGGGACTGAATGCAACAGGCACCATAACGACTTCTGTCCACTCGTGGTACGCTGCAAACAGGCTCTTCTTGGAACCTTTCCTGGGAGTTCAGTAGTTCTTTCCGATTCACTACTGCGCGTTTGCTGTAACCCATGTACCACCACATTGACGATGAAACACAGAAATTGCATCGGGACTGAATGCACCAGGCACCATAACGACTTCTGTCCACTCGTGTTATGCTGCAAAAAGGCTCTTCTTGGAACCTTTCCTGGGAGTTCAGTAGTTCTTTCCGATTCACTACTGCGCGTTTGCTGTAAGCCATGTACCTCCACATTGACGATGAAACACAGAAATTGCATCGGGACTGAATGCAACACGCACCATAACGACTTCTGTCCACTCGTGTTACGCTGCAAACAGGCTCTTCTTTTAACCTTTCCTGGGAGTTCAGTAGTTCTTTCCGATTTACTACTGCGCGTTTGCTGTAATCTATGTACCTCCACATTGACGATGAAACACAGAAATTGCATCGGGACTGAATGCAACAGGCACCATAACGACTTCTGTCCACTCGTGTTACGCTGCAAACAGGCTCTTCTTGAGACCTTTCCTGGGAGTTCAGTAGTTCTTTCCGATGCACTACTGCGCGTTTGCTGTAACCCATGTACCTCCACATTGACGATGAAACACAGAAATTGCATCGGGACTGAATGAAACAGGCACCATAACGACTTCTGTCCACTCGTGTTACGCTGCAAACAGGCTCTTTTTGGAACCATTCGTGGAAGTTCAGTAGTTCTTTCCGATGCACTACTGCGCGTTTGCTGTAACCCATGTACCTCCACATTGACGATGAAACACAGAAATTGCATCGGGACTGAATGCAACAGGCACCATAACGACTTCTGTCCACTCGTGTTACGTTGCAAACAGGCTCTTCTTGGAACCTTTCCTGGGAGTTCAGTAGTTCTTTCCGATGCACTACTGCGCGTTTGCTGTAACCCATGTACCTCCACATTGACGATGAAACACAGAAATTGCATCGGGACTGAATGCAACAGGCACCATAACGACTTCTGTCCACTCGTGGTACGCTGCAAACAGGCTCTTCTTGGAACCTTTCCTGGGAGTTCAGTAGTTCTTTCCGATTCACTACTGCGCGTTTGCTGTAACCCATGTACCACCACATTGACGATGAAACACAGAAATTGCATCGCGACTGAATGCACCAGGCACCATAACGACTTCTGTCCACTCGTGTTATGCTGCAAACAGGCTCTTCTTGGAACCTTTCCTGGGAGTTCAGTAGTTCTTTCCGATTCACTACTGCGCGTTTGCTGTAAGCCATGTACCTCCACATTGACGATGAAACACAGAAATTGCATCGGGACTGAATGCAACAGGCACCATAACGACTTCTGTCCACTCGTGTTACGCTGCAAACAGGCTCTTCTTTTAACCTTTCCTGGGAGTTCAGTAGTTCTTTCCGATTTACTACTGCGCGTTTGCTGTAATCTATGTACCTCCACATTGACGATGAAACACAGAAATTGCATCGGGACTGAATGCAACAGGCACCATAACGACTTCTGTCCACTCGTGTTACGCTGCAAACAGGCTCTTCTTGAGACCTTTCCTGGGAGTTCAGTAGTTCTTTCCGATGCACTACTGCGCGTTTGCTGTAACCCATGTACCTCCACATTGACGATGAAATACAGAAATTGCATCGGGACTGAATGCAACAGGCTCCATAACGACTTCTGTCCACTCGTGTTACGCTGCAAACAGGCTCTTCTTGGAACCTTTCTTGGGAGTTCAGTAGTTCTTTCCGATGCACTACTGCGCGTTTTCTGTAACCCATGTACCTCCACATTGACGATGAAACACAGAAATTGCATCGGGACTGAATGCAACAATCACCATAACAACCTCTGTCCACTCGTGTTATGCTGCAAACAGGCTCTTCTTGGAACCTTTCCTGGGAGTTCAATAGTTCTTTCCGATGCACTACTGCGCGTTTGCTGTAACCCATGTACCTCCACATTGACGATGAAACACAGAAATTGCATCGGGACTGAATGCAACAGGCACCATAACGACTTCTGTCTACTCATGTTATGCTGCAAACAGGCTCTTCTTGGAACCTTTCCTGGGAGTTCAGTAGTTCTTTCCGATTCACTACTGCGCGTTTGCTGTAACCCATGTACCTCCACATTGACGATGATACACAGAAATTGCATCGGGACTGAATGCAACAGGCACCATAACGACTTCTGTCCACCCGTGTCATGCTGCAAACAGGCTCTTCTTGGAACCTTTCCTGGGAGTTCAGTAGTTCTTTCCGATGCACTACTGCGCGTTTGCTGTAACCCATGTACCTCCACATTGACGATGAAACACAGAAATTGCATCGGGACTGAATGAAACAGGCACCATAACGACTTCTGCCCACTCGTGTTACGCTGCAAACAGGCTCTTCTTGTAACCGTTCCTGGAAGTTCAGTAGTTCTTTCCGATGCACTACTGCGCGTTTACTGTAACACATGTACCTCCACATTGACGATGATACACAGAAATTGCATCGGGACTGAATGCAACAGGCACCATAACGACTTCTGTCTACTCGTGTTATGCTGCAAACAGGCTATTCTTGGAACCTTTCCTGGGAGTTCAGTAGTTCTTTCCGATTCACTACTGCGCGTTTGCTGTAACCCATGTACCTCCACATTGACGATGAAACACAGAAATTGCATCGGGACTGAATGAAACAGGCACCATAACGACTTCTGTCCACTCGTGTTACGCTGCAAACAGGCTCTTCTTGGAACCTTTCCTGGGAGTTCAGTAGTTCTTTCCGATGCACTACTGCGCGTTTGCTGTAACCCATGTACCTCCACATTGACGATGAAACACAGAAATTGCATCGGGACTGAATGCAACAGGCACCATAACGACTTCTGTCCACTCGTGTTATGCTGCAAACAGGCTCTTTTTGGAACCTTTCCTGGGAGTTCAGTAGTTCTTTCCGATTCACTACTGCGCGTTTGCTGTAACCCATGTACCACCACATTGACGATGAAACACAGAAATTGCATCGGGACTGAATGCACCAGGCACCATAACGACTTCTGTCCACTCGTGTTATGCTGCAAACAGGCTCTTCTTGGAACCTTTCCTGGGAGTTCAGTAGTTCTTTCCGATGCACTACTGCGCGATTGCTGTAACACATGTACCTCCACATTGACGATGAAACACAGAAATTGCATCGGGGCTGAATGCAACAGGCACCATAACGACTTCTGTCCACTCGTGGTACGCTGCAAACAGGCTCTTCTTGGAACCTTTCCTGGGAGTTCAGTAGTTCTTTCCGATTCACTACTGCGCGTTTGCTGTAACCCATGTACCACCACATTGACGATGAAACACAGAAATTGCATCGGGACTGAATGCAACAGGCACCATAACGACTTCTGTCCACTCGTGTTATGCTGCAAACAGGCTCTTCTTGGAACCTTTCCTGGGAGTTCAGTAGTTCTTTCCGATTCACTACTGCGCGTTTGCTGTAACCCATGTACCTCCACATTGACGATGAAACACAGAAATTGCATCGGAACTGAATGCAACAGGCACCATAACAACTTCTGTCCACTCGTGTTATGCTGCAAACAGGCTCTTCTTGGAACCTTTCCTGGGAGTTCAGTAGTTCTTTCCGATGCACTACTGCGCGTTTGCTGTAACCCATGTACCTCAACATTGACGATGAAACACAGAAATTGCATCGGGACTGAATGCAACAGGCACCATAACGACTTCTGTCTACTCCTGTTATGCTGCAAACAGGCTCTTCTTGGAACCTTTCCTGGGGGTTCAGTAGTTCTTTCCGATTCACTACTGCGCGTTTGCTGTAACCCATGTACCTCCACATTGACGATGAAACACAGAAATTGCATCGGGACTGAATGCAACAGGCACCATAATGACTTCTGTCCACTCGTGTCATGCTGCAAACAGGCTCTTCTTGGAACCTTTCCTGGGAGTTCAGTAGATCTTTCCGATGCACTACTGCGCGTTTGCTGTAACCCATGTACCTCCACATTGACGATGAAACACAGAAATTGCATCGGGACTGAATGCAACAGGCACCATAACGACTTCTGTCTACTCGTGTTACGCTGCAAACAGGCTCTTCTTGGAACCATTCTTGGAAGTTCAGTAGTTCTTTCCGATGCACTACTGCGCGTTTGCTGTAACACATGTACCTCCACATTGACGATGATACACAGAAATTGCATCGGGACTGAATGCAACAGAAACCATAACGACTTCTGTCCACTCGTGTTACGCTGCAAACAGGCACTTCTTGGAACCTTTCCTGGGAGTTCAGTAGTTCTTTCCGATGCACTACTGCGCGTTCACTGTAACCCATGTACCTCCACATTGACGATGAAATACAGAAATTGCATCGGGACTGAATGCAACAGGCACCATAACGACTTCTGTCCACTCGTGGTACGCTGCAAACAGGCTCTTCTTGGAACCTTTCCTGGGAGTTCAGTAGATCTTTCCGATGCACTACTGCGCGTTTACTGTAACCCATGTACCTCCACATTGACGATGAAACACAGAAATTGCATCGGGACTGAATGCAACAGGCACCATAACGACTTCTGTCCACTCGTGTAACGCTGCAAACAGACTCTTCTTAAACCCTGTCCTGGGAGATCAGTAGTTCTTTCCGATGCACTACTGCGCGTTTGCTGTAACCCATGTACCTCCACATTGACGATGAAACACAGAAATTGCATCGGGACTGAATGCACCAGGCACCATAACGACTTCTGTCCACTTGTGTTACGCTGCAAACAGGCTCTTCTTGGAACCTTTCCCGGGAGTTCAGTAGTTCTTTCCGATGCACTACTGCGCGTTTGCTGTAACCCATGTACCTCCACATTGACGATGAAACACAGAAATTGCATCGGGACTGAATGCAACAGGCACCATAACGACTTCTGTCCACTCGTGTCACGCTGCAAACAGGCTCTTCTTGGAACCTTTCCTGAGAGTTCAGTAGTTCTTTCCGATGCACTACTGCGCGTTTGCTGTAACCCATGTACCTCCACATTGACGATGAAACACAGAAATTGCATCGGGACTGAATGCAACAGGCACCATAATGACTTCTGTCCACTCGTGTTACGCTGCAAACAGGCTCTTCTTGAGACCTTTCCTGGGAGTTCAGTAGTTCTTTCCGATGCACTACTGCGCGTTTGCTGTAACCCATGTACCTCCACATTGATGATGATACACAGAAATTGCATCGGGACTGAATGCAACAGGCTCCATAACGACTTCTGTCCACTCGTGTTACGATGCAAACAGGCTCTTCTTGGAACCTTTCCTGGGAGTTCAGTAGTTCTTTCCGATGCACTACTGCGCGTTTGCTGTAACCCATGTACATCCACATTGACGATGAAGCACAGAAATTGCATCGGGACTGAATGCAACAGGCACCATAACAACTTCTGTCCACTCGTGTTATGCTGCAAACAGGCTCTTCTTGGAACCTTTCCTGGGAGTTCAGTAGTTCTTTCCGATGCACTACTGCGCGTTTGCTGTAACCCATGTACCTCCACATTGACGATGAAACACAGAAATTGCATCGGGACTGAATGCAACAGGCACCATAACGACTTCAGTCTACTCGTGTTATGCTGCAAACAGGCCCTTCTTGGAACCTTTCCTGGGAGTTCAGTAGTTCTTTCCGATTCACTACTGCGCGTTTGCTGTAACCCATGTACCTCCACATAGACGATGAAACACAGAAATTGCATCGGGACTGAATGCAACAGGCACCATAACGACTTCTGTCCACTCGTGTTACGCTGCAAACAGGCTCTTCTTGGAACCTTTCCTGGGAGTTCAGTAGTTCTTTCCGATGCACTACTGCGCGTTTGCTGTAACCCATGTACCTCCACATTGACGATGAAGCACAGAAATTGCATCGGGACTGAATGCAACAGGCACCATAACAACTTCTGTCCACTCGTGTTATGCTGCAAACAGGCTCTTCTTGGAACCTTTCCTGGGAGTTCAGTAGTTCTTTCCGATGCACTACTGCGCGTTTGCTGTAACCCATGTACCTCCACATTGACGATGAAATACAGAAATTGCATCGGGACTGAATGCAACAGGCACCATAACGACTTCTGTCCACTCGTGGTACGCTGCAAACAGGCTCTTCTTGGAACCTTTCCTGGGAGTTCAGTAGTTCTTTCCGATGCACTACTGCGCGTTTACTGTAACCCATGTACCTCCACATTGACGATGAAACACAGAAATTGCATCGGGACTGAATGCAACAGGCACCATAACGACTTCTGTCCACTCGTGTAACGCTGCAAACAGACTCTTCTTGGACCCTGTCCTGGGAGATCAGTAGTTCTTTCCGATGCACTACTGCGCGTTTGCTGTAACCCATGTACCTCCACATTGACGATGAAACACAGAAATTGCATCGGGACTGAATGCACCAGGCACCATAACGACTTCTGTCCACTTGTGTTACGCTGCAAACAGGCTCTTCTTGGAACCTTTCCCGGGAGTTCAGTAGTTCTTTCCGATGCACTACTGCGCGTTTGCTGTAACCCATGTACCTCCACATTGACGATGAAACACAGAAATTGCATCGGGACTGAATGCAACAGGCACCATAACGACTTCTGTCCACTCGTGTCACGCTGCAAACAGGCTCTTCTTGGAACCTTTCCTGGGAGTTCAGTAGTTCTTTCCGATGCACTACTGCGCGTTTGCTGTAACCCATGTACCTCCACATTGACGATGAAACACAGAAATTGCATCGGGACTGAATGCAACAGGCACCATAACGACTTCTGTCCACTCGTGTTACGCTGCAAACAGGCTGTTCTTGAGACCTTTCCTGGGAGTTCAGTAGTTCTTTCCGATGCACTACTGCGCGTTTGCTGTAACCCATGTACCTTCACATTGACGATGAAATATAGAAATTGCATCGGGACTGAATGCAACAGGCTCCATAACGACTTCTGTCCACTCGTGTTACGATGCAAACAGGCTCTTCTTGGAACCTTTCCTGGGAGTTCAGTAGTTCTTTCCGATGCATTACTGCGCGTTTGCTGTAACCCATGTACATCCACATTGACGATGAAACACAGAAATTGCATCGGGACTGAATGCAACAGGCACCATAACAACTTCTGTCCACTCGTGTTATGCTGCAAACAGGCTCTTCTTGGAACCTTTCCTGGGAGTTCAGTAGTTCTTTCCGATGCACTACTGCGCGTTTGCTGTAACCCATGTACCTCCACATTGACGAAGAAACACAGAAATTGCATCGGGACTGAATGCAACAGGCACCATAACGACTTCTGTCCACTCGTGTCACGCTGCAAACAGGCTCTTCTTGGAACCTTTCCTGGGAGTTCAGTAGTTCTTTCCGATGCACTACTGCGCGTTTGCTGTAACCCATGTACCTCCACATTGACGATGAAACACAGAAATTGCATCGGGACTGAATGCAACAGGCACCATAACGACTTCTGTCCACTCGTGTTACGCTGCAAACAGGCTGTTCTTGAGACCTTTCCTGGGAGTTCAGTAGTTCTTTCCGATGCACTACTGCGCGTTTGCTGTAACCCATGTACCTTCACATTGACGATGAAATATAGAAATTGCATCGGGACTGAATGCAACAGGCTCCATAACGACTTTTGTCCACTCGTGTTACGATGCAAACAGGCTCTTCTTGGAACCTTTCCTGGGAGTTCAGTAGTTCTTTCCGATGCACTACTGCGCGTTTGCTGTAACCCATGTACATCCACATTGACGATGAAACACAGAAATTGCATCGGGACTGAATGCAACAGGCACCATAACAACTTCTGTCCACTCGTGTTATGCTGCAAACAGGCTCTTCTTGGAACCTTTCCTGGGAGTTCAGTAGTTCTTTCCGATGCACTACTGCGCGTTTGCTGTAACCCATGTACCTCCACATTGACGATGAAACACAGAAATTGCATCGGGACTGAATGCAACAGGCACCATAACGACTTCAGTCTACTCGTGTTATGCTGCAAACAGGCTCTTCTTGGAACCTTTCCTGGGAGTTCAGTAGTTCTTTCCGATTCACTACTGCGCGTTTGCTGTAACCCATGTACCTCCACATTGACGATGAAACACAGAAATTGCATCGGGACTGAATGCAACAGGCACCATAACGACTTCTGTCCACTCGTGTTATGCTGCAAACAGGCTCTTCTTGGAACCTTTCCTGGGAGTTCAGTAGTTCTTTCCGATGCACTACTGCGCGTTTGCTGTAACCCATGTACCTCCACATTGACGATGAAACACAGAAATTGCATCGGGACTGAATGCAACAGGCTCCATAACGACTTTTGTCCACTCGTGTTACGATGCAAACAGGCTCTTCTTGGAACCTTTCCTGGGAGTTCAGTAGTTCTTTCCGATGCACTACTGCGCGTTTGCTGTAACCCATGTACATCCACATTGACGATGAAACACAGAAATTGCATCGGGACTGAATGCAACAGGCACCATAACAACTTCTGTCCACTCGTGTTATGCTGCAAACAGGCTCTTCTTGGAACCTTTCCTGGGAGTTCAGTAGTTCTTTCCGATGCACTACTGCGCGTTTGCTGTAACCCATGTACCTCCACATTGACGATGAAACACAGAAATTGCATCGGGACTGAATGCAACAGGCACCATAACGACTTCAGTCTACTCGTGTTATGCTGCAAACAGGCTCTTCTTGGAACCTTTCCTGGGAGTTCAGTAGTTCTTTCCGATTCACTACTGCGCGTTTGCTGTAACCCATGTACCTCCACATTGACGATGAAACACAGAAATTGCATCGGGACTGAATGCAACAGGCACCATAACGACTTCTGTCCACTCGTGTTATGCTGCAAACAGGCTCTTCTTGGAACCTTTCCTGGGAGTTCAGTAGTTCTTTCCGATGCACTACTGCGCGTTTGCTGTAACCCATGTACCTCCACATTGACGATGAAACACAGAAATTGCATCGGGACTGAATGAAACAGGCACCATAACGACTTCTGTCCACTCGTGTTACGCTGCAAACATTCTCTTCTTGGAACCATTCCTGGAAGTTCAGTAGTTCTTTCCGATGCACTACTGCGCGTTTGCTGTAACCCATGTACCTCCACATTGACGATGATACACAGAAATTGCATCGGGACTGAATGCAACAGGCACCATAACGACTTCTGTCCACTCGTGTTACGCTGCAAACAGGCTCTTCTTGGAACCTTTCCTTTGAGTTCAGTAGTTCTTTCCGATGCACTACTGCGCGTTTGCTGTAACCCATGTTCCTCCACATTGACGATGAAACACAGAAATTGCATCGGGACTGAATGCAACAGGCACCATAACGACTTCTGTCCACTCGTGTAACGCTGCAAACAGGCTCTTCTTGGAACCTGTCCTGGGAGTTCAGTAGTTCTTTCCGATGCACTACTGCGCGTTTGCTGTAACCCATGTACCTCCACATTGACGATGAAACACAGAAATTGCATCGGGACTGAATGCAACAGGCACCATAACGACTTCTGTCCACTCGTGTTACGCTGCAAACAGGCTCTTCTTGGAACCTTTCCCGGGAGTTCAGTAGTTCTTTCCGTTGCACTACTGTGCGTTTGCTGTAACCCATGTACCTCCACTTTGACGATGAAACACAGAAATTGCATTGGGACTGAATGCAACAGGCACCATAACGACTTCTGTCCACTCGTGTTACGCTGCAAACAGGCTCTTCTTGGAACCTTTCCTGGGAGTTCAGAAGTTCTTTCCGATGCACTACTGCGCGTTTGCTGTAACCCATGTACCTCCACATTGACGATGAAACACAGAAATTGCATCGGGACTGAATGCAACAGGCACCATAACGACTTCTGTCCACTCGTGTTTCGCTGCAAACAGGCTCTTCTTGAGACCTTTCCTGGGAGTTCAGTAGTTCTTTCCGATGCACTACTGCGCGTTTGCTGTAACCCATGTACCTCCACATTGACGATGAAACACAGAAATTGCATCGGGACTGAATGCAACAGGCACCATAACGACTTCTGTCCACTCGTGTTACGCTGCAAACAGGCTCTTCTTGGAACCTTTAATGGGAGTTCAGTAGTTCTTTCCGATTCACTACTGCGCGTTTGCTGTAACCCATGTACCACCACATTGACGATGAAACACAGAAATTGCATCGGGACTGAATGCACCAGGCACCATAACGACTTCTGTCCACTCGTGTTATGCTGCAAACAGGCTCTTCTTGGAACCTTTCCTGGGAGTTCAGTAGTTCTTTCCGATTCACTACTGCGCGTTTGCTGTAAGCCATGTACCTCCACATTGACGATGAAACACAGAAATTGCATCGGGACTGAATGCAACAGGCACCATAACGACTTCTGTCCACTCGTGTTACGCTGCAAACAGGCTCTTCTTTTAACCTTTCCTGGGAGTTCAGTAGTTCTTTCCGATTTACTACTGCACGTTTGCTGTAATCCATGTACCTCCACATTGACGATGAAACACAGAAATTGCATCGGGACTGAATGCAACAGGCACCATAACGACTTCTGTCCACTCGTGTTACGCTGCAAACAGGCTCTTCTTGAGACCTTTCCTGGGAGTTCAGTAGTTCTTTCCGATGCACTACTGCGCGTTTGCTGTAACCCATGTACCTCCACATTAACGATGAAATACAGAAATTGCATCGGGACTGAATGCAACAGGCTTCATAACCACTTCTGTCCACTCGTGTTACGCTGCAAACAGGCTCTTCTTGGAACCTTTCTTGGGAGTTCAGTAGTTCTTTCCGATGCACTACTGCGCGTTTGCTGTAACCCATGTACCTCCACATTGACGATGAAACACAGAAATTGCATCGGGACTGAATGCAACAATCACCATTACAACTTCTGTCCACTCGTGTTATGCTGCAAACAGGCTCTTCTTGGAACCTTTCCTGGGAGTTCAGTAGTTCTTTCCGATGCACTACTGCGCGTTTGCTTTAACCCATGTACCTCCACGTTGACGATGAAACACAGAAATTGCATCGGGACTGAATGCAACAGGCACCATAACGACTTCTGTCTACTCATGTTATGCTGCAAACAGGCTCTTCTTGGAACCTTTCCTGGGAGTTCAGAAGTTCTTTCCGATTCACTACTGCGCGTTTGCTGTAACCCATGTACCTCCACATTGACGATGAAACACAGAAATTGCATCGGGACTGAATGCAACAGGCACCATAACGACTTCTGTCCACTCGTGTCATGCTGCAAACAGGCTCTTATTGGAACCTTTCCTGGGAGTTCAGTAGTTCTTTCCGATGCACTACTGCGCGTTTGCTGTAACCCATGTACCTCCACATTGACGATGAAACACAGAAATTGCATCGGGACTGAATGCAACAGGCACCATAACGACTTCTGCCCACTCGTGTTACGCTGCAAACAGGCTCTTCTTGTAACCGTTCCTGGAAGTTCAGTAGTTCTTTCCGATGCACTACTGCGCGTTTACTGTAACACATGTACCTCCACATTGACGATGATACACAGAAATTGCATCGGGACTGAATGCAACAGGCACCATAACGACTTCTGTCCACTCGTGGTACGCTGCAAACAGGCTCTTCTTGGAACCTTTCCTGGGAGTTCAGTAGTTCTTTCCGATTCACTACTGCGCGTTTGCTGTAACCCATGTACCTCCACATTGACGATGAAACACAGAAATTGCATCGGGACTGAATGAAACAGGCACCATAACGACTTCTGTCCACTCGTGTTACGCAGCAAACAGGCTCTTCTTGGAACCTTTCCTGGGAGTTCAGTAGTTCTTTCCGATGCACTACTGCGCGTTTGCTGTAACCCATGTACCTCCACATTGACGATGAAACACAGAAATTGCATCGGGACTGAATGCAACAGGCACCATAACGACTTCTGTCCACTCGTGTTACGCTGCAAACAGGCTCTTCTTGGAACCTTACCTGGGAGTTCAGTAGTTCTTTCCGATTCACTACTGCGCGTTTGCTGTAACCCATGTACCACCACATTGACGATGAAACACAGAAATTGCATCGGGACTGAATGCACCAGGCACCATAACGACTTCTGTCCACTCGTGTTATGCTGCAAACAGGCTCTTCTTGGAACCTTTCCTGGGAGTTCAGTAGTTCTTTCCGATTCACTACTGCGCGTTTGCTGTAACCCATGTACCTCCACATTGACGATGAAACACAGAAATTGCATCGGGACTGAATGCAACAGGCACCATAACGACTTCTGTCCACTCGTGTTACGCTGCAAACAGCCTCTTCTTTTAGTCTTTCCTGGGAGTTCAGTAGTTCTTTCCGATTTACTACTGCGCGTTTGCTGTAACCCATGTACCTCCACATTGACGATGAAACACAGAAATTGCATCGGGACTGAATGCAACAGGCACCATAACGACTTCTGTCCACTCGTGTTACGCTGCAAACAGGCTCTTCTTGGAACCTTTCTTGGGAGTTCAGTAGTTCTTTCCGATGCACTACTGCGCGTTTGCTGTAACCCATGTACCTCCACATTGACGATGAAACATAGAAATTGCATCGGGACTGAATGCAACAGGCACCATAACAACTTCTGTCCACTCGTGTTATGCTGCAAACTGGCTCTTCTTGGAACCTTTCCTGGGAGTTCAGTAGTTCTTTCCGATGCACTACTGCGCGTTTGCTGTAACCCATGTACCTCCACATTGACGATGAAACACAGAAATTGCATCGGGACTGAATGAAACAGGCACCATAACGACTTCTGTCCACTCGTGTTACGCTGCAAGCAGGCTCTTCTTGGAACCATTCCTGGAAGTTCAGTAGTTCTTTCCGATGCACTACTGCGCGTTTGCTGTAACACATGTACCTCCACATTGACGATGAAACACAGAAATTGCATCGGGACTGAATGCAACAGGCACCATAACGACTTCTGTCCACTCGTGTTACGCTGCAAACAGGCTCTTCTTGGAACCTTTCCTGGGAGTTCAGTAGTTCTTTCCGATGCACTACTGCGCGTTCACTGTAACCCATGTACCTCCACATTGACGATGAAATACAGAAATTGCATTGGGACTGAATGCAACAGGCACCATAACGACTTCTGTCCACTCGTGGTACGCTGCAAACAGGCTCTTCTTGGAACCTTTCCTGGGAGTTCAGTAGTTCTTTCCGATGCACTACTGCGCGTTTACTTTAACCCATGTACCTCCACATTGACGATGAAACACAGAAATTGCATCGGGACTGAATGCAACAGGCACCATAACGACTTCTATCCACTCGTGTAACGCTGCAAACAGACTCTTCTTGGACCCTGTCCTGGGAGATCAGTAGTTCTTTCCGATGCACTACTGCGCGTTTGCTGTAACCCATGTACCTCCACATTGACGATGATACACAGAAATTGCATCGGGACTGAATGCAACAGGCACCATAACGACTTCTGTCCACTCGTGTTACGCTGCAAACAGGCTCTTCTTGGAACCTTTCCTGGGAGTTCAGTAGTTCTTTCCGATGCACTACTGCGCGTTCACTGTAACCCATGTACCTCCACATTGACGATGAAATACAGAAATTGCATTGGGACTGAATGCAACAGGCACCATAACGACTTCTGTCCACTCGTGGTACGCTGCAAACAGGCTCTTCTTGGAACCTTTCCTGGGAGTTCAGTAGTTCTTTCCGATGCACTACTGCGCGTTTACTTTAACCCATGTACCTCCACATTGACGATGAAACACAGAAATTGCATCGGGACTGAATGCACCAGGCACCATAACGACTTATGTCCACTTGTGTTACGCTGCAAACAGGCTCTTCTTGGAACCTTTCTTGGGAGTTCAGTAGTTCTTTCCGATGCACTACTGCGCGTTTGCTGTAACCCATGTACCACCACATTGACGATGAAACACAGAAATTGCATCGGGACTGAATGCAACAGGCACCATAACGACTACTGTCTACTCATGTTATGCTGCAAACAGGCTCTTCTTTGAACCTTTCCTCGGAGTTCAGTAGTTCTTTCCGATTCACTACTGCGCGTTTGCTGTAACCCATGTACCTCCACATTGACGATGAAACACAGAAATTGCATTGGGACTGAATGCAACAGGCACCATAACGACTTCTGTCCACTCGTGGTACGCTGCAAACAGGCTCTTCTTGGAACCTTTCCTGGGAGTTCAGTAGTTCTTTCCGATGCACTACTGCGCGTTTACTTTAACCCATGTACCTCCACATTGACGATGAAACACAGAAATTGCATCGGGACTGAATGCAACAGGCACCATAACGACTTCTGTCCACTCGTGTAACGCTGCAAACAGACTCTTCTTGGACCCTGTCCTGGGAGATCAGTAGTTCTTTCCGATGCACTACTGCGCGTTTGCTGTAACCCATGTACCTCCACATTGACGATGATACACAGAAATTGCATCGGGACTGAATGCAACAGGCACCATAACGACTTCTGTCCACTCGTGTTACGCTGCAAACAGGCTCTTCTTGGAACCTTTCCTGGGAGTTCAGTAGTTCTTTCCGATGCACTACTGCGCGTTCACTGTAACCCATGTACCTCCACATTGACGATGAAATACAGAAATTGCATTGGGACTGAATGCAACAGGCACCATAACGACTTCTGTCCACTCGTGGTACGCTGCAAACAGGCTCTTCTTGGAACCTTTCCTGGGAGTTCAGTAGTTCTTTCCGATGCACTACTGCGCGTTTACTTTAACCCATGTACCTCCACATTGACGATGAAACACAGAAATTGCATCGGGACTGAATGCACCAGGCACCATAACGACTTATGTCCACTTGTGTTACGCTGCAAACAGGCTCTTCTTGGAACCTTTCTTGGGAGTTCAGTAGTTCTTTCCGATGCACTACTGCGCGTTTGCTGTAACCCATGTACCACCACATTGACGATGAAACACAGAAATTGCATCGGGACTGAATGCAACAGGCACCATAACGACTACTGTCTACTCATGTTATGCTGCAAACAGGCTCTTCTTTGAACCTTTCCTCGGAGTTCAGTAGTTCTTTCCGATTCACTACTGCGCGTTTGCTGTAACCCATGTACCTCCACATTGACGATGAAACACAGAAATTGCATCGGGACTGAATGCAACAGGCACCATAACGACTTCTGCCCACTCGTGTTACGCTGCAAACAGGCTCTTCTTGTAAAGTTCCTGGAAGTTCAGTAGTTCTTTCCGATGCACTACTGCGCGTTTACTGTAACACATGTACCTCCACATTGACGATGATACACAGAAATTGCATCGGGACTGAATGCAACAGGCACCATAACGACTTCTGTCCACTCGTGGTACGTTGCAAACAGGCTCTTCTTGGAACCTTTCCTGGGAGTTCAGTAGTTCTTTCCGATTCACTACTGCGCGTTTGCTGTAACCCATGTACCACCACATTGACGATGAAACACAGAAATTGCATCGGGACTGAATGAAACAGGCACCATAACGACTTCTGTCCACTCGTGTTACGCTGCAAACAGGCTCTTCTTGGAACCTTTCCTGGGAGTTCAGTAGTTCTTTCCGATGCACTACTGCGCGTTTGCTGTAACCCATGTACCTCCACATTGACGATGAAACACAGAAATTGCATCGGGACTGAATGCAACAGGCACCATAACGACTTCTGCCCACTCGTGTTACGCTGCAAACAGGCTCTTCTTGGAACCTTTCCTGGGAGTTCAGTAGTTCTTTCCGATTCACTACTGCGCGTTTGCTGTAACCCATGTACCACCACATTGACGATGAAACACAGAAATTGCATCGGGACTGAATGCACCAGGCACCATAACGACTTCTGTCCACTCGTGTTATGCTGCAAACAGGCTCTTCTTGGAACCTTTCCTGGGAGTTCAGTAGTTCTTTCCGATTCACTACTGCGCGTTTGCTGTAACCCATGTACCTCCACATTGACGATGAAACACAGAAATTGCATCGGGACTGAATGCAACAGGCACCATAACGACTTCTGTCCACTCGTGTTACGCTGCAAACAGGCTCTTCTTTTAGTCTTTTCAGGGAGTTCAGTAGTTCTTTCCGATTTACTACTGCGCGTTTGCTGTAACCCATGTACCTCCACATTGACGATGAAACACAGAAATTGCATCGGGACTGAATGCAACAGGCACCATAACGACTTCTGTCCACTCGTGTTACGCTGCAAACAGGCTCTTCTTGAGACCTTTCCTGGGAGTTCAGTAGTTCTTTCCGATGCACTACTGCGTTTTTGCTATAACCCATGTACCTCCACATTGACGATGAAATACAGAAATTGCATCGGGACTGAATGCAACAGGCTCCATAACGACTTCTGTCCACTCGTGTTACGCTGCAAACAGGCTCTTCTTGGAACCTTTCTTGGGAGTTCAGTAGTTCTTTCCGATGCACTACTGCGCGTTTGCTGTAACCCATGTACCTCCACATTGACGATGAAACACAGAAATTGCATCGGGACTGAATGCAACAGGCACCATAACAACTTCTGTCCACTCGTGTTATGCTGCAAACAGGCTCTTCTTGGAACCTTTCCTGGGAGTTCAGTAGTTCTTTCCGATGCACTACTGCGCGTTTGCTGTAACCCATGTACCTCCACATTGACGATGAAACACAGAAATTGCATCGGGACTGAATGAAACAGGCACCATAACGACTTCTGTCCACTCGTGTTACGCTGCAAGCAGGCTCTTCTTGGAACCATTCCTGGAAGTTCAGTAGTTCTTTCCGATGCACTACTGCGCGTTTGCTGTAACACATGTACCTCCACATTGACGATGATACACAGAAATTGCATCGGGACTGAATGCAACAGGCACCATAACGACTTCTGTCCACTCGTGTTACGCTGCAAACAGGCTCTTCTTGGAACCTTTCCTGGGAGTTCAGTAGTTCTTTCCGATGCACTACTGCGCGTTCACTGTAACCCATGTACCTCCACATTGACGATGAAACACAGAAATTGCATCGGGACTGAATGCAACAGGCACCATAACGACTTCTGTCCACTCGTGTTACGCTGCAAACAGGCTCTTCTTGGAACCTTTCTTGGGAGTTCAGTAGTTCTTTCCGATGCACTACTGCGCGTTTGCTGTAACCCATGTACCTCCACATTGACGATGAAACACAGAAATTGCATCGGGACTGAATGCAACAGGCACCATAACAACTTCTGTCCACTCGTGTTATGCTGCAAACAGGCTCTTCTTGGAACTTTTCCTGGGAGTTCAGTAGTTCTTTCCGATGCACTACTGCGCGTTTGCTGTAACCCATGTACCTCCACATTGACGATGAAACACAGAAATTGCATCGGGACTGAATGAAAAAGGCACCATAACGACTTCTGTCCACTCGTGTTACGCTGCAAGCAGGCTCTTCTTGGAACCATTCCTGGAAGTTCAGTAGTTCTTTCCGATGCACTACTGCGCGTTTGCTGTAACACATGTACCTCCACATTGACGATGATACACAGAAATTGCATCGGGACTGAATGCAACAGGCACCATAACGACTTCTGTCCACTCGTGTTACGCTGCAAACAGGCTCTTCTTGGAACCTTTCCTGGGAGTTCAGTAGTTCTTTCCGATTTACTACTGCGCGTTTGCTGTAACCCATGTACCTCCACATTGACGATGAAACACAGAAATTGCATCGGGACTGAATGCAACAGGCACCATAACGACTTCTGTCCACTCGTGTTACGCTGCAAACAGGCTCTTCTTGAGACCTTTCCTGGGAGTTCAGTAGTTCTTTCCGATGCACTACTGCGTTTTTGCTGTAACCCATGTACCTCCACATTGACGATGAAATACAGAAATTGCATCGGGACTGAATGCAACAGGCTCCATAACGACTTCTGTCCACTCGTGTTACGCTGCAAACAGGCTCTTCTTGGAACCTTTCTTGGGAGTTCAGTAGTTCTTTCCGATGCACTACTGCGCGTTTGCTGTAACCCATGTACCTCCACATTGACGATGAAACACAGAAATTGCATCGGGACTGAATGCAACAGGCACCATAACAACTTCTGTCCACTCGTGTTATGCTGCAAACACGCTCTTCTTGGAACCTTTCCTGGGAGTTCAGTAGTTCTTTCCGATGCACTACTGCGCGTTTGCTGTAACCCATGTACCTCCACATTGACGATGAAACACAGAAATTGCATCGGGACTGAATGAAACAGGCACCATAACGACTTCTGTCCACTCGTGTTACGCTGCAAGCAGGCTCTTCTTGGAACCATTCCTGGAAGTTCAGTAGTTCTTTCCGATGCACTACTGCGCGTTTGCTGTAACACATGTACCTCCACATTGACGATGATACACAGAAATTGCATCGGGACTGAATGCAACAGGCACCATAACGACTTCTGTCCACTCGTGTTACGCTGCAAACAGGCTCTTCTTGGAACCTTTCCTGGGAGTTCAGTAGTTCTTTCCGATGCACTACTGCACGTTCACTGTAACCCATGTACCTCCACATTGACGATGAAATACAGAAATTGCATTGGGACTGATAGCAACAGGCACCATAACGACTTCTGTCCACTCGTGGTACGCTGCAAACTGGCTCTTCTTGGAACCTTTCCTGGGAGTTCAGTAGTTCTTTCCGATGCACTACTGCGCGTTTACTTTAACCCATGTACCTCCACATTGACGATGAAACACAGAAATTGCATCGGGACTGAATGCAACAGGCACCATAACGACTTCTGTCCACTTGTGTTACGCTGCAAACAGGCTCTTCTTGGAACCTTTCCCGGGAGTTCAGTAGTTCTTTCCGATGCACTACTGCGCGTTTGCTGTAACCCATGTACCTCCACATTGACGATGAAACACAGAAATTGCATCGGGACTGAATGCAACAGGCACCATAACGACTTCTGTCCACTCGTGTCACGCTGCAAACAGGCTCTTCTTGGAACCTTTCCTGAGAGTTCAGTAGTTCTTTCCGATGCACTACTGCGCGTTTGCTGTAACCCATGTACCTCCACATTGACGATGAAACACAGAAATTGCATCGGGACTGAGTGCAACAGGCACCATAACGACTTCTGTCCACTCGTGTTACGCTGCAAACAGGCTCTTCTTGAGACCTTTCCTGGGAGTTCAGTAGTTCTTTCCGATGCACTACTGCGCGTTTGCTGTAACCCATGTACCTCCACATTGACGATGAATTATAGAAATTGCATCGGGACTGAATGCAACAGGCTCCATAAGGACTTCTGTCCACTTGTGTTACGATGCAAACAGGCTCTTCTTGGAACCTTTCCTGGGAGTTCAGTAGTTCTTTCCGATGCACTACTGCGCGTTTGCTGTAACCCATGTACATCCACATTGACGATGAAACACAGAAATTGCATCGGGACTGAATGCAACAGGCACCATAACAACTTCTGTCCACTCGTGTTATGCTGCAAGCAGGCTCTTCTTGGAACCTTTCCTGGGAGTTCAGTAGTTCTTTCCGATGCACTACTGCGCGTTTGCTGTAACCCATGTACCTCCACATTGACGATGAAACACAGAAATTGCATCGGGACTGATAGCAACAGGCACCATAACGACTTCTGTCCACTCGTGGTACGCTGCAAACTGGCTCTTCTTGGAACCTTTCCTGGGAGTTCAGTAGTTCTTTCCGATGCACTACTGCGCGTTTACTTTAACCCATGTACCTCCACATTGACGATGAAACACAGAAATTGCATCGGGACTGAATGCAACAGGCACCATAACGACTTCTGTCCACTTGTGTTACGCTGCAAACAGGCTCTTCTTGGAACCTTTCCCGGGAGTTCAGTAGTTCTTTCCGATGCACTGCTGCGCGTTTGCTGTAACCCATGTACCTCCACATTGACGATGAAACACAGAAATTGCATCGGGACTGAATGCAACAGGCACCATAACGACTTCTGTCCACTCGTGTCACGCTGCAAACAGGCTCTTCTTGGAACCTTTCCTGAGAGTTCAGTAGTTCTTTCCGATGCACTACTGCGCGTTTGCTGTAACCCATGTACCTCCACATTGACGATGAAACACAGAAATTGCATCGGGACTGAGTGCAACAGGCACCATAACGACTTCTGTCCACTCGTGTTACGCTGCAAACAGGCTCTTCTTGAGACCTTTCCTGGGAGTTCAGTAGTTCTTTCCGATGCACTACTGCGCGTTTGCTGTAACCCATGTACCTCCACATTGACGATGAAATATAGAAATTGCATCGGGACTGAATGCAACAGGCTCCATAAGGACTTCTGTCCACTTGTGTTACGATGCAAACAGGCTCTTCTTGGAACCTTTCCTGGGAGTTCAGTAGTTCTTTCCGATGCACTACTGCGCGTTTGCTGTAACCCATGTACATCCACATTGACGATGAAACACAGAAATTGCATCGGGACTGAATGCAACAGGCACCATAACAACTTCTGTCCACTCGTGTTATGCTGCAAGCAGGCTCTTCTTGGAACCTTTCCTGGGAGTTCAGTAGTTCTTTCCGATGCACTACTGCGCGTTTGCTGTAACCCATGTACCTCCACATTGACGATGAAATACAGAAATTGCATCGGGACTGAATGCAACAGGCACCATAACGACTTCTGTCCACTCGTGGTACACTGCAAACAGGCTCTTCTTGGAACCTTTCCTGGGAGTTCAGTAGTTCTTTCCGATGCACTACTGCGCGTTTACTGTAACCCATGTACCTCCACATTGACGATGAAACACAGAAATTGCATCGGGACTGAATGCAACAGGCACCATAACGACTTCTGTCCACTCGTGTAACGCTGTAAACAGACTCTTCTTGGACCCTGTCCTGGGAGATCAGTAGTTCTTTCCGATGCACTACTGCGCGTTTGCTGTAACCCATGTACCTCCAAATTGACGATGAAACACAGAAATTGCATCGGGACTGAATGCACCAGGCACCATAACGACTTCTGTCCACTTGTGTTACGCTGCAAACAGGCTCTTCTTGGAACCTTTCCCGGGAGTTCAGTAGTTCTTTCCGATGCACTACTGCGCGTTTGCTGTAACCCATGTACCTCCACATTCACGATGAAACACAGAAATTGCATCGGGACTGAATGCAACAGGCACCATAACGACTTCTGTCCACTCGTGTCACGCTGCAAACAGGCTCTTCTTGGAACCTTTCCTGAGAGTTCAGTAGTTCTTTCCGATGCACTACTGCGCGTTTGCTGTAACCCATGTACCTCCACATTGACGATGAAACACAGAAATTGCATCGGGACTGAATGCAACAGGCACCATAACGACTTCTGTCCACTCGTGTTTCACTGCAAACAGGCTCTTCTTGAGACCTTTCCTGGGAGTTCAGTAGTTCTTTCCGATGCACTACTGCGCGTTTGCTGTAACCCATGTACCTCCACATTGACGATGAAATATAGAAATTGCATCGGGACTGAATGCAAACGGCTCCATAACGACTTCTGTCCACTCGTGTTACGATGCAAACAGGCTCTTCTTGGAACCTTTCCTGGGAGTTCAGTAGTTCTTTCCGATGCACTACTGCGCGTTTGCTGTAACCCATGTACATCCACATTGACGATGAAACACAGAAATTGCATCGGGACTGAATGCAACAGGCACCATAACAACTTCTGTCCACTCGTGTTATGCTGCAATCAGGCTCTTCTTGGAACCTTTCCTGGGAGTTCAGTAGTTCTTTCCGATGCACTACTGCGCGTTTGCTGTAACCCATGTACCTCCACATTGACGATGAAACACAGAAATTGCATCGGGACTGAATGCAACAGGCACCATAACGACTTCAGTCTACTCGTGTTATGCTGCAAACAGGCTCTTCTTGGAACCTTTCCTGGGAGTTCAGTAGTTCTTTCCGATTCACTACTGCGCGTTTGCTGTAACCCATGTACCTCCACATTGACGATGAAACACAGAAATTGCATCGGGACTGAATGCAACAGGCACCATAACGCCTTCTGTCCACTCGTGTTATGCTGCAAACAGGCTCTTCTTGGAACCTTTCCTGGGAGTTCAGTAGTTCTTTCCGATGCACTACTGCGCGTTTGCTGTAACCCATGTACCTCCACATTGACGATGAAACACAGAAATTGCATCGGGACTGAATGCAACAGGCACCATAACGACTTCTGTCCACTCGTGTTACGCTGCAAACAGGCTCTTCTTGGAACCTTTCCTGGGAGTTCAGTAGTTCTTTCCGATGCACTACTGCGCGTTTGCTGTAACCCATGTTCCTCCACATTTACGATGAAACACAGAAATTGCATCGGGACTGAATGCAACAGGCACAATAACGACTTCTGTCCACTCGTGTAACGCTGCAAACAGGCTCTTCTTGGAACCTGTCCTGGGAGTTCAGTAGTTCTTTCCGATGCACTACTGCGCGTTTGATGTAACCCATGTACCTCCACATTGACGATGAAACACAGAAATTGCATCGGGACTGAATGCAACAGGCACCATAACGACTTCTGTCCACTCGTGTTACGCTGCAAACAGGCTCTTCTTGGAACCTTTCCCGGGAGTTCAGTAGTTCTTTCCGTTGCACTACTGTGCGTTTGCTGTAACCCATGTACCTCCAAATTGACGATGAAACACAGAAATTGCATTGGGACTGAATGCAACAGGCACCATAACGACTTCTTGCCACTCGTGTTACGCTGCAAACAGGCTCTTCTTGGAACCTTTCCTGGGAGTTCAGAAGTTCTTTACGATGCACTACTGCGCGTTTGCTGTAACCCATGTACCTCCACATAGACGATGAAACACAGAAATTGCATCGGGACTGAATGCAACAGGCACCATAACGACTTCTGTCCACTCGTGTTTCACTGCAAACAGGCTCTTCTTGAGACCTTTCCTGGGAGTTCAGTAGTTCTTTCCGATGCACTACTGCGCGTTTGCTGTAACCCATGTACCTCCACATTGACGATGATACACAGAAATTGCATCGGGACTGAATGCAACAGGCACCATAACGACTTCTGTCCACTCGTGTTACGCTGCAAACAGGCTCTTCTTGGAACCTTTCCTGGGAGTTCAGTAGTTCTTTCCGATGCACTACTGCGCGTTTGCTGTAACCCATGTACCTCCACATTGACCATGAAACACAGAAATTGCATCGGGACTGAATGCAACAGGCACCATAACGATTTCTGTCCACTCGTGGTACGCTGCAAACAGGCTCTTCTTGGAACCTTTCCTGGGAGTTCAGTAGTTCTTTCCGATTCACTACTGCGCGTTTGCTGTAACCCATGTACCTCCACATTGACGATGAAACACAGAAATTGCATCGGGACTGAATGCAACAGGCACCATAACAACTTCTGTCCACTCGTGAAATGCTGCAAACAGGCTCTTCTTGGAACCTTTCCTGGGAGTTCAGTAGTTCTTTTCGATGCACTACTGCGCGTTTGCTGTAACCCATGTACCTCCACATTGACGATGAAACACAGAAATTGCATCGGGACTGAATGCAACAGGCACCATAACGACTTCTGTCTACTCGTGATATGCTGCAAACAGGCTCTTCTTGGAACCTTTCCTGGGAGTTCAGTAGTTCTTTCCGATTCACTACTGCGCGTTTGCTGTAACCCATGTACCTCCACATTGACGATGAAACACAGAAATTACATCGGGACTGAATGCAACAGGCACCATAACGACTTCTGTCCACTCGTGTTATGCTGCAAACAGGCTCTTCTTGGAACCTTTCCTGGGAGTTCAGTAGTTCTTTCCGATGCACTACTGCGCGTTTGCTGTAACCCATGTACCTCCACATTGACGATGAAACACAGAAATTGCATCGGGACTCAATGAAACAGGCACCATAACGACTTCTGTCCACTCGTGTTACGCTGCAAACAGGCTCTTCTTGGAACCTGTCCTGGGAGTTCAGTAGTTCTTTCCGATGCACTACTGTGCGTTTGCTGTAACCCATGTACCTCCACATTGACGATGAAACACAGAAATTGCATCGGGACTGAATGCAACAGGCACCATAACGACTTCTGTCCACTCGTGTTACGCTGCAAACAGGCTCTTCTTGGAACCTTTCCCGGGAGTTCAGTAGTTCTTTCCGTTGCACTACTGTGCGTTTGCTGTAACCCATGTACCTCCACATTGACGATGAAACACAGAAATTGCATTGGGACTGAATGCAACAGGCACCATAACGACTTCTGTCCACTCGTGTTACGCTGCATACAGGCTCTTCTTTAGACCTTTCCTGGGAGTTCAGTAGTTCTTTCCGATGCACTACTGCGCGTTTGCTGTAACCCATGTACCTCCACATTGACGATGAAACACAGAAATTGCATCGGGACTGAATGCAACAGGCACCATAAAGACTTCTGTCCACTCGTGTTACGCTGCAAACAGGCTCTTCTTGGAACCTTTCCCGGGAGTTCAGTAGTTCTTTCCGATGCACTACTGCACGTTTGCTGTAACCCATGTACCTCCACATTGACGATGAAACACAGAAATTGCATCGGGACTGAATGCCACAGGCACCATAACGACTTCTGTCCACTCGTGTTACGCTGCAAACAGGCTCTTCTTGGAACCTTTCTTGGGAGTTCAGTAGTTCTTTCCGATGCACTACTGCGCGTTTGCTGTAACTCATGAACCACCACATTGACGATGAAACACAGAAATTGCATCGGGACTGAATGCAACAGGCACCATAACGACTTCTGCCCACTCGTGTTACGCTGCAAACAGGCTCTTCTTGGAACCTTTCCTGGGAGTTCAGTAGTTCTTTCCGATGCATTACTGTGCGTTCGCTGTAACCCATGTACCTCCACATTGACGATGAAACACAGAAATTGCATCGGGACTGAATGCAACAGGCACCATAACGACTTCTGACCACTCGTGTTACGCTGCAAACAGGCTCTTCTTGGAACCTTTCCTGGGAGTTCAGTAGTTCTTTCCAATGCACTACTGCGCGTTTGCTGTAACCGATGTACCTCCACATTGACGATGAAACACAGAAATTGCATCGGGACTGAATGCAACAGGCACCATAACGACTTCTGTCCACTCGTGTTACGCTGCAAACAGGCTCTTCTTGGAACCTTTCCTGGGAGTTCAGTAGTTCTTTCCGATGCACTACTGCGCGTTTGCTGTAACCCATGTACCTCCACATTGACGATGAAACACAGAAATTGCATCGGGACTGAATGCACCAGGCACCACAACGACTTCTGTCCACTTGTGTTACGCTGCAAACAGGCTCTTCTTGGAACCTTTCCTGGGAGTTCAGTAGTTCTTTCCGATGCACTACTGCGCATTTGCTGTCACCCATGTACCTCCACATTGACGATGAAACACAGAAATTGCATCGGGACTGAATGCAACAGGCACCATAACGCCTTCTGTCCACTCGTGTTACGCTGCAATCAGGCTCTTCTTGGAACCTTTCCTGGGAGTTCAGTAGTTCTTTCCGATGCACTACTGCGCGTTTGCTGTAACCCATGTACCTCCACATTGACGATGAAACACAGAAATTGCATCGGGACTGAATGCAACAGGCACCATAACAACTTCTGTCCACTTGTGAAATGCTGCAAACAGGCTCTTCTTGGAACCTTTCCTGGGAGTTCAGTAGTTCTTTCCGATGCACTACTGCGCGTTTGCTGTAACCCATGTACCTCCACATTGACGATGAAACACAGAAATTGCATCGGGACTGAATGCAACAGGCACCATAACGACTTCTGTCTACTCGTGTTATGCTGCAAACAGGCTCTTCTTGGAACCTTTCCTGGGAGTTCAGTAGTTCTTTCCGATGCACTACTGCGCATTTGCTGTCACCCATGTACCTCCACATTGACGATGAAACACAGAAATTGCATCGGGACTGAATGCAACAGGCACCATAACGCCTTCTGTCCACTCGTGTTACGCTGCAATCAGGCTCTTCTTGGGACCTTTCCTGGGAGTTCAGTAGTTCTTTCCGATGCACTACTGCGCGTTTGCTGTAAACCATGGACCTCCACATTGACGATGAAACACAGAAATTGCATCGGGACTGAATGCACCAGGCACCATAACGACTTCTGTCCACATGTGTTACGCTGCAAACAGGCTCTTCTTGGAATCTTTCCTGGGAGTTCAGTAGTTCTTTCCGATGCACTACTGCGCGTTTGCTGTCACCCATGTACCTCCACATTGACGATGAAACACAGAAATTGCATCGGGACTGAATGCAACAGGCACCATAACGCCATCTGTCCACTCGTGTTACGCTGCAATCAGGCTCTTCTTGGAACCTTTCCTGGGAGTTCAGTAGTTCTTTCCGATACACTACTGCGCGTTTGCTGTCACCCATGTACCTCCACATTGACGATGAAACACAGAAATTGCATCGGGACTGAATGCAACAGGCACCATAACGACTTCTGTCCACTCGTGTTACGCTGCAAACAGGCTCTTCTTGGAACCTTTCCTGGGAGTTCAGTAGTTCTTTCCGATGCACTACTGCGCGTTTGCTGTAACCCATGTACCTCCACATTGACGATGAAACACAGAAATTGCATCGGGACTGAATGCAACAGGCACCATAACGACTTCTGTCCACTCGTGTTACGCTGCAAACAGGCTCTTCTTGGAACCTGTCCTGGGAGTTCAGTAGTTCTTTCCGATGCACTACTGCGCGTTTGCTGTAACCCATGTACCTCCACATTGACGATGAAACACAGAAATTGCATCGGGACTGAATGCAACAGGCACCATAACGACTTCTGTCCACTCGTGTTACGCTGCAAACAGGCTCTTCTTGGAACCTTTCCCGGGAGCTCAGTAGTTCTTTCCGTTGCACTACTGTGCGTTTGCTGTAACCCATGTACCTCCACATTGACGATGAAACACAGAAATTGCATTGGGACTGAACGCAACAGGCACCATAACGACTTCTGTCCACTCGTGTTACGCTGCAAACAGGCTCTTCTTGGAACCTTTCCCGGGAGCTCAGTAGTTCTTTCCGTTGCACTACTGTGCGTTTGCTGTAACCCATGTACCTCCACATTGACGATGAAACACAGAAATTGCATTGGGACTGAACGCAACAGGCACCATAACGACTTCTGTCCACTCGTGTTACGCTGCAAACAGGCTCTTCTTGGAACCTTTCCTGGGAGTTCAGAAGTTCTTTCCGATGCACTACTGCGCGTTTGCTGTAACCCATGTACCTCCACATTGTCGATGAAACACAGAAATTGCATCGGGACTGAATGCAACAGGCACCATAATGACTTCTGTCCACTCGTGTTATGCTGCAAACAGGCTCTTCTTGGAACCTTTCCTGGGAGTTCAGTAGTTCTTTCCGATGCACTACTGCGCGTTTGCTGTAACCCATGTACCTCCACATTGACGATGAAACACAGAAATTGCATCGGGACTGAATGAAACAGGCACCATAACGACTTCTGTCCACTCGTGTTACGCTGCAAACAGGCTCTTCTTGGAACCATTCCTGGAAGTTCAGTAGTTCTTTCCGATGCACTACTGCGCGTTTGCTGTAACCCATGTACCTCCACATTGACGATGATACACAGAAATTGCATCGGGACTGAATGCAACAGGCACCATAACGACTTCTGTCCACTCGTGTTACGCTGCAAACAGGCTCTTCTTGGAACCTTTCCTGGGAGTTCAGTAGTTCTTTCCGATGCACTACTGCGCGTTTGCTGTAACCCATGTACCTCCACATTGACGATGAAACACAGAAATTGCATCGGGACTGAATGCAACAGGCACCATAACGACTTCTGTCCACTCGTGTTACGCTGCAAACAGGCTCTTCTTGGAACCTGTCCTGGGAGTTCAGTAGTTCTTTCCGATGCACTACTGCGCGTTTGCTGTAACCCATGTACCTCCACATTGACGATGAAACACAGAAATTGCATCGGGACTGAATGAAACAGGCACCATAACGACTTCTGTCCACTCGTGTTACGCTGCAAACAGGCTCTTCTTGGAACCTTTCCCGGGAGCTCAGTAGTTCTTTCCGTTGCACTACTGTGCGTTTGCTGTAACCCATGTACCTCCACATTGACGATGAAACACAGAAATTGCATTGGGACTGAACGCAACAGGCACCATAACGACTTCTGTCCACTCGTGTTACGCTGCAAACAGGCTCTTCTTGGAAGCTTTCCTGGGAGTTCAGAAGTTCTTTCCGATGCACTACTGCGCGTTTGCTGTAACCCATGTACCTCCACATTGTCGATGAAACACAGAAATTGCATCGGGACTGAATGCAACAGGCACCATAATGACTTCTGTCCACTCGTGTTATGCTGCAAACAGGCTCTTCTTGGAACCTTTCCTGGGAGTTCAGTAGTTCTTTCCGATGCACTACTGCGCGTTTGCTGTAACCCATGTACCTCCACATTGACGATGAAACACAGAAATTGCATCGGGACTGAATGCAACAGGCACCATAACGACTTCTGTCCACTCGTGTTACGCTGCAAACAGGCTCTTCTTGGAACCATTCCTGGAAGTTCAGTAGTTCTTTCCGATGCACTACTGCGCGTTTGCTGTAACCCATGTACCTCCACATTGACGATGATACACAGAAATTGCATCGGGACTGAATGCAACAGGCACCATAACGACTTCTGTCCACTCGTATTACGCTGCAAACAGGCTCTTCTTGGAACCTTTCCTGGGAGTTCAGTAGTTCTTTCCGATGCGCTACTGCGCGTTTGCTGTAACCCATGTACCTCCACATTGACGATGAAACACAGAAATTGCATCGGGACTGAATGCAACAGGCACCATAACGACTTCTGTCCACTCGTGTAACGCTGCAAACAGGCTCTTCTTGGAACCTGTCCTGGGAGTTCAGTAGTTCTTTCCGATGCACTACTGCGCGTTTGCTGTAAGCCATGTACCTCCACATTGACGATGAAACACAGAAATTGCATCGGGACCTGAATGCAACAGGCACCATAACGACTTCTGTCCACTCGTGTTACGCTGCAAACAGGCTCTTCTTGGAACCTTTCCCGGGAGTTCAGTAGTTCTTTCCGTTGCACTACTGTGCGTTTGCTGTAACCCATGTACCTCCACATTGACGATGAAACACAGAAATTGCGTTGGGACTGAATGCAACAGGCACCATAACGACTTCTGTCCACTCGTGTTACGCTGCATACAGGCTCTTCTTGGAACCTTTCCTGGGAGTTCAGAAGTTCTTTCCGATGCACTACTGCGCGTTTGCTGTAACCCATGTACCTCCACATTGACGATGAAACACAGAAATTGTATCGTGACTGAATGCAACAGGCACCATAACGAATTCTGTCCACTCGTGTTACGCTGCAAACAGGCTCTTCTTTAGACCTTTCCTGGGAGTTCAGTAGTTCTTTCCGATGCACTACTGCGCGTTTGCTGTAACCCATGTACCTCCACATGACGATGAAACACAGAAATTGCATCGGGACTGAATGCAACAGGCACCATAACGACTTCTGTCCACTCGTGTTACGCTGCAAACAGGCTCTTCTTGGAACCTTTCCCGGGAGTTCAGTAGTTCTTTCCGATGCACTACTGCACGTTTGCTGTAACCCATGTACCTCCACATTGACGATGAAACACAGAAATTGCATCGGGACTGAATGCAACAGGCACCATAACGACTTCTGTCCACTCGTGTTACGCTGCAAACAGGCTCTTCTTGGAACCATTCCTGGAAGTTCAGTAGTTCTTTCCGATGCACTACTGCGCGTTTGCTGTAAGCCATGTACCTCCACATTGACGATGAAACACAGAAATTGCATCGGGACTGAATGCAACAGGCACCATAACGACTTCTGTCCACTCGTGTAACGCTGCAAACAGGCTCTTCTTGGAACCTGTCCTGGGAGTTCAGTAGTTCTTTCCGATGCACTACTGCGCGTTTGCTGTAAGCCATGTACCTCCACATTGACGATGAAACACAGAAATTGCATCGGGACCTGAATGCAACAGGTACCATAACGACTTCTGTCCACTCGTGTTACGCTGCAAACAGGCTCTTCTTGGAACCTTTCCCGGGAGTTCAGTAGTTCTTTCCGTTGCACTACTGTGCGTTTGCTGTAACCCATGTACCTCCACATTGACGATGAAACACAGAAATTGCGTTGGGACTGAATGCAACAGGCACCATAACGACTTCTGTCCACTCGTGTTACGCTGCATACAGGCTCTTCTTGGAACCTTTCCTGGGAGTTCAGAAGTTCTTTCCGATGCACTACTGCGCGTTTGCTGTAACCCATGTACCTCCACATTGACGATGAAACACAGAAATTGTATCGTGACTGAATGCAACAGGCACCATAACGAATTCTGTCCACTCGTGTTACGCTGCAAACAGGCTCTTCTTTAGACCTTTCCTGGGAGTTCAGTAGTTCTTTCCGATGCACTACTGCGCGTTTGCTGTAACCCATGTACCTCCACATGACGATGAAACACAGAAATTGCATCGGGACTGAATGCAACAGGCACCATAACGACTTCTGTCCACTCGTGTTACGCTGCAAACAGGCTCTTCTTGGAACCTTTCCCGGGAGTTCAGTAGTTCTTTCCGATGCACTACTGCACGTTTGCTGTAACCCATGTACCTCCACATTGACGATGAAACACAGAAATTGCATCGGGACTGAATGCAACAGGCACCATAACGACTTCTGTCCACTCGTGTTACGCTGCAAACAGGCTCTTCTTGGAACCTTTCCTGGGAGTTCAGTAGTTCTTTCCGATGCACTACTGCGCGTTTGCTGTAACCCATATACCTCCACATTGACGATGAAACACAGAAATTGCATCGGGACTGAATGTAACAGGCACCATAACGACTTCTGTCCACTCGTATTACGCTGCAAACAGGCTCTTCTTGGAACCTTTCCTGGGAGTTCAGTAGTTCTTTCCGATGCACTACTGCGCGTTTGCTGTAACCCATGTACCTCCACATTGACGATGAAACACAGAAATTGCATCGGGACTGAATGCAACAGGCACCATAACGACTTCTGTCCACTCGTGTTACGCTGCAAACAGGCTCTTCTTGGAAGCTTTCTTGGGAGTTCAGTAGTTCTTTCCGATGCACTACTGCGCGTTTGCTGTAACTCATGAACCACCACATTGACGATGAAACACAGAAATTGCATCGGGACTGAATGCAACAGGCACCATAACGACTTCTGTCCACTCGTGTTACGCTGCAAACAGGCTCTTCTTGGAACCTTTCCTGGGAGTTCAGTAGTTCTTTCCGATGCACTACTGCGCGTTTGCTGTCACCCATGTACCTCCACATTGACGATGAAACACAGAAATTGCATCGGGACTGAATGCAACAGGCACCATAACGGATTCTGTCCACTCGTATTACGCTGCAATCAGGCTCTTCTTGGAACCTTTCCTGGGAGTTCAGTAGTTCTTTCCGATGCACTACTGCGCGTTTGCTGTAACCCATGTACCTCCACATTGACGATGAAACACAGAAATTGCATCGGGACTGAATGCAACAGGCACCATAACGACTTCTGTCCACTCGTGTTACGCTGCAAACAGGCTCTTCTTGGAACCTTTCCTGGGAGTTCAGTAGTTCTTTCCGATGCACTACTGCGCGTTTGCTGTAACCCATGTACCTCCTCATTGACGATGAAACACAGAAATTGCATCGGGACTGAATGCAACAGGCACCATAACGTTTTCTGTCCACTCGTGTTACGCTGCAAACAGGCTCTTCTTGGAACCTTTCCTGGGAGTTCAGTAGTTCTTTCCGATGCACTACTGCGCGTTTGCTGTCACCCATGTACCTCCACATTGACGATGAAACACAGAAATTGCATCGGGACTGAATGCAACAGGCACCATAACGCCTTCTGTCCACTCGTGTTACGCTGCAATCAGGCTCTTCTTGGAACCTTTCCTGGGAGTTCAGTAGTTATTTCAGATGCACTACTGCGCGTTCGCTGTAACCCATGTACCTCCACATTGACGATGAAACACAGAAATTGCATCGGGACTGAATGCAACAGGCACCATAACGACTTCCGTCCACTCGTGTTACGCTGCAAACAGGCTCTTCTTGGAACCTTTCCTGGGAGTTCAGTAGTTCTTTCCGATGCACTACTGCGCGTTTGCTGTAACCCATGTACCTCCACATTGACGATGAAACACAGAAATTGCATCGGGACTGAATGCAACAGGCACCATAACGACTTCTGTCCACTCGTATTACGCTGCAAACAGGCTCTTCTTGGAACCTTTCCTGGGAGTTCAGTAGTTCTTTCCGATGCACTACTGCGCGTTTGCTGTAACCCATGTACCTCCACATTGACGATGAAACACAGAAATTGCATCGGGACTGAATGCAACAGGCACCATAACGACTTCTGTCCACTCGTGTTACGCTGCAAACAGGCTCTTCTTGAGACCTTTCCTGGGAGTTCAGTAGTTCTTTCCGATGCACTACTGCGCGTTTGCTGTAACCCATGTACCTCCACATTGACGATGAAACACAGAAATTGCATCGGGACTGAATGCAACAGGCACCATAACGACTTCTGTCCACTCGTGTTACGCTGCAAACAGGCTCTTCTTGGAACCTTTCCTGGGAGTTCAGTAGTTCTTTCCAATGCACTACTGCGCGTTTGCTGTAACCCATGTACCTCCACATTGACGATGAAACACAGAAATTGCATCGGGACTGAATGCAACAGGCACCATAACGACTTCTGTCCACTCGTGTTACGCTGCAAACAGGCTCTTCTTGGAACCTTTCCTGGGAGTTCAGTAGTTCTTTCCGATGCACTACTGCGCGTTTGCTGTAAGCCATGTACCTCCACATTGACGATGAAACACAGAAATTGCATCGGGACTGAATGCAACAGGCACCATAACGCCTTCTGTCCACTCGTGTTACGCTGCAATCAGGCTCTTCTTGGAACCTTTCCTGGGAGTTCAGTAGTTCTTTCCGATGCACTACTGCGCGTTTGCTGTAACCCATGTACCTCCACATTGACGATGAAACACAGAAATTGCATCGGGACTGAATGCAACAGGCACCATAACGACTTCTGTCCACTCGTGTTACGCTGCAAACAGGCTCTTCTTGGAACCTTTCCTGGGAGTTCAGTAGTTCTTTCCGATGCACTACTGCGCGTTTGCTGTAACCCATGTACCTCCACATTGACGATGAAACACAGAAATTGCATCGGGACTGAATGCAACAGGCACCATAACGACTTCTGTCCACTCGTATTACGCTGCAAACAGGCTCTTCTTGGAACCTTTCCTGGGAGTTCAGTAGTTCTTTCCGATGCACTACTGCGCGTTTGCTGTAACCCATGTACCTCCACATTGACGATGAAACACAGAAATTGCATCGGGACTGAATGCAACAGGCACCATAACGACTTCTGTCCACTCGTGTTACGCTGCAAACAGGCTCTTCTTGGAACCTTTTCTGGGAGTTCAGTAGTTCTTACCGATGCACTACTGCGCGTTTGCTGTAACCCATGTACCTCCACATTGACGATGAAACACAGAAATTGCATCGGGACTGAATGCAACAGGCACCATAACGACTTCTGTCCACTCGTGTTACGCTGCAAACAGGCTCTTATTGGAACCTTTCCTGGGAGTTCAGTAGTTGTTTCCGATGCACTACTGCGCGTTTGCTGTAACCCATGTACCTCCTCATTGACGATGAAACACAGAAATTGCATCGGGACTGAATGCAACAGGCACCATAACGACTTCTGTCCACTCGTGTTACGCTGCAAACAGGCTCTTCTTGGAACCTTTCCTGGGAGTTCAGTAGATCTTTCCGATGCACTACTGCGCGTTTGCTGTAACCCATGTACCTCCACATTGACGATGAAACACAGAAATTGCATCGGGACTGAATGCACCAGGCACCATAACGACTTCTGTCCACTTGTGTTACGCTGCAAACAGGCTCTTCTTGGAACCTTTCCTGGGAGTTCAGTAGTTCTTTCCGATGCACTACTGCGCGTTTGCTGTAACCCATGTACCTCCACATTGACGATGAAACACAGAAATTGCATCGGGACTGAATGCAACAGGCACCATAACGACTTCTGTCCACTCGTGTTACGCTGCAATCAGGCTCTTCTTGGAACCTTTCCTGGGAGTTCAGTAGTTCTTTCCGATGCACTACTGCGCGTTTGCTGAACCCATGTACCTCCACATTGACGATGTAACACAGAAATTGCATCGGGACTGAATGCAACAGGCACCATAACGACTTCTGTCCACTCGTGTTACGCTGCAAACAGGCTCTTCTTGGAACCTTTCCTGGGAGTTCAGTAGTTCTTTCCGATGCACTACTGCGCGTTTGCTGTAACCCATGTACCTCCACATTGACGATGAAACACAGAAATTGCATCGGGACTGAATGCAACAGGCACCATAACGACTTCTGTCCACTCGTATTACGCTGCAAACAGGCTCTTCTTGGAACCTTTCCTGGGAGTTCAGTAGTTCTTTCCGATGCACTACTGCGCGTTTGCTGTAACCCATGTAACTCCACATTGACGATGAAACACAGAAATTGCATCGGGTCTGAATGCAACAGGCACCATAACGACTTCTGTCCACTCGTGTTACGCTGCAAACAGGCTCTTCTTGGAGCCTTTTCTGGGAGTTCAGTAGTTTTTACCGATGCACTACTGCGCGTTTGCTGTAACCCATGTACCTCCACATTGACGATGATACACAGAAATTGCATCGGGACTGAATGCAACAGGCACCATAAGGACTTCTGTCCACTCGTGTTACGCTGCAAACAGTCTCTTCTTGGAACCTTTCCTGGGAGTTCAGTAGTTCTTTCCGATGCACTACTGCGCGTTTGCTGTAACCCATGTACCTCCTCATTGACGATGAAACACAGAAATTGCATCGGGACTGAATGCAACAGGCACCATAACGACTTCTGTCCACTCGTGTTACGCTGCAAACAGGCTCTTCTTGGAACCTTTCCTGGGAGTTCAGTAGTTCTTTCCGATGCACTACTGCACGTTTGCTGTAACCCATGTACCTCCACATTGACGATGAATCACAGAAATTCAATCAGGACTGAATGCACCAGGCACCATAACGACTTCTGTCCACTCGTGTTACGCTGCAAACCGGCTCTTCTTGGAACCTTTCCTGGGACTTCAGTAATTCTTTCCGATGCACTACTGCGCGTTTGCTGTAACCCATGTACCTCCACATTGACGATGAAACACAGAAATTGCATCGGGACTGAATGCAACAGGCACCATAACGACTTCTGTCCACTCGTGTTACGCTGCAAACAGGCTCTTCTTGGAACCTTTCCTGGGAGTTCAGTAGTTCTTTCCGATGCACTACTGCGCGTTTGCTGTAACCCATGTACCTCCACATTGACGATGAAACACAAAAATTGCATCGGGACTAAATGCAACAGGCACCATAACGACTTCTGTCCACTCGTGTTACGCTGCAAACAGGCTCTTCTTGGAACCTTTCCTGGGAGTTCAGTAGTTCTTTCCGATGCACTACTGCGCGTTTGCTGTAACCCATGTACCTCCACATTGACGATGAAACACAGAAATTGCATCGGGACTGAATGCAACAGGCACCATAACGACTTCTGTCCACTCGTGTTACGCTGCAAACATGCTCTTCTTGGAACCTTTCCTGGGAGTTCAGTAGTTCTTTCCGATGCACTACTGCGCGTTTGCTGTAACCCATGTACCTCCACATTGACGATGAAACACAGAAATTGCATCGGGACTGAATGCAACAGGCACCATAACGACTTCTGTCCACTCGTGTTACGCTGCAAACAGGCTCTTCTTGGAACCTTTCCTGGGAGTTCAGTAGTTCTTTCCGATGCACTACTGCCCGTTTGCTGTAACCCATGTACCTCCACATTGACGATGAAACACAGAAATTGCATCGGGACTGAATGCAACAGGCACCATAACGACTTCTGTCCACTCGTGTTACGCTGCAAACATGCTCTTCTTGGAACCTTTCCTCGGAGTTCAGTAGTTCTTTCCGATGCACTACTGCGCGTTTGCTGTAACCCATGTACCTCCACATTGACGATGAAACACAGAAATTGCGTTGGGACTGAATGCAACAGGCACCATAACGACTTCTGTCCACTCGTGTTATGCTGCAAACAGGCTCTTCTTGGAACCTTTCCTGGGAGTTCAGTAGTTCTTTCCGATGCACTACTGCGCGTTTGCTGTAACCCATGTACCTCCACATTGACGATGAAACACAGAAATTGCATCGGGACTGAATGCAACAGGCACCATAACGACTTCTGTCCACTCGTGTTACGCTGCAAACAGGCTCTTCTTGTAACCTTTCCTGTGAGTTCAGTAGTTGTTTTCGATGCACCACTGCGCCTTTGCTGTAACCCATGTACTTCCACATTGACGATGAAACACAGAAATTGCATCGGGACTGAATGCAACAGGCACCATAACGACTTCTGTCCACTCGTGTTACGCTGCAAACAGGCTCTTTTTGGAACCTTTCCTGGGAGTTCAGTAGTTCTTTCGGATGCACTACTGCGCGTTTGCTGTAACCCATGTACCTCCACATTGACGATGAAACACAGAAATTGCATCGGGACTGAATGCAACAGGCACCATAACGACTTCTGTCCACTCGTGTTACGCTGCAAACAGGCTCTTCTTGAGACCTTTCCTGGGAGTTCAGTAGTTCTTTCCGATGCACTACTGCGCGTTTGCTGTAACCCATGTACCTCCACATTGACGATGAAACACAGAAATTGCATCGGGACTGAATGCAACAGGCACCATAACGACTTCTGTCCACTCGTGTTACGCTGCAAACAGGCTCTTCTTGGAACCTTTCCTGGGAGTTCAGTAGTTCTTTCCGATGCACTACTGCGCGTTTGCTGTCACCCATGTACCTCCACATTGACGATGAAACACAGAAATTGCATCGGGACTGAATGCAACAGGCACCATAACGCCTTCTGTCCACTCGTGTTACGCTGCAATCAGGCTCTTCTTGGAACCTTTCCTGGGAGTTCAGTAGTTCTTTCCGATGCACTACTGCGCGTTTGCTGTAACCCATGTACCTCCACATTGACGATGAAACACAGAAATTGCATCGGGACTGAATGCAACAGGCACCATAACGACTTCTGTCCACTCGTGTTACGCTGCAAACAGGCTCTTCTTGGAACCTTTCCTGGGAGTTCAGTAGTTCTTTCCGATGCACTACTGCGCGTTTGCTGTAACCCATGTACCTCCACATTGACGATGAAACACAGAAATTGCATCGGGACTGAATGCAACAGGCACCATAACGACTTCTGTCCACTCGTGTTACGCTGCAAACAGGATCTTCTTGAGACCTTTCCTGGGAGTTCAGTAGTTCTTTCCGATGCACTACTGCGCGTTTGCTGTAACCCATGTACCTCCACATTGACGATGAAACACAGAAATTGCATCGGGACTGAATGCAACAGGCACCATAACGACTTCTGTCCACTCGTGTTACGCTGCAAACAGGCTCTTCTTGGAACCTTTCCTGGGAGTTCAGTAGTTCTTTCCGATGCACTACTGCGCGTTTGCTGTCACCCATGTACCTCCACATTGACGATGAAACACAGAAATTGCATCGGGACTGAATGCAACAGGCACCATAACGCCTTCTGTCCACTCGTGTTACGCTGCAATCAGGCTCTTCTTGGAACCTTTCCTGGGAGTTCAGTAGTTCTTTCCGATGCACTACTGCGTGTTTGCTGTAACCCATGTACCTCCACATTGACGATGAAACACAGAAATTGCATCGGGACTGAATGCAACAGGCACCATAACGACTTCTGTCCACTCGTGTTACGCTGCAAACAGGCTCTTCTTGGAACCTTTCCTGGGAGTTCAGTAGTTCTTTCCGATGCACTACTGCGCGTTTGCTGTAACCCATGTACCTCCACATTGACGATGAAACACAGAAATTGCATCGGGACTGAATGCAACAGGCACCATAACGACTTCTGTCCACTCGTGTTACGCTGCAAACAGGCTCTTCTTGGAACCTTTCCTGGGAGTTCAGTAGTTCTTTCCGATGACCTACTGCGCGTTTGCTGTAACCCATGTACCTCCACATTGACGATGAAACACAGAAATTGCATCGGGACTGAATGCAACAGGCACCATAACGACTTCTGTCCACTCGTATTACGCTGCAAACAGGCTCTTCTTGGAACCTTTCCTGGGAGTTCAGTAGTTCTTTCCGATGCACTACTGCGCGTTTGCTGTAACCCATGTACCTCCACATTGACGATGAAACACAGAAATTGCATCGGGACTGAATGCAACAGGCACCATAACGACTTCTGTCCACTCGTGTTACGCTGCAAACAGGCTCTTCTTGGAACCTTTCCTGGGAGTTCAGTAGTTCTTTCCGATGCACTACTGCGCGTTTGCTGTAACCCATGTACCTCCACATTGACGATGAAACACAGAAATTGCATCGGGACTAAATGCAACAGGCACCATAACGACTTCTGTCCACTCGTGTTACGCTGCAAACAGGCTCTTCTTGGAACCTTTCCTGGGAGTTCAGTAGTTCTTTCCGATGCACTACTGCGCGTTTGCTGTAACCCATGTACCTCCACATTGACGATGAAACACAGAAATTGCATCGGGACTGAATGCAACAGGCACCATAACGACTTCTGTCCACTCGTGTTACGCTGCAAACATGCTCTTCTTGGAACCTTTCCTGGGAGTTCAGTAGTTCTTTCCGATGCACTACTGCGCGTTTGCTGTAACCCATGTACCTCCACATTGACGATGAAACACAGAAATTGCATCGGGACTGAATGCAACAGGCACCATAACGACTTCTGTCCACTCGTGTTACGCTGCAAACAGGCTCTTCTTGGAACCTTTCCTGGGAGTTCAGTAGTTCTTTCCAATGCACTACTGCGCGTTTGCTGTAACCCATGTACCTCCACATTGACGATGAAACACAGAAATTGCATCGGGACTGAATGCAACAGGCACCATAGCGACTTCTGTCCACTCGTGTTACGCTGCAAACATGCTCTTCTTGGAACCTTTCCTCGGAGTTCAGTAGTTCTTTCCGATGCACTACTGCGCGTTTGCTGTAACCCATGTACCTCCACATTGACGATGAAACACAGAAATTGCATCGGGACTGAATGCAACAGGCACCATAACGACTTCTGTCCACTCGTGTTATGCTGCAAACAGGCTCTTCTTGGAACCTTTCCTGGGAGTTCAGTAGTTCTTTCCGATGCACTACTGCGCGTTTGCAGTAACCCATGTACCTCCACATTGACGATGAAACACAGAAATTGCATCGGGACTGAATGCAACAGGCACCATAACGACTTCTGTCCACTCGTGTTACGCTGCAAACAGGCTCTTCTTGTAACCTTTCCTGTGAGTTCAGTAGTTGTTTTCGATGCACCACTGCGCGTTTGCTGTAACCCATGTACTTCCACATTGACGATGAAACACAGAAATTGCATCGGGACTGAATGCAACAGGCACCATAACGACTTCTGTCCACTCGTGTTACGCTGCAAACAGGCTCTTCTTGGAACCTTTCCTGGGAGTTCAGTAGTTCTTTCCGATGCACTACTGCGCGTTTGCTGTAACCCATGTACCTCCACATTGACGATGAAACACAGAAATTGCATCGGGACTGAATGCAACAGGCACCATAACGACTTCTGTCCACTCGTGTTACGCTGCAAACAGGCTCTTCTTGAGACCTTTCCTGGGAGTTCAGTAGTTCTTTCCGATGCACTACTGCGCGTTTGCTGTAACCCATGTACCTCCACATTGACGATGAAACACAGAAATTGCATCGGGACTGAATGCAACAGGCACCATAACGACTTCTGTCCACTCGTGTTACGCTGCAAACAGGCTCTTCTTGGAACCTTTCCTGGGAGTTCAGTAGTTCTTTCCAATGCACTACTGCGCGTTTGCTGTAACCCAAGTACCTCCGCATTGACGATAAAACACAGAAATTGCATCGGGACTGAATGCAACAGGCACCATAACGACTTCTGTCCACTCGTGTTACGCTGCAAACAGGCTCTTCTTGGAACCTTTCCTGGGAGTTCAGTAGTTCTTTCCGATGCACTACTGCGCGTTTGCTGTCACCCATGTACCTCCACATTGACGATGAAACACAGAAATTGCATCGGGACTGAATGCAACAGGCACCATAACGCCTTCTGTCCACTCGTGTTACGCTGCAATCAGGCTCTTCTTGGAACCTTTCCTGGGAGTTCAGTAGTTCTTTCCGATGCACTACTGCGCGTTTGCTGTAACCCATGTACCTCCACATTGACGATGAAACACAGAAATTGCATCGGGACTGAATGCAACAGGCACCATAACGACTTCTGTCCACTCGTGTTACGCTGCAAACAGGCTCTTCTTGGAACCTTTCCTGGGAGTTCAGTAGTTCTTTCCGATGCACTACTGCGCGTTTGCTGTAACCCATGTACCTCCACATTGACGATGAAACACAGAAATTGCATCGGGACTGAATGCAACAGGCACCATAACGACTTCTGTCCACTCGTGTTACGCTGCAAACAGGCTCTTCTTGGAACCTTTCCTGGGAGTTCAGTAGTTCTTTCCGATGCACTACTGCGCGTTTGCTGTAACCCATGTACCTCCACATTGACGATGAAACACAGAAATTGCATCGGGACTGAATGCAACAGGCACCATAACGACTTCTGTCCACTCGTGTTACGCTGCAAACAGGCTCTTCTTGGGAGTTCAGTAGTTCTTTCCGATGCACTACTGCGCGTTTGCTGTAACCCATGTACCTCCACATTGACGATGAAACACAGAAATTGCATCGGGACTAAATGCAACAGGCACCAAAACGACTTCTGTCCACTCGTGTTACGCTGCAAACAGGCTCTTCTTGGAACCTTTCCTGGGAGTTCAGTAGTTCTTTCCGATGCACTACTGCGCGTTTGCTGTAACCCATGTACCTCCACATTGACGATGAAACACAGAAATTGCATCGGGACTGAATGCAACAGGCACCATAACGACTTCTGTCCACTCGTGTTACGCTGCAAACATGCTCTTCTTGGAACCTTTCCTGGGAGTTCAGTAGTTCTTTCCGATGCACTACTGCGCGTTTGCTGTAACCCATGTACCTCCACATTGACGATGAAACACAGAAATTGCATCGGGACTGAATGCAACAGGCACCATAACGACTTCTGTCCACTCGTGTTATGCTGCAAACAGGCTCTCCTTGAACCTTTCCTGGGAGTTCAGTAGTTCTTTCCGATGCACTACTGCGCGTTTGCTGTAACCCATGTACCTCCACATTGACGATGAAACACAGAAATTGCATCGGGACTGAATGCAACAGGCACCATAACGACTTAAGTCCACTCGTGTTACGCTGCAAACAGGCTCTTTTTGGAACCTTTCCTGTGAGTTCAGTAGTTGTTTTCGATGCACCACTGCGCGTTTGCTGTAACCCTTGGACCTTCAGACTGACGATGAAACACAGATATTGCATCGGGAGTGAATACAACAGACACCATATCGACTTCCGTCTTCACGAATTACGCTTCAAACGGGCTCTGCCTGGAACGTTTTCTGGGAGTGCAGTAGTTGTTCCCGATACGTCACTGCAGATTTAGTCTAAACCTCACAGCTTCACATTGACGATGAAAAACTGAAATTGCATCGGCATTAAACACAACAGACATCATGCAGTCTTCTGTCCACGCGAGTTACGCTGGAAACAGTCAATGCCTCGAACCTTTCCTGGTAGTGCAGTATTTGTTTCCGATGCATAACTGCACGTTTATCGTAAACCTTGGAACTTCACATTGACGATGAAAAACTGAACTTGCATCGGCAATTAACACAACAGACACCATGCCGATTTCTGTCCGCGCAAGTTACGCTGCACACGGTCTCTGCCCTGAACCTTTCCTCGGAATGCAGTAGTTATTGCCGATGCATCACTGCAGGTTTTGTGTAAATTTTGGAGCTTCAAATTGGCTATGAGAAACTGAAATTGCATCGAAATTTAAGATAAGAGGCACCATGTCGACTCCTGTCCACGCGAGTTCCACTGAAAATGGTCTCTGCTTGGAACTTCTCCTGGGAGTGCAGTAGTTGTGTCCGATGCGTCACTGCAGTTAATTGTTAGCCTTGGACGATGAAAAACTGAAATTGCATCGGGGATTAAATACAACATATACCATGCCGACTTCTGTCAGCACTAGTTACGTTGCAAACTTTCTCTGTTCTGAACCTTTCCAGGGAGTTCAGTAGTTGTTTCCGATGCACCCCTGCGCGATTTCTGTAACACTGATACCTTCACACTGACGATGAAACTCAGTTACGCTGCAAACGGTCTCTTCCTGGAACCTCTCCTGAGAGTGCAGTAGTTGTAGTTGTTTCAGATACACCACTGCAGCTTTAGTGTAAATCTTGGAGCTTCACATTGACAATGAAAAACTGAAATTGCATAGGAATGAAATACAAAAGACACCATTCCGACTTCCGTTAACGCGATTTACGCTGCAAGAGGTCTCTGCTTGGAACCTTTTCTGGGAGTGCAGTAGATGTTCCCGATGCATAACACCAGGTTTAGTGTAAACCTTTCCGATCAGATAGTGAAGCGGAAACGTGAAGGGACACGTACAGCACAAAAGTGTACAGGCCGACCTCGTATGTTGAACGACAGACACCGCCGACAGTAGAAGAGGGTCGTAATGTTTAGTAGGCACATCTATCCAGACCATCACATTGGAATCCCAAACTGTATCAAGGTCCACTGCAAGTACAGACATATAAGCGGGAGGTGGGAAAAGTTGTATTTCATGGTGGAGCAGCTGCTCATAAGCCACTCATCACGCCGGTAAATGCCAAACGACGCCTCACTTAGGGTAAGGAGCGTTAACATCGGACGATTCAACAGTGGAAAAACGTTGTGTGGAGTGACGAATCACGAAACACAATGTGGCGATCCGATGGCAGGGTGTGGGTATGGCGAATGCCCGGTGAACGTCATCTGCCAGTGTGTCTAGTGTCAACACTAAATTCGGAGGCGGTGGTGTCATGGTATGCTCGTGTTTTTCATGCAGGGCTTTCACCCACTGTTGTTTTGCGTAACACTATCACATTACGTTGAAGTTTTAAGCACTTTCTTGCTTCCCACTGTTGAAGAGCAAGTCGGGGATGGCGATTGCATCTTTCAACGCGATCGAGCACCTGTTCATAATGCACGGCACGTGGCTGAGTGGTTACAAGACAATAATTTCCCTGTAGTGAACTGTCCTGCACAGAGTCCTGACCTCAAGCCTACAGAACACCTGTGGAATGTTTTGGAACGCAAACTTCCTGCCAGGCCTCACCGACCGACATCAATACCTTCCTCAGTGCAGCACTCCGTGAAGAACGGGCTGCCATTCCACAAGAAACCTTCCAGCACCTGACTGAACGTATGCCTGCGAGAGCGGAAGCTGTCCACAAGACTAAGGGTTGGCAAACGCCATATTAAATTCCACAATTACCGATGGAGGGCACCACGATGTGATGTCCGGAATTAAAAAAAAAGGAGTTGGTAATTTTTTTGTTTTTTTGTTTTGTTGAAAGGAAAGAAAGAAAAAAGGGTGAATAAAGGTGAAGGGAAGTGGTTCTATTTTTACTGGAATGAACTTATTGATTGACATCACAAAAATTTATTTTACCTATATTTTTTTTACTCATCGAAGAAGACAACACAACACATATAAAAGAAATCATCACACTAATATTATTCACAGAATGATCGTTTCACAAGACACTTTCTAGCTCGACTGACTCTTAAGACTGAACAAGACTCGACTGACTCTACTCTCTCTCTGGACCACAGCCTCTTCACGTCCCTCTGGACCAGAGATTTTAACTGTGATTACCACGCCGATTATTTAATTAATCGTACAGCCGCTGGGCGCGCGCTTGGCGCGTCATTTAAATGGGGTTAAACGCACACCGCGAGAGACGTGGGCTAGCGGTGTCTTACAGGTATCGCCACACGGCCCCCTCTACTGGTGCGTAAGTTTTTCAAACTTCGCGGCAGTACCAGATTTGAGTTGACGAACAAGGTTGTGCAGTGTTTGCACCAGCATTATACAACATTTTCAAACATATGACAAGTACATACATATATAAAGAATTATAGCCTAAAGTACAAAGTTTAAGTAAATATACATAAATTGTTGCACATTACAAAATAGCTACTTTGAAATTGATCAATGGATGATTCATTTTTTTTTTTGAGATGCCTGCACCGTTGGCAGTCCTGTTATTAAAACAATAGCTGCTACCCTGTATTCACAGTTCTTATTGTGTCGACCAGTGAGCACTATGCTTTGCCTCAGTTCAGTGTGGTGCGTCGTGCGAAGCACAGTAAAAGTCACAGCACCACAACTTTGTTTACTTTACAGTTTGCACATCAGGACAATAGGTAATGAATCTGCTTACGACAAAAGAACACAAAAGGTCATACAATTTGTTTTTAAGTTGTCGATGACAACAAAGTTCATGTCAGTATTGTTGGTGTTTAAGAGTGGCTGTGCGTGCACGAGTGCAGTAATTTTGATAAAGTGGTCCATCCACCACGCACCGCGGCACTGCGTACAGCCTCGCGCTCGGGTCCGCTGGTGAGGTATATTAGGCGGTGACACGTCTGGCGGCGCCACCCCTTACGACGGACGCGACAGAACTGGTAGCCGCATCCGAAGACCGTACAACGCAGACTTCCAAGCACTTTCCAAGGTAGGGATCACTGTGATACGCATCATTGCACTTTATCGTAGAATTTGAGATTAAACTTATCACTTTGTACGGAAAACACTTTTCTATCATATTTTTACTCTTGACTGGTTGATTTCTCTTTATCAACACTATTTGATTTTTTTTTTTTACACTGTTCAGAAGGGAGGTTCGACGTCCTGTTCCTTCTGAGAACACATTTTCACAGACACTTCACTTTTGAGCAAAATTACACTTTGCATCTTTTCTCCTTTTATATTACGTGCACATAGTAAGACTGTTTTGTGTGTAGCCTTCACAAGAGGACATTTAAGTTTTGAATAGGCAAGTTCAAAATTACATAGAAAAAATGGACATGTACATATACATAAAATGATTACCTACTATACACATGAAATTCAATATACATAATACAAATGAACTTCTTCGTAGCTAAGTTGCTACATAGCCATTGAAATACTTTGCTAGTCGTGACCTGTGAAACTCTCCCAAAATTCATATTTATATAGAGAATATTAGTTGTTTACATCTTCAAAAACTTACAGTTAGACATGTTTTGCTAGTCGTGTCCTGTGAAACTTTACAAAATTCAGATTTATATTGAGATTGCTAGTTGTTTACATTTACAAAATTTTACAATTATACATGACATGACATATTTATGTACACGAAATTCAGGTTGTGCCATCTTTTTCTTGCTGTGCATGTGCACTAACGGAGTACTATCTCCTTCTTTACAGAATATTGAAATCTATGGCATCTGCCATCAAGAATTCTGCAAAACTCGACGAGAGACCCTAAGTGCTGCAAATTATGAATGGACAAAATATACAAAAGAATAGTGCAAAAACCTCACTACCCCACTATCCATCGTCCAGCAGTGGGCAAGGAGGTGGGAGTAGGATCAAGATAGAAGGATTGGGTTATATTCATATTTACAAAATCTTCATCAATACAGTAGTGTTTTCACACATGTGTGCGACGAATAGTGTATCTGTTTGCGTAACGTATGCATCATAAACTTTGCCATTGCGCAAGTGTCACTGACTTTAAGCCAATCCATGTTGTATTCAGTTTCATCCTTTAAAGTTGATCCGAATTGCTGTTTAAGCAAAAAGAAATTCAATGATCATTGTCAATCACTTCCTGTAAATCAGTCAAAGATTTTTGCAAGAATCAATGTGAGTACCGTATATGGTTTAATTCACTCGTTGAATCAGTCATGTTTAGGTAAATACGCGCTTAATGACACGGTAGTTTATATTCCTGAAAAAAATTCGGTCAGTAAACGTACTAATAAATGACTATAGGATCCTTCCATAAGAGGTGTACTTTAGTGAGTATCACGTAGTAAAATAAATATATGAATTTCCTGTAGGTAAAGGAAAATGAATACGCTTTAGTTTCCATAAAGACAAGAAAATCGCTGTGTCCACGAAGACAGCTGCGTCGTACTGCTTCACACACAAATCTTCAAAAACTTATCCACTTTGCTGAAAGAGAAAGAAAAATCTCATACACTAAAGTATGTTTTCTTGTAATCGTGAATTGTACGTCGTACCGGTAGTCGTGTAGTTTTTGTTTCCTGGTCGAGAACATGAGCAGAGAGCGGGAGACTTCGTATCCTAGCAATTGTTTTATGAGAGTCGCATTTTCTTAACTCTGGTCCAGACAGAACGACATAAAATTGCATAACTTATATACTATCCCACTTACACAAATACATATGTCCATGTCCTCACAGTATCAAGTAATGAGTGCTAGATTTCACCTAAATTACTTCACAGGATAAAAACATTTTTTTTAAATAGTGTTAATGTTAGTGAGTTCGTAAGTTCGTAACCATTAAACACGACCTTCGTAAATGTAGAATACGAATCTTACGAAGGCAGCCTGCATGCATCGTACTACACAATTAGCCTGTGTAAAGAATGAGATTCTATAACGACAGCAATTTTTATTCGCTACGTAAGCAGATTATTTATTTCGCTGTGGCTGATAAACATTTTTCTTCCACAATGACCTATGTACAAAATTTACGTTTGTTACGATGGAGAGCACACAAACTCTTTATGCCAAGCGTGAGATAATGGTTTTTTTAAATAGGGCACATACCAAATAAGTTTTTCTTTCTCCTTTTTTATTGCCTACACGGCGAATCATTTCTCATTAACATCTATCAGTATTCATACACACGTATCGTTTTCATTCATACAGCTTCATATAATTAATATTCACCTTTCTTCTCATAGAACAGCTTCAATATAAATCGCAAATCATCAAATAATACTACGTGGTGGCATCATTGGCTCACACACAACGAAATCCTCATCATCATCATAAAAACTACCTTATAAACTAAAATTCACATTCATTCTTTCACACTCATTTCAGCACAATCATTCACTCATGCTGGCGTATAGTATAGCATTCTGGTGGCTCTCAAATTCATCACAGTTATTAACATAATAAATCCTTTTTCTTGTACATAGTTTCCTGTTCTAGAAAATGCCTGTTTAAGGAGTAAGTTTGGTCGCTAACTTCGTTGTCCTTGGCTAGTAGTCAAATTATTCGTAGCATAGTAAATATAACGTAGATTAAATAGTTCTTGGATTGCATGTAATGTTTAACGTAGATTTGCTATAGTTTAATGCGTTATGATTCTTTGCATTGGCTAACAATTAACACTAACATTTTAGCTGTAACTAGCACATCCTTTCTCTTTCTCTTACTTTACATACTGCTTTAAGTGGTGGTGGGCGTAAAGTCCTTTAACTTTCTGTGTTGTAGGGTATGCTAATAAATAACATCCAGGGTGAGGAATATCGACGATCCGGTATGGACCTGAGTAAACTAATTGCCATTTCTTAAGCAAACGTTTTAGCCTCGTAGATTTGGGATGGGTTGTGAGCAATACCAAATCATCAATTTCGAACACACGTGTCGGTCTGACCCGTTTATCAAATTTTTTCTTCCGGAGCTCCGCAGTGTGTGCCAGGGTAATGGCAGCTTGCCTTACCTTTTCCTGCAAAGAAATATCGTTCGAAGACAACTTAGGCAAGGGACTTGGCCATGAGTTTTTTTCTGGTTCGTCTGATAATAACTCGGCAGGTGAGAATCCGGTTGAACTGTGTGGCAAATTGTTCACAATGTACTCGAACGGAGCGAGGTATTCTATCCATTTGGAATGTTTTGTAGAAGAATGGATGCGCATAAATTGATTAAATTCTTTAAAAATTCGCTCAACGGGGTTACCCTGTGGGTGAAATCGGGAAGTAAGAACATGTTTAATATCGGAATCTTGCAGAAATGATTTCCACTTTGCACTCGTAAAGTACGAGGCATTGTCCGTTAGGACAGCGACAGGTTTTCCGACGCGGGCTAGGTAGTCGGCCGAAAAGCGTCGAATGATAGCCGCAACAGTGGCTGTGCGCAAGGCGTACAATTTCACATACTTAGTAAAAACGTCCAATATAGCCAAAATGTATTTAGCACCACCGCGGGATTGTGGATAGGGTCCGCCAATGTCTACGGAAATCAAATCAAGCGGTTGCTTTGGAAGAATGGGATGCAATTCAATTGATGCATGTTTGTTCAAATATTTTGCCTTCTGGCAAATGGTACATTTGCGAATGACCTGCAGGACTCTACGTCGCATGTTAGGAAAATAGCAGAAGCGTAGGATCTTGGCGGCACATTTATTAATGCCATAATGTCCCCAGGTTTTGTGGGTGAACAAAATGAAGTCGTCAACATAAGCTTCCGGTAAACATACCAACCAACGCTCTGACACGAGATGGGAACTATGAAACAGTACATCATTGTTGATCTTGTAGTAATTTTGAAGATTAGAATTTGAATTCTGACATAATTTTGTTTTTACTGTAGACCACCTAGGATCGGCATCTTGTAACTGTGCAAAATCCCTGCAGATTCGGTGATAGTAGCGGTTGTAGGATTCGTCATACATTAACATGACCTGAAAGTCGGAAGTTTGCTCATGCAAATCTGAAAGATTTTTCGCATCGTGCGGAAGACGAGAAAGAGCGTCCGCAACAATATTGGTTTCGCCGGAGATGTAAATAATTTCGAAATCGTATTCTTGTAACGACAAACACCAACGAGTGAGCCGGGAATGAAGTAATTTGCAAGACAGTAAAAATGATAAAGCTTGGTGGTCTTTATAGATGCGTGTATGTTTTCCCCAGAGAAAATATTGAAATTTTCGCATAGACCAAATAATTGCAAGGGTCTCGCGTTCCGTAACTGAATACGATCTCTCGCATTCAGTTAAGGTGCGACTGGCAAAACTGATAGGTTTTACTATTGTTCGATCATGTTCAACAGACAGTTGAAACAAAAAGGCCCCAAGTCCATAAGATGACGCATCGGTCGATAGGCAGAAGTCTTTTGACATGTCCGGATGACAGAGGAGTGGTGCGTGGATTAATGATTGTTTAATTTTTTCAAAATCGGCTTGACATTCTGTAGTCCATCGCCAAAGGGAATTTTTCTTTAGAAGATTTAGAAGATGTGGGCTGTTAAGAGCTTGCTGTGTCACGAACTTTCTGAAAAATGACGAAAGACCCAAAAATGCTTTAAGTTGTTTTTTGGTTCGGGGTGCAGGAAAGTTGCGAATTGCTTCAGTCTTTTTAGAGTCCGGCCTGATGCCTTCCGGCGTGATGATGTGGCCAAGGAACTTAATCTGTTGTCGGGCGAAACTTGATTTTTCCAAATTGATTGTCACGCCTGCATCGGCAAATTTAATCAAAATTTGTCTTAGAAAATCGACATGTTCTTCCCAGGTGGCAGTCGCCACAACTAAATCATCCACATAGGGAGTGATTTGTGAAAGTAAATCTGGCCCGAGGACGTCGTCAAGCGCCTCGATAAAGATTCCTGCACTTATTCGTAACCCGAATGGCAAAACACGGAATTGGTATGATCGTCCTTCGCACAAAAATGCGGTATATTTACGTGATTCAGGATGTAGAAGAACCTGGTAGTAGGACGATCGTAGGTCGATATTAGTCAGAAATTTGGCGTTGTGAAATTTCAGGAGTTGTTCGTCCAGATTTACAGGGCGAGTATTTACCGGTATAATAATTTTGTTGATTTCGCGTGCATCGAGAACAAGACGCACGCTTCCATCGGGTTTCGAAACTGACAACAAAGGGTTGCAATACGGCGAGTGCGAATTTTCTATGATTTTCCAACGTAGCATTCTGTTAATTTCCTGCATAACCGCTGGTTTTTTAGACCACGGTATATTGTAGTGTGTACGACAAAATGTTAGGTGGGGTTTGACATCCATCTTGTACACATACCCACGTATGATACCAGGTTTATCTTGAAAGACTACTGAAAATTGTTGAAGAAGGTGAAACAGATTCTATTTTTGTAAATCAGTCAGATGGTAGGCTTCGGCACACTTTTCCCACAGAGTTTTACTATCAGCATTGTAAGAAGAATTGCAATTGTTTGTCATAGAAAAATTAGTGATGGGCACAGATTGTACTTTCAAGTGACGTACGTCCCGATAAGAATTGTTGTTATTAATTGTTTTAGATAAAGGTATCAAAATTCTTTGCTTTTCAACCGTCAATTGACAGATACCATTCCCTAAGTCAATCACTGCTCGATACTGATTTAAGAAATCGATGCCGAAAAGACATGGAACTGTTAAATTATCCACAACAAGGAAATGATAACGAACATGCACGGTGGAAACAACAAAAGTTAGAAGAGCTTGTAATTTGACATTTTTTGATTCGTTTCCAGTGGCACCGATGATTCGGCAGTTCTGCACTGGAAACGTCGGAAGTTTAGAACCTTTATCTAGATCCAAGTACAGGGAACTAGAAATCACGCTTGCTGACGCTCCAGTGTCGAATAACACTTCTACAATGGAGTTTTCTAACGATAAAACAGCAGTTGCCTGAACCGTTACCTTTACTTTGTCATTATTACTAGACTTATTATTCTCGGCAAGAAGGTCATGTTCCATAGTGTGTCCGTCTTGGAATCTCAAAAAACAATTTGCAAGATTATTTGCGCCCGTGCTCACGTTCTCGACCGGGGGTTGGGCGCTTACGCCGGTCTGCTCATGTTTTCCGCCGCGTTATTAGGCGACGCATTTTGGTCATCACTTACCTCAATAATATTTATCCTTTGTTCATGGACATGTTTGGTATTCGGTGGAGTTTGATTACCGCAGTCCTGATTATTAGCATTGTTTGTTGGTACAAAGTGTCGTGCATTCGGAAACATATAATTGTAGTTGTGTGGTGTATAGTTCGGGTTTCCCCACTGCGGGGATGGATAACTGACTCTAGAATTTTGACAATTTGAATTATTCTGCTAATATGGCGAATTTCTCTCAAAAAAACCAGGGTTGTATCTTCCATCCTGACGTCTGTTTTGATTGTTGTTTCGGTTACGGTTGTTGTTGCCTCTGGAGTACTGATTGTTGTTGAAACTACCATTGCGTCTGTTGCCATTACTATTACTTTTTCGGTAAAATTGACCATTACCAAAACTGTTGTAATTGTTGGAATTTTGGAATCGGGGATCGCAAGATTGCTGCGAATATTGTGTGAAGTTGGGCTGTTGTGATTTTTGCCCCTAATTTTGAGGAAGCGGGTTTGCATTCCACATGTTACCGCTGTTGTTATTTTGATTGAAATTATGGCAATTGTTTTGGCGAGAGTTGGAATTAGCATTATAAATATGTGGAGTGTTCCCTGAATCTCCTCTAAACACAAGGTCTACTTCATTCAAATAATCTAGAAATTTCTTGATGTTAGTTTCCGGAACACCAATTAATTGTGTCCGGTAATGCAGGGGTAAATGACTTTTTAAGGTGTTAATCACATCGGCAAGATCGGCCGGTTTTGACCAATAAAGTGTTTTGTCCAGGTATCTTTCAAAATATTGACTCAAAGTTTCTTTACGAGGGTTGTATGGTTCGGGATTGTGAACTTCACGTCGAAGTTGTTTTTGATCATGTTCTGACCAGAATTCCTGCAGAAAAGCCTCTTCAAATTGCTTGAAAGTTAAATTTTGCCTTTTTATTTCAGCTCCCCATCTGGATGCTCGCCCCCTCAACAGATTACTTACAAAAAAAATCTTTTCCGCATCTGACCAGTTGTGCGGAAACATTCCGTCAAAAGACCTAATAAAAACAATCGGGTGCACCGCTTGGGTATCATCGGAACTGAACGTTGGAAAATAGGCATGTTTAATCATGTTACCGACAACAATACCGGCAGGCACTATAGGGCCTGAACTATTGTTCCCTGGTGAAACTTCATGGCACAAGGGTGGTTGAGAATTACTGTTTTGTGCGATCACTGAGAGCGGCTCTGTTTGATGTTTTTCGCTCGCAAGTGATTCGCTGTTAGACTGTGGAACAAACTGCACAGTGAAATTAGGCGGTGAACTCGTTGTGAGTGGGGTTGTAGGCGGAACAGTAACTACGTTAGAATCGGGAGTTAATAACTGAGAAATTTGGTTTTTTAAAGTGTTGGTCTCGGTTTGCACCTGCGACATGGCCTGGTGTAAAATCTCTTTTGTAGCGGTTTCTACCCTTTGCTCAATGAGCTTGTTGCAAATACCACATTCGTGCACTAATTTTTCTGCAATGTTTGCGTTACACTCTAAAGAAAGCGATTCTGTTTTTTCCTCCAAATGGGAAATTTTTTCTTTCATTTCTAATTGTTGTAAGCATACTACGCTAACTTGTTGAGTAATACCTTCGATATCCATCGAAATTTTATTTTGTGAGGTGGTTTGATTTTGCACGAAATTCTGAACTAGATAATTTACCTGAGCCTGAGCGTTCGTGACCTGATCCAACTTGGTTTTACATGACTGCATTTCGGAATTTGTCACTGTTTGATATTTAACAAAAGAATTTTCGTGAGTGTTTACACGACATGACAATTCGTTGAAACTTTCGGTCAATTGTGTCGTTTTTGAATTAAGTTCTGAGATTTGGTTAGCCTGTTTTTCCAGAGTAGATGTTACCTCAGAAGACAATTGATCGATTTTGCTGTTTAATTCTTTTGTACTCTGCTCCTGTATCAAATCTAGTGTCTAGTTTATCAAACCTTTCATTAAGGATGCTATCCATACTTCGCGTAAGAAGTTGTATTAAAATTCCGTACTGATTCGGATCAATGTTTGGATCATTGTTCCTTTCACTAGAGTTGTGCAAATTAGGATCGGAGTGGGAAATCCCTAGTTGGACACGTCTAGTATCGTTCTCCATAGGGTCAGGATTATTGGGTGTGTCACCTGATGAATTACTTTCGTTACTTAGTATTATTTGATGTGATACACCTGCAGTAAATTCCATAGATTCTGGGCTGGAAAAGCCTAGGAAAGGGGATGCTGATGATACAGTAGCATCACCGTTATCAGTTTGCTGTTGCTGTTGTTCCATTTTTGCCAATAATTAACAAATGTGAAATATACAAATAGTACACCCAGAATGGCAATGGCTTGCAAAGTACAAAAGATAAATAAAATTTAAATAGTTAGACGGTAATAACTATTACTTGATAGAATTTCCAAAAATGTCTGAATTATTATTGGGGTTGTAACCGTATTCGCGTAGCTAATCTGAAAGTGGTGACATGACGTAACAAACAGGATTGACTCATAACAATGACTTCTGCATATCTTACTGTTGAATTTCAATGTTACAATAATAGAAATTCCATTGACAAAGGGTATGATTCTTGTTTAGGGAAAGGCGTGGGAAATGGGAATAAAAGTTAGCACAGGCGGGAGGCGCACGCTGGACAATGGCATAGCAGAACAAATGCTTTTGCACTACTCACCGCGCTGCGTTGAAGCTTGCAGAAATCTTGTTAATCTTGAAACAACGTTAGCTCTCGTTTTCATAATGGGCATGAAAGATAAAATTACAGTTTTTTAGCCAATGTACAAGACAATAAATATTACTACACGTATGATTTTACTTTAATTTGCCCTTGTTAAGTTCATTCCAGTAAAATCCGAAGATTGGCGTCCTGTAAACGGTCGCCAGTGTGATGTCCGGAATTAAAAAAAAAAGGGGAGGGTGGTAATTTTTTGTTTTTTTTTGTTTTTGTTGCAAGGAAAGAAAGAAAAAAGGGTGAATAAAGGTGAAGGGAAGTGGTTCTATTTTTACTGGAATGAACTTATTGATTGACATCACAAAAATTTATTTTACCTATATTTTTTTTTACCCATCGAAGAAGACAACAAAACACATATAAAAGAAATCATCACACTAATATTATTCACAGAATGATCGTATCACAAGACACTTTCTAGCTCGACTGACTCTTAAGACTGAACAAGACTCGACTGACTCTACTCTCTCTCTGGACCACAGCCTCTTCACGTCCCTCTGGACCAGAGATTTTAACTGTGATTACCACGCCGATTATTTAATTAATCGTACAGCCGCTGGGCGCGCGCTTGGCGCGTCATTTAAATGGGGTTAAACGCACACCGCGAGAGGCGTGGGCTAGCGGTGTCTTACAGGTATCGCCACACTAAGGGTTGGCAAACGCCATATTAAATTCCAGAATTACCGATGGAGGGCACCACGAACTTGTAAGTAATTTTCAGCCAGGTGTCCGGATACTTTTGATCACATAGTGTAGATAGTTCCGGCGAAATAGTATGGGTGAGTTTATACTTGACAATCCGACTAAACTATTAATTGGATCGTTTTACAACCCCCCCCCCCCCCCCCCCCCACTCAGAAGGTAGTTGCTGAACAGTTCAAAGAAAACTTGAGTCTCTTTTCAAATAGGTATCCCACTCGTACAGTTACAGTCGGTGGTGACTTCAATCTATCCTCGATATTTTGCAAAAACAGACATAATGTCTTATGGGACAACAGCAATCAGTGAAATTATGATGTTACTTAAAAATCGTCTTGATTGCAAATATTTTTATTCATATGACGGTTTCGGTTCATTCAGAACCATCTTCAGATCTGTAAAAATAATGATACTAATTTACTATTTCACGGAAGCAAATCGTTTTCATCCTATCTAATCAACATCAAATGTACCAAAGCGTACCTGATATTTCAGTTACAGGTGTAACCCGTCCAAATCCAGCAGTTTTCACATGCTACGTCACATAAAATTGGTTGGCAGAATGCACGTCATTTATATTAATTATAACACTATTACCGACAGGTGGCGTCTGGTACATTTATTACATTCCATTTGAACTTATTATATGCAGTATATCTTTTTTATTAATTAAAAATACTTAATTAAAATTTGTAGATGTCAAGGTTAAAATCTGTACTTGTCAGCATTAATAAGAAACAGTAAAATTATCATTTTTATACCATCTAAAAAACATAGGGCGATTTATATATCTATGGTGATGGTGTGAACTTGTTTTCCTCTACGGTCTGCTTCCGTATTTCCCGCCATTTCGGTGTTGTGTCGCGGTCCGCTCAGTCGTCTGATGTCCATCGCCGTACAGGTGGGCCCCGTCAACGACGCCAGGCACTGCACGCGTCTTCCGGCTTCTCCACCGCGTACCATCTCTCATCCCTCGGCCTGGATCTCCACACGTAACAGTTGTCATCTTAGAAGGTCGTCATAAATGCTAAAATAGGCGTTATGATTGAATTCGCTTTGCTCGTTGAGGATTAAATCCGGATCTTTATTTTTGTGGGTGTATATTTCAATTTCTTCCAAAATGTTAAGAAACCGTCCCTTATGGGCTCTATGCAGGATGTCTAAATTGTGTTCAATGTTCGTGACTGAGTGCTCTGTCGCAGCCATATGCGCCCCAAAAGCTGTTTTGTTTTGAGAGTAGGTGTGCTCCCTGAATCTTGTTTCAAAGTTCCTACCAGTCTGCCCTATATATTGTTTACAGCAGTCATTACATTTGATCTTATATACACCTGAATCCTGAAATTAATTCCTACTATTACATATTCTATGCCGGAGCTTCAATTTTAACGTGTTATTTGTTCGGAACCCTATTTTAACGTCGGGTTTACGAAAGCATCTCAATTTTATCTGTAATTCTTCCATTGTAAGTGAGAGCTACATATTTTTTCTTGTTGTTCCTCTTAACTGCTACTTGACTTCCTTTTATTTGTTCCATTTGCCTCTTCTTTATCTTCCTATAAATATTCATCACCTGCTTACACATATATCCGTTCGCTACGGCCACTTGTTTTAAAACACTTAACTCCTTTTCTACTTCCTGTTGGCTTAGTGGCAATCTTAGTAGCCTGTATACCATCGAAGTAAAATATGCCCATTTGTACTGCGGTGGGTGACAAGAGCTCTCATTGATAACGAGATCTGTACACGTAGGTTTTCTGAATATGCTAAATTCATGCTTGCCATCTTTCTTTATTAGTGTTAAATCTAAGTAATCTATACGGTTGTTTTCTTCAAATTCCATGGTGAATCTAATTTTCGGGTGTTGAGAGCTCATTTTTTGTGCTAAGTTTTCGATATCATTTTTATCTCCTTTGTATAATAAAATGGAGTCGTCAACATATCTCCTGTAATATACAATTTTCTCAGCGATATTAGGATTTTCATCAAAGAATTTGTTTTCTAAGTGATTTACAAATATGTCAGCCAGCGTTCCAGCTAAACTGTTCCCCATTGCCAGCCCGTCTTCCTGTTGATAAATTTTACCATTGAAAGTAAAGTAATTGAACGACAAGACTTGTTCCAACGTTTCCACTAGTTCAATCACTTCTCCCAGTGCCAATTTACCATGAGTGAGGAGATTGTCCTTAATGATCTCAATCGTTTCTTTTACGGGAATGTTTGTGTACAGATTGGTGATATCCAATGAAGCTAATGACGCATTCTGAGGTATAAGTACGTCTTTAATTTGCTCGGCAAATTCGTAACTGTTGCTAATGTTGAAAGTCCGACGATATGTATATGCCGCCCTCAGTTTGTTATTTAGCTCTTTATTTAATTTATAACTTGGGCTGCTGGTGTTATTAACGATTGGGCGAATCGATTTTTCAACTTTATGGAGCTTTATTTGTGACCGTAATTCGGGGATTCGAGGATTCATTACTTTCAGTTTAAACTTTTCCTCCTCTGTGAATAGAAACACAGTTATCTATTTGTTTCCTTATTTCTGTTTGAAATTTCTTGGTTTGATCTTTCTTGACTTTTACTATTCCATTTGCCCTATGTTTTTTAGATCGTATAAAAATGATAATTTTACTGTTTTTTATTAATGCTGACAAGTACAGATTTTAACCTTGACATCTACATATTTTAATTAAGTATCTTTAATTAATAAAAAAAGATCTACTGAATATAATATGTGCAAATGGAATGTAACAAATGTACCAGACGCCACCTGTCGGTAATAGTGTTATAATTAATATAAATGACGTGCACTCTGCCAACCAATTTTATGTGACGTAGCATGTGAAAACTGCTGGATTTGGACGGGTTACTCCTGTAACTGAAATATCAGGTACGCTCTGGTACATTTGATGTTGATTAGATAGGATGAAAAAGACTTGCTTCCGTGAAATAGTAAATTAGTATCATTATTTTTACAGATCTGAAGATGGTTCTGAATGAACCGAAACCGGTCATATGAATAAAAATATTTGCAATCAAGACGGTTTTTAAGTAACATTATATCCTCGATATGCTTGAAAAAATTACAATTTTAAAGCCGGTGGCAGGCATAAAACGTCATCCGAAATTGCACTGAATGCATTCTCAGAAAATTATTTTGAACAATTAGTTCACGAGCCCACTCGAAGTGTACATGGTTGCGAAAGCATACCTGGCCTCTTAGCAACAAATAATCCTGGAAAAATAGGGAGTATCGTGGGGAATACAGGATTAGAGACCACAAGGCCGTTGGTGCTAGGCTGAATGCCGTAACCCCTACAACCAACAAAAGGAAACGCAAAGTATATCTATGTAAAAAAGCTGATAAAAATCCTCTTAACGTCTTTTTAAAAGACAGTCTTCACTCCTTCCGATCTGATCATGTAAGTGTAGGAAATTTTTTAAGTGTTTTGAAAGAGATAGTATCGACAGCAATTGAGAGATATACACCACATAAATTAGTAAGTGATGGTACTAATCCCCCATGGTACACAAAACGGGTCAGATCGTTGTTGCAGAAGCAGCGAAAAAATCATGCCAAAATTACAAGGACACAAAAGCCCCAAGATTGGCAAAGTTTCACAGAAGTTCGAAATATAGCGCGTAATTCAATGCGAGGTGCTTTTAACAATTTCCACAACGAAACTCTGTCTCGACATCTGGCAGAAAACCCAAAGAGATTCTGGTCATACATAAAGCACACCAGCGGCAAGACGCAATCAATACCTTCACTGCGCGATAACAACGGTGAAATCACTAATCACAGTGCCACTAAAGCAGAGTTTTTAAACACGATTTTTCCAAACTCCTTCACCAAAGAAGACGAAGTAAGTATTCCTGAATTCCAATAAAATAACAACTGCCAAGATGAAAAACACAGAAGTAGGTATAGAAGCATCTTAAATCACTTAATCAAAACAAGGTCTCCGGTCCAGATTGTTTACCAGTCAAGTTCCTTTCTAAGTATGCTGATACAATAGCTCCATATTTAGCAATTATATACAACCGCTCGATCACACAAAGTTCCGTACCTAAAGACTGGAAAATTCCTCAGCTCACACCAACACCCAAAAGGCGAAATAGAAGTAATCTGCTGAATTACAAGCCCATATCACTAACGTCGATTTGCAATAGGGTTTTGGAACATATACTGTGTTCGAACATTATGAGTTACCTCGAAGAAAAAGCTTTATTTAGTCAGCACGGATTCAGAAAAACATCGTTCTTGTGAAACACAACGAACTCTTTATACTCATGAAGTAATTAGTGCTATCGACAGGGGATGTCAAAATGATTCTATATTTTCAGATTTTCAGAAGGCTTTCGACACCGGAGACATAGGAAACACTCTGAGTAGCTGTATTAAACTGTTTGCAGATAATGCTGTCATTTACCGTCCTGTAAAGTCATCAGATGACCAACACGAATTGCAAAATGATTTAGATAAGACATCTGTAAGGTACGAATAGTGGAAACGTACCCTGACTAAAGAAAAATGTGAAGTTATTCACATGAGTACTAAAAGAAACCCGCTAAATTTTGATTATGTGATAAATCACACAAATCTTAAGGCTGTAAATTCAACTTAATATTTAGGGATTACAGTAACAAATAACCTAAATTAGGACGATCACATAGATAATGTTGTGGGTAGAGCAAACCAAAGACTGCGATACATTGGCAGAACACTTGGAAGGTGAAACAGGTCTACTAAAGAGACTCCTTACACCACACTTGTCCGCCCTATTCTAGAGTATTGCTGTGCGGTGAGTGATCCGCGTCAGGTGGGACTCACGGATGACATCGAAAAAGTTCAAAGAAGGGCGGCTCGTTTTGTACTATGGCGAAATAGGGGAGATTGTGTCACAGACATGATAACGTGATTTGAGGTGACAATCATTAAAATAAAGGCACGTTTCGTTGCGACCCGATCTTCTCATGTAATTTCAATCACCAGTTTTCTCCTCCGATTGCCAAAATATTCTGTTGGGACCCACCTAAATAAGGAGAAATGATCACCGTGATAAAATAAGAGAAATCATGGCTCGCACAGAAAAAATTAAGTGTTCGTTTTTCCCGCTTGCGGTTCGAGAGTGAAACAGTAGGGAGACACGTTGAAGGTGGTCCAATGAAACCTCCGCAAGGCACTTTATGTGAAAAGCAGAGTAGTCACGTAGATGTAGATGTGAAGTGCCAGCAGAGATAGGGCTTCCATCCAAGTGCATTCACACTGAAGATAATCAGAATCATAGGTCAAGCACGGCTTGACAAAGGGCAAGCAGGGAAAAAAATTGGCGAATGAGGCATGGGAGAGAATATTCCAGTAAGTGGCGGAAGACAATGAAAGTTAGGGAAATGGACTGCGTCAGTAAATGGAAGTGTGGCAATGTTGTTAAAAACTGAAATAAAATCTTTAGATAAGATTTGATTTTTTGAGATACTGTGTACCTTTCCCGGCAAATATAAGAGCTAATACCTAGAAATGTGGCACCACTTTTATAAATCACTTACTGAATAGCCCTGTGTACCTCTTTTTCTTTTTCTTCTGTCTGAGAAAAGGTGTCCTGTACTGTGTGAGGAACATAGAGCAATATCGGCTGAAAAAAAAATGAAAAACTAATTTGAAATTAACTACGAACTTAAAGAATGTTGCACACTTTTACCAGCTTTTGGTGCAGATTTAGTCTGTAAAATTTCAGCTTAAATGCTTGATTTGATTATGGGAAAATGTACAGCATATATGCACCGGTGTTTAAAAATACAAATACTTATAAAATGAATGTCCATGAACACTATCAAACAAGAACTGCACAGAATATCACGGACTACGTTCTACATAATAGTCTCAAATTTTAACATTCTGACTGTAATATTGTAGGAAATATTGAAGTTTAAATGAGAGTTTGTATTTTGGCCTACCTGTACCCTGAAATCTTTTTGTGAAGAACCAACACCTGGAACGCAACTACGAGATCCACTCTATTCATATCCTTCAATCTCCTCTACGACAGATTCATTTCCGTCTCTGGGTTCATGAGGACTGATGCGCCTCTCTGTCAGTCCAAGCAGTGCACATCACTACTGTACCCAAATGGCTTGCAAGTTCGGTTGGCGTCATACAATGTTCCTTACATTGGCCATAGTTTCTTTTCTCCAAAAATCATAAGTTCTTAGTGTTGTGGTTGGCAGGAGAGCCAACACCGTGTTACTAGAGGAGGCCGAAAGCCACGCGATTTAGCTCACGCAGGCTGGCGAGAGGTCAATATCAATAATAACTGATAATGGCGCCTTGCTAGGTCGTAGCAAATAACGTAGCTGAAGGCTATGCTAACTATCGTCTCGTCTAATGCGAGCGTATTTTTTCAGTGAACGATCACGAGGAAAGTCGGCTGTACAACTGGGGCGAGTGCTGGAGAGTCTCTCTAGACCTGTCGTGTGGCGGCGCTCTGTCTGCAATCACTTATAGTGGCGAAACGCGGGTCCGACGTCTACTAACGGACCGCGGCCGATTTAAAGGCTACCACCTAGCAAGTGTGGTGTCTGGCGGTGACACCACTCTTAGAAATCTTATCGAAGATGATTGGCCAACGACAAGTATTGCGTCTAAGCCGTAGTTAGAGGCTTTTCTTCTGCCTGTTAACTTCTTAAGTGTCTATCAGTAAAACCCAGGTCCCACAAAACCATATTTGATCCTTCATGCATTTGTATCGACTTTTACTAAACGATTGAAAAGCATTTTACAATATCTTTTACATGACACAAATAGAATATTACCTCATTTCTATCACTAGGAGATGCAAGAAGTGTATCTGACCAAGTCAGTCTGAAGTTGGAATAATTCTTTGACGTAAGGTAAATGAATGTTAGTTATCAGTTCAGTTATCTACGAAACCTGTCAATTATTCAGTTTGAAACATTTATGAAATTAATAAATAATCAGTCTGAGATTATAGGGTATAATACTTACACAGTTTTGCACAATCGCAAAATAACAATTGAAACTAAGAACCTGCTATTTACCAGATTACTGACTGATTCTATCGGGAGTGTGGTATTTCATTACGTGCCGTAATATGGTAGCTGTAATTTGAACATGTTAGCGAATTAAGATATTTGGTTGGATATATTTGAATATAATTAATTTTCTACATGCGCATTAATTTCCCGAATAAAATACAGAGAGAGAAAAGTGTCTGTGACGAATTTATTGCACTAAAAAAGGCAAAGGCAAACTTGCCAGCGAATTTCCCGTCAGAGGAATATATTTATTTACAGGGGTTATTAATTGAGTATACAACGTGAATACTCATAAACTGCATATTATTTTACAGGGGAAAACAAATAGTTTTAAACCTCTGCCTCGGCTTTTTTCTCTTTTCGCTTGTCCACTATTTCATGTGCTCTAATTTGCATGCTACTGATGTCAGAGACAGTGCCAGGCACTTTACAGGGATGCAGTAACATACCTACAGCCACTACCTACGTCATCTACCAATAAGAAAGCGTGGCAAATTAAAGTTGAAATTTATTCTGTGTTGTTAGTCCATAACAACATTATAAACGCGAAAGTAACTGTTACCTTTTCAGGACAAATAACCTGAGCCGATTTCGATGAAATTTGGTATGGGGATACCTTGAACGCTGGGAAAGAACGGCGGCAACTTCAGAAAGGATATCTCTCGTTCTAAAATATTTTGTTAACGTTTGAAACTTTTTAATTTCAAATAAATGCTATCAGTTGATAGCGCAAAAAGCAGCTAATCACAGAGTTTAGCTGAGTGCCACAGTCCATATTACCGTTTGTTTTCTGAGCAACGAACAAAATAAATAACTAAATTCAGACCACTTCTTGTACGAACTATCGAAAAGTTTTTTTTTATTTCTCATTCTCCTTCGAATGAAGAGAACTTGTAAATCTTTAGCAAAAAATTTACCATACACAATCAGAAAGAGTTAAATTTCAGAAAAAGATGAGGTGGAGACGGGATAAATCATGGCCAATTTATGTACATCTACATCTACAGCTACATGATTACTGTGCAGTTCGCAATCAAGTGCCTGGCAGAGGGTTCATCGAACCACCTTCAACGTAGAACAGCGCGTGGGAAAAACGAATACTTAAATCTTTCCGTGTGACCTCTGATTTCTCTTATTTTGCTATGATGATGATTTCTCCCTATGTAGGTAGGCGCCAACAAAACGTTGTTGCACTCTAAGGAGAAATTTGGTGGTTGAAAGTTCTTGAAAAGATCATGCCGTATCTAAAAATGCGTTGTTTTAATTATTACTACTTCAAATCTCGTATCATAGTCGGGGCACTCTGTCCCCTGTTTTGCTACAGTAAAAAACGAGCTACCCTTCTTTGAACTTTTTCCGTATATTCCGTCAGTCCCATTTGCTGTGGATCCCTCAACGTGCAACAGTACTACAGAAGATGGCGGACAAGTGTAGTAATGTATGCAGTCTCTTTGGATTTTCTGTGTGTACTGGCAATAAATTCCCACAGTGTTATCTATGAGATATTTTGAGTTTTAGTCGTACATAATAGTGATCACTAGGCATTTAGTTGAATTTTTAGTCTTCAGATGTCCGTGATTTATCGTGATACCGAAATTCATCGGATTCCTGTTATTACTCATGTGGATGACTTCATACTTTTCATGACGTAAAATCAGTTGCCACTTTTCGCACCTTAAATTTATCTTGTCTAAATCATTCTGCAAGTGGTAAATGACAGCGTCATCTGTAAACAAACTAAGACGGTTGTTCATATTGTCACCTAAATGGTTTATGTAGCTCAGCAACTGCGGACGTTCAGTAACTCATCTCTAACATTTCCTTGTGGAACGGCATACATTACTTCCGGTTTACTAAAAATATGGAATCAGTTTGACATCTCCTGTCGATAGCAGTCATTACATCGTGAGAACAAAGAACTAGTTCTGTTTCGCAAGATCGTTGGTTTCTGAATGACTTTTGGCTAATTGTCAATAAATTGTTTTCTTCGCGGTAACTGATAATGTACGAACACAGTATTTGTTCCAGAGTCCTAACGCAAATCGGCTTTAGTGATATGGGTCGGTACTGTTGTGACCTCTGCAACTAGCCAGCCTTTAGGTACGGTTCCGGCCGCGGTGGTCTCGCGGTTCTAGGCGCGCAGTCCGGAACCGTGACACTGCTACGGTCGCAGGTTCGAATCCTGCCTCGGGCATGGATGTGTGCGATGTCCTTAGGTTAGTTAGGTTTAAGTAGTTCTAAGTTCTAGGGGACTGATGACCACAGCAGTTGAGTTCCATAGTGCTCAGAGCCATCTGAACCTTTTTTTTTTTTTTTTTAGCTACGGATCTTTCGGCGATTGAGCTGTTGTATATGATTGGTGAGTATGGAGTTATTGTATCACCATTGAAAGGAACCTAACCGGTGTAGAATATGGATCTGAAGGCTTGTCTTTACTTTAAGCTGCTTCGGTAATATATTCTATTTGCTTGTAAATTACTCATGTTGGCAGTTGTTCTTGATTCCCTGGAATGTTAACTTCGTCTTGTTTTGTGACGGGATTTCAGAGGAACTTGTTTAGTGGCACTTTCATCAGTTACATTACCATTGCTATCGCGCAGTTAAGGTATTCATTATGTCTTGCCTCTCGTGTACTTTACTTATGGCCAGATTTCGAGACAGTATCGTTGCAGAAACTGTTAAAAGCATCTCGCATTGAAGATTCGCTAAACTTCTAGCTTCTCTAAAACACCACCATCCTTGTTGATTTTGCGTTCTTTTAAATTTGGTATGTTTCTTTCGTTGCTTCTGCAATACTGTTCTGATCTCTTTCGTGTTTCATCTGGGTTTAGTACCCTTTCTCATTAATTTATTTGGTATATATTTCTCAATTTCCGACGATACTTTTCTTTGAAATCAAACCACATCTGGTCTAGGCTCATATTCCATCACAAAGCCAACTGAATGTAAAACTTTCTGAATAGTGCAGACCTTTCTCAACAGTGCTGAAGAGAGTGTTATCCAAGAGCATCCCGCTTCACTGGATGAATGTCACAGTTTCTTCCTCACGACTCGCGACTGGCAGCATGGAATCCCATGATGGAGTATCTTTACAGGATAGGCAGAGCTAGAATTCGGGGGCAACTGAAAAATATCCTACACAGAGATCGCGAACTGACACTGCAGTTCTGACCGCCGTTGTCTGGGCTAAGGAAATTTGGTGATATGAATAAAACGGAGGATGTACTTTACTCTCAGAAATTCTGAGAACATTATGAAATTTGCATGAATGAAGCGAGTCGAGGAATATACTTCACCTGAGAATGTTCTCAGCTTGAGTAAAACGGTGGCAGAAGTTGCTCACAGTGGAGAACATTCTCCGACTTCGTATCGTTAAAACTAGAGAAGTTCGTCACTGATCCAGCACGAAGATCAAGAACGATACAGCCAATAGTACGATGAATAGGACATCATCGCGACAGGAGCGGCATCTACAGGAGGAGAATAAAAGTGACGCGCAGCCTAACCTCAGCCGCACTGCAAGACGAGCCATGACTTGTGAACAGTGTCATTTACTTGCAAGGGAATTGTTTACATTGAAGGACATTGATCATTTGCATGTCGCCAATTGCTTGTCACCAGTCTTTACTGTAATAAAAACCATTAATGTGATTTGCTTGAACTGTTGTTTAGCTGTCCGAGAAATCAGCATCCTAGGTCTCCTATATTACAGGAGTGGGCAGGATACCACACTCACAAGAAAAGAACATTCTCCCTCTTTTCAAGTGAGCTCTGTAGCATACTTCACGCTGAGTATGTTTTGTTGAGGTCAAATTTTACCGAGTTTTTTTTTTTAGTAAAAATAGCAGAATTTATAATGCTTGACAGGGAATAAAGGTATAAGTAGCCGGAAGAAATACTTAAGAGAGAAAAAATAGTTCAAATGGCTTTGAGCACTATGGGACTTAACACCTATGGTCATAATCCTAACTAACCTAAGGACATCACACAACACCCAGTGATTACGAGACAGAGAAAATCCCTGATCCCGCCGGGAATCAAACCCGGGAACCTGGGCGCGGGAAGCGAGAACGCTACCGCACGATTATGAGCTGCGAAAAAAAAAGAAAAAAAATTCGGGACTGTAGCGCCTAGAACCGCTCGGCCACCGCTGCCGGCTTTAAGAGAGAAACTGTAGAAATTTATACAGACATAACAACGCAAATGAAAACTTTTTTTGTTGTTTGTAGAAGGCGACATAGGTATGCACTAGACAAATGCGTCATTGGCATTTTTAGATGTTCATTATCATGTTTTCTGACATCCTAAATCTTATATTGTCTTATATTAAAAATAAGTAGGCGGTTCAGAAAAATTAAGACTTGATCTGTTACAAATCTAGCGATTTGTTTCTTGTGACTCAGTCGCACAAGAGATCTCTTAAGTACTTGACGCGCGAGTGAACGATTATGTGTAATGTTTTGTCAAAATTATCTCTTGTTAGAAAACAGGAAGTTCAGGTTTGGAGCATGTGAAAACGTGATGTACTCTTAAGATTTAGTTGCCTAATGTGTTCTCTTAACTCCAATAATAAAAAAGTTCCACGTATGTCGAAAATTCAATAGCAGGGTCAAAAATTGCATTTTCATAAGCTGTCCGTAATCGTCTTGGTAATTAGTCGCCGCATATAAAAATCAAACCAAAACACAGTGCACCTCTTCTATAACACGTCGACAACAGTTCCATACTTGTACACTGAATAGCTTGCCTGCTCGAGCAATGTAAATGACGCAGCAGACGACACACACAGAAACTTTTTCAAGATAGAGGCGAGGTACTCAGAAAGAACTACCTCATCGAAGAATAAGCTTCGAATATTTTTATTCGTGCGAAATTCAGAATTTTCTCAAAGAATGTTCTTTTGCTGTGAAGATCTCAGCCGGTGAATGTTCTCTATTTTATTCGTACGACGCATTATTTACATGTGCTCGGAATTGTCATAAAATATGTCACCGTGGAACATAATAGAGTGAAGTAATCAAAGTAAAGAAGCCTTTGCGTTTCACTGTCAGAGATATTGGAGACCGTTCTTGCAGGGAAAACAGCGGCATTTAGTTTCTGCACAAGATCTTCAGCGAGATACTTCTAACAAGGGAAAATCCAGATCGCACCCCACTCACATTTAGTGGTAAGATGGCCCAGTGGGTAGCCCGTAAAAAACTGAACGCAAATCAAGCGTGAAAACAGGAAGAAGGTGTACTGAACTGTGAAAAAAGAAGCGAAACAGAAACAATCAACGGTCCGAGCTCAAGATGTGCAACTTCGAATAAATTTGAAAAACATTGGTGTCGTGGTTGTGAGGTCACGGTGTTGGACGACCAAGCACCAGACCGTGTTCAAATGTCCCTCGTGTCCCATTTTTTGTTCTCACAAAATTGACTCTTTCGTCCTGTAACTGACGTTTTCGTTCTCCTTTTGTAGTCTTGACAACTGTCATACTATACTTTGGTTATAGAACGTAAATCATGTCATAAGAATATACTACCGTCGCAAGTAAATATGAAATATAGTGAGAGCAGGCGAGATGCCACACAGGCCTCTCACAGAAATGAAAACAGCTGATAAACGGCTGTGAACTATGTTACAACAAAGGAAGTCAAGAGTCAAAACTTCCAAGACGGAACGCAAGACTCGCAACGTTTGTTACTTGGGTAGGACAAATAGGAGGTACGTACAACTGAAGGTCCCTTCCTTACAGCTCGCTATTGCAAACGGACATTACACCGAGACAGGGGCACAAATTTCAGTACAGCGAACAGACACGTCAATGACCGGAAGGACAATTCATACTTTTGTGAAAAAGAGTAATGGGACAGGAAGGAGGTCTCAATCTGCCCCTTCGCACTCCAAAACCGTGACCCCATAACCGTAATGCCATGGCTACTTAAATTTGCTCTATATTTCACACTTGTTCTTGGGCCGTTCACTGTTACTATTTCGCTTTTCTTCGACAGTTCTACAGTTCCTGTTTCCACGTTTGATCTGTGTACCGTTTACGATGGGCTGTCCATTGGGTCATCTTATCACTAAATCTCAAGGTGGGTGCGATGGGGAGTTCCCCTAGTAATTAAGGACAGCTACCCGTCCTCAGTCCTAAGAATTTAAAATTCTCAACGTCGCTGGCAGTTTGACCACATTGGAACAGTAAAATTTCGCAAGTACATGGGTTCCGTGTCGGAACTTGACGAGGAGGTAGGCACAGAAACATTGAGTGGGCCGCGGTATCGTGGCCACACAACGAAAACAGTCGAAGATGCAAATACTGGCCTCCACTGTATGATGTCAGCAGTGAGGAGACGCGACCTCTACTGTGTGCCCAGTAATAATCCAGTCAGAACAGTAGCTGGTGGCTGGGACTGCACCAGCGAGGCTGGCGACGTGCAGAGAGCGCGCACGGCGGGGAGGCGGGTTGTGAGCTCAGCTGGCTGGACTCCTCATCAGGGAGGCGGTTAGCCCGCCGGAACTCCCAATTTGAAGCCGCGGGGGGCGCCTCGGGTGAGTCGCGGTGACCAGCCGGCGCCGGCCGTGGGCAAAGAGGTGGGAGGGGAGGGCGTGAGGGCTCCGTCTCACTGCTGCGCCTCTGCTCTCCAACCAGCGGGCCGCACTGCTAACAAGGGAACCTCACCATCGCACCCCCCTCAGATTTAGTTGTAAGTTGGCAACAGTGGATAGACCTTGAAAAACTGAACAAAGATCAATCGAGAAAACAGGAAGAAGTCGTGTGGAACTACGAAAAAAATAAGCAAAATATACAAACTGAGTAGTCCATGCTCAAGATAGGCAACATCAAGGAGACTGTGGGCTCAGGAGCGCCGTGATCCCGTGGTTAGTGTGAGCAACTGCAGAACGAGAGGTCCATGCCGGCACGGTAGCCCAGCGTGTTTGGTCAGAGAGCCGGTTGGCCTCTGTAACAAAAAAACTGAGTGGAACGATCAACAAAACGGACTTGAAGGGATGTCATTGTGACGTCCGCAACGACCAAACACAACGATCAACAAAGAACAAAAAAAAAGAGGGCCTTGGCTCAACTCGTCCCTCGAATGAAAAATTTAATTTTATTTTAATTTTCAGACAATTATTAAAGTTCAGACACTCACACATAATCAACTTCGCTTTCCAAAATTCCAGGACATGTTCAGATTTGCTTGGACATATGCAGGATTTGACGGTCTACACACGGAAAAATTTGAAAACGTTAAAAACATGTTTTGACAGAGCACAGGGGTAACTGTGCGACTGTGAAACTGTTGCATTCATTTGTTGCAGTTTATGTGACACACTCTTATGTTTTCATCACTTTTTTGGGAGTGATTATGACATCCACAAGAAAACCTAAATCGGGCAAGGTAGAAGAACCTTTTTACCCATTCGCTAAGTGCACAAGTTAGGTGGATCGACAACATATTCCTGTCATGTGACGCAAATGCCGTCACCAGTGTCGTATAGAATATATCAGACGTGGTTTCCTGTGGAGGAATCGGTTGACCTATGACCTTGCGATCAAATGTTTTCGGTTCCCACTGGAGAGGCACGTCCTTTCGTCTACTAATCGCACGGTTTTGCGGAGCGGTCGCGAAACACAGACACTAAACTTCTTACAGTTAACAGAGACGTCAGTGAAGGAACGGACAGATCATAACTTTGCGAAAATAAATAAAGTAAAGTTCTCACTCGAGGGAAGACTTGAACCAAGGACCTCTCGTTTCGCAGCGGCTCATGCTAACCACGGGACCATGGCAATCTTGAGTTCACGCACTCCTTGATGTTGCCTATTTGCGCATGGACTACTCAGTTTGTATATTTTGTTTATTTTTTCCTTGCAAGAAGCAAGGAACGGTAAAAGCAGAGGAAAGAATCTCGAAATAGTTTATCTGTTATTACACTATGTGATCAAAAGTATCCGGATACTCCCAAAAACATACGATTCTCATAATAGGTGCATTGTGCTGCCACCTACAGGCAGGTACTCCTTATCAGCGAACTCAGTAGTCGTGAGAGATCGTGGGGTAGCAGAATAGCGCGTCCAAGGAACTCACGGACTTCGAACATGCTCGGGTGATTGGGTGTCAAATAGTTCAAATGGCTCTGAGCACTATGGGACTTAACTTCTGAGGTCATCAGTCCCCTAGAACTTACAACTACTTAAACCTAACTAACCTAAGGACATCACACACATCCATGCCCGAGGCAGGATTCGAACCTGCGACCGTAGCGGTCACGCAGTTCCAGGCTGTAGCGCCTAGAACCGCTCGGCCACCCCGGGCGGCGATTGGGTGTCACTTGTGACATACATCTCTACGCGAGGTTTCCACACACCTTAACACCGCTAGGTTCTCTGTTTCCGATCGCATAGTGAAGTGGAAACGTGAAGAGACACGTATAGTACAAAAGCGTGCAGCCCGACCTCCTCTGTTAACAGACAGACACCGCCGACACTTGGAAAGGGTCGTAATGTGTAATAGGCACACATCTGTCCATACTATCACACAAGAATTCCAAACTGCATCAGGATCCACTACAAATACCACAAAAGTTAGATGGGAGGTGAGAAAACTTGGATTTCGCCATCGAGCGGCTACTAATTAGCCACACATCAAGCCGGTAAATGCCAAACGACGCCTCGGTTCGTGTAAGGAGCGTAAACATTGGCCGATTAAACAGTGAAAAAACGTTGTGTGGAGTGACGAATCATGGTACACAATGCGGCGATCCGATGGCACGATGGCAATAGGTGCGTATGCCGAATCCCTGGCGAACGTCACCTGCCAGCGTGTGTAGTGCCAACCCAACAGTAAATTTCGGAGGCGGTGGTGTTATGGTGTGGTCGTGCTTTTCATGGAGGGGCCTTGCAACCCTTGTTGTTTTGCGTGGCACTGTCACATCACAGGACTACATTGATGTTTCAAGCACCTCCTTGCTTCCCACTGTTGAAGGGCAATTCGGTAATGGCGATTGCATCTTTCAACAGGATCGAGCACCTGTTCATAATGCACAGCTTGTGTAGAGTTGTTACACGACAATAATGTTGTGGTTGGCAGGAGAGCCAACCGTGTTCCTAAAGGAGGCCGAAATGCACGCGTTTTAGCTCACGCAGGCTGGCGTGAGGTCTGGAACATGACAAGCGAATTAGAATTGAGAAAAACGGACGTAGCCGGTGGAATACTTAACTTTAATCCATTAATGGAGAACGTCGCTCTTTATGGTACATGATTCACAATATCAATAGTACGGATACTGGCGCCTTGCTAGGTCGTAGCAAATAACGTAGCTGAAGGCTATGCTAACTATCGTCTCGGCAAATGAGAGCGTAGAAGTCAGTGAACCATCGCTAGCAAAGTCGGCTGTACAACTGGGGCGAGTGCTAGGAAGTCTCTCTAGACCTGCCGTGTGGCGGCGCTCGGTCTGCAATCACTGATAGTGGCGACACGCGGGTCCGACGTATACTACCGGACCGCGGCCGATTTAAAGGCTACCACCTAGCAAGTGTGGTGTCTGGCGGTGACACCACATTCCTCCCCCGCAAATCGGCGTACGGTTGTGGCATAAGGCTTCCATCCGCCGTGGGGAGGACTGCATGTTGACGTATGCGACGAGGTGGGGAGCCTAACAACAGGCGAGGCTGTGCCACCCGCACCCTGCCATTCGGACCGCGGGGAGCTAGGAAACGCCTGAAAACCTGCTCCAGGGTGCACGCCAACATGCGGTTTATGCCCCCTTAGAGAGACAGGAGGGGCCGAAGGATCGACCTCCATCCGGCCGGGGCGCCCGACGGGCGAAGACGACGTATGGTCCGGAGCGGGCAAGAGTTCCATGTCGGAGGACAACTGGTCACGGGAAGCGAAAGGCGGCGCGTGACCCAGGGAGGTGGCCGGCGGTTGCAGCGAGGCGTCCACTGCGGGCGTCGCCGGCGGGAGAACAGGCGGCGGCGGCGGCGGCGGCTCGTCGCCATGGGGCAAAATGGAAGGCTGAGGCCAGCCAGTAGATGGGTCCCCGAGAAGTTGACCGGATAGCACCGTCGCTGAAAGCAGACGGCGAGCGGCAGATCCCGTGCGACGACAGAGACGCAACTGATTGAGATGCCGACGCACCTCACCAGAGGCCCCCAAAACCAGATACATAGCGCGGTCGAGGCAGCAAAGTATGCGCCCTTCGAGCCAACGCCGTGAATCTCGATAGTGGCGATAGTAGACAACGTCTCCTGGAGCAAAAGCAAGTGTCTGCCGCTGCACAGGAGCCTGATGCGGCTGATGTGGCAAAGACATCAAGGTTCGATGATGACCATACAAGAAATCATGAAACCTTGTAACACCAAATACGAGAGCCAATGCTTCTTTCTCGATTTCTGAATAATTTCTTTGCGCAGACGAGAGCAATTTGGACGCAAAGGAAATAGGGCGATCGTGCGATCCATCTTTGTGCGCAAGCACAGCACCGATCCCGAAATCCGATGCATCCACCATCGACAAAAGGGCTTGTCGGGATCGAATGGCGTAAGGCAAGTATTGGAAAGCAAATTTCAACTGGCGAAAGGCGCTTTCGCATTCCGTCGTCCAGACGAACGGAACACCTTTACGGCGTAAGCGATGAAGCGGAGCTGAAATGGAAGAGGTATGCGGCACATATTTATTGTAATACGTATTTTTTCCCAGCACACTCTGTAGCTGCTTCAAATTCTGTGGCGAAGGCAAGTCTTGTGTGGCACGGAGGTGCGTTGGACTGGGATGTATGCCTTGGGCATTGATTACGTGTCCCAGGTATGTAAATTCCCGAGCAAAAAACACACATTTGTCCTTCCGCAAGCGAAGACCATTTTGTCGGAAGACCTGAAATAATGTTCTGAGATTGGCCAAATGCTCTTCTTCCGTCTTTCCGGAGATCACAATATCGTCCAGATAATTTGTTGCAGCAGGGACCGACGCACAAACAGTTTGTAGATATTACTGAAACAATGTAGGGGCGGATGCACACCCGAATTGCAGTCGTTTGAATTGATACAACCCAAGATGCGTATTAACCACCAAAACGCGCTGTGATTCTTTGTCCACCGGTATTTGCAAGTACGCATCTGCTAGGTCCAACTTCGAAAAATATTTACCAGGGCACAGTTTGTCAAAAAGATCTTCCGGGTGGGGTAAAGGAAAAGTTGCAATCACTAGTTGTGGATTCACTGTTTCCTTGAAGTCTACACAAAGTCTCAACTTTCCGGAAGGTTCTGGCAAAATTACTAAGGGTGATGCCCAGAGAGAAGCCTGCACACGTTCAATTACACCTTGGGATTCCAATTCGAGTAATGTTTTCGCGACCTCATCACGCAATGCGTGGGGAACATTGCGCGCTCTGAAAAATTTCGGTTGCGCGTTTACTTTCCGTTCCAAATGTGCTTTATAGTTCTTAGCGCAACCGAGGCCCGGTGCAAAAATGTCTGCAAATTCTTCACAGAGACGAGAAACACTGTCTGAAGGCACAGTCTGGTTCACTGATAGGACCTGATTTTCTATAGACAAGTTAAACAACTGAAATAAATCGAAACCAAACAAGTTCACTGCAGAAGAAGAACGAAGGACGTAAAATGACACAAGTTTTGATTGTCCTTTGTATGTTGCAAGAAGGCTGCACTGTCCTAACACAGGGATGTGTTGACCTGAATAGCTGCTTAGCTTAACATTTGCGGCACGCAACGGAGTTGTGTACAGCAGTTTGTAAGTGTCTTGATTGACCAGTGAAACTGCAGCTCCGGTATCTAGCTGCAATGGTATCACTTTGCCGTTAATGTTCAAGTCTACAAAAAGTTTATTGTCCTGCTGACCACAAGAGCGACTGTCTCGTGCAACGTGAACTGAGACTGGTACATAATCACTTGCGACTTGACGGGAGTTCCGGCGATGTCGACGCACTCAATTTTTGGAACGAACACAGTCAGTTTTAGAGAGAGTGGTACTGGGCGGAGTGGAATGAACTATATGAATTTCCATGGGCGAAGTTTCGCAAGCCTGAGTATCCTTGGTTCGATTCCGATACCGGCGTGAAGCAAAGGGCCTGGAATGGTTTTGAGCTTCTGATCTGAGCTTCTTCGGGCAAACACTCTACATGTCCTTTTTTATTACAATAAAAGCAAATAGCTTGGCGTGACGGGCAGTTCTCACGCGAATGTTTAGTAGCACACCGCGGACATGATTTGATCACTGCATTTGCTTGCCGGCGCGCTACACCTGGCTGAGAGCCTGGCGGCAGCGGCGCGGCCGGGCGCGAGGGCTGTTTACTGCTCCGTGCAGCTCGCCCGGCGGGCCGGTTAACCTGACACACTGCTGGCGAAGTTTCAAATGATTCCTGAGCAAAGTCAAGTGTGTCCTGCCGATCCAATATGTTCATCACTTGTTGAAGGGAGAGATTGACCAGTTTCAAAATCTGTTCCCTTATACGAACATCAGAAACGTTCTGTGCAATTGCATCACGTACCATAGTATCTGAATAAGCACAATCCCTAGTAAGGCTTTGCAAGGTTGCAACCCACTCCCGATTAGTCTGATCTGCCGTACGTTTGGTACGAAAGAAGTCATACCTTTTCGCAACTACATTGACTGATTCTTTGAAATATGCATCTAATGCAGACAAAATTTCTTCGTAGGACAGAGTTGCTACGTCGCGTCGGGGAAATAATTTGACTATCACACGGTACGTGTTCACGCCGACGGAAGACAATAAAAATGGCTGCCGCTCGTTACCTTGAATTATGTAGGCGACGAGATGGAATCCAAATTAGCGTGACCACTCCGTCCAGCTTTCCAGTGCAGCATCAAAAGGTCGAAAAGTTGGTGCAACAGCATGTTGTGGCTGCGTTAGCGGTGAACCGGCTGCTGCCGCATCGTTTTGCATCGCACGTTGACCCTGGACGAGCTGTCCAAGGGCATCCAGTAAGGCCTGCGTCTGCTGACTCCGTAAGCGATAAAATTCGGACAGTACATCTGGAGATTGTGGCGAAGCCATTACACAAGTAAATCAGGCCAATATACATAAGAACACTTTTAATCTCGTCGCCAATGTTGTGGTTGGAAGGAGAGCCAACCGTGTTCCTAAATGAGGCCGAAATGCACGCGTTTTAGCTCACGCAGGCTGGCGTGAGTCTGGAACATGACAAGGGAATTAGAATCGAGAAAAACGGACGTAGCTGGTGGAATACCTAACTTTAATCCATTCATGGAGAACGTCGCTCTTTATGGTACATGATTCACAATATCAATAGTACGGATACTGGCGCCTTGCTAGGTCGTAGCAAATAACGTAGCTGAAGGCTATGCTAACTATCGTCTCGGCAAATGAGAGCGTAGAAGTCAGTGAACCATCGCTAGCAAAGTCGGCTGTACAACTGGGGCGAGTGCTAGGAAGTCTCTCTAGACCTGCCGTGTGGCGGCGCTCGGTCTGCAATCACTGATAGTGGCGACACGCGGGTCCGACGTATACTACCAGGCCGTGGCCGATTTAAAGGCTACCACCTAGCAAGTGTGGTGTCTGGCGGTGACACCACAAATAACATCCCTGTAATGGACTGACCTGCACAGAGTCCTGGCCTGAGTCCTACAGAACACCTGTGGAATGTTTTGGAACGCCGACTTCGTGCCGGGCCTCACCGACCGCCATCGAAACCTGTCCTCAGCGCAGCACGGTGAAGAATGGGTTGCCATTCCCAAAGAAACCTTCAGTAACTGATTGTATGTATGCTTGTGAGAGTGGAAGCTGTCATCAAGACTAAAAGAGAGCCAACACCGTATTGAATACCAGCATTACCAATAGAGGTCGCCACGAACTTGTAGGTCATTTTCAGCAAGGTGTCCTGATACTTTTTATCACATAGTGTATATCACATGAATCAAATATTTTTTTCTAATCCGTCTGTCTGTCTTTTAAGGCCTTTTTTAGCACAAAAAATTGGCCTTTGAAGTTCAAAATTTAAGTCTTATACTGAAGTCTGTTGTCCCCTGTCGTGTAAAAGATTTTAATTTCTAAAGCAATGCAGTCAAAAGATTCGGTCATTTATGTCAAGATTTCTGACACTCTAAATTCACTCATCAAAACCTAGAATCATGACATTCGGCAAGAAGCACGATTTCTCTCTACAACTAAAGTAAAAAAAAAGGAAGACCTGAAACTTGTTAAATTGTCATATAAGAATTATCTTTTCGCCATTTGAACAAACATTGCATTCATGTTCCGTCAAAAGCGTAAAAGACGAACATTACTGCAGCAAACATAAAATGTAAGTTGAAGTCTTCTTTTAGTATGTAAATAAGAACTGTTTTATTATTAATATAAAAAATAAAGTCCCCTGCTCGCTTCTTTTTGATATATCCAGGTTGGTCTGAGGGAATTCGAATTCTCGATACCAATATCTTGTTAGTATTGATATCGATGGGGCAAAAGTCGCTGGGATCCTCGATTGTCAGAGTGGATGAACTACTTACGTACACACAACAAGTCTGTACGGTACCCTTAGTGTGCGTGTCCCACTCACACTTGGTCAATTATCTTTTCATTGAGAAACTAATGAAGCCATCGACCTACATCCCTTTGCACGTTATTTATTGATAAATGGACAATATATTCTGATTTTTGAAAGAAATTCAGTCATCATTAACACTCCCCCCCCCCCCCCCCCCCCCCCCACCCGACTACACCGAAACCTTAAATTCGCTCTGTCCAAAGAAGGTGTCTCCATGACGGAATTCCTGAAGTCTGCAAATTCTAACCGAAATCAAAAAACAAACAGTTTTCTTAATCTACAGGATATTGCACGCGGAATAATAGCACAATTTTATGAAATTTGAAAAATAATAAAATGACTGACGTTTGAAACAACAATGTGTATTTCAAACTGACAGAATGGATTGTGGGCATACTGTATGTTCTGATATTTGGCTGCATTATTCCTCGGTCAAGTGTGCAAGGAGTAGCAGCTTTTCATATTGTAAAAACACGACAAAACTATAACTTTCTTTCGAACTTTCGCCCCTTTCAAGAACCTTCGTGTGAAATATACTGTGAAGTGTGAAAATTGTTCGTTAATTGTTTCAGATTAGATTTGAAGACCGCATGACTTCCATCGTGGACACATCTCATTCTTTACAGTGGAACTCCGTAAATGGGTGGCTTAATGACGATTCATTTATTTAAAAATAAAAAAATGACTTCCAAGAATCAATAAATGATGCGTAAAAAGATTTACGTTGATTGCTTCTTTAGCCGGCGGGTGTGACCAAGCGGTTCTAGGCGCTACAGTCTGGAACCGCGCAACCACTACGGTCGCAGGTTCGAATCCCGCCTCGGACATGGATGTGTGTGACGTCCTTAGGTTGGTTAGGTTCAAGTAGTTCTAAGTTCTAGGGGACTGGTGACCTCAGCACTTAAGTCCCATAGTACTCAGAGCCATTTGAACCATTTGATTGCTTCTATAGTTTTTCAAAGAAAAACCGTAAATATCTCTTGCATTACAGGAGAAGGCAAGCACAACCATAATATTGTTAACTCATTAGTGTAAGTATCCTGGCAGGACAAACTAAATGAAAGTCACATGTCCTGCCATGTACAACTTGCATATGAGAACGTTAATGTCACTGGATTCTTCGTTACAGCATTCCTCCATGCAATGCACATTTGAGTGCAATCTGTATAACACATAAGTACGTAAGGTATTTAATGAAACGTATTATATTCCCACAGGAGGTGAGATCAAAACTAGAGGAATATTTCGTAGATGTCCGTAAGAAACACCTGTTGAGCAATGGGCCAATCTGTCGTCTCATTCCCATCGGTCTTTTAAGTACAAACAGACTCTACAGGCAGGCCTGGTTGTGGCTACCACGAGTCTGGACACACCCTTCATTCCTTTTTCACAGTGAATAACACGCTCTCTCAAATACACCTGCTTCCATATAAAATTCATTGTAATGATATTCCACCAGAGCTACTTTTTGTACATCTTCTACCTTTATTGCTGCCGATTATAGGTATCATTTTACAGTGATACCTACATACAACACACTTCTTCAAATAAATCTGATTCCATATGAAATGTATTGTAATGATATTCCACCAGAAATGCCTTTTGTATATCTTTTTTCTTTACTGCTACTGATTTAGAGTATGTTTTACTTTCAGGAGCTACTTACATATACCCAAGCTATTACCTGCATATATATTGTGTGGGTCTGTGTGTGAAATGTTACTTGCAGAATAAGACTGTAAAACTTACTTTTCAAATAGAATGTGTTTTTGTTACATTTGTACATGGTCGTATTATCATGGAGCTATTTGTCAGAACAATGGTTTGTTCTTAAATTTTTAACTTTGATGAAAATCGATTTAGATCGTACTTAAAATTTAGGATTGTCTTATGATCTGAATGTTGTCGAAGATTTCAGCATATTCTATATTTATGGTTCTGCTCACTTATTTAGGATGTTATTTGAAACTTTTGCGATTGAGACGCCCTGCTAAACCCCCACTCCAGGACAGGTAGCTGGAATTATAGAAAGGGGCCAAAATGAGAGGCTGTCAGTTACACTCGAACACATATAACTTTATTTATTTCACCAAACATTAAAGTACAAATTATTGAACTTATCGGTTGAATACGTCACACTGTCTTATACCTTAAGGGCACAACTACTGTAATTTAAAAGGAAAACAGCTAAAAGTTACTAACTTAAAATTCAGACACCAAAGAGAATATTTAGAGAGCACAAGGCATCACGTTAAGTAAATTCTACAATTTGGTTGAAGGGGCAAAATCTAACACTTGAAAAGCAACAACCTTCATTTAAAGACAGCTGAAAGCCCATTATTTAAGACTCAAGGTAAAATTAAATAAAAAAACACAAGGCAGAAAGCCTTATCTTAAATTAAGCTAAAGGCCGCAAACAATCTAACACTTGACAAGCAAGGAACTTTTAATTTTAAAATAGCTGAAGGCCCATGACTTAAAACACTACAAAAATAATTCAACTTTAATTGAACACCATCGGCTATGAGCCATACAATTACACACAACAGAAAATAAGAAAAGACTTATCATTAGGTGGAGGCCAAGCACGTAAGGCTTTCGTTAGCTTTTGATCAGTTCGAATACTCTGACCCGACGCTATATGACCTAAGAAAGATACCTCCTGCTTGGCCAGCGTGATCTTACTAGGCTTAACCGTTAGCCCAGGTCGCTGTAATCTCAAAAGAACCTGCTGGATATGCTCCAAATGATACGACCATAGATAACCAAGTCGTCGAAATAATTATACACACAGACTAACTTCAAGTAACCAAGGAGATTATCCAACAAACGAGTAAGCACAGCCGCTCCAGTTGCTAGCCCAAAAGGAACTCTGTTAATTCAAACAAGTTCCAATCAGTACAAAATGCGGTAACATGATTACATTCTTCAGCCAATGGTAATAGGCCTGATTCAAATCAAGGACCGTAACCAATTAGCACTGGCAAACCAGGTATAAGAATTATGCAGATCAGGTAAGGGCAGCGATTCAAGTAGAGCCTTAGCGTTTAAACGGCGGTTGTCAACCACATGTCTGAAACCGTGCCCCTCATCTTTAGGTACGAAAAATATTGGGGAGGCATAAGCAGAAGTACTCCGCACTCCGTCTTCATGCCACGAGTGGCCTACCGGGATCATCCGGCCGCCGTGTCATCCTCAGGGGAGAATGCGAAGTAGGGGGACTAATCGCTCCGTGTTGGAGCATTTGAGGTGAGAGGCGACAATTTGATGCACACTAGGTTTAGGGCACTCGCAAATGCCAAGCTACTCTTGAGGAGCGAAATTAAAGGAAAAGGTGTGTCTGCAATAATCCAAGACCAAGTCGGTTTTATTGATGAAATCACACCCAAAAATTTTATTAACAGGCAGTTCCTTAACCAATGCTAAAGACATAGCCCAGGAAAAATCGCCGACCGAAATATTCCTCCAGACACAACCATACCGAGGTAACACCTGGCCATTGACCATCCGACATCTCTGCACCGGCGAAAGGACCGAACGAAGTTTCATAAGATGCCCAAATTCCAAAAACGACTGGAAACTCAATAATGACAAGGAACTACCAGAATCCAGAAGAGCACAAACCGGCTCGCCACCCACCCGAGAACAAACGTAAGGCAAAGGGGGGGGGGGGGGGAGGGGGGGGCAGTGGGGATTGGTAGAGCGACCACCCGAGTACGCCAAGTCCTAAAAGTTCGAACACGAGTTCGCTGCCCAACCCGACGTCATCTATTGGCTCTTGGTGCATGAAGCTGAACACAAGAGCGCACAAAATGAGCCGTACTGCCCCATCTGAAACAACGCCGGGCTTCCCTTTTCATAACTTCAGCTTATGTAGATAATCCGCAATCGGTGCCAACGTCCCGCCCCTTAACCTCGTGACGTACACGGTTCTCAAGTGGTAATGCGGATGCCGCTACGACCACATGATGGAGCTCTTCCCAGGTTGTAGGCTGCTTACGGAAGACATCCCCACATGCATTACCCTCAGAACTATTCTATTCTATCGCTTGCGCCTTGTCCCGCAGTTACGCAGGGTCAACCATCGTTAATATGATGTGGCATGTTAATGTTTAAGGGGTGGCCAGATGGCGTTCCTGCCACCACCCCGTACCCCCTGGGACACAATTAGTGTACCCCAACTGTCTGCGTCGAATGTAATCACTGGAATAGTCCGAATGTGTTCAGATGTCTGCGAGCGGTGTAACTGAGGCAGAACATGGGAACGAGCCCGATATTCACCTATCTAGATGTGGAAAACCGCCTAAAAACCACATCCAGGCTGCCCGGCACATCGGCCCTCGTCGTTAATCCTCAGGGCGGATTCGATCCGGGGCTGGTTCACATTTGAAAACATGAGATGAAATTTTAATAAAACAAAATATTTGATAAGGGTGCAATCTAGCAATTATTTAATTTAATTTATATATTGACTACGTAGTTATAATGTGGAAAGATAAAACACACTAAGGAATAAATATTGGATCTAGCGTACCATAAAATACTTTGTTATTGGCAGATGACCAAATAATTAAAAAGGAAACAGAGGATAATTTACAAACAGCAATATATAGATGAGCCAAAATTCTACATATTACAACTCAACTATACCTGCAAATAAAACAAAGATAACAGCTTTCAAACGAAAGAATTCAACCATATCGAAAATAACAATAAGAAGAAACTCTTAGGACAAGTATCTCATTACAGTTGAAAGGTCTCTGTTGGATTCCTTTCATGTTAATTTCTTAAAACTGTTGTCATTTACGGCATACATTCCACTTCTAAATTTATTGTGGTGTTTCTGACTCTATCTGAGAGGAGTCTGAGCAGTGGAACGTGTTGCATTTACACATAATCAAGAACGATCTGTCACACCGCTACACTTTAAAACACATTTTATATGTAATTCATGTCACACAGTCTCATACGGAACCTACATCCGCTTTCTTTTATATACTGTATATGATAAGATACTGTCATCCCCCTTCCCTTCTGTGTGAAAGGATGAATGGGCAAATGTATTTTTAGTTGCATGGTACTAAATTTAGAAGTGGAATGTATGCCGTAAATGACAACAGTTTTAAGAAATTAATATGAAAGGAATCCAACAGAGACCTTTCACAGTTATCTAGGATGTGATAGTTCTATGATAAAGACATTCAGAAGAGGTGTAATAAATAACAAGCTCTCAGCGGAACAATTGAAGAACTTTAGGAAGAAAAACAAGAAAAGAAATTCTATAGTTGTTTTAACTATTTTGCTATGCTCCAGAATAGTGGACGCAACAAAAAAATTCACGTAAACAAGCAGCAGAGATGAAGTACATGACATGTGAGAGGCTCTAATAAAATGGATAAAATGAAGCAATAAGATCAGATTTTTTAAAATGTTCAATTAATGACAAGACAGAAGAGGCTAGAAGGAAGGATCACGACCGAATGACGGAAAATAGATTGTCATGGTCAATTGTAGGCCGAGAGAGCTTGGTAGTACTCATAGGTGATCGATGGACGATAGAGACCTGAACAGGTGATTACAACGCCTAAGCCTGGAAAGGAAGTGGAGATGATAAACCTTCGAAACAAAACAAGGTATTCCATTAGAGTACCCGGAATTCAAAGTGTTCCCTCAGAGGAAACGTTTGGGAACGTCTGGTCTAGAGGAGCAAGATATCACGAAAGAAACTTCCCGTCAGATTAAAACAATGTGCCGGACCGAGACTCGAACTCGGGACCTTTGCCTTTCGCGGGCAAGTGCTCTACGCAGGAGAGCTTCTGTTAAGTTTGGAAGGTAGGAGACGGGGTATTGGCGGAAGTAAAGCTGTGAGGACGGGGCGTGAGTCGTGCTTGGGTAGCTCAGTTGGTAGAGCACTTGCCCACGAAAGGTAAAGGTCCTGAGTTCGAGTCTCGGTCCGGCACACAGTTTTAATCTGCCAGGAAGTTTCATGTCAGCGCACACTCCGTTGCAGAGTGAAAATGTCATTCTACCACGAAAGAGGTGGCAGGACCTTGTTGATTGTAACAGATGAGATCACCTAATCCGCGACTGCAGAAGTAGAAGAAGAGTACCAGTGGTGGCCACACAGCCTTTTAGAGCCGCCGTGTGGAGAGGAGGCAGCAGGCAGTGCCACGACGCAGCTGCTCGCCGGCCGGCCGTATCCCGGTGTCCATCGGCTGCGGCGGCGGCGGCCCTCACAGGCCACGCCCGGCGCCACCGCGCTTCACGCCACGCCGCCATCAGATAGGCGCCCGGCACCGCGACGCCAGCCGCCGTCTGGCGCCGAGCGGACGCTCCACGCCGCCACCGGTCGATACGCCGTCTGCCGGCGGCTGGAGGCTGGCCGCTGGAGGCTCCAGCCGCGGGACGGGCGCGCCCGAGCGGGTGGACCGCCGAGCCGGCACTTGCCCCCGCACGGCTACTGCTTAGCAATGCGCTTCTAGTGAGAGACCCCCTCCTCCCAAACACAAATAAGCAGGCAGAGTGACCAAAAGGGGCGCAATCACAGTGAAGTGCTGAGCTGTGTTATTGCTCAAGTTATGTGCTATAGAAACCAAAATTGCAATATAACCACAGCTACTCAAAGGATATCGAGTGTAGCCATGTATGGAAGCGAAACATGGACGATAAATAGTTTGGACAAGAAGGGAATAGAAGCGTTCGAAATGTTGTGCTACAGAAGAATGCTGAAGGTTTGATGGGTAGATCACCCAACTAATGAGGAGGTATTGAATAGAATTGGAGAGAAGAGGAATTTGTGGCACAACTTGACTAGAACAAGGGATCGGTTGGTAGGGCATATTCCGAGGCATCAGGGGATCACAAATTTAGCATTGGAGGGCAGCGTGGAGGGTAAAAACCGTAGAGGGAGACCAAGAGAGGAATACACTAAGCAGATTCAGAAGGATATAGCTTGCAGTAAGTACTGGGAGATGAAGGAGCTTGCACAGGATAGAGTAGCAAGGAGAGGAGCATCAAACCAGTCTCAGGACTGAAGACCACAACAACAACAACTCAAAGGACATAGGAGCTACGGATCTTTGCTGATGGACATACTTGTGGTTGGTGCATAATTTTAATTGCAAATAATAAACAAATTTCATTATTACAGAATTACCGAATGACAATAAAGATATAAAAATTTAATTCGGATCTTTGTCCTCTTAAGAAAATATACAACTGACTTTAGCCGTCTGCCCCTTTATCTCTCTTCTTTAAAAAAATAAAATAAAGATAGAACTAGAATTACCAAACATCTACTCTTTACATTCCGGATGCTTATCCTTCACCAAACTTAGGAGAACTATGTGCTTAGATCATGAATGAATATAACAAACAGTATTTTCACGATAATAATTAGATCTGATTGCAAAGGATCACAGACAATCACCACCATAAGCACACTATCAAGTTCATTGCTCACGTAACCAAAATTTACACAACACTAATTATTCACCTTGAGTTACTTATGACAAGATCTCCGGCGGACAGGCTAGATATTTAACTAAAGGATGGGAGCGCGTGTTATACACGATGGTACACGGAACAAACGAGTAGAAAGCAACCGCCAAGCAATTTCGAAGATGATCGGGCTGCAAGGCAGGACATAAACACGCCGAACACACACACGATCTCAGCCTGCCCACAAAGGCGACAAACACCATGTGCTCCACATACTAGACCATTTCTGCAGCAACAAATAATTCTCACGGCATGCGTGCGTGCGATGCACCAATTGCGACGGATTATACGTTGCTGCTGCAATGCAATTTCTTTTATAATTTTTGTTCACCTACCTCTTTACAGCGGTAGATTTTCTCACGTAAACTCCTAATTGCAACTACTTACGAGATCACAGAAAAGCACTGTTGAGGAAACTGTAACCTCATAGCTATACGCCGGTGGCCGCTATATGCAAAATTTGCTGAAAATTTTCTATGTACTTTAAAGAAATGATTCGGAAAGGGGATGTCACTCGTACTTTAAACATGAAGTTCAAATTTAAACCTTCAAGAGATCTTTATTGCCGTTAAGCAAGATCATCAGCGCATATTTACGAAAATTACTAAAGTTTCTGCTCACTGTTATCGCCATACCTAAAACAGCCAGAACTTTTACCTTCCCAAATTCCGAAACCAATTACCTGTAACACAGTCAATGATCGGCCAATTACGTCTGCACACGATATTCAGTGGTTTTCTTTAGTAAAAGTTTATGCTCGCCATATAATAGTCAGTAAGAATATACTCAGTACCGCCACGCTATATAATTCAAAGTTCACTCGCGATTTTCGTCGGAACGAATTATCACAACGCTCTAAAGGTTTCATAAACAGTTTCTGGTCACTACCAGAAACCATTAACACTGGACCATAACGCGGAAGTCATCCCAAGACTTCATCTTACACATAATGCGAAATGTCACATCGAGCATAACCGTCTCCAATCAAAGCTAGCTCGCGACTCTCCTCTCACTCTCCCACACACAAAACTATATCCCCTCGCTAGGCGGCCAACCGTCTCGCTTCTCATTGGCTGTCAGCACTTCTAGGGCGCAACTCGAAACAAAATCTAGCAAGGACCAACAACTTATCTAGGCTCATTGACGTCATCAAATTAAGTAACACAAAACTCTAATTAAATAAACAAAACAAAATGAACTATAAGCTTTACTCTACATCTGGAAATTTATTGTGTAGTCGCGAATCTTCTGGCTGTCTTATACGTAAGCATACTTACTTGGACATCCGACATTAACTAGTTGGGGAACCACCAGTGGATTCGTTCCCACGTTACAGACTTGGAACACTTGCCAGTTCCTGTAGAGAATTACATGAATGAATTTTAATAATGCCGAACGTCCCACATACTCTCACGCACGCATTCTCATTCACACACACCCTAACACACAATACACATATTTACTTAGAATTCTTGAAATTATTATTATAGAAAAGTCACAGAGGTTTTCTAAAACTAAAAACTCTCCAAAATTGTATATGAACACTGAAAGTGTCATCAGATCATCGTACATAGTCACTGAAGGTGAACTATTACATCACTGTATTTATTTAAATTCTTGACTGTCAGAAAACTACTTTTTTTAATTTTACCAACTTCCAAAATACAACTGTTTTTGACCTCAGACTTTGACATATTATTTGTTTTCACAACAGAAGATTGTCCATCAGATATGACGTTCCTCAGATTATTCCTTTATTAGTTATCAATATTTCTAGTTTCGTATAATGTAAGTGGCCTGCCAGCGCTACTCCACTGCTTTCACACGTGCAGCTGCAACAGATGGTCGTGGCGTCAGTCTGCAGGACACAATTCGTCCGTTACTGGCCGTATAATACTCTACCGGCTTTTAATAGACAAATGGGCGATCGCGCACTAGTTGCGACGCCACAGGCAGACAAATCGTGATTCAGCTTTTTCAAGACCGTGCAAGGCTTCTTAACACCGTGACCATTTGTAACGGAACTGAAAATGAGACTGAGACATTTACCGAATAAAATAACAATTAAAATTACACTGACTTGACAAAAGCTGTGCCCTTCATATTAAAAGTAGGTTTAAAAGCAAAACTGGACAAAGAGCACACTAATTAACGTACATCAAATTAAAACTGCAAGGAACCTTTAAAACAAGCTGTAAAACTCTATTCCATTTTGCATTTGCCGAGATAATTAGACTCCGCTACGCAGAAACAACACTCCAAACCCTTACACTTCATAATATCCGTATAACACTCTCTTACTCAAAAGCATCCTAAACTGATCTCCGATAGATACAGCATGCCACCACAAGTTTCATAAATCATCACAGGTTAATAGCAGAATATGAATCATGCGTAACTTCATGCTTCCAGTTACGTGATGAGAAACTGTCCAAGCTGAGATGACGGACCCGCCACCGTGCCGCACTCAAAACGCGTCGACTGATCAGCACCGAACACCCGGCGCGCGGCGAAACGGCAAGGACGGAGAGAACGGTGAGGCCCAGGCACAGAGGATCGAGACGAGGGCCTGCCTTCAGAACGTGTTGCCTCGTAGAACGCCGACCGGAGAAAGACCCCGGCCACACCCCAAGCCGGAAAACCAAAGGCGGAACAGTCAGAGATACAAGACCAGAAGAGTGACGATATCAGCGACAGAAGTGGAGCATAACTAGCGCCAGTTGACCAGCTCAACATCGCCCTCCTATTCGAGAACCACCCGCCAGGGGGCTAACGAATCAAAAAAAAAATTCACGCCAACTTAACCTGGCTCAGGTGTACTCTGGAAGCCATACCCGAGCAAAGCTACTTTACCTGGAAAGTCAATGGGCTAAGAATCTTACATATTTGAAGCGACCCACGTCATCTCGGCTTAAGCATCCCCTTTATATACTAACCCGTGGGAGCGGCCACATTGCGAACAAATACCAAACCGCCAGTTTCCCCCGAAAAGGGTTTACGACCTCTATTGTACTTCTTTGCTTGCCGACTGCGCGATAAATATATATTATTCCGAGCCCGCTATGTTCTCTCAAATCTCCAGGAGTGATCGATGCTGGCAACAAATCACTGATACTCCACAATTTCGACGGGGCAGAATTAACAGAATACACGAACATCAACGCATTGGGTGCGACATCAGTGGTCTCATGCCTCGCAGAATTAAATGCCCGATTAAGCTTGGGAAAGCCCAACTACTCGGTGACTTACAATGGTGTATAGTCAAGGCCGCCTTTAAATTGCGGTTAACCCTCTGCCTAAAGAACGCCTGCCGATAATATGGAGTGTTGGTAATATGTTTTATCCCGTGGTTGAAACAAAAGGCCTTAAAGAGCTTCGATAAGAAGGCCGGCGCATTGTCACTCACCAAGGATTTAGGTGGCCCAAACCATGAATTTACTCTTGCCAACTGGTGAGTGGTAATATCAGCCGTAGCCCCACGAGTTGGTAGCAACCATACAAAGCGAGAGAAGGCATCAACTACAACCAATACATATTTGTTACCCCGAAGTTACCAAAAAATGGTTCAAATGGCTCTGAGCACTATGGGACTTAATATCGGAGGTCATCAGTCCCCTAGCACTTAGAACTACTTAAACCTAACTAACCTAAGGACACCACACACATCCATGGCCACTGCAGGATTCGAACCTGCGGCCGTAGCGGTCGCGCGGTTCCAGAGTGAAGTGCCAAGAACCGCTCGGCCAAAACGGCCGGCCCGACGTTATCAATAAAAACTCTGTCGGGAGGGTAATCTTACCTTTGAGACTGTAACAGCCCATGAGGAGCGCCCGAGTTGGGTTTCGCCCTTTTACATGCCTCACAATTGACAACCAAACGACGCACGTCGCGATACAGTGAGGGCCAAACAAATCTCTCACGCACCTTGGTTAAGGTATTATAGAGGCCTAAATGGCAACAAAATACAGACTCATGGAAGTACTTAAATACCATAGGTACCAAAGACATCGGCAAGCAAATCTTTAACTGTTGGTCCTTGCCCACCTGCAAAGGACACCACGACTCCAGAATGAGAATTTCACTGTGCAGCGGAGTATGCGCTGATATGAAACTTCCTGGCAGGTTAAAACTGTGTGCCGTACCGAGACTCGAACTTGGTAGAGCACTTGCCCGCGAAAGGCAAAGGTCACGAGTTCGATTCTCGGTCCGGCCCACAGTTTTAATCTGCCAGGAAGTTTCACACCACAACTAAGACAATAACCCAGAGAAGTCTCCCCTACCATTAACTTCTCCCTCACCAGTCTCCAGACCGAGGCCTCCGACTGATTTCTTGCAGGTCGCAAAATAGCTGGGCAATATCCGACAATATAGCTCCCAGCACACACATCGGTTCAGATCTTCGGGCCTCGGAAGGCTCCATAGTAAACATACGACTTAACGCATCAGCTACCGCGTTATCGGTACTCTTAATATACTTTACGTCAAAATGGCATGCTGAAATACGCACAGCCCAACGAGCAATTCGACTGGTTTTTCGTAGCCTATCCAGAACTCACCACAAAGCCTGATTATCTGACTCCAGTATAAATTGCTTATGCTCAAGATAAAAGTTGAACTTCTAAAAGGCAAATAGCTGCCAGGGTTTCCAGTTCATAATCAGAATAATTAGACTCGGGACCAGATAAGCGGCGTGACGCGTAGACTAAGGGCCTCCTTTCTCCCTCCTCCTCCTGGAATAAGACGGCTGCAATACCCGCATGGGAAGCGTCAGTTTGTACGACTCAGTTCTTACCGAAATTCGGTACAGCTAATAAGGGTGGATTAGAAATGGCAGCCTTAAGTTCTTGAAAGGCAATTTGCTGGGTCTCACCCCAAACGATCTCCCTATCCTTCTTACGAAGGTCGTTGAGGGGAGTAACTAGTTGGGCAAAATTCGGTACGAACATGCGACAAAAATTCGCCATTCCCACAAAACGGGCGATATCCTTCTTACTCCTTACTTTAATTGTTTCCTGTTCAACGCAGACCCCCCAAAACTAAATCTGCCACCTACAAAGGGTAATCTTCGAGGGTTTGACGGTCAGCCCTGCCGAACGTAAGCGGGCAAAAACTTGATCCAGGTGACCTATGTGATCCTCTACGGTTCGACTATAAACCACTACATCGTCAAGGTAATTATACACGCAGACAAATTTCAAATCGCCCAGAACGGCATCTAGTAACCGAGATAATACAGCTGCACCCGTGGCCAAACCAAAGGGAAGTCTATTGAATTCGAAGAGGTTCCAGTCAATGCAAAATGCTGTGACCGGCTTCGACACTTCCTATAAGGGAATCTGGTATTACGCCTGGTTTAAACCATGATGGTAAAACAGAAATCGAGGCGAAACAACTGTGTAAATCTGGAAGTGGCACAGATTCCAGGACTACCTTCTTGTTAAGACGACGGTAGTCTATAACAACTCGAAAATCTTTGCCTTGTTGTTTCGGAACCAAGAAAACGGGTGCAGCATACGGCGAGGTGGATGGCCTAGTTACCCCTTCGGAGATGATAATCTATGCGGCGCCTGGCGAACAGGAACACTGTCAGTAAAGATTATCTCGTACAGCAACAGTTTCGTCTAGCCTAACCACTCGGACAACACCTCTGGATACCGCTTAAAGACGTGTCTCAAACCCCGCACTTGCTCGGTGGAAAGATGACCCATCTCCACCTGTGCGTTACAGAAATAATCGAAACTGACTGATTGCACGGACAGAGCGATATGACACAACCAGGAGCAAATTTAAAATGGAAAACACCGGCCGCATAATCAGTAACCAACCTGATACGTCGCGCAAAATTGAATCCCAATATCACGGGAATCTTCAAATTACTAGCAATGATAAAGTTATGTGGCCATGAAAACCCATTAATGTGCAAATAACCCCTCACCTCCCCTGCCAAAGGCAACTGACGGCCATCCACGTGCTGAATGTCGCTCAACGGCGAGTGGCTCTGGAAACTGGTTATTGGACGAACCAGTAGAAAAATACGATTAACGGCTACAAGCACTCTAAGGAAAGATCAACATTAACAGCAAATCACCAGTAATATCATTGTTCTCGTAACATATCAACAGCTACGTGTACACAAATTTGAACTTTAAATGACATGATCAACATCCTCGGTCTGGACCTGGATTCAAACCCAGCACCTATAGCCATTGCTAACTAAGCTAAGCTTTGTTTGTGCCTTATTGAGACCGGATCACTAGGCATAAAGAGACGTGAAGTATAGACGTTTGCACCAATATCAGTTATCAATTCAGATCCTGAAAATAAATGACGAAAATGTTTGTACTGAACTGGGAATCCTGTCATAACAGTTACCGTCCTGGGAACTGCCCCCAACAACGGTTAATATGGTGTCATTCACAAGGAACAAGGTATGCTCATGTTTAAAATTGAAATGCCATCATATAAAGCTTGTGACAGGGATGCGAACCCAGCACCTAATCGGATTGTTAACGAAGGACAGCCATACTCAAAACTATCCGAACGACCTGGATTGCATTTCGCCTGAGTCCCATGCAACCCACATAACGCAGCTGTCTAGCAGGTCCTCTAATCGCTCCTTGATACAGTTGTTTGACTATTGAAAATGGTTCCAACAAGTCACCACTAGAAAACACTGCTCTGTATCGCAATAACTCAGGATGTAAAGCAATACCACGATACTAGAAATATCAGGGAACACCTCGTCACAGATAAGACTGTCCTTAAGGCTTGTAAGCTCGCATTTATTGCAATAACTGACATACCTGAAATATTAGCACTTTCATTATTACGTCAGATAGGTAATGCACGTAGTAAGTTCGTCGTATTCATGATTCCCTCTTCAAAGTAACATAGCATACTTGTTGTTTAACACAAATGTCATTAAAAATTTACGTTATTCACGAGCAGCTTGTTGAGAATATGTATGAACTTCAAACAACACGACGAACCGACTCCTTCTGCATATGGACTCAACCCAGGTCATGCATACAAAGATTTCATGACTGACGGAAATTAACAGTCATTCCTGAATAGGCATAAAGAGAATGATACACCTCGATTTTAGACAGAATCAGTTAACAAATATCAACTTTAAATTACACGACCTAAACATTTTTAACGGTCGCGAATTCCTACCCAGCATCTATTGTCCCTGTTAACGAACTACGAGAGATGTTAAATACTGCTTCTTCACAAGTAACGTACTTGAAATGCATTGAGGTAAAGCTTTGTGTTGGACATGGATTTGAACCCAGAACCTAATCGGATTGTTATCAAAGCACAATCAACATTGACATATCGGATTTTCTCGGCAGTAGCTAGATGTATTAACTGAAATGACGAGACGAAACATTAATTTTTTCCTTCCAAGGACTCCAACCCGGCACATATCGCTGTTATATTCTAGAGAAAAGGAACGTTAAGTATGGGTTTGTTACACCAGCAGCGACATGTGAGCATGTTTGAACTAGAAATAATATGACAAAGAGTTCAGTGCTGACTATGAATCGAACCCCACACATATCTTTGTTGACTACACACAAAGAGAATACACTTACCGATTTTTTTCTCCACCAGCAGCTCGGAATAACATCCTTGAACTTATGTGATCTCGCAAATAGTTCTGTGTCTCACTGGGAGTCAAAAACGTCAGATATCGTTAGTGTTGACAACGAATGAAAATGCATTTAAAAAATATTATCCACCAGCAGATGTGTGTTCTCCTGCTAGAGCTTGATAATACATAATGAAAAGTTTAGTGCTGGGCCAGGATTCCAACCCATTCATGCGCAATATGTGGAGATGTTGAGAAATCTGCAGTTTTGAACAAACAACAAGTTGTAGTCGAGCTGTATTGTCACGAAGGGATCAAATTCCGCGTTAAGGGAGGTCTGAGTTGTATTCCCAGTTCAGAACCAATTTTATCGACATCCAGTGGCTCAAATAAAAGACGGAATAAGTGTCCTGTGAGGGTTTGTTTCGTCAATAGAAATAAATAACCAGTATAAAAAAGGTTAGGGTTTCTACATGTCGCCACTCCTTACTTTATTGTGGTTCCACCTAACGTCTACTTGGTAGAGAAGGAATATCATGTTTCATGTGATTTTCAGACCACAATGCCATTATACCTTCTTCACCTGACGTACCCAGAAGAGAATAGAATCTGCCTCTCCCTATCAAAAAACATCGGCAGAAGTTTGAATCGAACCGAGACCATCTTCATATGAAACTATCATCAGTCCAACAGACCACGAAACACTCTTCTCTACGACTCACTTCTCTATCATAAAACCGTTGCGGCACACGAGATGAGAATTCTGACACACAGGCTCCCTGTACTGGTTTGCAGGATGTTCAGTAAATTCATTTCCTTGGTTGATCGAATCGCCATGAACGAGCTGCCTTGGCTACCCAGTGCGTACATTCGACTCTATTTTGTAATCACCGAAATAAAATAACGTAATGCCACCTACACAGAACTGCCAACAGTGTAGGATGCAAAAGTTTAAATAGGAAGTGTTCCTTTGCATTTGAGCTACTCTATTGCGCTATCTGTTTCTTGAAAGCATCGTGCAGTGCAAAAGAAATGCTGTAACTGTCTGTCTCTCAGAAGTCTAGATCCGGCCATACGCATTATATCACAGCACTGTGGAATGCCGAAGTTCTGGAGGAACTGTTGTTCACTTCCAGAGGTGCTGCAGCTACGTCACTGCTAGTAGCGTAGCGCTAAGCGTCGCGCACTGTTGATAACACGTCGTGTATTCTATTACATTCGCAACTACATTTTTTTAAAACGCAATTCTGCTGTCTGCTAAAGTTATCAATTTAATGGAACTTTGAACACAATTCTCTTCACTTCTCAACACAAAATAGTCGCATGTGGAGAAAAGGCTAACCTCTGCGTCATTTTGTTCTTTTCAGGTTTAATAGACGGCCAGGCAGCAAATGCGCTCGAAGCCTTTGTGTTATGTATGGGGAGAGCGCATCGTGCCAAAATAGTCAGAAAAATATTTTCTACATTAGCTGTCGTCTGGTAGTGGCATTTTATTCTTCTTCAAACTTTGTTTGACAGCCTTAACTCAGAACAGGGTTTCTACATGCATGTAATCAATAAACTGCACGTGCATTGTCAGACTGTTATAGATAACATATCGCATATATCGTTGATGATTAATTTCTCTCTCATGTTCAGTATTGTTTTAACAACACTAAAAGAAACCTTACGAAAACTGTGCACTGTATTGTAAGAAATGAAATAAAATGTTTTAACAAAACTGAGTTTCTGTACACAAGCGTGCCTCTATCTGCACTAATTAGTAAAACACTACTCACTTAGATTTCGATTGGGTCTGTGTTTAAATGGTGTCATACTCAACAGGTATACAAACGTGGCATTTCATAAATAAAGTTACGTACTCCTAGAAACCCAAAATTTGCTTGTCAGCAGCGGAAAGAGGCGTTACCTGTTGTGCGGCATTGTAACTTTTTCACCATTGCACTATGAGCTGAAAGTATTTTCTTACGATTTGCTTATCGATGTTTGATGTGACTGCTTGCAGCTCTTATACAGAAGGGATAGAAATGTTACGTTCAGCCAGGCTGGAACCGCGAATCATAACAGTCGCGTTTCCACAGGTCATTACATCAACACAGCCGGCCGCGGTGGTCTCGCGGTTCTAGGTGCGCAGTCCTGAGCCGTGCGACTGCTACGGTCGCAGGTTCGAATCCTGCCTCGGGCATGGATGTGTGTCATGTCTTTAGGTTAGTTAGGTTTAAGTAGTTCTAAGTTCTAGGGGACTGATGACCACAGCAGTTGAGTCCCATAGTGCTCAGAGCCATTTGAACATCAACACAGAGCTTGCGGATAGATACGTTTTGCACCTTTCTCTTACGAGGCCAATCGTGGCTCGAATTCGTAAACCGCTATTTACAGGACGAGATTAGTTGCGATTGCCATTCAATGACTTTGCTGGGATGAAAACCGTAAATTTACAATCTTCTGTTACACCTCAAGCGATAACAACTCAGGTTATTCAATGGAAACGTCACGAGAAATCAAATGAACTTTGAGGCTTAATTTCGTGCACACCAGGAAGTAACTCGTCGATCACAGAGTTGCCAAACGTACCTTGCGTTGTTGCCAAATCTCAGTTACATGACCAGCAGGAAGAAGGCGAACCGATGTGATCCTACAGCGGGCTGGGAAGTGACGACAGCTGGCGCCTCAAAGACGCGGCTGCTACGGCCTGGAATACGTAATGCGTCTGATTCGCATTTCTGTAACTAGGTTTAGGGACTGGAGCTTAGTTACTTATAATACTCAGAACTGATTGCTACTAAGCATCATAAATCAATAACTCTCATTGTTGTTTGTATATTTCTTTCGTAACTGTACTCAAAACTAAGAAACTCATTCACAGACGTTTTCGTGCCTCGCTGATAGTCGAGCACAACAAACAAATAAAAATAAAAAGAGAATGTGTGTGTATGTGTGTGTGTGTCTGTCTGTGTGTGTGTGTGTGTGTGTGTGTGTGTGTGTGTGTGAGAGAGAGAGAGAGAGAGACAGGGAGTGTGTGTGAGAGAGAGGGGGGGGGGGGGGGTGTGGGGGTAAAAAACTGTTATAAAGAAATTGAATACTGGTATGTAAAGAAATCTTTCATTAAAATGACTCGTTCCACATCATTACGAAATGTCGTATTCATGATCTATGGAACAAGTCTTAGTCTAATCTAATCTAATCATAGCATATTTCTGACTATCCATCAAGAGTTATGAAGTACCGAAATTTTAGCCTATATCAGTAACCAAATCTAAACTTGAAGATAAAAGACGACAGTTTTTGTAATAAACCGGCACTCCTATCAAGACCCTTTCATCCTTGTTAACTAACCATGAAAGATGTCTGGTATACCTCAATTCAGAAGTAACGAAGCGTGTATGAATTTAAATAAGAAGCGCATGATGTGAAGTTCTGCGACGGAGATACGAACCCAAGACGTAATCGGATTCTTAACTAATTAAAATCAATTGTTACGTATCGGTTTTTCTTGCTAGCTGCTAGGTATTTAATCTAAAATAATGACACAAATTTTTGTGTCTGAGCGACAATCGAACAGCACTCCTGTCGTTCTTCTTTATTGTCCACTAATATTGCTTAAGTATCAATTGCTTACTCACCAACAGTAAGATGTGTACGTGACCGTAGCAGTCACGCGGTTCCTGACTGAAGTGTACTGCACGGCCACCGCGGCCTAGCCTGCATGACCTGGGTTTGAATCCATATGCTGAACGAGGCGGGATTTTTCGTGTCATTTGAAGTTCATAATTATTCTCAACTAGCTTCTCGTGAATAACGTAAATTTTTAATGACATTTTGTGTTAAATAACAAGTATGCTATGTTACTTTGAAGAGGAAACCATGAATACGACGAACTTACTACGTGCATTACCTATCTGGCTTAATAATGAGAGTGATAACATTTCAGGTATGTCATTTATTGCAATAAATGTGAGCTTACAACCCTTAAGGACAGTCTTATCTGTGATGAAGTGTTCCCTGATATTTGTAGTATCGTGATATTACTTTACATCTTGAGTTATTGCGATACAGAGCAGGAGCAGTGTTTTCTAGTGGTGATTTGTTGGAACCATCTTCAATAGTCAAACGACTGTACCAAGGAGCGATTAGAGGACCTGCTACACAGCTGCGTTATGTAGGTCGCATGGGAATCAGGTGAATTGCAATTCAGGTCGTTCGGATACAACTGAGCGCGACTGTACATAAAATCAGAAGTTAAATATGGAATGTTTTCACCAATAGCGAAATGCTGGAAACTTAATTGACAGTAGAATTGTTTTTGCCTGACTGGGATTCGAACCCAGTATCTAGCACCGTCGTTTTCTAGCCAGGAACAGACGATAAATAGCTATTGTTGGTTAACCAGTAGCGAGATGGGCGTATGTTTAGCTGGACATCAGGCGACGAAATGTTCTGTGCTGAATGGAATTCAAACCCCGCACACGTGGTCATGAAGAAACTTTAACTATCAAATTTTTTTCCAATTATAGCTAGGAATGGCATGTTTTTACTTTCAGTGATGCGATGGAAAATACTCTGCTGGCTACAAGTTGAATCCACAACATGTCGTCGTTGGTGATCACAACGAACACAGCGTCAAACCCAAATCCGTCTTTACCAGTAGGATGGAGAGGACTGTTTGAACTTGAAAAGGTGTAAGGAAACGTTTGATCTTGTAATGTTGTGATAAAAAGCTCAACATGTGGCTGTGAGTTGAAACGAACACGTTACAGCTGACAATGCACGAAGACACGTTAAAAATGTAACTATTTTTCACCAGTAGCTCGGAGTGCACATGCTAGGGCTTGAAATGAAATAATGAATATTCTGTGCTGATCAGGATTCGAAACCAGACAGGTGCCTTTAGAGGACGCTAGAAGAGTTTGCAATCTTCGGGAACACAGTGAAATCGAATTCTAATCCCAGTCCAGCACCACAATTTTCAACGTCTCAGTTTCAAATTAAATGAAATACGTTTTCTAGTTTACGACGGCTTGCTGGTGACAGAGTCTCTGCCTTACGGGGTTTCTCCATCTTTCACAGCTCAAACGAATGCCCAGTCGGCAGCGAAGGCATGTTATCTTTGCTGCGCATATTGAACTACGGAGCTTACTGGCGTTCTGCACTTGGCGTTACTAGGGGTGAAGGAGAGCTACTTGTGTGCGTTAAAAATCTACGCCTGACGTGAGATGTGAACCTACACGTTTTACACATCAATACAAGATTAATCCACCATACCACAGAACCCACTGCCAAGCACATAATTATGAGTTGCAGAGTATTCATTTAGATGTAGATGCAGATGTCAAGGGACGCGTAAGAGGAAGTATTAGCCGAGCGGTATCTGGGAATGGATAGAAGTGCAGAAGTGCAAAATATAAGCGTGAAATGCTTGCACAGTATTGCTCACTTAGATGTGTGCCAATGTTCGTTTTATCTTAGGACCTAGAGATAAGGAAGGACTGTTCTCAGAACGAAGAATGGGTTATAGGGAAGGGGAGATCAAAGATACGGTTTCATAGGTGGTGAGAGGAATGATGGAGAGTAAAGACAGGAGCAATTAAAAGAGAAAATGTAGCGTCATTGGAATCCGCTAGATTTGTTTACAAACCTTTGGGGGAGTGTAATAGAAGGGCACTTGCAGCGATAGTGTCAGAGAGAGAGAGTGTGTGAGAAAGAATAGAAGGTATATTAACTACGAGTAAACATAAATGTTCAAATGTGTGTGAAATCTTAAGGGACTTAACTGCTAACGTCACCAGTCCCTAACCTTACACACTACTTAACTTAAATTATCCTAAGGACTGACATACACACCCATGCCCGAGGGAGGTCTCGAACCTCCGCCAGGACCAGCCTCACAGTCCATGACTGCAGCGCCCTAGACCTGCTCGGCTAATCCCGCGCGACGAGTAAACATAATATGAAATTGTTGGCGTATTGTGTGGAGGACTGAGGGTGTATTCAAGGATGGAGGGGAAGAGAGAGGAATATCTGAAATAACAAAAACTACTGTGACAGAGTCCATCTACGCTGATTAGTTTGTATGTAGGCAGTGTATAAATGAAATCAAAATAGAATATTTAACAAACTGTATATTCAAAAGAAACCCACTTGAATTAAAAGGGCAATTCAAAGGAAAGTTAACCCATATTGTATCTTTTCTGTTGCCAAGTGATCTTCCACAAGCTCCCAATGAGGAAAAATGACGAAAAAGAAGACATAACAAAACACTTTAAGAACTCCTATATTTTATCCAGAATCCTTCATTATTTTGTACTTCTATCACGTGTCTTGGCATAGAATGTATAAGCCGTCGGACGTAACAGCCTGAAGAAGCAACTTCCTCCCAGGCTTCCAGGACGCAGTCCCAGAGAGCGTCCGCAGTAGTTGGTTGGTTTCGTGGCCAGTTCTCTGTTAATGTTCTGGCGACCTCAGCCCACATGTTTTAATGAAGTTCGTATCAGCCACCCGTGGCGGCCAGTCCATGACGTTGACGCCAATCGTGGAGAGCCGCTGATGAACAAAAGCAGACTTGTGAATGGGAGAATGGTCCTCTTCCAATGTGACGTCCCCTTCTGCCTACAGCATTCGCACTGACGGAAGCATCACATTTTCCAATATGTGGGCATACTGCGCGCTGTCCAGAGTTCCTTATATCCTGTGAAGAATTCCTGCCCCTCTCACAGAATTCCAACCACAGCAGGTAACAGATAGCCGGCCACTTCTCCTCATCGTGGTTACATATTCGCGTCGATGGCGAGTTCCTTGCGGCCTGTAAACGATTCGTGGACCGTCGTTATTGGTGGAAAACACCTTCTCATCAGTGAAAATGACGTTGTCCCACGACGCCCTCAGATGGAGCTCCGCAAATGCTAGCCGGTATAAAACGTCGTCTTAGCTGAGCTCTTGTTTCACGGCGGATCGTCGTGTTTGCAGTCCATAGTCCCTCAGCCTTGCGCGAATCGTGTCACCGGAGGCGGTGAAGTTAGTCTCCCGCCGCAACTGCTTCGCGTTCAGAAAGGTATTTTCTCTGCTCCTAGACACTAGGTCTCTGTCTTCCTGCTGTGAGATCACTCTCTTCCTGCCTGAGCCAGGACCCCTGTTGGTGGTGCCTCTTTCAAGGCAGATCCTCCACCATCTCGTATGTGGTACGCCATACCGTCTGCTAGCTTCTCTGATGGAACATCATCCTTCCTCAGTGAGAGCGACGACTCTACCTCGGCCGGCATGAGTGGCCGAGCGGTTCTAAGCGCTTCAGTCTGGAACCGCGCGACCGCTAGGATCGCAGGTTCGAATCCAGCCTCGGGCATGGATGTGTGTGATGTCCTTAGGTTATTTAGGTTTAAGTAGTTCTATGGGACTGATGACCTCATAGTGCTCAGAGCCATTTGGACCATTTTTTGAGTGTACCTCGAATGGACCTCTCTCATTGAGCCATTTCGGCAGACAGCCTGATGTGTATTTCTGCTTGCCGCTCTTATACTGATTCCAGGAGAGGAGGTAAACATATTTACGTCAAGCGGAGCGGCAGAGGCAGAGGCATGCGGCGCAGCCGTGCTGGCTCGTCCCGGGCTGCTGGCCCACCAACGAAACCGCCAGCTCGCTCACTTGCGTCTCGCCTCGGCCACCTTGGCTGGCCCGTAGCTCGTGAGCCGCGGCTAGTACAGACCCAGGCCGCATGGCCACGATCACCCCTTGAAGGATCAAAACTTACACCTAACCTACCCCAGCTACAGCTATTATGCTATAACATGTGCAGGCACACGTACAGTTGACGATTTATTCAAATATTTGACGAACGATACTTTCAAAATTACATTCATTTTAAACATAGCTACCACAAAATATTTCACCTAGCTAGCAATAGCATGACGCAGGAAACTGTACTTTCTTGTAATCGCTGTGCATTAGATGTAGCCTTAAGAAAACCTGTATTCATCCACGACAACTAAGCGGAATGTAAAAGTAAACAGGTTTGGCGGTAGACTCACCAAATAATAGTATATACTTAGTATATAATACACGTTTTGTGCACTTATAACATGTACTCAGTGTCTCTGAAACCATACGTGCTGTACGACGGAAATTACTTTCTGCTGGGGCACTTCATTTACATCATGATTTTAGGTAGCACGTTACTAGGGATGAGTAAGGCCTTAAGGTTTGCAACTAAACATGCTACTCCTAGCTACTACTGAATATGAAGTTGATTATTAACGTGTCTTCACAACTGTGCGGGCGACGTTCGACTCTCAGTCAGCATAGACGTTTTCGTCACCTTATTTCGAGTTAAATGTGTGCACATCTCGCTGATGGTGGACCAACATTGGACATTCCTCGTCTGTTCCTGGTTACACAACGACAGCGGTAGGCGCCGGGTTCGAATCCCGGAAAGGCAATACAACTTCAGTCGTCATTTAAGGTTCCAACCCCAGTACAGATGACAAACTGTGATCTCTACATTCTGATTTTACGTACTTATTCAACAATCCGACTAGGTGCTGGGTTCGCTTCCTTGTCCCCAGCATTACATGATGGCATTTCAATTTTAAAAATGCGCATACTTTATTCCTTGACAATGCAACACTATAGAACGTCTTTCGAGGTTAATTACCAAGAAGGTAATTGTCATGTTAGGGTTTCTGCTTTCGTACAAAAATTATCGTCATTTACGTTCAAGTTGATAACTGATACTGGTGCAAACGTCAATATTTGACGTCTCTTTCTGCCTAGTGATCGAGTCTCGATAAGGCACAAAGCTTTGCTTGGTTAAAAATGGCTTTAAGTTCTGGGTTTGCATCCGGATCGAGAACGAAGACGTTCGTCATGTCATTAAAAGTGCAACTTCGTGTACAAGTATATGTTCATGAGTAATGTGAACAGTGATATTACTTGTGATTCGTTGTTAATGTTGGGATTTCCGTAGAGTGGTTGCCGCCGTTAATCGCGTTTTCTTTTAACTGCTTAGCATTACATAAAGTAGATGCGAAAGCACTTCTCGTTGAACGTTGAACGACGTTCAGCATGTGTTGGGTAAAGCTTTTAGACAGCAAAGAACTTGTTTCCAGTTGCCATACAATTTTATAAGTCCATATACCGTCTCAAATATTTAATTGTGCCTAAGGATTACTGAACGATTTTTGTGACAAAACTAGTTGTCCCATAACATTTGACATTATTGTAATTAAGTTTAGTTTACAAATGTTAAGGACTCTCTGATCTCTTCTGTAGTATCGTGGTGTTACTTTACATCTGGACAGACTGTCATAAAGACCGGTGTTCTCTAGTAGTCTCTAGTGGGACCCGTTGTGTATCTTACAACGACTGTACTGTGGAGGGTTGTGACTATGTGCAACACAGATAAGCTATGTTGGTTGCATACATTCAGGTGCAGCCTACACGTTGGAATTCAGGGGTGACCCACTTTTTTTGCTGTCGAGTGTACGTTACATTATTTTGGTTATGACTATGCTTGAAGATTATTTCGTTCATTTTAACCTAAGGCAATAATCTGTTTCTGCTTGTTCTTTCAGATCTGGAGATAGCTGTGTGAACAACTGAAACCTGTTGTCAAATTTACAGATAATACATTATTTGTGACATAGACAACTGTAAAACAAATGTTTAACACTTTTAAAAAAATTTTTAAGGGAAGTCTGTATTGTTAAACTAGTGAGTAAAACACACAAAGAATTGTAGCCAAGATAGCAACTGTCAAAGGATGTATAGCACAACGAGAGACACGTCCAGTTTCCCACTTTGCTAAATTCTGATTACAGTGTACTATTTTCGCGCTGTCAGCTGATTTCGGTGAAGTGCCAGTTTCAAGTCTGTTCTCATGTGATTCATATTGAGCATTTCCACGTCCTTTTCTTTTCCAGAGTCACCCTGCATCACTGTATACAGTTATCAATCTTAATGTGTTGATAACAACCGTTTGGATTGCACTTAAATGAAACAAGATGCACTGCTGTTGGGATTGCTAATTCCAGATCCTCTTACAAATGATGCCTCCGATGGTGGTGTAAACAGGGCAGTGAACGAAGTGCCACATCTCCCCATTAGCTTCACACGCACTGGAAATATCTCCTGTATTGCCTGAGTCTCCATTTCAATACGGCACTTTTAGTTCGGTCAGCTTCCTTTCGAAGACAGTTGAATGACTCCCACTTCAGCCAAGACTATTTCCTGGGAGTAACCGCTCCTTTGGTGGTGTTCAATCACGTTTATTTCTCATGTGCCAGCGTTAAAGTCTCTCTTTGCAATAAAGCTCCTCGCGGGGCGAAGACATTGAGCAACAGGTTCATGTCTATGAAGCTGGTGTCTACCTTCAGCGAAGGCTTCTCTTCTTTCAGATGTAGCTGTTACTACTCGTCTGATAACATCGTTATACTCAGTGAAAGTGAAGAATTACATGATCCCCTAAATGGAACGTGTAACAGTACAGAATATGGATTAAGAGTACATCGAAGAAAGACATAATTAATGAGAAGTAGCAGAAATGAGAACAGCGAGAAATTTATCAGCACTGACGGTCACGAAGTGGATGAAGTTAAAGAAATCTGCTACCTCGCAGTAAAATAACCAATGACGGACGGAGCAAGGAGGACATAAAAGCAGAATAGCACTGGCAGTAAGGGCACTCCTGACCAAGACGTGTCTATTAGTATCAAACGTAGGCCTTAATTTGGGGAAGAAATTTCTGAGAATGTATAACTGGAGTACAGCATTGTATGGTAGTGAAACATGGAGTGTGGGATAACTGGAACAGAAGACGATCGCAGTATTTGAGATGCGGTACTACAGGCGAATGTTGAAAAATTGGTGGATTGGTAAGGTAAGGAGTAACGAGGTTCATGCAGAATCGGAGAGGAAAGGAATATGTTGAAAAGACTGACAAGGAGAAGGGACAAAAGGATACGACATCTGATAAGACATCGGGAAATTACTTCCATAGTACTAGATGTAGCTGTAGAGAGCAAACACTGTAGAAGAAGACAGGTACTGGAACACATCCAGCAAATAATTGAGGACGTAAGTTGCAAGTGCTACTCTGAGATGAACAGGTTGGCAGAGGAGGGGAATTCGTGGCGGGCCGCATCAAACCAGTCAGAAGACAGATGACTCCAAAAAATTCGTCTGATGTCGAGTTTACTTGTATGTCTGTCATGGCTATATAGGCCTACCACACTCTGCAACATGGTTGCGAATGGAAGAGTGATCCATAAAGCATAGAATAAAGTTCTTGATTTCACGTCTATGGTCACAAATTTTTTTAGGTCCTCAGATTGGAGGTTTCGGTCAGCTATGACCATCTTTAGATCCGTTTTAGAGACAGCATCTAATATAACGGAGCCATAGTTTATCATTTGACGATGACACTATTATTTCATTATATTAGGACATAGTTTTAAAGAGGTCTGAAGACGGTCATTGCTGTCCGAAACCGGTAGTCTGAAGACCTAACAAATTTGTTACCATAGACGTAAAATAAAGAAATGTGTTGAAACTTCCTGGCAGATTAAAACTATGTGCCGGACCGAGACTCGAACTCGGGACCTTTGCCTTTAGCGGGCAAGTGCTCTACCAGTTCGGGTCTCGGTCCGGCATACAGTTTTAATCTGCCAGTAAGTTTCATATCACCGCAGACTCCGATGCAGAGTGAAAATCTCATTCAAGAAATGTCTTTCATAGCTATATATATTCGACAGTCAAATCAAGGAAAGCAGTATTTTGAGCAGTGTATCTCAACTTTAAAAAACATTTACCTATGTCACTAGGGCAGTAGTGTTGTTCAAATAGTTAACGAGTTCGGCAGGTTTTTTCCCCTTTAACTTTACTAAACCAGCAGATTACACAGTGTGTTTAAAAAACGTATTCCATATTTTGAGAGATGGCAGTAGAGACCAAAACAAGAAAAAATGTCGCCGGTCGCTGTGGCCGTGCGGTTCTAGGCGCTTCAGTCTGGAACCGCGTGACCGCTACGGTCGCAGGTTCGAATCCTGCCTCGGGCATGGACGTGTGTGATGTTAGTTAGGTTTAAGTAGTTCAAAAAAAAAAAGTTCTAGGGGACTGATGACCACAGATGTTAAGTCCCATAGTGCTCACAGCCATTTGCACCATTTTTGGAGAAAAAAATGTCCAATAGACGTCGTTCTAAAATGCACACCTTAAAAGCTATGAGACCTTGTCCATCTTCGCTAGTGCGAATCACATCTCATCTACTGAAAAAGTACTCATAGCTCTTGAGATATGTATTTTGGAGCCCACGTTTATTGGGAACTTTTTCTTGTTTCGGACCATATTACTACCTCCAAAACTTTGGAACGCCTTTTTCAAACACCTGTGTATGGACATAACTGATGTAAATTTTATAAACCCAAGCAGGGTGACTTTGTAAAACACGACAATATGCTAACACACGATGCAAATTAAAGGAGGACACATCTGAATATCGCGCATTAAAAAAATTTTTGACAGTGTGAATTAAATTACTTTGAATACATGAAATGTGTTCCTCCTTGAGAATATGGACAACCATCAGCTGTATAACGAAATGACAACGAAAATTTGTGCTTAACCTGGACTCGAACCTGAATTTTCTGCTTTAGCTGGGCGATCGTCTACTGCTTTTTCTATCTGTGCGCGTCTCACGGCCAGACACAGACTTCCATATTTCTTCGTTTATGCGTCACAGCCTGTACTCGTACACACTTTATGTAATTCCCGTACAAAGAAGGACATTATAACTGAAAGTCACTGCCTGGTATTGGAGGATAAATACGATATCGCAGTACCTGTATTGTTAAGTACTGCGATGCAGTGTTCTTTCGTATATGCATGCATTACCAAAAATATGGAAAATATGTTGACTTACCGATCTGTAAATCCCCAAACACGGCAATATTCTAATTACTAATGTAGATAAATGTGAGGCCTTAACAGGCCTACTGCACGACTTTTCCACTTTTGATTTCCATCAATAAGCACATCTAATAGGTTTCAACTTTCTACGTACTTCATTATTTGTTGTTGGCATACTTGCTTAATTGTGAGGCGGGATATTTTTATGGCACAAAACTGGATGAGCTGCCGTCTTTCATGATTTGCAACTGTCCCATTTGTTCAAAAGCTGTTAGTAATATCATTTGCTATTCTCAATGTTCTGCATCTTTTCTTGGCTTCGCAACAATTCTTGTCATCTACAAACAGGACTAATTCTGCCTCGTTATTCAAATAAGATAGTGATTCATTAAGGTAAAGTATGAACAGTAATCTGTCAAAGATTGAACCTTTTGAGACTACTGTTGTAATAACTCCACATGCAAATGATGTGGCATCCCTCCTTGTACTAATCGAATAGTTCAGGGTAACTTACTGCATTCTGAATCCGTACATATATTACAAAATGGATATTTGTATGTGTGTATGAATGTTTGTATGGTCCACATCTTCTCCTAAGCAACTCGGCAGATTTCAACGAAACGTAGTATAGATCTCTTACTATGAGGCAACAACCAACGCAGTGGGGGTAACATCCAAATACGGCACTACATGCATCTACAAAATTATATCGTGGTAACACTTATAGCGGATGAGATATGATGTCATAAACACAGAGATGTGTGCAAAACTGTCCTATTGTGCATGATGTTTAAATTTGTTGCTTCTTTGCTGCTAACTCTGTTCGCAATGTATTTCGCAGACAATATCTAAATATACCACAAATATGTCTTTGTACGACACACAGTTCGATAGATATGATTCCATAAACAGGGTTATAACACTGCAATTGGATTTACGTAGCTTATACAATCAAATACCAAATTTGGTTTATTGCGTACTACGCCCCAACAGAACAAATAGTCCTGTTACGGTCGCCACCTATAACACCGCAATTGGATATACGCAGCTTATACAATCAAATACCAAATTTGGTTTATTGCGTACTAAGCCCCAACAATACAAATAGTTCTGTCACGGAAAAGCCACGTATAACACTACCGTCTGCTACTGCTGTACCATAACCTTAATGTTGGAGGCAGGTTGTGAAATAAAGCTACATAGGTAAAGCAATTCTGGTATAAAGTAACAGAGCAGTGTTATCCTGTGAGAGGAATTTTGTTATGTTGACCGTGTTGTATGTAACGGGGGTGGCTTATCGGAAATGAAAGTCAGAATTATGTAAATATTTGAATAGTACAAACAATATTTTACCTATCTACACTGTTCAAAGAACAAGGAAAACGGTCGCCAGCCTAATTAGGCAAGAGGATTATTGACTTTCTTGCTCAAGAAATTAAATATGAGTAACCTTAACGGACAAACATCACCTATACTTTGCTACACGCGAGTGCAATGAACTCTGACGCCTCCATATGTTCACAGTAAGATTTGAGCTGACAGAGCAGAACAAACTATTTGCATAAATATAACAGATAACGAAACACTCTATTACTTTCAGGGATTATTCAAACTGAATGGTCTTTATAACATAACTATTAATATTCACTGCACAATCATTAATTGGACATAGGTTCAGTATTATTGTTCAAACATTTTCCTAGCTGACATAAAATTATAAATGTATTTCACTGCAAAATTATGAACTGGTCACAGGTTAAATATCTCTCAACTAAATACTATTCTATTTAGAGTGAAAGTTAAATGGAATTCACTAACAGGTTACTTCTCACTGTCTTTTGAATAAAGAAATTATTGTTTTCATAAATAGTGGTAAAGGGTAACCTGTGGACCTTATTAGACTATTAATATGCACTTTCAATACCCAAAATATACAAGTGCTTAGCAAGCATCCAACTTTCCACAACTGCAATTCACGACTTTCACTGCAGTGAGACACAATGTTGACTAATTTACAAGAAGCTGACTCATCTTTTAAAACTTACTACAGGCAGCACTATGATCATTAACTAAACAACACTTTATAAGCCTCAGTTTTAAGAACTTTTAATTTTTAAAAGAAACAGCAAGTTGTCTTTATTACCACAGTTTTCTACTTTCAAGCAAATGATTAAATAGGTGACTTTGAAACTCCAAAAAAAAACTTTAAATTGGACTGTTTCCATCACTGGGAGGCTTTCACAAGACTACATTTACTACCTTCCACAATTTCACAAAACACACAGTAAATTTGAATACTCCCTTCTTACCAAAGATCAATCAACATTATTTAATTAACTATTTGGCTTTGAGGCTTTCATTTTTTCCACAAACTAGGACACTCGGTAATCATAGTTCTAATGGAGGAGAACCTGAGAGGTGTTGTGATAGGGAAAAAATCAAGGTAGGTACACGAGTTCAGTTATAAGTTACCTTATATTTGAGCACACTAACACATCCAATAAGCTGATCCTTCACTGTACATTATTATAGTATTCCGTTACAGTGATTGCGCAATGTGGTGGCAACTGAATGTTGACAAGTGGATTTGCAGGCAGAATTGCTGGACTCTGTCCCTTTTTGGTGGCGATAATAGATACGAATTCCAGAATCGTTCCAGCTCTTTATGCATCAAAATGGCTCTGTGAGACTTAACATCTATGGTCATCAGTCCCCTAGAACTTAGAACTACTTAAACCTAACTAACCTAAGGACAACACACAACACTCAGCCATCACGAGGCAGAAAAACTCCCTGACCCCGCCGGGAATCTAACCCGGGCGCGGGAAGCGAGAACGCTACCGCACAACCACGAGATGCGGGCTATTTATCCATCCATCCGAGGCATTGGTAAGCCGCAGCCTCTCTCGGCACCAGCACAATATACAACTTCTACATGGGTAGTGCACAGTTTGGTAGCTCGTCCCCGACTGACTCTTGTTTCCACCTTTTCTACGTAGGCCAACCACAATTTGCGCGCGCTACACAGTTTCGTTCCCGAGGGGAACCACTACACCTTTAACATACAGACTAACTCAGAACCCTAAGTGAAGATCAGCAGTTTACATAACAGCAAACAAACATTTCAAATAAAACAGAACATTTGCACATATAAATTATTTACCCTAATTCCAAATGCATACAGTAAGTTCTGTCTCTCTCCAATTGAGACAAAGAACTTAAATGACAGATATGTTACATTGTATAGAACCAAACCATGACGTGAAGTTTTTACATAGAAAGGAGTATACAATTTCGTGCAATCGATTCAGTCCAACAACCTTTACAGATACTCAATGTTATAACATTAAACCAAAACAAAAGGCAAAATAAATCAGTACAGCACTAGGGCTATGGTGTTAAGGGTGCGTGGAAAAAGACCGCATCGTGCGTGACGTTTTAATACATTTATTCGTTACTTTTGAGATACCACTACTGTCAAGTCAACTTAAGGGAATCCATGACACCTGACAGCACATGACAGCTTCAACTCTGAAGTTCAGGCGGCTATAGTCGGAAACAATAGCCGCCTATGAAACGGTGTCGCGATAGTGATGCAAAGCAGCTACGCCAAGCTTCCTGGACATGACACTATAAATATTGTTTATGATCAAATTTTAAGTTAGGTAAACATTACAGAAATTTGTACTTTGCGTAGTACGAAGCGTACTCGGAAAGTAATGCTCATTCAGGCGCGAACTGGAAAGCACACTGAAAATCCGATGATGTTTTGCACAGGTGTATTGACCAATGTCTGTAGTATGCCCGTCGATCGCGTCACGTTGCTCTCTTCAGTCCTGAGCGCCAGTGAGCATGTAAAGATGCCCAGATAAATAGCGTTTCCCGCCATATATCAGGCCTGGTGAGAGATTGCGCCTGATGTTACGCAGCCCACATAACACAGCTGTGATGCGATTCGTTCTTCATGACAGTTCTCGACCACACTCCGAGAGGGCAATGAGGTTGCTCCCTCAGCGTTTTCGATGGGAAGTGTCTGGACACCCACTACAAGGGCCAGATGTGGCTACCCATGAGGTTAATTTCTGCTCACATGAACCTCTGGTTATGAGGACAATATTTTGTCAGAGTTAGCGAGCTGCAGACCAGCATAGAGAATTTGCGGGAAACAGAGGCGGCTGTCTTCTAAAACGAAGGTATTGGAAACGCTACGACAGATGTCGAAGTCGGAGCGGAGACTATGTAGAGAAGCAGCTGGAACATGTAGCTAACATTTTCGATTTTCTCTGTGATTTCCAATTCGCAAAGGATCGAGCCTTGCTTTCTGATTAGCCGTTATTGTGTTTGTTGTTGTCGTCTTCAGTCCAGAGACTGGTTTGATGCAGCTCTCCATGCTACTCTATCCTGTGTAGGCCTCTTCATATCCGAGTAACCATTGCCACATACATGCCTCTGAATCTGCTTACTATATTCATCTCTTGGTCTCCCTCTACGATTTTTACTCTCCATGCTGCCCTCCAACACTAAATTAATGATTCTTTGATGCCTCAGAACATGCCCTACCAACTAATCCCTTCTTTTAGTCAAGTTGTTCCACAAATTCCTCATCTCCCTAGTTCAGCACCTAATCATCAGTTACGTGATCTACCTATCTAATCTTCAGTATTCTTCTGTAGCACCACAATCCGAAAACTTGTATTCTCTTCTTGTCTAAACTATTTAGCGTCAATGTTTGACCTTCCATATATAGCTACACTCCTTACAAATACGTTCACAAAAGATTTCCTGACACTTAAATCTATACTCGATGTTAACAATTTTCTCTTCTTCAGAAATACTTTCCTTGCTATTGCCAGTGTACATTTCATATCCTCTCCACGTCGACCATCATCAGTTATTTTGCTCCCCAAATAGTAAAACTCACTTACTACTTTAAGTGTGTCACTTCCCAATCTAATTCCTTCAGCATCACCCGATTTAATTCGACGACATTCCATTATCCCCGTTTTGCTGTTGTTGATGTTCATCTTATATCATCCTTTCAAGATACTGTACATGCCGTTCAACTGCTCTTCCAAGTCCTTTGCTGTCTCCAATAGAATTACAATGTCATCGGCAAACCTCAAAGTTTTTATTTCTTGGCTCAAATGGCTCTGAGCATTATGGGACTCAACTTCTGAGATCATCAGTCCCCTAGAACTTAGAACTACTTAAACAGAACCAACCTAAGGACATTACACACATGTGTGCCTGAGGCAGGATTCGAACCTGCGACTGTAGCGGTAGCGCCGTTCCAGACTGTAGCGCCTAGAACTGCTCGGCCACCCCGGATGGCTTTTATTTCTTATCCATGGATTTTAATTACTACTTCGATTTCTTTCTTTTGTTTTCTTAACTGCTCGCTCAATATGTAACATCAGGGATAAACCCTGTCTCACTTCCTTCCCAACCACTGCTTCTCGTTCATACTCCTCGACTCTTGTAACTGCCAGCTGGTTTCTGTTCAAGCCTTTTGCTCCCTGAATTTTACCCCTGCCACCTTCAGTATTTGAGAGACAGTATTCCAGTTAACGGGCAACGGCCTTGCCGCAGTGGATACACCGGTTCCCGTGCGATCACCGAAGTTAAGCACTGTTGGGCGTGGCCGGCGCTTGGGTGGGTGATCATTCAGCCGCCATGAGCTGTTGCCATTTTTCGGGGTGCACTCAGTCTCGTGATGCCAATTGAGGAGCTACTCGACTGAATAGTAGAGACTCCAGTCAAAGAAAACCATCATAACGACCGGGACAGCAGTGTGCTGACCACACGCCCCTCCCATCTGCATCCTCATCTGAGGATAACACGGCGGTCGGATGGTTCCGATGGGCCACTTGTGGCCTGAAGACGGAGTGCTTTTATTCCAGTTAATATTGTTGAAAACTTTCTCTGACTCTACAAATGCTATAAACGTAGGTCTGGCTTTCTTTAATCTACCTTTTAAGATAGCCCTGGTATGTTTCTTAATTTCAGTACTGTACGTTTGTACATCATGCATATTTCTTTGTATGACTGTTTCATAATTTCAAAGACGTTTTTACGAATACACGTAAATGAAATTTTATTCAGTATTAAATTAAAACCACTGCTCATGTTTTAGTTTCTAATAGAAGTGAATGAATACGTGGGGAATGCCAGTTTTGTCAGTTAGTCTTAAATAAGAATCAAACCAGGCATTTGCAAAACGGGCTTAGGAAGCCACGGCCACCTCGTGTTTGAGGAGGCTCGTCCGAGAGGAGGTCGGCGCAAATGGAAGGCGAAAGCGGTGGAAATCGAGGGCCGTGAGAGCGCGGCAGGCAGGTCCCAGACGAATATCAAGACTGGGCGCCGGAGATCTTAAAACAAATTTCACGCGGCCGGGAGGAGGGAATGGAGAAGTTTGTTCTCGAGTTTGTGCAGACACTGGTGTGCGCCGACAGCGGCCGACCTTCCATTCCTCAAACGCCTTCCCCTCCCAACTTCCCACTGCCACCCCCACCCACACCACAATCCCCACCACCAGTCTTTTCCGGTCTTCTCCCCCCCCCCCCCTTTCTTCCCCACCATTCAGACAAGTTCTCGCTGGCAGTGATTCTGCTGACGCAAGTCTGCCTCGCGAATCAGTCTGCTCGGGTGGATGGGGGAGCTTGGGGAGCAGCAGTCAGGGAGGGAACTGGGTCGTCCATCTTTCACTGCTTGAGACACAAGTAATCATCTGTCATATGTGGCGGGCCACGCGGCTACAGTGGGCCTTCAAACACTCGGCCTTCCTCTGCCCCCGACGACGTGTCTGAATGAGAAGGAGCTGGGGATTTTTCAAGCTTTCCCACTGTAATTGATGGCTTCCAAGTTTCTACTTCTACACTGCCTGACTAAAAAGCATCCAGAAGCTAGGGAGAGAGGAGGGCAGAAGAAAACAGAAGGAAATCCAAGGGATTGAGACAGTATGTGATTTTATTTCAGTGATCACAACTGTTGTAAGTGGTCCTTGATATCCTGGAGGCTTCCACATCCGAGCTCATGTTCTATTGGGGACAGATGTTTGTATCTCTTGGATCTCGCTGGCCGCAGGAGTACTTCACACAGTCACATGACATATATGGACGAGCATTGTCCATTTGAAAAATGGCAACACTCTATGGTGTCACAAGAGGTAACACATGAGAACGCCTGAAGCTCGTTATTGTACGGGATGAAAATACACTGGTTGGTGCATTTATGTGTTGTTTGGTTTTCTCCAGGAGGAGACTGAGTAGATACTATAAGACATAAGATATTAGTTCACTTTTTTTACAACATATATCAGAAGAATTACTTTGTACAGTTGTAAGCTACCGCTTCTGTTTTACTCTTTTCTGCTGATGTTTAAGCCTGAGAGCCGAACGTATAAGTGAAAAATTTTGCACAACGGATTTTATAACTCTAATTTATCGCCCTGACACTTATACGCTCTCCAGAAAGGTAAGCTTATCCTTCGCTCTATATGTGACGTTAACTAGTCGTATGCAAATCTGATTAGTTTCTAACCATATCCTCAGTACACACTAGAATGTTCAGATGTGCTGACCTACAAACACTGCATCCACCAGGCGGTTGCAAACATGAAATACACAAATAAGGACATAATAAAATGACAAAGGAAAGTACTAGCCATGAAATGATACACTCAGTAGTCTTAAATTCCTTACTCTTCCGCAATTCACTCTATTCAAGATTACACAGTACGAGCAACATTATAGTTCTACCTATTCACATTTGGTAATCGCTCTGTCTGGTGCTGTCCTGTATATATAATCGCGGTCGTTAATTCAAGCGCGGAATACCGACATCAGCTATGGCAATTGCAATTATATTTAGAACTACACTAGCGACTAGCAACGTGAAGCCCCAGCATAGAACGAAAAAGACACGTGATCAGCAATTTACTTTACTTCCCTCGCACGACCACTACAGTGATCTGACGCTTATCGCTGCAAAGGTTCTCGGCTCAGCGAGATAACATAAATTCTACTCCACCAAAAGCTTCCGTGGGCACCTCCATGACCAACCTCTCTCCTCGACGCTCCAGGAACAAGTGTTTCTCAGTCGCTTTTTCGTAGCGCTTGTTCTTTTTTCTTCCCCCTTTTAATGTGTGTGGCCAATCATGTTGTTGGAAGGCGTTCGTTTCCGAGCGCCGACCAGTCTCATTTGTGCAACCGACCGAAGCTTCTAGAAGGTTCCAGGCCTAGAAGCTTCCGCTCCGGCCGTTGGGAAAACCACCTACACGCCGCCACGCGTTTTGTGAGCGAGCCCCTGTGTCTTCTTCTTGTTCTCGACCACGTGGCTCCCGCTAAGCCGCGGTCCACCCGCCTGGGGTTTCCAGTAGCTTACGGGCGCTGTTGTCTTCAGCTCTCAGGCCTGCCTGCCACGCTTGTGTCTTTCCCGTTCTCCTGCCGTCTCCGTCCGCTTCACTATCGCCCAAAGTGCAGACCTTCTGCTACAAATTAAGATCCCTAGCCGACTTCAGTATCGTTAATGGTTTCCTGTCTCGATGTTTATACTTCCAGAGTGGTAATTGTAATATCGCTCAAAACAATGCCACCTTACACAGTCCATTTTCATAGGACTGTCTTGAGTATTTACATTAATGTACCACTTGATACAGACAAAATAAGACTCTCACTCCGAGTACACTTAACGATTACTGTCACGTTGAGCTCTGCCTAAGGCGTTGATCACACAGCCCGCCTACCAGATGAAGAAGATCCATCGCGGCAGCGTAGCGAAACGTTTCCAGCAGTGGCCACGTCAGTGTCGCACTTTTTTCGATGGGGCTTGCAACTACTGTCTTCTCTTGTGGTTGCTTTTCAAGGTGCCAAAGTTGTTTTGGCTCCTCGCTCTTTGGACCACACCTCACGTATGACGTAGTGTTGGGCCGAAGCACTAGCAACCATGACGTGAGGTCATATTCGATGGCTCGCCCTGCCATCTCTCCAAGACAAAAACTCTGCTGTACATATCCTAAAAATTGAAAGGACGGGACCTCTCCTGGTCAACGATGGCCATCTGGGCTAGTGCAGAATCGCGACTCATCGCTGAAGACAATGCGAAGCCATTCACCGACAGTCCGTGGTTTCCAGCCACAGTATCAGTCCAAGTGCTGCAACTGTCTTCACTCATGTTTACGTTTGTCCATCATTCAGACTGAAAGTTTGAGGAACTCCGGCCGTTCACTTACGTAATAAAATACAACACCTTTTGCCATCCTTTAGATGTAATTCATGGGTACCAATTTGAGTGATTCAGTACACCATCTTCAGGCCTTAACTGACGCTGAGGGGGATAATTAGTTAGTAATTTATGGATGGAGGCACAATACCTTTGTCACAGTCAACGGTAACCCACTCATAGATGTTGGTCACTGATGGAATTGTGTATACGATTGAAGTTAACCCACTGACTGCCCGTTAAGGCCTGAAGACAGGCAGTGAATCACCGGAGCTGGTAGCCATACAATAAAGAACATCGAAAGGACTGCTGCAGGTGTTCAATTTTATTACGTCTTCATCTATTTCTCTTTTTATTTTACTGCCACTGTTTCTCATTACCCATAGTTCTTTCTTTGGCTCCCACTGATATTATCTGCACCCATTTTGTTGAGGTTGGCAGGAGAGCCAACGCCGTGTTACTAGAGGAGGCCGAAAGGCACGCGTTTTAGCTCACGCAGGCTGGCGTGAGGTCTGGAACAGGACAAGGAAATTAGAATTTAGAAAAACGGACGTAGCTGGTGGAATACTTAATTTTAATCCATCAATGACGAACGTGGCTCCTGACGGTACATAGTTCACAATATCAATAGTAACTGATAATGGCGCCTTGCTAGGTCGTAGCAAATGACGTAGCTGAAGGCTATGCTAAACTATCTTCTCGGCAATTGAGAACGTAAGTAGGCAGTGAACCATCGCTAGCAGAGTCGGCTGTACAACTGGGCTAGTGCTAGGAAGTCTCTCTAGACCTGCCGTGTGGCGGCGCTCGGTCTGCAATCACTGATAGTGGCGACACGCGGGTCCTACGTATAATACCGGACCGCGCCCAATTTAAAGGCTACCACCTAGCAAGTGTGGTGTCTGGCGGTGACACCACACACCTCCCTTTCCCTTTCAGTGCCACTTTCTACCTCCCACCGTCTCCTCTCTCTTTCTCTCCCACCTGCACTTTCTCCTCACACTTCCACATTCAGTTTATCTCTCATACTTTCAGCTAAGTAAAGCGCGAATATGCTCGCGTGGGCAAGTTTTTGGTGAGGAAGCAACAATGACGATTAGGCAGCTGTTTCCCATCTTTTCTGTCGCAGTGTTTTAAAAAGGAGCATATTGCTTTTATGTCCTCCGACAGGAACATTTATCAACTGTTTCCATCTTTTTCTTGTTAAATCAGAGTGTCCTGTTTATATAAAACAAATTCTCTGGTCAGTAAATTTTCGACCGTTTATTGACATACTTCAACAAGAGTACGCACTTTGACACATGAGAAAAACAAGAAAGGACGCATAGTATAAAGTTAACACAAAATTGTCCCCATCCAAAGCACGATCACTTTGCACCCCTTTACCTAAAAACGCATAATATTTTTAGGCTGTATGTACAATGTGACAAAAAAATGTTGTGTTTGATTAGCAAGTACAAGAAATTTCGTGAGACAAGGTAATTTATTGCTAGGTACTTACGCCGCTAGGTGGCACCATTGAATAATGAGCAAGACAAGAGAGTTTGTATAGGTGTAATGTCAGCGTTATAGAGCCACGGCGCGTTATAAAGTTTGATTGGTAAGAAATGGCAATTAAAACATGGTTTGGTGAGCTCAGAAGCCTTGCGCTTGTCCCAGAACCACGTCCGTTAAAATTTCATTTACGCATCAGACCGGTTATTACACGCATATTTTACGGTGACACGCAACTTCTGAATTTTCGCAACAGATAATGATATCGAAAAAAGTTTCTAGGTTCCACGAGGTCATCATCCTAAGGACATATGATAGAAATAGACTGAAGAGCCAAAGAAGCTGGTACACCTGCTAATATGTGTAGGGACCCAGCGAGCACACAGAAATGCCGCAGTATGATGTGGCATGGACTCGACTAATGTCTGAAGTAGTGTTGGACGGAAATGACACCATGAATGCTGCAGGGATATCCATAAATCTGTAAGAGTACGTAGGGGTGGGAATCTCTCTGAAAAGTACGTTGAAAGGCAGCCAGATATTTTCAATAATGTTCATTTCTGGGGAGTTTGGTAGGCAGTGGAAATGTATAAGCTCAGAAGACTGTTCCTGGAGCCACTCTATAGCAATTCTGGCCGTGTGGGATGTCGTATTGTCCTGCCAGAATTACCCATGTCCGTCTGAATGCACAATGGATATGAATGGATGCACGTGATCAGAAACCTGTCACAGTTGAATCTCGAAGTATCAGGGCTCCCATATCACTCCAACTGCACGCGCCCCACACCATTGCACAGCCTCCATCAACTTCAAAAGTCTCCTTCTGCCATGCAGGATCCATGCATTCATGAAGTTGTCTCCATATCCCTATGCGCCCTTCCAATCGATACAATTTGAAACAAGACTCTTACGACCAGGCAACAGGTTTACATCATCAACAGTGCAATACCGGTGTTGACGGGCCTAGGGGAGGCGTAATGCTTTGTGTCATGCAGTCATCAATGGTTCACGAGTGGGCCTTCGGCTCCGAAAACCGATATCGATGACATTTCCTTGAATTGTTCGCACGCTGACACTTGTTGATGGTCCAGCAATGAAATCTGCAGCAATTTGTGGGAGGGTTGCACTTCTGTCACGTTGAATGTTTCTCTTCAGTCGTCGTTGGTCCCGTTCTTGCAGGATCTTTTTCCAGCCGCAACGATGTCCGAGATTTCATGGTTTTACCGGATGCCCGATATTCACGGTACACTCCTGGAATTGTAGTACTGGGCAATCCGCACTTCATCGCTATTTCGGAGATGCTATGTTTCATCGCTCGTGCGCTGACTATAACACCACGTTCAAACAATTAAACTTTGATAACCTGTCATTGCAGCAGCAGTAAGCCACCTAACAGCTGCGCCCGGCACCTGTTGTCTTATATAGGTGTTGCCGACCGCAGCAGCATATTGTGCTGTTCACACAACTCTGTATTAGAATACGCATGCCTATCGAGTTTCTTTGGCGCTTCAGTGTGGATACATGCAATCGCTTTGTTGGTGTAACTCTTTGTACATGTGGGTTCCCGTCAAGCCCATTACGTCCATTAAAAAAATAATAAAAAAATTCACCTAAATCTTGACAACCTGTCATTTTAGCAGCAGTAACCGATCTAACATCTGCGCTATACACTTTTTGTCTTATATAGGCGCTGCCGACCGCAGTGCCGTATTCTGCTTGCTTTGCATATATCTGTATTTGAATACGCATAACAGTTTTTTTTGTCGCTTCAGTATAGTAATTACTGCAGTGGCCATTTCCACTGGTAGCTACTTTGGCAACAATTTTTGTGTGTGTGTGCCTTAATAACGTACAAGGATTTCCGAAAATGGGAAAATGGGTTTTCTAGATAAATGTCTACGGAACGCACAGTTAAGGTTTCAGCCTTTTGTGGTTAGTTATTTAGCTAATTGCGGCCTAAGCTGCAAAAGCGACTAAAAACCGATAATTTTGTTGTGTGCAACTCTGAATATCTGCATCTCAGTGACGAGGTACAGAAAAAATTTTTGATGTTTCCCGAGAACATCAGTTTAGGAATTTATCGTCTAAATTTCAACCATTTGCCGTGAACAAACATTATAGAGGTGGGTATTGCGATAAATGCTACTTTTAGTACCCAAACATAATGGTTTTTCGGAGTTCTCACGAACAATCCATTGAAAAAAAAGTGCCTTTATAAACCACCTAAAGCCGACACTAGGCCTCGCCCGGTGCAGAAGAACCAACCGATTTGTTCGAATTGCCTAGGCTGGACGAAGTGTGTAATATTTAAATTTTTAACCTGTACTGTATGATAGGTAGGCTACAGTGTACCCATTCTCCCAACAGGTATACAAATGGTATTTAGCCCATGACCTGAGGTCTATCCAAAGCACTTGATCCCTACCTCCGTAACCGACGAACGCGAGGTATGACCTCCTGAAAGAAAAACCACTTTTGCGAGTCGCTGTTTGGAACATATTGGTGCGGGTACCCTGCTCTGCCGTGAACGGACAAACCCCAATGTACTGCACACTGAGGTGACAACAGTCATGGTACACCTACTGATAAGTCGGACCTCCTTTTGCCTTGTGTAGTACAGCAACTCGATGGACTCAACAAATCGTTAAAGTACCTACAGGAATATTGAACCGTATTGCTTTTACGGCCGTCCATAATCGCGAAAATGTGGCCGTTGTTGGAGTTTGTGCGAAACTGTCCTCTCGATTATCTCCGATAAGTGTTTGATGGGATTCATGTCAGGCGATCTGGATACCCAAGTCGTTCACTCGAAATCTCCAGAATGTTCTACAAACTAGTCACGCACAACTGTGGCCCTGTGAAATGGCGCATTGTCATCCATAACAACTCCGTAGTTGTTTGGGAACATGTAGTCCATGGCTGTAATTGGTCTCCAGTCAATCATCGGTTCAGAGGATCCAGTCCACTCCACGTGAACACAGCCCACACCAATATGGAGCCACCACCAGCTTGAACAATGCCATGTTGACAATTTGGGTCCATGCCTTCATGTAACCCTACCATCAGCCACTGTTGTTGTCGTTGTTGTTGTTGTGGTCGTCTTCAGTGCAGAGACTGGTTTGATGCAGCTCTCCATGCTACTCTATCCTGTGCAAGCTTCTTCATCTCCCAATAGCTACTGCAACCTACATCCTTCTGAATCTGCGCAGTGTATTCATGTCTTGCTCTACGATTATTACCCTTCACGCAGCCCTCCAATACTAAATTGGTGATCCCTTGATGCCTCAGAACGTGTCCTACCAACCGATCCTTTCTTCGGGTTAAGTTGTGCCACAAATTTCTCTTCTCCCCAATTCTATTCAATACCTCTTCATTACTTATGTGATCTAGCCATCTAATCTTCAGCATTCTACTGTAACACTACATTTCGAAAGCTTCTATTCTCTTCTTGTCCAAACTATTTATCGTCCACCTTTCACTTCCATACATGGCTCCACACAAATACTTTCAGAAAAGACTTCCTGACACTTAAATCTATGCACGATGTTAAATAATTTCTCTTCTTCAGAAATGCTTTCCATGCCATTGCCAGTCTACATTTTATATCCTCTCTACCTCGACCATCATCAGTCATTTTTCTTCCCAAATAGCAAAACTCATTTACCACTTTAAGTATCTCATTTCCTAATCTAATTCCCTCAGCATCACCCGACTTAACTCGATTACATTCCATTATCCTCGTTTTGTTTTTGTTGATGTTAATTTTATATCCTCCTTTCAAGACACTGTCCATTCCGTTCAACTGCTCTTCCAGGTTCTTTGCTGTCTCTGACAGAATTACAATGTCATCGGAGAACCTCAAAGTTTTTATTTCTTCTCCTTGGATTTTAATTCCTACTCCGAATTATTTTACTGCTTGGTCAATATACAGTTTGAATAACATCAGGGACAGGATACAACCCTGTCTCATTCCCTTCCCAACCACTGCTTCCCTTTTGTGACCCTCGACTCGTAAACTACCATCTGGTTTCCGTACAAATTATAAATATCCCTTCGTTTCCTGCATTTTACCACTGCACCTTCAGAATTTGAAAGAGTATTCCAGTCAACATTGTCAAAATCTTTCTCTAACTCTACAAATGCTATAAAAGTAGGTTTGCCTTTCCTTAATCTATTTTCTAAGATAACTCGTAGGGTCAGTATTGCCTCAAGTGTTCCAACATTTCTAGGAAATTCAGACTGATCTTCCTTGTCAACACCTGCTTTCTTTGGGTTGGAATTATTATATTCTTTTTGAAGTCTAAGGGTATTTCGCCTGTCTCATACATCTTGCTCACCAGATGATAGAGTTTTGTCAGGGCTGGCTCTCCCAATGCTGTCAGTAGTTCTAAAGAGATGTTGTCTACTCTCGGGCCCTTGTTTTGACGTAGGTGCTCTGTCAAACTCTTCACGCAGTATCATATCTCCCATTTCATCTTCATCAGCATCCTCTTCCGTTTCCATAATATTGTTCTCAATTACATCGCCCTTGTATAGAACGTATAAGGTGGAAACCTTTCTGCTTTCCCTTCTTTGAACTGGATTTCCATCTGAGCTCTTGATGTTCATAGAAGTGGTTGTCTTTTCTCCAATGGTGTCTTTGATTTTCCTGTAGGCAGTATCTATCTTACCCCTAGTGATATATGCCTCTACATCCTTACATTTGTCCTCTAGCCATCCCTGCTTAACCATTTTGCACTTCCGGTCGATCTCATCTTTGAGATGTTTGTATTCCTTTTTTCCTGCTTCATTTATTTCGTTTCTATATTTTATCCTTTCATCAATTAAATTCAATATGTCTTTTGTTACCCAAGGATCTCTACTAGCCATCAGCAACTGTAATCGGCCTCATCTGACCAGGAGACCGTTTTGCAGTCGTCTAGGTACAAATGGGCTATTGTGTACCATAATTGTTACATGTACAAGCATCTCCGAGCAATTTGTGCATGGTCATGGAATATTGGAAAATGTTCTGAGTATATCTGAATATTTTAGTGATGAGAAACGTTTATAATGTGCCCAACTTTATCCACTTGACATCTTGTGCATGAGGTTCAGCGTAAAATGAATACGTTACACTATAGAAAAATGTTTAAGGTTTGAAGATGACAAGTAGGACTATTGAAACCGTTTTCATTTTATGAAAAATACTTTTTGCGACCTTAGTTTTTGAATGGTTTTTAACAATTAAAGCGGATCGCCCTTCAACATTCTCATAATGAGAAAATTCAACTTCTCCACATGAAACACCTGAGTATAAATGAGGGCGCCACCAGTGCACTGCCTTTTTATACGTTGCGAACTCGACACTTCTGCCTTCTGTATATGTTTATACGGCTATCCCCTTACTCAGTGCATATACACACAAAGTGAAATTTCGTAATTTGCTGTCCTCCCTGGTGTAGTGAATTTCGCTGCCAGCACTGTCGTTTGAAGGGACTACCACAGCATGGTTATTTGTAAGCACTCCTGGTGTTTCCGAAGAAGACTGCGTCAGAACTACGAAACGTGTGGGAAACAGACACACCAGTGGATGGAACATCATTTCGAGTTTATAATTTACATTGTAGGTGCACAGTTTGGGCGTCCTTTGTTGAGCCGTGCACCGGCTGATGCCGATGAATTGGGAGTGTGGCCGGAGAGTTTGTTTCGTCGCCGCTGGGAGAAGAGGCGGCGAGGAAAATTCATCACCATATACGCCTGCGGTGGGCACTCTTGCTTCGCACGCGGCTTAGTGCTGATAGCGCCTGCCTGCTGATGCGATATGCCACGCGATGGGCGGAATACTTAGCCGATGTGGGGTGGAGTTTGGCGGACCGCTAGGAGGTGTGGGCACTTAGCAGTAATCATCCCTGTGGGCGGTGCGGTGCATTGGAGGGAAGACTGGGCACTAAACTCTCAAGCTGCAGTTTACTGAGGCGTATTTCACTGATGATTTACTGGAATTTTATGCTCGTAGCTGGATTATGTTGACTCTGCAAAGTGGCCGATTAGGGCTAGTTGCCTCCGGCTGAATCAAAGGCCTTACTACAGAGAAGTAGACTATAACTCTGTTATTACTTTCAATTGCAGAAGTTTTTATTCTGTTACTCTGGAAAATAGTAAAGTAACTCCAGTTCTCAAATGAAGAATATTTCCTTTCTAACTGTGCTAAGTCCCTACAAGGCTGCTTTCGTAAATAATAGGAATTATAAAGTGATTATCAGAAAAGTGACTCTCCCTAATTCATCAAGTACAAACACAGTTTATTCAATTCTGTATAACAGAGCCATAGCAATAACTGTTATTGCACATGAGCAGTAGTTAGTAAACAGAGCGGAACTCTCCAAATTTTTGGGTTCCGTCTTCATATTGATGAAAACTTGAAGGAGCATATTACTGAGTCCCTCAAACAGTTAAATACAGCTACTTTTGCTCTGTGTATAATTGCTAACCTTGGAACCAAACGAATAACTCCAGACATATTTTCTATATTACACTCAATGGAGCATATTACTGAGCTCCTCAAACAGTTAAATACAGTTACTTTTGCTATGCACATAATCGCTAATCTTAGAAGCAAACGAATCAAACTCCAGACATATTTTGTACATTTCCAGTCAATTTATTATGTATTAGTTTTCTAGGGAAACTCATCACTTAGAAAGAAAATACTGATTACAGAAAAGCGAGCAGTAAAAATGTGTGGTGTTCACGAAACGGCATCACGTAAGTATTTCAAGCAGTTAGGGATTCGAACTTCGCTTTCACAATACGTATATTCACTAATGAAATTCGTCATAAAAATTTTGAGCATAGTGATGACCTTACTTAATACGCTAGAAGGGGGAAAATGAGCTACATTACTTCTTTATTATTACTTTCAGTGGCTTAGAAAGCAGTTCAGTATGGAGCAGCAAAAATCTTTGATCATTTGGCCAATAACAAAACGTCTGACAGGCACTAAAGCAACTTGTAAATCTAACTTATAATAATTTCTCCCAGACAATTTCTTCTATTTAAGTTATTCCCTTGACGAATTACTAGTTAAAAACTGGTAAGAAACTACCTTACATGAATAGGATTACCGAAATAATGTGTTCATTAATGTTAACACAAATCATAAATACATGTCCTGTAAACCTACGCGTTCCACATCATTTCAATAAAATAATTGTTCAAATGATCTGTTGTTGTTGTGGTCTTCAGTCCAGAGACTGGTTTGATGCAGCTCTCCATGCTACTCTATGCTGTACAAGCCTCTTCATCTCCCAGTACCCACTGCAACCTACATCCTTCGGAATCTGCGTAGTGTAGTCATCTCTTGGTCTCCCTCTACGATTTTTACCCTCCACGCTGCCCCCCAATACTAAATTGGTGATCCCTCGATGGCTCAGAACATGTCCTACCAACCGATCCCTTCTTCTGGTCAAGTTGTGCCACAAACTTCTCTTCTCCCCAATCCTATTCAATACTTCCTCATTAGTTATGTGATCTACCCATCTAATCTTCAGCATTCTTCTGTAGCACCACATTTCGAAAGCTTCTATTCTCTTCTTGTCCAAACTATTTATCGTCCATGTTTCACTTCCATACATGGCTACACTCCATACAAATACTTTCAGAAATGTCTTCCTGACACTTAAATCTATAGTCGATGTTAACAAATTTCTCTTCTTCAGAAACGCTTACCTTTCCATTGCCAGTCTACATTTTATGTCCTCTTTACTTCGGCCATCATCAGTGATTTTGCTCCCCAAATAGCAAAACTCCTTCACTACTTTAAGTGTCTCATTTCCTAATCTAATACCCTCAACATCACCCGACTTAATTCGACTACATTCCATTATCCTCGTTTTGCTTATGCAACATATAATTAACTGGTTTAGTTAAAGACTGTTTGTTAAAACTGTGGTAAATTATATTTCAATGTTCATTTAAATGTGACAAGTTTTATTCTCGTTTTCAAATAGGTTGTCTTAACATGTATTTAGATCTATTGAAGATTTTTTTTAATTGTTGCCAATACCTCTAGTATAGCCATGTTATAAATTTACCTTTCGGGAGTCCATTACCCTACTGATCGCTTCATTGCTACACATGATCACCTTTTGGAAGAGCATTTTTGCGAGCTATGAAACACTAAGGAAATTTGGCAAAGTGTGAAAATTAGATTAATTGAATTCCATGGCTTGGTACTGTTCCTTGTGTTTTGTTACAGGTTATTCCACTGGCAAGCAGGGAAGCTCGAGAAGTGACGGCATCTCTCATCTGAGGAAGGAATTCTTGCACTGCTAGGAGCACTACATAAGCGAGGTAGCTGCTGCTAACCTATACTCAGAATATCTCACCGCGGTGCAAGCCAATATCTAGTTTTTAGAGGATAACTGCCGTTCTCGCAAGAAAATATTGCGTATTCAAGCACAATTAAGCCACTTGGCCAATCGGGTTCATGACTTTTTCCAGAGGAATGTGACCAAGCAGAAAATATGAACGTTGGAGATATTACGAGGTAAAGTGATGGAATTTCAGCTTCAAAGCAATGGCTTGCTTTTGCAGGAAGAGTCAGAGGACGTGGTTGATGTAAATGTGGAGTGCAGTGCCGTAACAGGAGGTCGTGGTATGGGAGTGTGGCCTTGATTTAATAAGCTACTCGGTCCAATTGCTAGTATACTACAAGTAGCAGAGGTTCCTTCTATTGAGTCTAGTGTGGGAATGATGTAGTTTTTGTGTTATCTCACCAGGAGCAGATAAAGTGGAGTTGTTGAGCAAATTATCCGTTAGGAGATGCCCTTACAGAGATTGCATAGGATAATAGTTCGTGAAAACCTTTCCAGTAGATGTAGGAATGATGTGCTTTGTGTACTGTAAGACCTTCGGTAAGCACACCATCAGATTATTTGACTTGTCACTCTAACGAAGTAGGCGAGTGTCAGCAATATGTCCCTTGGTTCTATCGTGGCGCGTTTATCTTCTGCCGTTAGGTCAGACGATAGAAATGCCACTTGCACGCTTAGAGCAGCACATTGATGGTGACCAACTTTAAACAGAACTTGATTAATTTTCACACACATTTATTAAAATAATAAAAATCATAGATATTACGTAACTTGATTCTGGATGCTATTTACAATTGACAATCTGAAGTTCCTTTGGTCTTGGTACGTTAATCTTATTCTCACATATCTCTGATACTTGACAAAAGTGTCTATACATTTATCTTCATGGCTATGTACAGAAATATGATAATCTTATTAGGCGCAGACTGAAACTTGACTACAGACAAATGCAGACTAATGCAGACTAACTAATCAGAGGTGTGTACGCTTGTTATAATACCTCACGCGTTCAGGTATCACTGCTCGAGTGTGATCCGCGAGGAGAAAAGGTTCTACGTTAGCAGCAATCTCATTGGCTGCGAGATATTAATACGCGGATCGGCGGAAGCAGAATTTGGTCCGTCTCTAAGACAGCGCCATCTCGTAGTGCGGAGACGGACGAGCGCTGCGCCTGCGATGTTGTGCTTAGCGGGGCGCGTTCTAGTGGGAAAGTTGTGTACGCGCTGACTACGCGGAACTATCTACACAACAAATGAGTAACTAATAAGTATTGTTTAAGGTTTCAGGAAGGAAACAAATTTTTGCCCACATCTGCTGGATTAGATTGTGTTATGTCTAGAGACCACTTAGAGTGACAAATATAGCAATACCTGGTAGGCATGCGGCCTGAGGGTCACTCCCTGGTGGCTATCGCGGGAAAACATAAGAATTTTGCAAAACCTGATCGACTAGAAGCAACCATGGAAAGCTTTCGCCATAATTACGTAAACGGGAGTACAACAGACCACAGAGCTATAGCAGCAAGTCCAGTGAACCTGGGAGTGAAAAGAAAGAGGTGAGTTTATTTTCACACAGGCAGCTGTTTTCAGTGAATTCAGCTGGGGCACATGGTTAGAGGTTGTAAGTTTCAGCACATTGGCCTTAAGAACAGCTGACGGTATCGACGAAGCAGTTAGCAGTCAAAATATTGTAGTAAGATCATTGGGATGAAGCTCAGCGTTACCTTTATTTGTACTGTTATTAACTTCGAGTAGGTTTGCAGCTGAGTTCAGTCAGAGAGTAGCTGCTCCTTAATGAATTATCAGTGGTGCATAGCCACAGCTGTAAATTACCGCCTACGCAATTGGTTAATCACAAGCGCTGTACAGTGAATGGGGAAAGTTGCTCGTTAAAATGCTTTCAATGTGAAAGGGTTTGTCTTACCCATTGCAGTTCCCGGTTGTTGGTATCTTTCTTCGTGTTGTTTGGGCTGTGACTTTTTGTAATACAGACATAACGTGTTCTGGATTATGCTAGGACAGATTTCCTGCTTAAATTTGGACGAAGGAAAAATTTTATATTGTGAGAGCACAAGCATGCCCTCGGTAATAATGCAGAGGAAGGGGTCGAAAGAAATTTCAATTATACCATCTTAAACCACGAGAAACTTAGGAAATGTTGATTGTTTTGACCCTAGTTCCCTTATATTTGGACAGACACGTTGGGCATTACAGACAAGGTCGTATACGATATTCGACTAACGGATTAGATGCCAGTGCGGCAGTCACCTTAATGTCTGTCGCCACACAAGATGTGGAAGCTGAAGCAGGTTATTAATCAGTTGCTATAGGATGGTCCTCCATTTCACGTTAGGCAGCTCCAACGTTTTAAGTTCCTAAAGAGGTAGTCAAGGGATGCCAAGTGGCTGTGCATTATCAAGCCTTGAAGCAGAAGTTTTAAAGTCTCTTCATTACCGAATCTCCACAACTGCTTTACAAGGTTCCGAGAGGCCGTTATTTCACAGTAGTTCATGTAAATGAGGCCTATCATCAAGTAGCTGTAACCCGAAGAATCCAAGTGCCTCATAGCCTTCAGGACCTATTGGAATCTGTTTGAACTCACCAGAGTGCGCTTTGCCTTAGCAACAGGCGCTATTGTGCTGTCCTGCGTACTGTATTCCATCTTGCGGGCTTTAAATTTCAGTTTGTGTATAATTATTCGAGTGATGTGGTCACGTACAGTAGTAGCATAACGGAACATCTTGAAGGAAAATTTTGGAGTAACTAAAAGAGGTCAGTCTTAAAGATTACCAAGTTTGATTTCCGTCCTGGCACAGCTGGTTTCAGCACAAGGCATTAAAACTGGTAAGGAAACTACCAAAGCTATTAGTGATTTTCCTCCTCCCGCCACACGCACATACACAAGACAAAAGGGGAATGCTTAGATTTATCAGGATGTTCAATTTCTTTCGAAAATTCATTCCGATTTTTGCAAATTTTTAGGAAAATTGAAGACTTTTGCTGAACTGAGAGACAATAGGGAATAACGAGACAATGTACACTCCTGGAAATGGAAAAAAGAACACATTGACACCGGTCTGTCAGACCCACCATACTTGCTCCGGACACAGCGAGAGGGCTGTACAAGCAATGATCACACGCACGGCACAACGGAAACACCAGGAACCGCGGTGTTGGCCGTCGAATGGCGCTAGCTGCGCAGCATTTGTGCACCGCCGCCGCTAGTGTCAGCCAGTTTGCCTTGGCATACGGAGCTCCATCGCAGTCTTTAACACTGGTAGCATGCCGCGACAGCGTGGACGTAAACCGTATGTGCAGTTGACGGACTTTGAGCGAGGGCGTATAGTGGGCATGCGGGAAGCCGGGTGGACGTACCGCCGAATTGCTCAACACGTGGGGCGTGAGGTCTCCACAGTACATCGATGTTGTCGCCAGTGGTCGGCGGAAGGTGCACGTGCCCGTCGACCTGGGACCAGACCACAGCGACGCACGGATGCACGCCAAGACCGTAGGATCCTACGCAGTGCCGTAGGGGACCGCACCGCCACTTGCCAGCAAATTAGGGACAGTGTTGCTCCTGGGGTATCGGCGAGGACCATTCGCAACCGTCTCCATGAAGCTGGGCTACGGTCCCGCACACCGTTAGGCCGTCTTCTGCTCACGCCCCAACATCTTGCTGCCCGCCTCCAGTGGTGTCGCGACAGGCTTGAATGGAGGGACGAATGGAGACGTGTCGTCTTCAGCGATGAGAGTCGCTTCTGCCTTGGTGCCAATGATGGTCGTATGCGTGTTTGGCGCCGTGCAGGTGAGCGCCACAATCAGGACTGCATTCGACCGAGGCACACAGGGCCAACACCCGGCACCATGGTGTGGGGAGCGATCTCCTACACTGGCCGTACACCTCTGGTGATCGTCGAGGGGACACTGAATAGTGCATGGTACATCCAAACCGTCATCGAACCCATCGTTCTACCATTCCTAGACCGGCAAGGGAACTTGCTGTTCCAACAGGACAATGCACGTCCGCATGTATCCCGTGCCACCCAATGTACTCTAGAAGGTGTAAGTCAACTACCCTGGCCAGCAAGATCTCCGGATCTGTCCCCCATTGAGCATGTTTGGGACTGGATGAAGCGTCGTCTCACGCGGTCTGCACGTCCAGCACAAACGCTGGTCCAATTGAGGCGCCAGGTGGAAATGGCATGGCAAGCCGTTCCACAGGACTACATCCAGCATCTCTACGATCGTCTCCATGGGAGAATAGCAGCCTGCATTGCTGCGAAAGGTGGATATACACTGTACTAGTGCCGACATTGTGCATGCTCTGTTGCCTGTGTCTATGTGCCTGTGGTTCTGTCAGTGTGATCATGTGATGTATCTGACCCCAGAAATGTGTCAATAAAGTTTCCCCTTCCTGGGACAATGAATTCACGGTGTTCTTATTTCAATTTCCAGGAGTGTATTTGACACATTAAAGGTGGCTGTATGCAATGAGTCGCTTTTACTGATAACATATTTTGGGTAGGATTTTGAGCTTCAGATAGAAGTGTCCAGTGCTGGTCTAGCAGCGGCTCTGTTTCAGGAGCAAGATCCTTTGCTTGAAGCAAATATTTAGTTTATGAATTGGAGGCCCTTGCCATGTTATTTGGTTTGGTGAACCTCTGCTTCTGTCTCAAGCACAACCACTTTATATTGAAGTCTGATAATAAGCACTGAGTAGGCCCAGAAATCCTGGACAGTAGCCCATTGCGCACTCCTCATGTCTGCATTTAGGTGAGGCACAAAAACGGCTGTGGGAACAGAGCACCCCTATCTTGTACGTTCGAGTTGGACCAAACTGCTGCAGGAATTGGGTGAAGATGTGTCATAGAAAGCTGTGATTTTAAGGTATTCGAAAATTTACAGGAAATATTGGATGTTGATGAGCGTTTGGGGACCATTAACCATTTGAGACCGAATGGGTTCTGCCTCAAAAAACACACTGATCTTGGGCTTTTGTAGCATCAGTGGTCCATGTTAAGCGTACTGGTAGTGAATAAAACTGTAGTTTGAGACGGAAACCACAGAGTTTCAAAGGATTGAGAGGCAGCTGATGGAAGGTAACTCAGTGAGTGGATACCAGCTGATTACAGCATTCGTCCGTTATTATACCCGCTATGGTGAAAAGCCAAAGTTTTATTTACTCAAGCAGCTTGTCTGGCAGTCTTGACGTACCTCCATTGATCACTGTGCGGTGGATACGTAGGGACTTATAAAATGATTTAAGAAATTAAGGAGCATTTAACGTGGTCCACGTTGAATTAAGGCGTGAAGAATCTTGTGGTCAGTATTCGAAATTTGTGTCACTCCTACCTCGAATATCTGTATAGTTTTGTTAAGTTTTAATCGGGAACTGAAACCCATGGACATGCTATTTGTCGATTATCTGGGCTCAATGTCCTGACCCAGAAGTGGGAATTGTTATAGCTTGATTGTGGTACGCCTGTAGTTGTTTTCTGTGGTTACTTCATAGAAGGGTGATGACCTCTAGTAGTACTAATTTACATTTAAGTGGTATTTCTTTCTGATTTCGTCCGCCGATGGTGCCAGTGAGTTATAACGCCCGTACATTCACATCTAGAGAGTTCCGAAAGTTTTGTTTTGGTACTGCAGTATACACCACCACTGTTCCCTATTATCCGCAACCCTCATTTCCAGAAACGGCGATTCACAATTTAAAATCTGCGTTAATTATTTACATAGCAAATCTAAAAAAAAACTGTGAGAAATCGCTGGGCTGGCTCAACTTTGCCTTCAACTCGGCAGTCCATAAGGGCCATAAAACTACTCCAGCAAAACTGAGGCCAGCATATGAGCAAAATTCACCTATAGCGATTTGTGATACTTAGTGACTTGCTGCCTGAGAAAATAGTAGATCCAGAGATGCAGCTCCAGAAGAAGGCCAAGTATAACAGCAAACAGCAAAAATTTGAAGTGATAGGACCTGGATAAACTGAAAGAACCAGAGCCGGCCGGGGTGGCCATTTGGTTCTAAGCGCTACAGTCTGGAACCGCACGACCACTACAGTTGCAGGTTTGAATCCTGCCTCGGGCATGGATGTGTGTGATGTCCTTAGGTTAGTTAGGTTTAAGTAGTTCTAAGTTCTAGGGGACTGATGACCTCAGAAGTTAAGTCCCATAGTGCTCAGAGCCATTTTATTTATTTATTTATTATTTTTATTTTTTGAAAGAACCAGCGGTTGTTGAGAGCTTCAGGGAGAGAATTATGGAAAATATTGACAAGAATGGGGGAAAGAAATAAAATAGAAAAAGAATCAGTAGCTTTGAGAGATGAAATAGCGAAGGTAGCAGAGGATCAAGTAGGTAAAAAGACAAGGGCTAATAGAAATCCTTGGGTAGCAGAATAGATATTGAATTTAATTGAGGAAAGGAGAAAATAGTAAAATGCAGTAAATGAAGCAGGCAAAAAAGAATACAAACGTTTCAAAAATGAGACCGACAGGAAGTGCATAATGGCTAAGCAGCGATGCCTAGAGGACAAATGTAAGGATGTAGAGGCTTATCTCACTAGGGGTAAGATAGATACTGCCTACAGGAAAATTAAATAGATGTTTGGAGAAAAAAGAACCATTTGTATAAAAATCAACAGTTCAGATGGAAGCCCAGTTCTAAGCAAAGAAGGGAAAGCAGAAAGATGAAGGAGTATATAGAGCGTCTATACAAGGGCGATCCTCTTGAGGACAATATTATTGAAATGGAAGAGAGTGTAGACACAGATGAAATAAGAGATATGATACTGGGTGAAGAGTTTGACAGAGCACTGAAAGACCTGAGTCGAAACAAGGCCCCGGGAGTAGACAACATTCCATTAGAACTACTGACAGCCTTGGGAGAGCCAGTTCTGACAAAACTCTACCATCTGGTGAGCAAGATGTATGAGACAGGCGAAATAACCTCAGACTTCAAGAAGAATATAATAATCACAATCCTAAGGAAAGCAGCTGTTGACAGATGTGAAAATTACTGAACTATCAGTTTACTAAGCCACGGCTGAAAAATACGAACACGAATTCTTTACAAATGATTGGAAAAACTGGTAGAAGCTGACCTCTGGGTGATCAGTTTGGATTCCGTAGAAATGTTGGAACACGTGAGGCAGCACTGCCCCCACGACTTATCTCAGAAAATATGTAGACTTGAGAAGGGAGAGAGACAGTGTTGAGGACTATACTAGGACCTGGAAGAGCAGCTGAACGGAATGGACAGTGTCTTGAAAGGAGGATATAAGATGAACATCAACAAAAGCAAAACGAGGATAATGCAATGTAGTCGAATTAAATCGGGTGATGCTACGGGAATTAGATTAGGACATGAGACGCTTAAAGTAGTAAATGAGTTTCGCTATTTGGGGAGCAAAATAACTGATGATGGTCGAAGTAGACAGGATATAAAATGTAGACTGGAAATGGCAAGAAAAGCGTTTCTGAAGAAGAGAAATTTGTTAATATCGGGCATAGATTTAAGTGTCAGGAAGTCGTTTCTGAAAGTATTTGTGTGGAGTGTAGCCATGTGTGGAAGTGAAACACGGACGATAAATAGTTTGGACAAGAAGAGAATAGAAGCTTTCGAAATGTGGTGCTACAAAAGAATGCTGAAGACTAGATGGTTATATAACATAACTAACGAGGAGGTATTGAACAGAATTGGAGAGAAGAGAAATTTGTGGCACAGCTTGACTAGGAGAAGGGTTAGGTTGGTAGGGCATTTTCTGGGGCATCAAGGGGTCACAAATTTAGTATTGGAGGGCAGCGTGGAGGGTAAAAATCGTAGAGGGAGACCAAGAGATCAATACACTAAACAGATTCAGAGGGATGTGGGTTGCAGTAGGTACTGGGAAATGAAGAAGCTTGCACAGGATGGAGTAGCATGGGTAGCTGCATCAAACCAGTCTCTGGACTGAAGACTACAACAACATCTCAAGGTCACTGATAAGGATTTCCAGAATCAGGATACACACTAGGGCGATATCGACTTAAGAGTCAATGCCATTACAGTGAAGTCAGTACAATTTAAATACTATGTTTCCCCTTTTGTCTCCACATGCGACATTTAAATATACTTTCTTATCATTTTCTTCTATAGAACATATGAGATATGGAGAGTAGCAGCAGCAAGTGAGGAAAACCAACGAACACACACACACGCACACACACACACACACACACACACACACACACACACACAAAATACGTGGGTTAGAACTTTGACAATGGTAACTATTTATTTACAGCTCGTACAAAATAGATACGTGTTTCAAAGTTTTACCGACTTTCAAAGTAGTCACCAGCATTGTGTATAACCCGTTGCCAGAGATGTGGAAGTCGTAGGACACTCTTAGTAGTGCCAGTTGTGTTGACAGTTCGAGCGGCGCGGTCTGTTGTTCGACGAATTTGTAGCAGTTCTGAATCGAATGCCATGAAGTGTTTGCTTCATTATAGAAATCGAGTTGAACTTACAAGGGCTTAAGTCAGGAGAGTGCATTAGTTGGTATAGCACTTAGGAGCCCCATCAGTCAAACTAATCAGTAGCAGCTTGCACTGTACGTGCTTGAGCATTGTCCTGCAAAATGATGGTCCGGTCCTGCCGAAAGTGTCATCACTTCTGTCTATAAACTGATCGTAGGTTGTGTTCTAAAAATGAATGGAGCAACACACAAAACGTTACACCTCGCTTGGGCCTGTCAACACCGACATTGGGTTGTTGATAACTAGAAACATGTTGCCTTGTAGGATGTGTCCCGTTAGCATCGTTGTGTGTTGTATCGAGCGGATGGATGTGTACGGGTATGGAGACCTCATAAATCCATGGGCACTGCATCTCAGTAGGGGACTGTTCAAGCTGATGGAGTCGAATGCTTTGTGGAGGGTGCAATTGGAGTTATATGGGGCCCTGTTAGACGTCTAGATACGATTCTGGTAGATGATACGTACGTAAGCATCCTGTATGATCATCTATATCCATTCATGTCCACTGTGGATTACAGTGGACTTGGGCAATTCCAGCAGGACAATGCGACATCTTACGTGTCCAGAATTGCTACAGAGTGGTTCCAGCAACACTCTTCTGAGTTTAAACACTTCCGCTGTCCACCAAACACCCAGATACGAACATAATTGAGCATATCTGGGATGCCTTACAACGTGCTGTTCAGTCGAGATCTTCACCCCCTCGTACTGTTATGGATTTATAGACAGCCCTGCAGGATTCATAGCGTCAGTTCCCTCTGGCACTACTTCAGACATTAGTAGAATCATGCCATGTCGTACTGCGGAACTTCTACGTGCTCGCAGGAGGTAGGTGTACCAGTTTCTTTGTCTCCTCAGTGAGTAACCAAGTTTAAAATATTTTGACGATGACTTCGTTTCAGAGAGTCAGATCACGACAAACATTGCGGTACTTGAGAATGACCATAGGCTGAAATTATGATTGTACAATAGAATAAACACTCAATGTGGTCAAATGGCAGGACTTTCACTTAAAAAGTATTACATGACTGTGGCCTTAAACCGTGGTAAAATTATCATTGGCTACATGGTCTGACACGCGTACCCCTCTAGTGGTGCGCTCTCGGTAAATACATCACAACGTGCTTTACTGATCAAAACTTGCAGAGATGTTGTATCCGTTTGTATCTCTGTGCTGTATTGCTTACAGATGGCGCACAGAAGTCTCCTGAAACCTCGTAGATGTTTACGAATAAGCCTTTATTTATCGGTCCATGTGACCTCAGTGGCAGCAGGTGACGGGAGGTAGACCACAGCTGCCCGGCGGATCTATACACAGCGCCAGCTTCGCCTTGCGGGGCGGGAGAAATTCTGCAAGTCTCCGCCGAGTTGGGCGCAGGCGAAGTGTCTGGCTGGCTGGGTGGTGTGGGTGGTGTGGGGCTGCGCGGCTCGCAAGGAACGAGTAACAGCGGCGGCGGCCGTCTTTTGTCTCAAGTTACTGTGGCGCGGGTGGCCAAGTTGCGGGCGCCGAGGGTAGCCATAAATCTGCGGAACGCAGCGCAGCGGGAGGGAGGGAGGGGAGCGGACAGGCAAAGGGGCAGAGGTTCGCCAGACAGCGCGCTACCGGGCTGCCTATAGAGAGAAGGGCTACCGCCCTACACAAGGCCTCATCTGGTCGGACCAGCCCAGGCCGTTGTGGCGTCCAGGACGGGCAAATGTAGCAACAAATTTTCTCTGTGGCCTCTCCATTCCTGAATACCCTTGGCACAGATGCAGTCAGTACGCACATATGTCGAAGAATCGTTATACCGAAGAATGGAAATAGATAAAAATGGAAAATACATAAAAATGGAAACACTCGCCGAGACCTAGTTTGGGGAAGATCAACTCGGGTTTCTACATCTTTATCTATACTCTGCAAAACACTGAAGTGCATTACAGATGGTACTTTCCAATGTACCAGTTATTAGGGATTTTTCCCTTTTCATTCTCGTATGGCCGAGCGGTTCTAGGCACTGTACGACCGCTACGGTCGCACGTTCGAATCCTGTCTCGGGCATGGATGTGTGTGGTGTTCTTAAGTTGGTTAGGTTTAAGTAGTTCTGTTCTAGGGAACTGATGACCTCAGATGTTCAGTCCTATAGTGCTCAGAGCCATTTGAACCGTCCTCGTATAGTGCGAGGTAAAAATGACTGTTTACATGTGAAAGGCAGAGACGCGGATTTAGTCGCGAAGTGGAGAAAGCTGCTTGTACACTGAAAGTCGATCACTCCCTATTACTAACGTTTATTAATTTTCAAGAGCCCAACAATCTTTTTCAAAACACCGTGCCCAACCATTTCATTTATTTCGCTAGTGGAAATCGTTAGTCTCTTCCATTATTTAAAATCCAACAATCATTAATTAATCAGTTTCTCCGTAGAATGAAATCCTTCACTTAGAAAAGATTGTGCAAACAAAATGCCCAAAAAAGTTTAAACAATATCAAAAAATGTTTCTAAAACAACCTCCACTGAACGAAGCTGCATTTCAATCCCTTAAGTGGAAATAAAAAAACTCAGAGAATACCTGAAGAAAATTCTTTTACAACCATCTACAAACTAACAATGCCGGAGGACACTTGCCATTAAATTTCCAGAAGTCAAATTAGTCTATTTTGACAATTTACGAGAGCTCTTGAGAACAAATAATTTAACCAGAGCAGACGCAGAAAATGATCAGCTTAAGTTCTCACGCGATCATTTACAGTTAGTTGACCAAAGGAAATGCAATTTATAGAATTCAGTTTAGAAGAACAGTTTCCAACATATTAACCCGAGAGCAATCCACTACTCCCGGTAATTATTACACTGAGCCGGCTGGGGTGGCCGAGCGGTTCTGGGCACTACAGTCTGGAACTGAGCGACTACTACGGTCACAGGTTCGAATCCTGCCTGGGGCATGGATGTGTGTGATGTCCTTAGGTTAGTTAGGTTTAAGTAGTTCTAAGTTGTAGGGGACTGATGACCTCATATGTTAAGTCCCCTAGTGCTCAGAGCCATATTACACTGTGTCAAAAACACAGTCCTCAAACAAGAAAAATTCCAGTGCATTATATAACCATAGATAGTGAGATGTTGCGGTAGCAGAAAAGACAACCTTTTATCAAAGTAATGTGTATAGACTAACCTTACTTAAAATTAGTTAACATCTACCCACCTGTTAGATCGGTCGTGTCTTTGTGCTACTCGTACCAAACTTCTCAGGCCTGACTACTAGAACAACGGCTCCTTCTCGACCAGTACAGCAGGTTATGGTTCGTGGCTCATTTCCTTTAAACCAGATCAACATATTCGTTACCGGCGCTGTCCATATTTCTCCCCCTCTTAGAAAATCAGCTTCACATCACAGATCTACGAGGTTCTAGATCAAGATCACTTCGCCGGATGAAATCAAAACTAGTTCTCTCGTTTTCAGTAACGGGGTTGTCGCATATTCCTGGAGTCAAAGCCAGTTCTCGAAACTTTGGTAGCGGACTTTCTCGGAATAATTTTCGTCTATCTTTAGGAGCTTCCCAGATCGGTGTCCTCAACATCTCAGTGACACTCTACCGCGGGGCAAACAAACCTGTTACCATTAATGTTGGCGTTCTGTGTGTACCGCCCATACCCTCTGCTAGTCTCATTTGGTACAGGTATAGGTCGCACGAGTGATTTTCAAGTAATCTCCTTCCTAGACTGACTGCATTTCCTCAGTATTCTACCAAAAGACCGAAGTCAGCTACCTGCCTTACCCACGACTCAGCCTATGTGATCGTTCCACATCGTGTTCTTACCGAGTATTACGCCCAACTATTCGTGTGAGTTTACAGATTTCAACAGTGACTTGCTAATACACTCCTGGAAATGGAAAAAAGAACACATTGAAACCGGTGTGTCAGACCCACCATACTTGCTCCGGACACTGCGAGAGGGCTGTACAAGCAATGATCACACGCACGGCACAGCGGACACACCAGGAACCGCGGTGTTGGCCGTCGAATGGCGCTAGCTGCGCAGCATTTCTGCACCGCCGCTGTCAGTGTCAGCCAGTTTGCCTTGGCATACGGAGCTCCATCGCAGTCTTTAACACTGGTAGCATGCCGCGACAGCGTGGACGTGAACCGTATTTGCAGTTGACGGACTTTGAGCGAGGGCATATAGTGGGCATGCGGGAGGCCGGGTGGACGTACCGCCGAATTGCTCAACACGTGGGGCGTGAGGTCTCCACAGTACATCGATGTTGTCGCCAGTGGTCGGCGGAAGGTGCACGTGCCCGTCGACCTGGGACCGGACCGCAGCGACGCACGGATGCACGCCAAGACCGTAGGATCCTACACAGTGCCGTAGGGGACCGCACCGCCACTTCCCAGCAAATTAGGGACACTGTTGCTCCTGGGGTATCGACGAGGACCATTCGCAACCGTCTCCATGAAGCTGGGCTACGGTCCCGCACACCGTTAGGCCGTCTTCCGCTCACGCCCCAACATCGTGCAGCCCGCCTCCAGTGGTGTCGCGACAGGCGTGAATGGAGGGACGAATGGAGACGTGTCGTCTTCAGCGATGAGAGTCGCTTCTGCCTTGGTGCCAATGATGGTCGTATGCGTGTTTGGCGCCGTGCAGGTGAGCGCCACAATCAGGACTGCATACGACCGAGGCACACAGGGCCAACACCCGGCATCATGGTGTGGGGAGCGATCTCCTACACTGGCCGTACACCTCTGGTGATCGTCGAGGGGACACTGAATAGTGCACGGTACATCCAAACCGTCATCGAACCCATCGTTCTACCATTCCTAGATCGGCAAGGGAACTTGCTGTTCCAACAGGACAATGCACGTCCGCATGTATCCCGTGCCACCCAACGTGCTCTAGAAGGTGTAAGTCAACTACCCTGGCCAGCAAGATCTCCGGATCTGTCCCCCATTGAGCATGTTTGGGACTGGATGAAGCTTCGTCTCACGCGGTCTGCACGTCCAGCACGAACGCTGGTCCAACTGAGGCGCCAGGTGGAAATGGCATGGCAAGCCGTTCCACAGGACTACATCCATCATCTCTACGATCGTCTCCATGGGAGAATAGCAGCCTGCATTGCTGCGAAAGGTGGATATACACTGTACTAGTGCCGACATTGTGCATGCTCTGTTGCCTGTGTCTATGTGCCTGTGGTTGTGTCAGTGTGATCATGTGATGTATCTGACCCCAGGAATGTGTCAATAAAGTTTCCCCTTCCTGGGACAATGAATTCACGGTGTTCTTATTTCAATTTCCGGGAGTGTATAATATTCATAGGATAGTAGGTTGTTTTTTTTTTTTTTTTTTTTTTTTTTTTTGTTCTGTGATGTTCACCGTTTTACGTTTTCGTACATTTTATGCAAACTGTTATTCTTTGCAGCACTTTGAAAAGTTTGACAATTTTTGTACAGCTTAATTCAGACTGTACTTAGCTGCAGGTAACTCTAGTATCTACGAGATGTATGAGGTTAGTTTCAATATCGTCAGCAAGATCATTAATATACAGTATAAACAGCAAGGGACCCAACAAAATTCCCTGGGATCACCCTATATTAAATAAAAACTTCCAGGTTTGTCGATGACTTTGTAATCCTATAGCAGACAGCAAACAACTTGAACGAAAGCAGATGAATGGAATGGACAATGTCTTCAAGAGATTATAAGATGGATATCAACAAAAGTAAATTAGGGTAATGAAATGTAGTCCAGTAATAAGGGGATTCTGATGGAATGAGATTATGACAGGAGACATGAAAAGTACTGGATGAGTTTAGTTATTTGGGCAGCAAAATAAGTGATGATGGCTTAAATAGAGAGGACATAAAATGCGCACAGGCTATAGCGAGGAAAGCATTTTGAATAAAGAAGAATTTATCTTCTAAGATAAATTTAAGTGTTAGGAAGTATTCTTTGTAGGTATTTGTTTGGCCTGTGGCCTTATAAAGAACAGGAAAGTAAATGATAAGCAGTTTAGACAAAAAGAAAGTAAAATCTTCTGAAACATAGCGCTGTGGAAAGATTAACCTGTGATCTAGGGGTAGCGTCTTAAATTATAAATAAAAAGGCATGGGATCCGAATCCACCCCTTGCTTAAATCTTTGGAAAAAAGTCGTCAGCAATGGCGGTTGGAGGCTCCCGTTATTCTGTCCACAGTCTGGTCAAAGATGGCGAAGGAATGGACAAAATTTCAGAGCATTCTCTTGCCTTTGGGGTGAGAAATTGCCGGCAGAAGGGTGGAACAATCAATAATAATCAACAGCATGAAGATTCAAAGTACAGGATCAGTGGGAGAACGAGCCCAAAGATAGCTGATGTCAGCATCAGTGTTCCTGGAGCTGATGACATTAGCATCAGGTTTTTCCAGAACTGGTGAAGTCACCATCCACTGGTCGTGCAATGACATAATCCCTCCCTCTCTTCCACGCGGTCAATGGCGTTGCATGACGTGGCCTCCCACCCTTCGGACAGTTTCAATTTTTATATTTCGATTGCATGTACAGTCATTTACCATCTGCAGTATGAAATTTCGATAGCAGCAGCAGCAGTCAGCTGGGAAGAGCCAAATATTTGTTGTGTCGGTATGCTTACTGTTATCAAAAACCCACCACTTTCCGTGTGGACGCTACAGTACACCAGCGCAGCTTTTAACATTACACTGCTTGCATAGAGAACTAACAAAATGTGTATTTTAAAATGTACTGACCTAATTCAATGAATTAATAATGTTTATTCTTGGGTTTCCGTTGTCATTATTACACACGAGGATACACAGGTGTTCCACAATGTTCTAGTGCCTCAGGATGCCCGCCTGACCTATTGGACCTGTTGTCATTCGACTACGTCACAGCAAAACCACAGCAACCATCCGCACCCCCCAGAGGGCAGCTAAGCCAATGCCTGCAGAAGTCTGCTACCAGGACACAGTAATGATCCCTGAGCCACACCAACAGTCTCCTACATTGAGTTTATTTGGTCTGCCCAACAATCAGGAGGAACATACCATAACAATGAGTGTGTGTGTGTTCATGGGATTGAAAATATATATTGTCCTACCAGTTTTACCCATTTCCAGATTTGGCGTTACTCGACTGACAGAACAAGTGTGTGTGTGTGTGTGTGTGTGTGTGTGTGTGTGTGTGTGTGTGTGTGTGTGTGTGTGTGTGTGTGTGTGTTCATGGGATTGAAAAATTTTAAAAAAATCTAGCACAAATAGGACAACATAGGTGTATATATACATTTTTTTTTCAATCTCATCAACACACATACACTCAAACTTGAGCTGGGAAATGATAGTCGAATCGCGCCTAATCTTGAAATGAGTGAAATTGCTAGGACTCACAGTCCGGAAATTTGTTGGCAGGTCACGCCAAAAAAACAGATGTATCAGTCAGAAAAATGACCACTTTATTCGGAAGTGTGTATATCTGCCTACGGTGTAAATTCAGGAAAGGATACTAGAAATCATTACCTGCCTGAAGTATAGGTCTTCGTCCAAATAGCACTGCAGCATGAGCTACTTACAGTATCACAGTGTAGTCTGTACTCAAAAGTATCTCATCTGTTTTTCAGCACTGCAGTGTTGGTCTCAGGCAATATCTGTAGTGCTCCACTGCTCTCCTTTCCAGGTGTGAGCTTCGAGGATTAGTGTGTGTGTGTGTGTGTATGTGTGGAGAACGAAACCACTGCTTTGAAGAAACACGTCTTGACATGGAGGATTTACTGATATTCGCTATGAATCAATTTATAATTCGAAATGAGGCCAAGGTTTCAGGCTGTATAAACGTAATAACACAATACCATTTCGTACAGGTGGAATATGATACATCCTCTTTGAAAGACGAAGTAACCGACGTCTTGGCGAAATCATGTAATTGTCACATTTGTTCGGCGTCGGATGAGGCCATTGTAATGTGAAATAAAATGTTTTCCGATGTAGGAGTCAGTGATACTATCTTCTTCGGCGGTCGTATTTTTTTGCTTATTATATTTTATACACTCCACATTTGTTGGATACTGTATAACTAATCCAAGACAAACTCTATGTTTCTGTGTACCAAAATCCTTCTTGTAATGACTACATTAATATAGTTCCGTTTACAGGTTCGGCTTTCTGCAACGTGAGAGGAAAAAGATAATACGATGCGTACAATTGAAAGAACAATGTTTAGAACTTCATGTCTATCTGCCGTCAAAAATTCTCCTTTCATGTAAAATATATTTCAACTCATAGAAAAAACAACATTATTTTGTTTAAAATGTTCTGTAACTACTTGTTCTGCCTTTTCACCTGCTAAAAATAAAATACGTCACTTCGTCATGTTTCATTACTTTACATTAACAGGCCTATGTACCTTAATCTGAAGAAACATTTTCATTCCCTTTGAATTTAAGCTGACGACGTTGAGAGTAATGTGCTTTTACTTTTAGTTATGGAAACTGCGTGTGACAAAACCTCTAGCTGGTAATGTGAAAGAGCATATTTTTAAATTCCGATTACGATTTTTGATGTAGATTCGCCTCTGTTGCGCTACTTTCAAATATAAACATAACTGAGGGAATTAATTTTGATATATGAGACGCCACTTAATCTAAATGAATATACAAAACGATTATCAATAGCTCTCAGAAACATTTTGTCACGATTAGAACAGTAGATGCACCAAATAGCTGCTTACAATCAGAAATCTTCATTTTCGACAGACTTTTTTATGTTTTATCGCTATTTTCAAGTACGTTTAGACTTATGTGACGTTCATATTCCGTCGTTGGTATACTGTTTTAATAAGATGATGTCAGTATGTTGAAAGTAAAATGTTAATTACGACATGACAATAGTTTGACAGTTCTACTCTTACGACGCTATGTACCTGACGTGAAACAATTGCAGAAAATGGTAAACTGTTACGTAACGAGAACTATGCTCTGTTAATAAAAACACATCTGATGAATTTCTATAAAATTTTTGTAATGAAACCTATTACTAATATTCTCACAAGAGGTTCGTTTAGGCCCTAAAATGGTTTCTTACCATGTAACAGGTAACTCGGCTTTGCTCTGTCTGCACTGCAAAACTGATGAACTGAAATAAACCACTGCGCCCCCAGTCTGCCTTTTCAATTATTTTACCAGGCTGCATTAGCAAATTAAACTTTCTTCCTTTTTCGAAAATGGTGATCACCGCTCACGCGATGGTGGAAAGGTGTGACAGTACAGCCTTTCACCGACCACATTTTGCATTCAACTGGTGAGGATAGATTTCAATGAAATATATGTAAATGAACAGGAAAGTTTCCCGGGAGTATTTCAGCCTTTTAAATGACACAAAATAAAACTCGAAATAACATGAACAATTATTCATTCTTGGCATAGTCTTTCTCAGCAGTGACGTGTACCATACTGAACTCATTTAACACTTTTTATATCACTTAAAATCTGCTATTTTACATTCCTGATGAAACATCTTTAACTTTATACTGGTGGAGAATACTGAATACATGACTACCATTCTTTGTGGATACCAACACGTAGATATTGTTAAACAGAAAGAAAGCTTCACAATGCAGTCATTACTAAACCAGTACTTCAAGCAAAATAAACTCACTGCATTTTTTTTTCAATGAGCCATCTCTCTATGCAATCAGATAAAATCTATCTGCTGTCCTTAATTATGCGTTGTAGAACATAAATGTCTGTGTGTGGCACATTCGCCATCCAAGCTCCTCACTCGATCGCGCCACAACACTCTCTCCCTCTCTGGCCGACAACTGCGACCAACTCTTTCGCTCGACCGAGCTCTGCTCAATAATACTGCAACCTCGGGGAGCCAAACAAGACGTAATCACCCACGTGTTAGGCATGAAAAGGTGCTCGAAGTGATAAACATTCCGAATAATTGTGATTTTGCTTGATACTAGCATCAAAGGTACGCCAAATGGCAAACATACCATGCAAACTGTGCACTCACACGATACTTACATCATTTTCAACCATTTCTGCCGTTATGGATAACTCAACAACATCTGGGTAAATACTGAACTAAAATTATCCTATTCCATTAACATAAAGTTGCGAGTTCAAGATAACAATTCCATGGAGCAGATGGACACAAAATGTGACCGCTGTTCTCAAGGGTGATGATATTCAACACCGCGGCCTGTTTACAAAGGAGTCACGTATTCTCCTCGGGATTTTACGTTACATGAAAACATAAAAACGTGCTTTTTACAGTCACATAAGAAAGTAAAATATTTACACATACACTGAAGCGCCATAGAAACTGGTATAGGTATGCATATTCAGAGATATGTAAACAGGCAGGTTACGGCGCTGTGGTTGGCAACGCCTGTGTAAGACAACAGTGTCTGGCTACAATGGCAGAAGATCTGAGTCAGTATGAACTTGGTGTTACAGTCGACGCACGAGCGATGGGACACAGCATCTCCAACGTAGCGATGCAATGGGGATTTTCCTGTACGACTATTTCACGAATGTTCTGCGAATATCAGGAATCCTGTGAAACATGAAATCTCCGACATCGCTGCAGCCAGAGAAAGATCCTGCAAGAACAGGACCAACGACGACTGAATGAATCGTTCAACGTCTCAGAGGGAAAACCCTTCCGCAAATTTCTGCAGATTTCAATGCTGGGTCATCAACAAGTGTCAGCGAACGAACCATCCAACGAAACATCATCGATATGCGCTTTCGGAGCCGAAGGCCCACTCGTGTACCCTTGATGACTGCACGACACAAAGCTTTACGCCTTGCCTGGGTCCGTCAACACCGACATTAGACTGTTGATGACTGGAAATATGTTGCCAGGTCGGACGAGTCTCGTTCCATATTCTATCGAGCGGATGAATGTGTACGGGTATGGAGACAACCTTCTGAATCCATGGACGCTGCATGTCAGCAGATATTTTATCTACTCCATATTTGTTGCCTACCGTATAACTAATCAAACGCCCACTCTGTGTTCTCTTTGTACCAAACTTGAAGCTGGTGGCGGCTCTGTAATGGTGTGGGGCCTATGCAGTTGGAGTGATGTGGGACTCCTGATACGTCTAGAAAGGTTACACTTACGTAAGCATCCTGTATGTTCATGTCCATTGTGCGTTCCGACGGATGTGGGCAATTCCAGCAGGACAATGCGAAACTCCTCACGTCCATAATTGCTACAGAGTGCTTCCAGGAAAACTCTTCTTAGTTTAAACACTTCCGCTGGCCACCAGATACCCAGATACGAACATTATTAGGCATATCTGGGATGTCTTGCAACGTGCTGTTCAGAAGAGATCTCCGGCTCCTGGAACTCTTACGGATTTACGGACAGCCGTGCAGGATTCACGGTGTCAATTCCCTCCAGCACTACTGCAGACATTAGTCAAGTCCATGCCACGTCGTGTTGCGGCACTTCTGCGTCTTCGCGAGGGCCCTACACAATATTAGTCGAGTGTACCCGTTTCTTTTGCTATTCAGAATATAATACAACTGCGAAACGGCTTGTACATGCAGTGGATCGGGGGTTACATGTATAAAATGGTGCCAAAAGTTTTGTGAGCCTACAGCTCTCTTGAAATCTATTACATAGCATATTTCCGATTTCTCGAGAAAAGTTGAAACTAGTTTGCGTTAGTAACTATTTGAGCTTCGAAGTAATAACCTTGCGATAACTACCCATTCGTCATAGAAAAAAATATCTTTGCATGTTATGCAACATTCCACTGATTATCTGGCTCTTATGCATAAAACAAACGCCATTACACTGCAACAACGGTTCGTTTATTCCTAATTATATTTGTTAAATAAGGTTCATCTTTTCATGGGAGAAGCTCTAGGAAAGCAAGGTTACTAAACGGAAGTCGGTTTTATAAGCTACTAAATTTTATTCATATTTCCAATCTACACGGACTCTTAGTACAGTGTTATACTTTGAAAATAATACACAAAGCCCAAATGAAAAACTGAAGCTAATAATGTCGGACTTTGATGGACATTGTTGGGAAGATTGAAAGCCAGAATTCCTCAACTGCCCAGCTCGCATTTTTAATTTGCAAGACAAATAACACAATGTACTCTACATCCAAGACGCACAAAGAACCAGGTACATGCATGCTGTTCGGAATACGGATTCAGAAACATACAACTATTGTTAACAAAAGCGACACTTACATCTCAAAGAGCACAGCAAAGACAGCCAAGAAGCAAGTTATAGTCGGCGTAGGATCCCTCCCAGAAAAAGAATGGTAAAAAGAGTTCTCTCAGTATGATCTCTCTTTGAAGAAAGCAAACTTGTAGCCATTGCAGCAAATCAATTTACCTCGAAACATCAAAATGGAGGAGGAAGCTGAAAAAGCTTCCCTGATCATACGTACAGCACACACTGACAATTTATAGCTCCGTACCAAGTTTGAATAGTCTTTCATTGCCGGAGGACGTAGCATACATTGTGTAGAAGAGGCCGTAATACACTGGACTGGCTTAACAGAAATAGTGCTATATTTCCCACAGACAGAGCAAGGCAGTATGCCCGGCTGAAAATAACCTACAAGTTCGTGGCGCCCTCCATTGGTAATCCTGGAATTCGATATGGTGTTGGCCCACCCTTAGCCTGTTGATATCTTCCACTCTCCCAGGCATACGTTCAATCAGGTCTGGAAGGTTTCTTGGAGATTGGAAGCCCATTCTTGACGGAGTACTGCACTGAGGAGAGGTATCATTGTTGGTCGGTGACGCCTGCCACGATGTCAGCGTTCCAAAACATCCCAAAGGCGTTGTATACGATGCAGGCCAGGTCTCTGTTGAGTCCAGTCCATTATCGGGATGTTATTGTCATGTAGCCACTCCGCCACAGGCCGTGCATTATGAACAGGTGCTCGATCGTGTTGAAGGATGCAATCGCCATCCCCGAATTGCTCTTCAACAATGGGAAGCAAGAAGGTGCTTAAAACATCAATGCAGGCCTGTGGTGTGATAGTGCCACGCAAAACAACAAGGGGTGCAAGCCCCCTCCGTGAAAAACACGATCACACCGTAGCACCATTGCCTCCGAATTTTACTGTTGACACTACACACGCTGGCAGGTCACGTTCACCGGGCATTCGCCATACCCACAACCTGCCATCGGATGACCACATTTTCTACCGTGATTCGTAACTCCACACAACGATTTTCCACTGTTCAACCGTCCAATGTTTATTCTCCTTACACCAAGCGAGGCGTCGTTTGGCATTTACAGACGTGATGTATGGCTTATGAACAGAAGCTCGACCACCATATCAAAGTTTCCTCGCCTCCCGTCTAACTCTCATACTACTTGCAGCGGATCCTAATGCAGTCCGGAATTTCTGTGTGAAGTTCTCGATACATGTCTACCTATTGAACATTACTACCCTCTTCAACCGCCGGCGATCTCTGTCAGTCAACAGACGAGGTTGCCACGTGCGCTTTCCTGCTGTATGTGTCGCTTCACGTTTCCACTTCACTATCACATAGCAAACAGTGGACATAGGAATATTTAGGAGTGTGGAAATTTCGTGTACAGACGTATGAAACTAGTGACACCCAATCACCTGACCATGTTCGAAGCCCGTAAGTTCCGCGGAGCGTCCCATACTACTCTCTCATGATGTCTAGTGACGACTGAGTTCGCTTATAAGGGGTACCTGGAAGTAGGTGGCAGCTTTCAAAATGGTTCAAATGGCTCTGAGCACTATGGGACTTAACAGCTCCGGTCACCAGTCCCCTAGAACTTAGAACTACTTAAACCTAACTAACCTAAGGACATTACACACATCCATGCCCGAGGCAGGATTCGAACCTGCGACCGTAGCAGTCGCACGGTTCCGGACTGTGCGCCTAGAACCGCGAGACCACCGCGGCCGGCTGGCAGCTTTCCTTGCCATTGCCAGTCTACATTTTATGTCCTCTCTACTTAGACCATCATCAGTTATTTTGCTCCCCAAATAGCAAAACTCTTTTACTACTTTGTCTCATTTCCTAATCTAATTCCCTCAGCATTACCCGACTTAATTCGACTACATTCCATTATCCTCGTCTTGCTTTTGTTGATGTTTATGTTATACCCTCCTTTCAAGACACTGTCCATTCCGTTCAACTACTCTTCCAAGTCCTTTGCTGTCTCTGACAGAATTACAATGTCATCGGCGAACCTTAAAGTTTTTATTTCTTCTCCATGGATTTTAATACCTACTCCAAATTTTTCTTTTGTTTCTTTCACTGCTTGCTCAATATACAGATTGAATAACATCGGGGAGAGGCTACAACCCTCCCTTCCCAATCACTGCTTTCCTTTCATGTCCCTCGACACTTATAACTGCCATCTGCTTTCTGTACAAATTGTAAATAGCCTTTCGCTCCCTGTATTTTACCCCTGCCACCTTCAGAATTTGAAAGAGAGTATTCCAGTCAACATTGTCAAAAGCTTTCTCTAAGTCTACAAATTTTAGAAACGTAGGTTTGCCTTTCCTTAATCTAGCTTCTAAGATAAGTCGTAGGGTCAGTATTGCCTCACGTGTTCCAATATTTCTACGGAATCCAAACTGATCTTCCCCGAGGTCGGTTACTACTAGTTTTTCCATTCGTCTGTAAAGAATTCGCGTTAGTATTTTGCAGCTGTGACTTATTATACTGATAGTTCGCTAATTTTCACATCAATGAACACCTGCTTTCTTTGGGATTGGAATTATTATATTCTTCTTGAAGTCTGAGGGTATTCTCTCCCAACGCTGTAAGTAGTTCTAATGGAATGTTGTCTACTCCGGGGGCCTTGTTTCGACTGATGTCTTTCAGTGCTCTGTTAAACTCTTCACGCAGTATCATATCTCCCATTTCATCTTCATCTACCTCCTCTTCCATTTCCATAATATTGTCCTCAAGTACATCGCTCTTGTATAGACCCTCTATATACTTCCCCACCTTTCTGCTTTCCCTTCTTTGCTTACAACTGGGTTTCAATCTGAGCTCTTGATATTCATACAAGTGGTTCTCTTTTCTCCAAAGGTCTCTCTAATTTTCATGTAGGCAGTATCTATCTTACCTCTCGTCAGATAAGCCTCTACATCCTTACATTTGTCCTCTAGCCATCCCTGCTTAGCCATTTTGCACTTCCTGTCGATCTCATTTTTGAGACGTTTGTATACTTTTTTGTCTGCTTCATTTACTGCATTTTTGTATTTTCTCCTTTCATCAATTAAATTCATTATCTCTTCTGTTACCCAAGGGTTTCTAGCAGCCCTCGTCTTTTTAACTACTTTATCCTCTGCTGCCTTCACTCCTTCATCCCTCAAAGCTACCCATTCTTCTTCTACTGTATTTCTTTCCCCCATTCCTGTCAATTGTTCCCTTATGCTCTCCCTGACACTTTGTACAGTCTCTGGTTCTTTCAGTTTATCCAGGTCCCATCTCCTTAAATTCCCACATTTTTGCAGTTTCTTCAGTTTTAATCTACAGTTCATAACCAATAGATTGTGGTCAGAGTTCACATCTGCCCCTGGAAATGTCTTACAATTTTTAAACCTGGTTCCTGAATCTCTGTCTTACTATTATATAATCTATCTGAGACCTTTTAGTATCTCCAGGGTTCTTCCATGTATACAACCTTCTTTCATGATTCTTAAACCAAGTATTAGCTATGATTAAGTTATACTCTGCGCAAAATTCTACCAGGCGGTCTTTCATTTCTTAGCCCCAATCCATATTCACCTACTACGTTTCCTTCTCTCCCTTTTCCCTACTGACGAATTCCAGTCGCCCATGACTATTAAATTTTCGTCTCCCTTCACTACCCGAATAATTTCTTTTATCTCATCATACATTTCATCAATTTCTTCGTCATCTCGAGAGGTAGTTGGCATATAAACTTGTACGACTGAAGTAGGCGTGAACTTCGTGACTATCTTGGCCACAATAATGCGTTCTCTATGCTGTTTGTAGTAGCTTACCCGTACACCTATTTTTTATTCATTATTAAACCTACTCCTGCATTACCCTTATTTTATTTTGTATTTATAACCCTGTATTCACCTGACCAGAAGTGTTGTTCCTCCTGCCACCGAACTTCACTAATTCCCACTATATCTAACTTTGACCTATCCATTTCCCTTTTTAAATTTTCTAACCTACCTGCCCGATTAAGGGATCTGACATTCCACGTTCCGATCCGTAGAACGCCAGTTTTCTTTCTCCTGTCTGTATATTTATATATAATATTGCATGAATAGAGGCTGGGAGAGTGTAAAGCTATCGTTAAAATCCGCGTGATTTGTTACGATTTGGTCGGTCATAATAACAATAACATGCTTTTGAATACAATCAAAAATACCGCCGATACCTGTTTAGTGTTATTGGAAATAATATGTAGCAAATTAATGAGTAAGGTAGCCGATCCTATAAGAAGAGATAAAATTGATCATATTGAGGTGCTTTGCTTTATATAGACGAAGCTGATGATACGGCGTCATTTTTTCGTTCACTCTTAGAAATAAACAAGTAAAGAAGTGCTAATTGTGCGTTGTGAAAAAATATAGGAGCGAGTTTTAAATAACTACGGTATACGATCAGAGTAACAAAAGGACATTTAGTTACACGAAATCGCGGATAGCGAAGTGTGGTCATTAAATTGAGTACACCTACAGGGCGGTAAATTCCGGGATAAAAATCTATACGCATCACATGAGGGACGCGGTATTGAAACCGTTTTTTTTATTATTATTATTATATCGCGGAGAGCTGGCTCCAATTTATGAAAAGGAGAAAAACGTTAACTTTTACGCGAACCCTTAATAATAGAGGACCGGAGAGGAAAGTGTTTGACCGAGCGAGGTGGCGCAGTGGTTAGCATACTGGACTCGCATTCGGGAGGACGACGGTTCTATCCCGTCTCCGGCCATCCTGATTTAGGTTTTCCGTGATTTCCCTAAATCGCTTCAGGCAAATGCCGGGATGGTTCCTTTGAAAGGGCACGGCCGATTTCCTTCCCAGTCCTTCCCTAATCCGAGCTTGCGCTCCGTCTCTAATGACCTCGTTGTCGACGAGACGTTAAACACTAACCACCACCACCAGAAAAGTGTATAATTTTCTTACGCCTAACAAACATTCGTGGAGGGCGGTGGCTAAACTAGAAGAGTCAAATGCAAAATACTGTGTCATTATCATTGACTGTTGGTGTCGAGCAGCCAAAAGTGTTCATAAAAGGTTTTCGATAGTAGTTGGGAGTTAGGGTTCAGGCACTCTCATATACTCCACATCAGAGTGTGAATGAGTGGTGAATGCAAAATATAACTGTGAACAAAGTTACGTTAAATAAAACAGAAGAAACAAGACGCTTTGGTCGTATCTGTTATTATTCCATAAACGGTAACATTTCTTATCGTTGTACTAGGCCTTTATAGACGATCTTGATGACACTTTGCTTCGAAGGGATTTCATTACGTTTTTGGGACCTGGTCAAGAGGAGGTAGTTCGTAGATCCTAAAATTGCAGCTACTCTAGAATCAGGTGCTACCGTGACCGTCGTGTTGTCAATGACTTAAGGTTACCGTATCTCATGCTCTAAGATAAACTCGCCTTTCCACTTGGTAAAACGGTGCCTCACGGCAACAACGACAACGCCGACGACGAAGGAAGATACGGTAGACGTGAAAGCAGTGAGACGTACGTAGAGATCTGGCTTGAACTTAGTATCATCTGATTGCACTGAGCCCATTTCTCCATGAAAAGGTTTAACGTCTCCTTTAATACTATGGTTGCCCAGAAAGTAATGCACCGAATTTTTTAAATCAGGCGAAAACAATGTTACGAATGCTACACATTACGGATATATTATTTCAAGTCTCCTGAGTGAGCGCACCAAGTTTCCGTCACTTCCGACAGATAGCGTAGCTGCAGGACAGTTTCAAAATGGCGTCTGTAGGTGATGAACGTTGCAAGCAATGTGCCGTCATTGAATTTCTCGCTTCAGAGAAAGAAACTTTGTGGTTCATTCACAAATGCTTGTGCAAAGTCTGCAGAGCATCTGCCGTCGACAGAAGTGCAATTAGTCGCAGGGCACGGAGGGTGAGGTCATCAGAAGGCGGTTAGGTGGAGCTCCACGATTTGCAGCGATCGGGAGATCATCCACAGCTGTCACACCTGACATGTTGCAGCGAGCTGCAGTTGTTATTCGCGAGGACAGACGCGTTACAACTCGGCAGTTGGCGCTGCATCTTTCAATAAGCAAAGGAAGTGTGGATGCAATTATATGCTCTCTTGTATATTCAAAAGCGTGTGCAAAAGGGGTCCCGCGGTGTCTAACGGTGGATCACAAAAAAAGTCTTGATTTGTTGCAGTGTTTTGAAGCCGAGGGCGAAGCCTTCTCGTCCAGGATTGTAACATTTGTTGAAACCTAGGTTCACCATTTTGAGCCCGAAACAAAACGACAGTCGATGGTATGGCGCCTTTCCCACTTCCCGCAGAATAAAAGATTCAAACCAACTGCTTCCACCAGTAAGGTCATAATCATCGTGTTCTGAGACTGTGAAGGTGTGATTCTCATTAATGTGATGCCAAGAGGCGGTATAAGAAATTCAGGAGCATGTGTCAATACATTAACAAAACTCAATAACGCTTTTGATGATTTTGGCGCCTCAGCTATCCAGGAGATGTTTTGCTGCAACACGATAACGCTCGGCCCCACTCAAGTCTGAGGACTACTGAACACATTGCAAAACAGGGTTGGGTAGTGTTATACCATCCATCCTACAGCTCTGACCTAGTCCCCTTGGACTTCCACTCGTTTGGGCCATTAAAGGATGCCATTCGTGGAAGACCTTTTGAGGTTGATGAGCCGGTCCACTGAATGGTAGTGGAGGAGACACTATTTGCAGCCCCTTCGTTGATATCAGTCACCAGTTGCTCAACAGTTGCAACCGTGCTAGACAAAATGGCGCTATTCAAAACGAGCGCAGAGGTTGCTCCATGGGCCATAGATGATAGAGGTGAAGATTAACTTTGGCGGTGTGTGCAGGTGAATAGTCGTGCAACTGTTGAGCAACTGGTCACCGATATTAATCAAGGGGCTACAGTGACTCCTCCACTACCATTCAGCGAACTTTACTGTGCGTGGGAATGTTGATGGGAGCAATCAACCGGTTGTAGTTTTACGCGTTGGTTGCATTTTTATTCATTCATTTCTTTCTCGTGAAATCAGTCTCTGGGAGCAACTTAATGAAAACAGTCAACACAATCCTGTAGTGTTTTGAGTACTGAATGAATTATTCATCTGTCTTTCGAAGAGATGCCAGTCTTTAAATCTAAAGGTTGGTTTCACTTGGATAACTGTCAGTTCAAGCACTGGCTTCTTTACCAGGACAAGGATTGGTACCAACAAGGCATACCCGCTCCTGTCCCGTGCTGGAGGAAGGCCATAGAAACTGGATGGAGATTACGTGGAAAAATAGGGTGTGTAGACAAAATACCATTCTTTCATATATGTAAACCTCATTATGTCCAATAAAGAACTGTTGAAGAACAAAGTGTGGTGCATTACTTTCTTTGCAACACTCATATGACAGTACTGACAGAATTATACCTTGTAACTGAAACCTTGACGTACGATTACGCACAATGGACATTATGTGCCTTATATGTTGATTCATACAGCACCAAACTTAGCTGATACACTGAAAGAGAACACGTTTATAGAAACTCTTGGGGTGAGCCTTGTGTTAGCTGTCGTATATGTGTGTGTGGTATGAGGTTGTGGAAACAGTGGGAGGGGAGAAGCGGAAAATTAGGGCCTTGGTTGCGGAAACCACAGAACAGACTTACGTAAGGAGTGTGAACCAAATTAGCTGAATCAGACCCGGTTTTGCTTACAGATATTACACAGCCCAGTCACGTTAGTGTGGCAACCAACTAGTTGTATGTTCCCAAGTCAAAGTGTAATAACCACTCACAGGTAGCAGTTGGCAGCACTAGAAGTTTAGGCTGTATAAAGATTGTCAGGGGGACGTAGGAACAGTTCGCTGCTTGTCGTAATGAGCAAATGGAGCGATTTATCTGACGTCCCAAAGGGCATGGTCATTGGCTTTTGGGCCAATGGTGGAAGCATAGCCTCTATGCCTGTCGCTGTGGTTAAAGCATACTGTGCATGGCAAAATGGAGATATTCAAAACGAGCTCCGTGGCTGCTCCATGGGCCATAAATGATAGAGGTGAAGATTAACTGTGGCGCTGTGTGTGGGTAAATAGTCGTGTAACTGTTGAGCAACTGGTGACCGATGTTAATGAAGGGGCTACAAACAGTGTCTCGTCCATCACCATTCAGCGAACTTTACTGTGCCCTGGGCCTGTTGATGGGAGCAACCGAATGGAAACAGTCACATGAGTTGGTTGTAGTTTTACGTGTTGTTGTATTTTTATTCATTCATTTCTTTCTCGTGTAACCAGTATCTGGGAACAACACAATCCTGTGGTGTTTTGAGTACTGACTGAGTTATTCATCTGTCTTTCCAAGTGAAACCAGTCTTTAAATCTAAAGGCTGGTTTCACTTGGATAACTGTCAGTTCAGGCTTGTATTCATTTCTTTATTCAAATGAAAGCACTGTTTTAGTGGTTTAACTGGCCGCATTATTCAGTGATTCATCTGAGAGGAACCCCTCTGTATCACTTTAACTAGGTACAGCAAAAGAGTGGTGTACAACGTTAACTGGGGTACACACACCTCAGGTGTACATGAAGACATCGATGTGAATGGGTTTGCCAAAGTTAAAATAAGCAATATATACATTGTAGAATGAAGGCTTTCACGACCGGGTGACATGGCTGTTGATATACTTTCCGGGATGTGAGGTCGTGGCAGTGACTGGCAGTCAGTCGGCAAGACTCAGCAGAGCAGCGCCTCTGAGGAAGTCCAGCGCAGTCCTGGACGAAACGTAAGGAGCAGAAAAAGTTCTTGGATCACGACCTCACATCCCGGAAAGTATATCAACAGCAATATATACACTCCTGGAAATTGAAATAAGAACACCGTGAATTCATTGCCCCAGGAAGGGGAAACTTTATTGACACATTCCTGGGGTCAGATACATCACATGATCACACTGACAGAACCACAGGCACATAGACACAGGCAACAGAGCATGCACAATGTCGGCACTAGTACAGTGTATATCCACCTTTCGCAGCAATGCAGGCTGCTATTATCCCATGGCGACGATCGTAGAGATGCTGGATGTAGTCCTGTGGAACGGCTTGCCATGCCATTTCCACCTGGCGCCTCAGTTGGACCAGCGTTCGTGCTGGACGTGCAGACCGCGTGAGACGACGCTTCATCCAGTCCCAAACATGCTCAACGGGGGACAGATCCGGAGATCTTGTGGCCAGGTTAGTTGACTTACACCTTCTAGAGCACATTGGGTGGCACGGGATACATGCGGACGTGCATTGTCCTATTGGAACAGCAAGTTCCCTTGCCGGTCTAGGAATGGTAGAACGATGGGTTCGATGACGGTTTGGATGTACCGTGCACTATTCAGTGTCCCCTCGACGATCACCAGAGGTGTACGGCCAGTGTAGGAGATCGCTCCCCACACCATGATGGCGGGTGTTGGCCCTGTGTGCCTCGGTCGTATGCAGTCCTGGTTGTGGCGCTCACCTGCACGGTGCCAAACACGCATACGACCATCATTGGCACCAAGGCAGAAGCGACTCTCATCGCTGAAGACGACACGTCTCTATTCGTCCCTCCATTCACGCCTGTCGCGACACCACTGGAGGCGGACTGCACGATGTTGGGGCGTGAGCGGAAGACGGCCTAATGGTGTGCGGGACCGTAGCCCAGCTTCATGGAGACGGTTGTGAATGGTCCTCGCCGATACCCCAGGAGCAACAGTGTCCTTAATTTGCTGGCGGTGCGGTCCCCTACGGCACTGCGTAGGATCCTACGGTCTTGGCGTGCATCCGTGCGTCGCTGCGGTCCGGTCCCAGGTCGACGGGCACGTGCACCTTCCGCCGACCACTGGCGACCACATCGATGTACTGTGAAGACCTCACGCCCCACGTGTTGAGCAATTCGGCGGTACGTCCACCCGGCCTCCCGCATGCCCACTATACGCCCTCGCTCAAAGTCCGTCAACTGCACATACGCTTCACGTCCACGCTGTCGCGGCATGCTACCAGTGTTAAAGACTGCGATGGAGCTCCATATGCCACGGCAAACTGGCTGACACTGACGGCGGCGGTGCACAAATGCTGCGCAGCTAGCGCCATTCGACGGCCAACACCGCGGTTCCTGGTGTGTCCGCTGTTCCGTGCGTGTGATCATTGCTTGTACAGCCCTCTCGCAGTGTCCGGAGCAAGTATGGTAAGTCTGACACACCGGTGTCAAAGTCTTCTTTTTTCCATTTCCAGGAGTGTACATTCCTCTAATTATGTGCTGAATGATTAAGTTTTCTTCTCACCATATAAACCAAGAAATATATTGCTCTGCATTAAATTGTTCCAGGTACAACGAACATGTAACTATAACGTTATTAAAATTACTTGATAGTTGGCATAGAACACAATGTATCTGGTTTCCTCCAGTCAGAGTGATCAACGTCTCGTCCAAAGTATTCACTGTTGCCAGACTACCACAACAGTTGTTCAGTTCAATTAAGACTTCTTGTCTGGCTTTCTTTCTTGATTTGTTTGGATCCTATTTCATCACACATAGTGGTCATCATACCACGCCAAAAGCAGCACACACACATACACACACATGCACACTCCTGGATGCTTCCGCACAAGACGGGTTCGGCGTTATATATTTAGTTATTATAGTCACAGAGGTAGGCCTACTTTAATAAGCTTTGCACTACCTTGCACAAAGCCGAGTTGGTGAAGGCTGCAAGTAACTGTTCCTACTGGGTCACTAGAATCAAAAACATAGTATTGACTATCGCATTTGTGGCATGGTGCAGTGGTTAGCACGTACAGCTGATATGCTGAAGGTTCTGAGTTCAAATCTCATTGATGTCTTTTTTCGTTTGGAATCCTTTTTTGTCACCTATAATCCTCAAGCAGGCACCAGCCAGGAGTGCTCGTCGGTTGGTAACGCGGCACCTCTTATATAGCCAGTGTGAGGATAGTTTCAGGGAACCGATACCAGCGACAAATTACAGTTCCTTTTTAGCTCTGAAACTGAAATTTTTCTGTCTTGACTTTGCTCGTAGAGATTAGCTTCAGTCGCCGTGAACAAAGTACAAATATGTGTGTAGTAGCTTGGTGGACCTTGTGAGGAGTTTATACATTTGTTTCGCATTATGTCAGCGTTATTGTCAGAATTTTAAAAAAATTGTAATAGTCAGTTTTACAGTTTTTCGAAATAATAAATGGTCTTTCGTTTTTTACCTCCCAGGTTGGGAAACATTTTCTTAGGGATAAGTAAAGAAGAACTAACAAGTTTGCGACTGTTTGCATTCGTTTAAGTGAAAAGGAGTGATGATATCCATTAAATAAAAATTCGATACCGAGCGGGGTGCGCGGCGCGCATTCCACGTCAGCGTTTTACTGCTAGCAAGGCTAGGGCGGCAGCCCGTGAGAAGAGGTGGCGCGATGGCCATTGGGGGTTGGTCTCGGCAGCGTCGCAGACGTACCGATTCCGCGCCACCTCTTCGCTCCGGCTGTTACCCTGGCCCTGCCAGCACCAGGCCGAGGCTAGGGCGGCAGCGCCATACACACGGAAAATGATGATGAAATAACATCTCAGTCAAACCCAGACACTGATTGAAAACATTCATATAATAGACATACCGACAGATACTTGAGTTACTTGGTTGTCTCACTGAAACCTCTCGAACCTGGAGAGATCGATGTACCACCCGCTGACTAGTTTCAATCGGATGTTTTCATCTGACTGAAAAAACCGACTGAACGAAAGAAAAAAATACAATCGACTAACCAATCCGTTGACAGAATTCGGTTGTTACATCAATAAATGATCCCCTGCCATAGCTGGCACTCGGTTCATGCTCAGATACTGACTGTTTTTCATCGTCAACAATGAAGGCTATTTATAATTTCCTTACCAACATTATAACTGAATGAAATTTCTACTCTGCAGCGTAGTGTGCGCTGATATGAAACTTCCTGGCAGATTAAAACTGTGTGCCGGGCAGAGACTCGAGCTCGGGACCTTTGCCTTCCGCGGGCAAGTGCGGGCAAGTGTTCGTTGTATCTGCCCGGGGCGGACGTCGTAAGACATCCGATTAAGTTCGTTGTTGATCGATTAACTCAATTTTTTTTATTACAGAGGGTACGTAACCCTCTGACCGAACACGCTGAGCTACCGTGCCGGCTGTTTTAAACATCCGTTTAAGTTGGTCGTTGATTCCTTTACTCAGTTTTTTATTACAGAGTGCGAGCAATCAACTGAGCTACCCAAGCCCGCCTAACGCCTCCTCCTTTCTTCCAGGACTGGTATTTCTGCAAGGTATGCTGGAGAGCTTTTGCGAAGTTTGGGTTTAAGGTAGGAGACGTGATACTGGCGGGATTAAAGGTGTGAAGACAGGGCGTGAGTCGTGCTCCGGTAGCTAAGTTGGTAGAGCATTTGCCCGCGAAAGGCAAAGGTCCAAAGTTCGAGTCTTGGCCCGGCACACAGTTTTAATCTGCCAGGAATTTTTAACATAATAACTGTACGTCCACTGAGTGACGACAATAGGTGTTTTCAGATGAAGCACATTTAATTCTCCATTGGACAGATGGGTGATGGTTTGCATGGCTTGAAACATCTGGAAGCAGACGCATTCTACTAATCATTGGAATGGTAGAGAAGGGCGCTTTGTGCTCTGGGGAATGTTTGCATGGCACTCCTTTGGTGATCTTGTCATTCTAGAAGGCACAATGGATTAACACAATCTAGCGCTTGGGACCACGTCCACGACAACATGTTTTTCCTTTGCACGTTACTATTTACCAGCAGGACAATGCAATGTGTCACACAACTCGAAGGCCACCGAATTTCGCGAATTTAGTCGCAATCGAACATCTGTGTGACCACCCCGATTGTGTTGTACACACCATGGGTCCTCCTCAACCGAGAGGCCTAGCGCAGCTGGCCATGGTATTGGGCCCACAATGGCTCCACATCCCTATCGATACCTTCTAGAACATCGTTGGCTCTCTTCCTGATCTCACAGTGGTTTGCACTGCGGAATGTGGATATTCAGGCTTTTGACAGGTGGTCACATTAATGTATCTGGACACTGTACTTACAGGGCGTTTCAGATAATCTGTTTTCCCTGTAACTCATAATAAGTGAATGAAATATTTATTCTGATAAATATACAAAAGAAACTCGTTCTGTGGAGTTATGAATATGGTTGACTTCTGACAGACTACTGAGACAGATTTGTTCATCACTACATACCACAGCACTTGTGCTGACCAGACATGCCCAGTACAACCTACCTACAGACAGGATCCCCAGTACGTACAAAGTTGTTGTGCAATTGTAGGTATGTTCCGTTTGTGTCACAAATTTTATTCATTGTTTCAGCATCTATCCTTATCACAGATAAAGTTGGGATTCATTTGTCTCCTGGAAAATGTAATGGCATCATACGAATGTAGTTTATTTGGTTATTTTCCATTAAATGCAACAATGAGTTACACAGCTTTCTAAATAGACAATAATATTTGTACCATGTAGCCGCTGTATTTAAAGCGACTATGTGCAAATCAATTTAAATCACATTTCTGTGTCTAGTCATGGAAATAGGAACAAGTGTTCAAAGTTTTAAGTGTGGATTCAACATGGTGTTCACAGGGAGCGTCCAGTGAAGGAATCCATGATTCCAAAATTAAATATCTCGAAAACTCAGATCGATAGGCAAGTGTAACAAATCGTATTTTTATTATGAAGGATATAAAAATATTATATGGAAGTTATACGGAAGTTTCAAAGTAGTTGGAAAATCTGTTAACAGAGGGCCTTGTAAATGCAATATGTAGTGCATATAAACTGTGCGATAATTTCCACCACTGAAACGTGGAAGGATACCGAAGGAAGAGGTTGAAATCATGGTTTCCATCACAAAAAGAGTTTTCTGTTATTGGATCACCGCAGGTTAGAACACAGTCCTATGGCAACAATGCGCAGTTTTCAAACAGAATTTAATGTTTCAAAAGGACCCGACACAGAAACTATTTGCAATCCCTTCGCCAAATTAATGAGCGCCCACTACAGGCCACATGACAGCAAATCGAGTACCGTATTAACAAGCTTCCAGAAATTAATAGGGTCTGTTAAGTGGGATATAAAATTTAAATACATCTGCCTCATGTGGCTGCACAAAAACTTTCTGAACTTGTTAAGAGACTTTGTGGAAGTCCTTATGAGTCGGTAGGGGGCTAGGTTGGTGAGTGTTAAGGCACTGGCACAAATAGATTGTAACAGTGTCAGTTAGTTTATTTGGCAATAAGATCAAATAAATTGTTACAGTTTTAATTAGTTTATTTAACAATAAGATCAAAATAGAAAGTTACAAGAAGTTTTAGCACTTTTATTGTCTCAGGCAGACACTTTAGATAAACAATGTAGACACTATTAACTTTTCTGAACTGGTAAACACTTAGGGCACGAGTAATAGAACATGAAAAACAACTGCAACTATTAGCTGCATTGAAAGGCAATAGAATAAAAAACACGGTAATTGACTTACTACTTTCAAGGCGATCAATGTTTTTAAATGCAATTTTAAAACAGTTGCTATTAGAATTTCGCCTTAGTTGGCAACCAACGAAAGCAAAATTCAATAAACAGCATTAGGCATCTAGCTAACGACGGCAGTTAGATTAAATTTTCAAAGCAAAGAACATCACAATTTAACGATGCACGTCAGGTAGCCAACCATGTTTCACATGAGTTACGCAGAAAGCAGTTCTTGAAAAGGAGCCTTCAGGAAACAAGACACTCCATCGCGCTAGTTTTACTTACTACTTCGCGGCCTACAACCGACAACAGGCTGCCTGAAACACATCGAAAGTTTTTAAGGTTTTAAATACTACTTCAACAAGCACACAGGACTGAATCAGGACACAAAGTAGATCAAATATTTCGTCTTCAGACAGTAAGAACAAATAATAATCAAGATACGGCGAAGATCAAACAGTAAGTGGCCACCAGCGTGAGAGGCTACAGGAATCAAATTCAAATATCAACCAACGCCGAAGTGGCGCAGAACTAGTCGAAAGCTAGTAATAAGAAAAAGTGAGCTGTCTTTGTCAGTACCACCACCGTCACGCAATTTTATATGCACTGTAAACACAGAGAATATTGAATACATACGGACAGTGTCCGCTCACCAACCAGTAGGCTGACAAAGCAACACTCAGCCAAATGTGAGGGAAAACTTTGCAAAAATTTAACGAGGGTAAAACACTTGCTTATTAAAAGCGTAACACACTCGCTTATTAAAAAGACAGAACAAAACTTAACAAGAAGCAGCACACTTCTTTTTTAAAGGAAAAAGATTTTTTTGAACCTACAGTAAGCTGCAGGAAAAATGTGTCTGCAGCTAATTGTATGCAGTCTGTCGAAGTTGCGGTACGATAAATACTTTATTTGCAGTGACTAGTTTGGGACATAACGTCCATTGCCAAATCATCGCCTTCATCATTAAGTATTGACCGGTAATACAACTAGTACATTTACAAATAGCCACATTCGCCACTCATGAGTAATATTTATAAATTTATATTTATATTATTATTATTATTATTATTATTTTCGATAATTCTCTTTTGAGAGAACGATTAAAATTGAGTACTCATGATTTCTTCTTCGTTCTTCCCAAATTCTCTTCATACGTTCACTGTGTTCTCTCTTGCGCTCTTCCGATCATCTTTTCCCCTTTCTGTATTCGGCGTGCTTTTATTTAAGTTTGTTTTACTGTATGATGTTTCTAAACTGTTCTCTAATGTTCATAATGTCTTGTGTGATCCCCAGTTCTTTAATGTCTTCTTCTGCTTCAGTGATCCACTTTGTCTTGTTTTTGCTCTTGTTCACTATCACAAACATTTGTCTTCTGAGCCTGCTTTTATTCATCCTGCTGATATGTGCATAAAATTTCATTCTTCTCTTTCTAGTTATTATTCTATTATTATATTATAATATTATATTTATATTATTATTATATTACAATATGTTTGTATTTATATTTATATGAGTAATATTTATAAACAGGTTATTAGCAGTGCTTCTTGTCGCACAGCACCAGTGGCCAATGCGACCACGCAGATCGTGACGTCACATATGCACAGGAAAATGAGTCCCAGTAATCAGGGTGGTGGAACCTAAGGCAGAACACAGAGGTTTTTCAGAAATTCTCCTCTCCGGCACTTGACGGCAGAAAAGTAGATCTACACCATAGTTTCCTCGTTGATCATGGCTGAAATTAAAATCGGCACAAGCCCACTGTCCATCAACGACGGCAGCGCATTCTGGGACTCGGACGCCAGTCCTCGACTCGCCACTGCCCAAGCAGGAAACGAGCAGCCGCTTCCGTCAACAGTCGCCACGTCCACGTGGATACTCCAGTAGGACTCAACCGCCGAAGCCAATCCCTCGGCCGTTACAAGGACCCCTCGGCAAACTATCGCCGACCACAAGTCGCAGTATTGTAGTGAACGCTCGAACTGGCCGCAGCTAATGCATAGGCACTACGTCGCTGTCCCCTAGCACAATGCCCGAGCCGAAGTTACCAGGCAACCAGACAAAGACGTTGCGCTAGAGAGGCCTGTATCGATAAAGACTCTCACACAGCTCACGTTTCATAAGAATTTCACAGTTTAGATCATTATCCGTTATGTTCTTACTCTAAGTTGATGACTTTTGCTTTATTTCAATCAATACCCAGAATCAGTCCTCTTTTGCAGACGATTGAAGGTTTATTGCCAGGCACAACAAGGAAGCTATGAGTCTATCACTATAGGGTGTACCCACAATGTACTGTCCATAGTCGAAAGAATGCCATAATTCCTGACTATTTCAGAAGCAGCTATGATGCACCAAAGCACAGTGGTCTGCAAGGTCATGCTATACTTGCTAGATGAAATGGTCCATTTCCATGACCACCCTGTCCACCAATTGTCTTCTCCATATATAGTAGTTAAATATGTCCAGCAAGGAACAAAAGGTTCATCACTGATCGCAAGCAGATGATTGCTGATGCCATTATCGTCGTCGATGATGTACAACAGCGAAATTGGCAAGAAATCGAGTAGCATCTTGATGTGTGTCTATCAATTAATAACGCTAAGGGACAGAAGAAACCAACAAATTCCACATACATTTCTTTTGATAGGCCTGAGTTGCATTTTTTTCTTTTTAAATTTTTAAGAGACTTGCCACGCTATCATATGTGTTCCACAGGGTTCAGTCAGAGGTCCTTAACTGTTTTTGTTCTCTGCTGATCATTTAATATTTTATGCCGCTCAAGAAGCAAAATTAGCCCTTTTTGCAGAAATCCGTCTGTTGCAATACGTCTCTCGTGTCATTTACACAAGTTCCAAGTAGCTGACGAGGTGCAAACATACTTCGCATGTGTTTCATCCGCTAGGGATGCCGCATTCTTTGAGTCCACAACAAAAGCATACCAGTACATCTAATTTTGAACGTGTACCTGGCTGATCAGTCCTGTGTCAGAGCAGCTGAGATTTGAGTTTACCTTGCCCACATTGACCGAAACAAAATACACTTTTATTTCTGTCCACTGCTAGGGTAGGCGCCTTTCGATGACGCTGCCTGCACTTCCTATGGTTCTATGGCTTCAAATTGGAAAACCTTGTCTAATGTTCCATTTCGATAGATATTTCTAGGCTGAAAACCACAGTAACTGATGGTGAGAACGTTACTTGCAAGAAGGATTGATGTTATAATCTATTCACACAAATTTCAACTTTATAGATGGGCTTCCTTTGTGTCCAAGATTCACGTGGTCCCAATAACAACATCTTTTATTTCATTGATTACGTGTCGTGTTTCTCTTCAGAGTAATGGTCAATAATGGTTGAGTAATTGTCAATGTCAATGAAATTCACCAACAGCCGTGTAATTTAAGATGTTATTTTCTTATTTTGAAGGCTACCGGTTTCAGCATTTCATTGCTATTTCACTGAATTGCTATTGAGTGTATGAATGAGGCAGTAGTGTAAAGATTGATATCACGACGTCCAGAGATTTATGGCTCTACATGACGTTTTCGTTTATTTGGACAGATTCATATTGGGCCTGAAGATGGCATAGGAAATCTTGAAACTGGTAAGCTTCAAAATAAAATAAAATAACATTTTAAATTACCCGGCTGTTGGTGAATTTCATTAACATTGACAATACGTCAACGTGGTTCTGTCACAGTCTCTTTGTTCTAATTACACTACATTAGTGTTCTTGGAGTAATAGCGGTTAGCTATACCAGATATAAGCTGTATGTTGATACGATTTTCAGATTTTCTTCCTTTTATTTGGAGTAATAATTATGTGACAGCTTATTTGAGAGATACACCAGCGATATTGTAGGTTACACCAACGACACCACTAACAAAGAGTACCAAAATTACAGCATAATAAATAAAACTGACTCTAACCATGCAAAATGGTTGGAACATCTGTCAAATAAGTTATCACATTGCTCTAAAGGAAAGGCAGACAGTCAGAAAATTATATCAGAAAACAAGTTATATCTAGTATAACCAAGCGTTGTTACACCAACAACGCTAATCGAGTGTAACTAAAACAAAAAGACAGGGAGAGAACCACGAGAACGTATGCATGTCAAAGCCATTTGAGGTATGTAACAAATTTTATAATAACATTTTCTAATAAATATTTACTTATGATGTTAGAAATATTGCTTCAGAATTATATATCATTTAATTACAGATAACCTGACCATTTGCCGAAATACGTCTATTGCATGGAATATAACGCTCTGATTTAGCAGCGTTTTGTAATTGTAAATATACAATAATTGTAAATATACAATAATTTTTTCATTTATTTCTTATCCCAAGGCCACTCATAATTTACCATCCTTTCGTGGACAGTTACGAAGTGTTCATTTGTTCTTTGTCTAAAGTCGTAGCTGATGCGAGCATGTTTCAATGAAAAGTTCAGCTTTCATTAGAATCTTTATTCAGACAGACTGTTAAAAGCGGTGACTTGTTTCTTTCAAATACCTTTCTATGGGAATTAGGGAAAGATTCCTCAACAAATAAATTTAATAAAGAGGCGATAGTTATAACTCTCTACAGCCCATTCAGGATAAGGCAACCAACTGTCACCACATCAAGTGGAATTATGTTCATGACTGGAAGTGAACCATGACTTTCCCCTTATTCGGAAGGAAAGACTTTGAGTTACTTATCAGCGGTTCAGTAAGTGCAACGCTCGCAACGGGTCTGCGAGAACAAACTCGGCCCAACAGACGAAAACCCGAGGTCCGCACGACCTTACGGAGACCGATTAAGCAAAGCACTTATTGATTAGTTAATTTGCTGACCACAAGGACGAAAGGAGTTGCAAGCTGCTCTTGTGTGGACGGGAGTTTCATTGAATTGATGAATCCAGATAGACATTAGTATGTCATCATTATTTAAAAAGGGCGTAAAAAAGAACTTGCATAAGTACAATAAAATAATGTCGCTATTTCCTCTCATACAGATGCTACTGAACATAAAATTTTGCGGGAGGAAGGAAAAATTGATTCAACAGTGTGCTCTCTCTACAATGGCGAAGAAAGAGGAGTGGCGGGAAGAGGAATAAGGGTTCTGATGATTGTGACTACAACTGTACGCTACCATTTTTACAAAACCGTGGATTTATATCATCATGTACTCGCCACTTTCATAGACTGAACGGGGTAAGGGATACATACCACAATAACAATAAGTGGCAACCCCATCGAAAACCAGGTCACTCACGTTAATATCCATCACAACAAGACTCATTTAAGCAAATAAAATAAAATCACTGCAAGGCTGAGAAGTTGCTATGGAATTAGCAGTACGCAATACCAACCGCTCTCCACGTGGTCGCTTGTTCTTCCAAACAGGACCATCAGTCCATTTTGCGAAGTTACAATCTAGAAACGTAAATCCACACGCGTATCACAAGAAAACGGCTAAATAATAGATGCTGAAGCAGGTACTGCAACTCTGAGGACCATAATGATTACCCTAATATGGTCCACAGCGGACCTCGCTCTCGTAAAGGACAAAGGTCAGACGCCAAGTCCAACATTACTCACGAATTATCGAGTTTACGAAACAAAATTTATGAGAAACGAAAAGAAAATAGTGCTCTCTCGATAATGAATCTCTAGTGCTCTAAGTGCATTAAACAGTAAGCTGGCAGTCACCGAGTATAGCTATACTTACCGAAATCAGCATCGCGACCTCAGGTCTCCACCAGTGAGCAAGCATGGAACTGAACCGACCGAGGATCACCTGCGAGCGTTGGGTCGCTAGAATTGGCGCGCTCCTAGCCCAGCCAATCAGAGGCCACGGGATTGCCGCGGAACACGATGCTGTTATGGCTAACACTGGGAAATGGCTCGTGATACGTCAGCAGACGGTCAGAGTTTCGTCAGGGAGGGTCTTTGGGGAGCTAAAAGCGAGTGAGAAGTTAAGCTTCAGGGCTGGCATCACAACTTGTGAGACTAGGAAGGGGGACAAGTATTATACAGCAGAATGAGATTTTCACTCTGCAGCGGAGTGTGCGCTGATATGAAACTTCCTGGCAGATTAAACTGTGTGCCGGACTGAGACTCGAACTCGGGACCTTTGGCTTTCGGGGGCAAGTGCTTGGGGAGCTCAGTCGGTAGAGCACTTGCCCGCGAAAGCCAAAGGTCCCAAGTTCGAGTCTCGGTCTGGCACACAGTTTAATCTGACAGGAAGTTTTATTATATAGCTTTCAAACTGGTCCCAGACTTTCCCTACAGCAACGGTCAACGAGAGAAAAGGGAAGCCATCATGACCGCTCCAGGGAGACTGCTAGATTGGGTTCACAAATAACCAAGATATCCTGCGCACGTCCTCTCTCACAAACCAACAAAATATTGAGTAGAAAATTGTCGAGCCGTAACGTACCCCACTGCAATTGTAAGATGATGAAAGAATTGCAAAACGAATAAAATATTAAAGTCGTGGATAGTCAATCAGAATGAAACACACGTCTTTCACTGTCAGAGTCAGATTGTATGGTTATTTCTTTGCATGCATATTACAGGAAGTAAAGGGTATGTTTAATCTGCTGAGTAACTCATGGCATGTACTGATCCTGAATATGTTGAGAATGACTATTGTGATATCTTTGATTAGTAGGTATGAGGTTATATCACATCACCAATGCGTGCTCTCTCTCTCTCTCTCTCCCTCTCTCTCTCTCTCTCTCTCTCTCTCTAACATAGAATGCAGTATATATTCAAGTACTTTTATCAGGTTTGAGTGTGTCGGTCTTGATCAGGTATCACTTAAACATATGTTCAAGATTGCCGATCTTGATTGTTGCGCTATGAAAGTTACTCCTGTCTCCGAATATTTCATAAAAATAAGGCAGATCGCTTTAATATTCATTCATGTGTCGAAATCTTGCGTAAAACTGGAAAATTTTCAGAACATTGACACTGAAGTTGTATCATTCAGAGACTGCAGTGCCACACCAGAGTCAGAAATGCACACAAAATCCACAGCCATTAGCGTCATCTCGCTGCAGACCGTAACGAAGAATGGGAGAGGCTGAAGAAGTCACTCCCTCTCTCTCATCACAGAAGTGCCCTCACACTGAGGTCAATATAGAGCCGAGCATGGAAGCGCTCTGGCACAGTTCGTTCCTCGGCTGAAGCAGACAGCATCACTGAATAAGACTGAAGTATATTTCAAAGTGTCAGATGGAAGTGTAATTCTTTAACTCACTGTGCTTAAAGAGAAGCGTTTGTTAAGGGGGGTAGGACGTCAAACGGGCCGACTTCGATTAGGAGAGGCACCACAGGACATTTTAATTTGCACTGTCTATACTTTTACAAATAAATTCATAAAACTTTGTCAGCATGACCAGGAAGGGTTCCATATTCACACTCGTAGCAGTGGAAGTTCAAAAACACGAAAAATAATATTTTTAAATGCGAAATTTCATGATTTTTTTTACTTGCTGTTGGCTGCATTTGTTGCTAAAGGTACACTTTTCTTCACAACTAAGTGAGATTCGTAGATGAATTTCGCACACTTTACAAACCGTACTTACAGGTGTGTGAAACTCCAGAATTTATCTGATCTATAAAAAAATGAATGGTCTGTTACGTTTTAAACTTCGTGTATAGAGAATACTCGAATCTTATAGTTATTTATCTCAGTTTATAGCACAGTTTTTAACAGATACAGGAAATTCTAGATTTTCATACACCTGTAAGTATGGTTTGTATGCTGTACAAAATTCACTGAAAAATCTCTTTTACTTATGAAGAAAAGCGTACCTACAGCAACAAATGCAGCCAATACCAAGTGAAAAACTGATGAAATTTCACGTGTAAAAAAAATTTATTTTGTTATATTTTTGAAGATCCTCTGCTATGAGTGTGAATCCTGAATCCTTCCTGGTCATACTAACAAAGTTTTATGAATTTATTTGTAAAAGTATAGACAGTGGAAATTAAAACGTCCTGCGGTGCGTCTCCTGCTACAAGTTCGAACGTTTCACGTCCTACCCCCCTTAGTTAGTGCATCAAGTGATGATAGTCAATGACAGCTGGAAAGTGTCCAGCACCCCTGTGGCAAAGAACTGTATCCATTAAATTTTTTATTCATTCGTCTAATAAAGTAAACAAATGTTTTATATGTGGTAGTTAAGATGAGCCGTCTGCCAGAGCTGTCAGTGAACCCACAGGTGTCATCGGACAATTGGACTTATGGTCACAGCAGAAGTCACATGAGGAATGTATTCAGGGGCTAACAAGATAGTGATAATTATAACAGACGGCTGTGTATTTGAGTGGTTCTAACATTCATGGTGGTGTCTGCTTGTTCTATATCGTGTCTCCCTACCACTTTCGCGCAACGACGCTCTGAGCGTGTTTTTTAGGGAATTGACTAGTTTGAACCTGGGACCTGTTGCTGGTAAGGAGACGCCAGACCACACATGACATGTAGAATTCAGAAGAGTTCAGTGAGACTAGCGATGATATAACCAAATACTTAATGATTTCAGCGTCAGCTGCACTGCATTCCCTGTAAAAGAATCTTAACACTAACTAAATTTAGTGGAAGGGGTTCAAGGCTTCCCTATTTTTAGTTAGCTGGTAAAATAACGTCGAAAAAGCACTTACGTTTACCATTGGAAATTTTATTCTACTCACAAAATATTGTTTATAAATTGCACTATTGATAAAATGAAATGTTTTAATACAGGATGGTAAAAACCAACTACGTTCAACAAAAATGTGAACGAATATTCCCTGAATGGATTTCCAAGTTCTACAATGGATCGAGGGATGACCTATGCCATATCACATCTATAATCTAGGTTTAAATAAAGTTTCACAAAAGAGAAAACTATCAAAATGGTCTACAGTGACCCTCAATAATCTTTAATTACTTATCTAACTTGTCGTAAATTACAGTGGCTGATGGGGCTTGTCAATAACTATATAACAGAAAAATCATCGCGTTTCAGATTTTTACTTCAAGTGGCAAATGTGAACACCATGAGATTTAATTGACGATCGACACTAGTATTACGCAAAAAGGGGGTGTAACAGATGAGACTTCTGCAGTTCTGAGTGAAGCCTTATACAATCAAAAATGCGGCATCGCGTTCGTTCATTACCTTGTCGGTGTTTAGGCAGCGTCAGGGCGGCGGCTGGCAGCACAGCTCCGCTCACCTCACCATCTCGGAAGCAACTCTACCTAACTTCTCCCTACTAAAATTTACCGAAGTTGATTTAAAAAAAAAAAAAAAAACTATCTGGCTGTGTTTTCATCTGACCAATCAGGGACTCAATGTTAACCTTAAGCTCCACCTACAAATATTCTGTCTGTCCAATGAGAAACGTTATACTTTTCGTGGTGGGGCAATGTTTTTAAAGTTTGCAAAGTAACAGAGACGCGTATAAGTCTCACGCTAAAGCTTGCGGGTGGTGTGGCCCTAGTGGTTAGCTGGCGACGTGGGTGTCCAGTCCGCCCCTTATCGTAGGGCCTTCTAGCTTAACACGGTTCTGCTCTCGGCTTCTGTTCTCGTTTCTCCCCTCGGAACTGCGTCTGTCTCCCGGTGGGAAGGTATGACATGCATTTAGGCATTCTAGTGTTAGTCTGTGGTATTCCATTTGCTCACTCGTTACTCGTATTACTTTGGTTAATGTAATGTCACGATTTAATCGGAGCTATGTGGCATACTATTGGATTTGCTTATCATGTCAGGGTTTTTAAGGAAGGTGTTGGATTTGCCTGACACCTTACATGGTGACAGCTGTAGCAAATTCATAGGGCGTAGCGGCTCAGCGGTAGCAGTTAATTGCAGGTGGCCGCATTTAGGGCGGGCAGAAACCTGCCAGCCATCTGGCCGTGTTCTCCGCCTCCTGGTTGTTCCTCCGGCTTCGGCGCGACAAGCTGAGGATGCGGCGCGCGGCTCGGGATCAGCTATGCAGATCCGCGATAAGCCAGCCGCGGCCAACGAGGACGCCCTAAGCTCCAGAGCAGAGCCCGACCTGTGGACCGAAACCCGCACCGGGTTATCTACCGCTGCGCTCGCCCAGAAGGATAATTCTGTGAGCGTGGTAGCTACTCTACCTACTGCGCTGCGGGTCGTCGTTAATCTCGCAGCTTAGCTTACAAATCGGCTAGCTTTAAACTTAGGAAAAACACACGGAATGAACTGTTACAGTAGTAAGTTCGAGCAACACGGAAACGGACGCCGCAGCGTCTGTGAAGGGAGAAATAACAACGGGCGTTCCACAGGGTTCGATTTTGGAGCAATTGCTGTTCTTGCTCTGTGTCAACATTTTAAAATTTCGTTTGAAGCAGTCTCTTTTGCAAATGATACGATGCTTTATCATCAAACAAAGAAGAAACGAGTAGTAAATGACGGTTTTATGAACTGGCTTTTCTGGGAGGAATGTAAACAAGTTAATTTACGTGATACTCCAGGATATGCATCAAAATATTACATGCTATTAATTCAGAAATATTCCGGTTTAAAGATTATTTTCTGGGTATCCAAAACTGACGTAAGACAATAACCATGATGAGGAGTGTAAATGGGAAATGAAAGAATTATCCTATTACAGAAGCAAAACCTATGCTTGAATGACTGAGCAAGAAGTACATAAGAAAAAGACTAGCACAGACAAAGCGAATATTCCTCACCAAAATAAATCCAGTAGTGCCAAATAAGTTCTGGGTAGTAAATGAAATTTGACATTGTTAAACTGGAGCACACGATATGTTTTGAAGAAGACTATTTCCAATCTCCTTGATCGCATTTGGTATACTTAATTCAGTGAATTGGTTTCGACTGTTATAAATCGTTAGAACTAAAAGTCCGAAAACGAAGAAGTGTAAAATTTCCATTAAATATTAAAGGCTATATAAATATTAAATGCCCATCAGAGCCTTGACCAATACAGATCCTATTTTTAGTTAAATTAAGGTAAATTTCGTGTGGCACTGTGTTCAGGAATATCCCACAGCATGGGTTCAGCCTGGTAGTGGGAGAGAATGATCTTCATCTGCACACAGTGGCCCTGTCCCTGTGAATAAGGAGAGCTCGCTCGTATTTGTATTTGCACACTGTAGGTGAGTATAGCGGCTAGGTGTACACTGTAGAGATTGTGTAGTTGATGACGACGATAAGGGAAGGGAATTGGTGATACTCAGTGCTGCCGAGCATAACGTCACCATCCGATGGACGGCTCACCACCAACAGTGTCGCGTGCCCCAACTACATCAGACTTTTCAGAGACGTTTATACTTCAATCCAGGACATTGGCTCAAATTCTGTGATCAGAATATGCCACCAACACTTCTCCCTTTGCTGGCCACATACTGGCAGAAAAAATTTCACCCACTAACAGGATTCGAAGTGGCAGCGTCGAGCGCCGTGACAGACGTGAGTTAGCACCCTCAGCTAGGAAGGTAGGTTCACAATTCTAAGTCACCTATACACCTTCCTTTACGTGTATTTATCTAAAGTGTACGTATGTAAGGTATCACACGGAATATACGACAGCTACCAAAAATAAGACAAAGAAACAACTATTGAATATCTTGTAGTGCCCTGACATGCAACGCTCCACGTAATATATCAATGCACACAAACACGATCAACATACATAAACACAAAACATTTCAGATAAGAATAGCTCTAGGTTCTAGCGAGAGCTTCTCACCTGAAATAGGTAAAAATAGGCCATTATCAACCAACAAGTTACTTAGACTATGTTACACATTCAAATATAGTATATCATTTCCTACTAGATATCTCAACTTATTTTCACCACACTTATTGCATCACTTTTGTTTTCTTTGACATTACCATTACATAAATTTTATTCTCCTCAAATTGGCAGAAACAAATTATATAGAACCACTTTAACAATTGTTAAGCATCCCATCGTCTATAACCTTAAAGAAATTTTTATATATTATGTTCTTTACCTTATTTAAATGTTCAAATGTGTGTGAATTCCTAAGGGATCAAACTGCTGAGGTCATCGGTTCCTAGACTTACACATTACTAAAACTAACTTAACGCTAAGGACAACACTCACACCCATGCCCGAGGGAGGACTCGAACCTCCGGCGGGAGGTCTTATTTAAAAACCATTAACAATTTACACCAATAACACTGTAATATTAAAATTTTTTTGTTACATTTTAAAGCATCCGACCCACCTTACATTTCCATGCGGTGGATTACTCTGTACTTTTGATGGAATGAATACATCTTCCAATAGGGCATCGTTCTATGGGTTGCGATCCAGCAAACAACTTTTTAGGTGCAATTTGCATCCATTTCCCGCGCTAAATGTCGCACCAACCTCCAGTCCATACTGTCATACTTACATCACCCACTGCAACCTGTCCTCTTACCGAGTTTGTGGTGAACTCGAGAAATTGTGTAGAGCGGCCCATGCACGGTTTCTGCGTCGTCTGCTCGTTGTCGACTGCGTGGCCGACGCCGCGATACCTCGGTGTCGGAAGCCGGAAGTTAGCGGTGGCTGGAAGAGCCCCCAGGTCCTCCCGCCACCACGCTGCCTCACTGATCGCCGCTTCACTCCTCCTCAATTTCTCAGATCAGCCGTTCTCCGAAATTTTCTCGCGGCGTTGTCATTGACAGACTCAGTTTGAAATGCCGTCCAGTAACTGATCGCCGTTTCATTACGACGCCTCTCCATGCCGCGTGGAGATTCCCTATCTAGTGTGGGTCGCTGTGTGATTCTGGGAATTAGCGCCTTGCTAAAGATATCACCAGCTTTGGTGGAACATCATTCCGATGTTTTTCTGCATTCCGAAGTTGTTGTGAGAGTAGGAACACGACACTTCTCTGTACCCGCTTCCTGTGCATGAGCCCTGGACAAATTTATATTTGGGCTTCACCTCAGAGTCTGCTGACATCCATGGTTTATAAGGAGTGTTCTTACTGTCCCGAAAACCTGTTTTTAAGAAGGTTGTCTTCTTCCACACGCGAATTCTTTGCTCTTTGTATGCTCTCCTCCCAGTGTCTGGAGAGCCTGAATTGCCGACACATTCTTGCTTTCTAAGGCAGGTAACACGACTGTTTTCGGGCCTGAAGAATTCACATGCTTGACCTTCCGTCCTAATGGCTGCAGGGATCCATCAGTTTTTTGAACGCTTCTTAGTGTCCGTCAGGCTCTTTGCTACGTGTCCGTTCTTAAGTGAGGCGAGAGCGTACGCCCAGCTTCCTCCACCGTGCTTGCAGAATGGCTCCAGTGGTAACTTTCCGGACGCTCGCATGGAGTCCGATGGGCTTTCACCTAGGCTGCTGGTCGTGTTAGTCAGCGAAGGTGGCGCCCGACGGAGGTAGCTCAGAGATTGTGATGACTATTAAGCTTTTGATATGGGAGATTTGGAGTCATGGCAAAGTGATCCATCAATGTTCACTTGGCCCATTGCGCGCGTGCACACACACACACACACACACACACACACACACACACACACACACACACACTTCGAAAAGAAAACAAATATCTTCACTTCCAAGTTGTAGCACTGACTTCTTTCTCACTAACGTGGAATTTTGAGGTGGGAATACATTTTCAGTTGTGCCCAGAAAACAAATATCTTCACTCCCAAGTTGTAGCACTGACTTCTTTCTCACTAACGTGGAATTTTGAGGTGGGAATACATTTTCAGTTATGCCCTACCATTTCAAACCCTGCCGACCATTTACTCAAATGTTTGCCCTTGATATAAAGAAACAAGTCTTGTAGAATTAAATGTGATCATAACCAGTAAACAGTACATGAGGAACCCAAATTACATTGAAAGTGGTGATAATGCTACAGATGTACAAAAAACATGTACAACATGAACTATTAATACATCTGAATATTAAACATAGGATATGTCAGGAATAAAAATGTTATAATTTGCAGGATACAGAGTTAAAACAAGTGAAAGAAAAATGAACCTTGCATCGCCATTATGTACACCAAAGAAATGTGTGTCACAGATGGTGGCATATGAAACAAACTACTTATTATTCACACATTCTTCAGAAAAGTTACCTTTAGATAGCAATAATATTTATGAAAGAGGTATATGTCAGAAACGCTGACATGGAAAATACACAAGACACTTTGAATTAAGGAGTGTGGCACAAAATTTTGCTTTACACTGCAATAATGTTTATGAAGGAGTTTTATAAAATGGATACAAAATGAGTGTCAGTTCAAAGATTTGGTCACGTAAAATAATAAACTTTTTGCTGACATATTGTACTGCCATATTGTACTCCACTTGTTTCGATCTTGTACATCTTCTTCCTTTGCTCCAAGCTTTCTCACTGTTAATCGTACATTTTCGCTCCAGGTCATCATAGGGCATCCTCTTCACTAATTTCTCACTGGTTCCCATGCCAGGATAATTTTCGGTATTCTGCCTTCCTCCATTCTTCTGACATGCCTGAGCCGTTGTAACTTCCTTCCATCCATAACGTCATGTATTCTTCCTCTTACTTCTATTCTATACTATTTCGTCGTTTCTTATTTTCTCTTTTCTAGAAGTTCTTGATGATCTTCTCATCTATTACAACTGCTTGCTGTTTTTGTTATGTGTCTCATTATAGTCCATGTTTCCACTCCACACATAACTATGCTCCCTAGTATTAATATATATACGATTCTTTCAGTTCGGTTTGCTACATTTCTGCTCCATAAGACTGAGTCGAGCATCCCAATGACCTTCCTTCCATTGATAATTCTTTTACTAATTTGTACCTCTGATTTTCCCGCCATCTCTAAAATGGACCCCAGGAAAGTATTGACCTTTTTAATTCTCTTTTCCTCTATATACACTCCTGGAAATTGAAATAAGAACACCGTGAATTCATTGTCCCAAGAATGGGAAACTTTATTGACACATTCCTGGGGTCAGATACATCACATGATCACACTGACAGAACCACAGGCACATAGACACAGGCAACAGAGCATGCACAATGTCGGCACTAGTACAGTGTATATCCACCATTCGCAGCAATGCAGGCTGCTATTCTCCCATGGAGACGATCGTAGAGATGCTGGATGTAGTCCTGTGGAACGGCTTGCCATGCCATTTCCACCTGGCGCCTCAGTTGGACCAGCGTTCGTGCTCGACGTGCAGACCGCGTGAGACGACGCTTCATCCAGTCCCAAACATGCTCAATGGGGGACAGATCCGGAGATCTTGCTGGCCAGGGTAGTTGACTTACACCTTCTAGAGCACGTTGGGTGGCACGGGATACATGCGGACGTGCATTGTCCTGTTGGAACAGCAAGTTCCCTTGCCGGTCTAGGAATGGTAGAACGATGGGTTCGATGACGGTTTGGATGTACCGTGCACTATTCAGTGTCCCCTCGACGATCACCAGAGGTGTACGGCCAGTGTAGGAGATCGCTCCCCATACCATGACGCCGGGTATTGGCCCTGTGTGCCTCGGTCGTATGCAGTCCTGATTGTGGCGCTCACCTGCACGGCGCCAAACACGCATACGACCATCATTGGCACCAAGGCAGAAGCGACTCTCATCGCTGAAGACGACACGTCTCCATTCGTCCCTCCATTCACGCCTGTCGCGACACCACTGGAGGCGGGCTGCACGATGTTGGGGCGTGAGCGGAAGACGGCCTAACGGTGTGCGGGACCGTAGCCCAGCTTCATGGAGACGGTTGCGAATGGTCCTCGCCGATACCCCAGGAGCAACATGTCCCTAATTTGCTGGGAAGTGGCGGTGCGGTCCCCTACGGCACTGCGTAGGATCCTACGGTCTTGGCGTGCATCCGTGCGTCGCTGCGGTCCGGTCCCAGGTCGACGGGCACGTGCACCTTCCGCCGACCACTGGCGACAACATCGATGTACTGTGGAGACTTCACGCCCCACGTGTTGAGCAATTCGGCGGTACGTCCACCCGGCCTCCCGCATGCCCACTATACGCCCTCGCTCAAAGTCCGTCAACTGCACATACGGTTCACGTCCACGCTGTCGCGGCATGCTACCAGTGTTAAAGACTGCGATGGAGCTCCGTATGCCACGGCAATCTGGCTGACACTGACGGCGGCGGTGCACAAATGCTGCGCAGCTAGCGCCATTCGACGGCCAACACCGCGGTTCCTGGTGTGTCCGCTGTTCCGTGCGTGTGATCATTGCTTGTACAGCCCTCTCGCAGTGTCCGGAGCAAGTATGGTGGGTCTGACACACCGGTGTCAATGTGTTCTTTTTTCCATTTCCAGGAGTGTATAATTCATCTGGGGCATTGCGAGGTATTCTGTTTTCTGATTATTAATCTTTAATCCCCACTTTTGTATTCCATTGCTAACTCAAAGAATGTTCAAATGTATCTGAAATCTTATGGGACCTAAACTGCTACGGTCATCAGTCCCTAACCTGACACACTACATAACCTAAATTATTCTAAGGAGAAACACACACGCCCATGCCCGAAGGAGGACTCGAACCTCCGCCGGGACCAGCCGCACAGTCCATGACTGCAGCGCCCTAGACCGCTTGGCTAATCCCGCGCCGCTCCATTGCTACCTAATTACATATATAATTTACATGCTAACAGTCTTTTGCTATAACTACTTTATCATCAGAAAATAGTAGATGAATAAACTCCATCTTTCATTTCTATCCCCTTTCTTTAATACATCCTAGCTTCGTTTCCTTGGGTATTTAATCTGCAGGTAACATTTTATTGAATAACCGTGTTATTACTGTCACAGTTTTATCACCATATTATTTTTAGAACTCCAGTCTGATACTGCCTGGTCCAGGTGGCTTACCGTTCTTCCCTGTTGCCGCGTGGAGCGGCCGTGCGGTTTGAGGTACCATGTCTCGGATTATGCGGCTCCTCCTGCCGGAGGTTCGAGTCCTCCCTCGGACGTGTGTGTGTGTGTGTGTGTGTGTGTGTGTGTGTGTGTGTTTGTTTTGTTCTTAGCATAAGTTAGGTTAAAAGTAGTGTGAAAGTCTAGGGACTGATGACCTAAGCAGTTTGGTCCCTCAGTAAATCAGACACATTTGAACACTTCCTTCCCTGTTCTTAATACATTACTCACCTGACTTTCTAAAATTTGGATCTCTTCTCTTCCTGTTCTTTTCATTCCACTGCTCCTTCCTCCAGGTATTTTAACTATCCTCTTTTAGTAACTTCTGGAAATATTTTTCCCATTCCTTTGCTATTATCTGTTGATGATTGGCTTTGGCTTTCGTCTCTTGTCGAAGTCCTCTTAATACTCACGACGCTTCTTTCGCTCTTCCAAATCCTAGTTTGCTACTGACATTGGCACATATCGTTTCCCATGCTTCGTTCTCTGCTATCATTTTTCTCAACCTTTCATTCTTCTTCTCCTTGTATATTGTTCTTCTTGCTTCCGATTTATCATTCAACCACTAATTCAATGCGTTCCTCTTTTCTTTAATTGTCAAGTATTTCCTTGGGCCCTCATTCTGATGCACAGCTATTGTTGTTTCCTCCAATGTCCAGCAGTATTGTTACTATATATATAATGTTGGTTTTTATGTATTCAATTATTTCCCCTCTACTTCTCTCTCTCCCCCCCCCCCCCCCCCCCCCGTACTCTTTTTCCTGTACTTCCTTCAAGTGATTCTTGTAATGTCCTTTCCATTCTGGCTGCAAAGAATGTTCGTACACTTCACCTTATGGACTGTCATGTCAGTATTGAAGTGTAGGTGTTGAGCTTTCTCAGAACAATTTGTTTTAGTGTTGTTAGTATCATTCCTTGCACTCTTCCATGGTCAAAAAACTCTTCCTTTTTACTAGATAATGGTCTGATCCACACAGGGCTCCTCTATAAGAGCGAACATCTGCTGTCTTGAAATTACTTGTCTGTCTGATGGTAATGTAATATATTAATGCACGAAGTTCCCGGTATTCTGTTGCCAAGCCTATTCTGTTGCCAAGTTTAATTATGAATATCTTCGTTTTTAAAAAATGTGTTGATATTTTTCAGATCTAAGTGTTCACAAATTTGCCGGCCTGAGTGGCCGAACGGTTCTAGGCGCTACGGTCGCAGGTTCGAATCCTGCCTTGGGCATGGATGTGTGTGGTATCCTTAGGTTAGTTAGGTTTAAGTAGTTCTAAGCTCTACGGGACTGATGACCTCAGCTGTTAAGTGCCATAGTGCTCAGAGCCATTTGAACCATTTTTTGTTCACAAATTCCAATCAATCGTTTTCCACTCTCATTATATTCTGTCTCTCCACGTTCTCCCAGTATCGTACGTGATTCTCTGAGTGCTCTTCCCTTGATAATCAGTACCTTCCTCCTCTGGACGTTCTCTATAGTCTCCCTAAGGATCGTCCAGCAGATACTTTTCTGAGTGATCTTAACCTACCCTTAAATTCTACCATGTAACATAATCGTAACATGCTTCACTCCACGTTGGATGCAACTACTCTTCAAAGATACGTCTTCTGCGCCGACTGCTAGGTGGTTCTGGCATGTCTCTGTACGCTGAAACAGAAAAATCATCACAGTGTTTGGGTGGCTTCCACCCTTCACGCTAGCGTCATTACACTGAACACATCGCACGGTAATACGAAAAAACATGAATCCGTTACAATGTATTAGAATTAATGATACACAACAAACAAACAAACAAAATTGGCGTACGTTGAAATGATAATGCTCTTGTGGGGAGCTGCATGATAATCACGCGGTACGGAAGTCGAATGCCGGCGGCTCCTCTCGGCCTCGCGTTAAGGACGAGGAAGAGGAGATTAGTGTCTATCGTCCCGTCGACAACAGGGTCATTAGAGACGTAGCACGAGTTCGGATTAGGAAGGGATGGAAGAAGAAAATAGGCCTCACCCTTTCGAAAGAATCATCCCGCCATGTGCCTTAACGCGGCCCACAGTATGCAGGCACACAAACGCGATCACCATGCCCCTCTTCACATACACACCAAGTGTCCCACAGTCCAGGCACACCAGAAATGGCAATCTGAGCGCTATAAATACGTATCAACTACTGCAACAGAAAGTCTATTCTTAAAATACAACATGTTGTTAACAGTCATCTAGAATTTTCTACACAAATACCGCCATACCCTAATTTATTTGAGCCACATTCTGCACTCAAGCTGCGGGCGTTAAATACCGCAACCTCTCGGCGTCATAAATAGCGTAAAGATATCGGTGTTGTCTGCAGTTTCCCCTGCTTCCGAAAGCGACGCATGGAAAAACCTGTTGTCCTCCAAAAAACGTCCGAGTTTTGCATATTTTTCGACCGTGGTGGGAACGACATCGTCTTCCACTACTGGCGTGTGGGCGTATAGTATACTTCTAGTTTCGTTACAAATTTCACAGTGCTCCTCAGCCACTCTGCAACCGCTTTCATAATCCACACTCCACATGGGCTTCTTTGTTGCTGTGGGGGCTTCAACGTTTTTCATTGTCTGGGCGAGCTTGTCACCACGGCGTTTCACTGTGATCCCTCTCGGCACGATATTATGCTCCTTTACGAGTATGTCTTCCGTGCTCGCATGTGCGGCTTCGGGTGTCACGGGAGCGCGCCCATTGAAGGCCTCTGGCTGTCTAAATGGATGTGCGGACATTTGCCACGGCGGACATTTGCCAGGGTTTTCCCTGCTCCGTAGGGTTGGGTCCCTTGTCTCCCCCTCCTCCTCCACCCATCGCTTACTGAGCCTTTCCGCTGCTTTACTTAACATGGAACCAGCATCTTTTTGGATTTTCCGCCACATTTCTAGAGACAGTTTCGTTGCGGAAGCTATTAAATGCATCTCACATTGAAATTCGCACCAAATTTCGAGCCTCAGTAAAACTTCGCCAATCTTGGCGATTTTGTGTTCATGTAAATTATACTTGCCTTTTTCGGTGCTCCTGCAGCAGCTTTCTGTCGTGTTTTGTGTACCATGGTGGATCAGTTACGTCTCTTATTAATTTATGTGGTATGAATCTCTCGAGTGCTGTTGATACTATTTCTTTGAACTTAAGCCACAATGGTCTTCACTTACATAGTTTGGAAGGATTGGAGACCGTCTCTTAGAAAGACGTCAACCGAATTTTTAGTTGCTTTTATAAATAGATATACTTTGCATTTAGTTTTGGTGAATTTCTTTGTTACGGAACTGAGCCTCGTTATGAATGTAATCCCCGTATCCGTCGCGATGCTCAGGATTATTTGTGGCTAAGAGGTCAAGTGTAAGTTCGTAACCATTTGCAATTTGAATGGCCTCGTGAACTAATTGTTCAAAATAATTTTAAAAAAAGCGCTTAGAACAACTACGAAATTTTTCGTCTATCTACAATAGAGTCTGAAAATGTATTTTTGTCAACATACGGAAGGTAGATTGAAGTCACTGCCAACTATAATTGTATCAGTAGGGTACCTATTTGTGAGGAGGTTCGAGTTTTCTTTGAACTGTTCAGCAACTGTTTCATCTGAGGCCATGGGTCGGTAAAAGGAGCCAGTTATTAATTTATTCCGGTTGTCGAATATAACCTCTGCCCATACTAAGTCACAGGAACTACCTGCTTCAATGTCGCTTGCGAGCTTAAACATACATTACATTATTTTTCCTTAAGCTGTGCATCTCGTTTCTGTTGTAATGCAGATCATTGCAATTACGGATTTTCCCTCCGAAACCTAGGATGCTTTCTCTGTGACCCTGTAAATACCAGAGATAAACAATGTAGAACAACAACGTACGTTACAAGCATAACACTCTGTATTACTTCATTTCCTTATTTCTAACATTTTAAAATTGTACGTCGACTGTAGATGACATGTCAGTCATAGATGTTCTTATCTCTATTTAGTGAACGTATTTTCAGTCATGTTTTGAACTTTGTCCCGCTACACTTTATTAAACATACCCATTCCCAATTCTTCTTTCCTGTTTGTCTTTTGGGCATGCAGTTATAGTAATTAAAGCAGACACAAATGCAGTGATCAAAAAGAAATGATTAGTGTACATTCGCATTCTCTTTACATCGTTCCCTTTTTGTTCCTCCCATGGCGATGGACTGTTTCTATCGCAATCAGTAAGCGTGAAGGGAAGCAGACAGGGATCTATATTTGTACTTGGCAGAATTAATTACATACTGACATTGCTTTCGTTTCCCAAAAGTTACAAATATTTCCATTTCGGAAAATAAGCTCTGTATTTGGCCAAGATGTCGAAGAAGAAGGTCCCTTACGTACTGGTTGTATCGAGTAAGATGTGGAGTCGGCGGTTTGAAAGCGGACAGAAGTAGTACGAGGAAGGGCGTCCCTTATCTCTGGGATCGCTACCTGGCGAAGGGGCAAGTGTGGCAAATGTCCGGCGTGGCGAATGCCCGGCATTTGTCTAAATGGTATGGTCTCTAACCCGCTGACAGTCACATGATGTGGTCGGGCGGGCTTTCTCCTGGGCCTCTGGCGGTGTGAGACGGTGAAGGTGGCCCCCGCAGGAGGTATCACAATTTCAACACTTATCTCTCTCTTCAGTCTTTTGACTGGCTTTATGTGGCCCGCTACCAATTACAATCTCTTGATTTCAGAGTAGCACTTGCAACCTACGTCCTCAATTATTTGCTTGACGTATTCCAATCTTTGTCTTCTTCTACAGCTTTTCCCTCTACAGCTGCCTCTAGTACCATGGAAGTCAATCCCTCATGCCTTAACAGATGTCCTATAATCCTGTCCCTTCTCTTTGTCAGTGTTTTCCACTTGTTCCTTTCCTCTACGAGTCTGCGCAAAACATCCTCATTCCTTACCTTATCGGTCGAGCTAATTTTCAACATTCGCCTGTAGCAGCACAGCTCAAATGCTTCGATTCACTTCTGTGCCGATTTTCCCACTGTCCATGTTTAACTACCGTACAATGCAGCCATTATTAATTGAATGATTTCCGATTTTAGAATCCTTGTTGCACTGTTATAGCAGGCCGGTGCGCCCGAGCAGTTCTAGGCGCTTCAGTCTGGAATCGTGCGTCCGCTACGGTCGCAGGTTCGAATCCTGCCTCGGGCATGGATGTGTGTGATGTCCTGAGGTTAATTCGGTTTAAGTAGTTCTAAGTTCTAGGGGACCGATGACCACAGAAGTTAAGCCCCATAGTGCTCAGAGCCATTTGAACCATTTTGCACTGCTATATCGCGAAACTAAAAAAAGCGACGCACCGCGAAAGAATTATCAACATGGGACGCAAATGGGTAGATTTGACTTACATGTACAGAAAAACAAAACGTTAAAATTTTAGAAGATTTATTGGAGAGAAAGAACTTCACAAACCGAATAAATTAGTTACGCATTGTCCATCTCTGTCCCTTGTGCAAGCAGTTATACTGCTTGGTATAGATTGCAGACTTGTTTAATGTCCTCTTGAGGGATATAGTGTCAAATCCTGTCCAACTGGCGCTTTAGATCCTCAAAATACAGAACTGGTTGAGCCCATAATGCTCCAAACGTTCTCAGTTGAGGAAAAATCCGGTGATCTTCCTGACCAAGGCGAAGGAAAGTAGTGCAAACTCTCAAGGCGTGCGGGCGGGCACTACGTTGCTGAAATATGAGCCGAGGATGGCTTGCCACGAAAAGAAAAAAAAAAGGGGCGTAAAATATTGTCGACGCCGTGGATGAAAGCCAAAGGATCCCTGCAACGAAAAGAAATGGCACTCCAGAGTACACCCCTCTCTGTGGGGCCGTTATTGGAGCTCAAACTGAAGCGGAACCTTTTACTGATGACAATTTCACTTTAGTCAATGATTCAAGGCCGAAGGCACCCGGAGTCGTCCTGGACGGCGGTGCTACACCAACCTGAACGTCGCCGACCCTACTACCCCACAACCAGGGGTGAAGCTCTGGGGTGCCATTACTTTTCATAGCAGTACTCCTTTGGTTATCATCAGTGACATCCTTACAGGACAGCGACAGACTGACCATATTCTGCGGCCCGTTTTGTGGCCCTTCATGGTAAGCCGTAATGGGCGAGAGTTTCTACTGCCTGTCTTCGTGCTTGCTAATCCTACCTTGGCCAGAAACGTCACCGCATCTCTTCCCAGGTGAGAACGTTTGGAACATAATGAGAAGGGTCTCCAACTAGCTGGGGATTTGGACGATCTAACCCGCCAACTGTACGGAATTTACCCTCCGTGATGATGGCATGCAACAACAGTGCCAGAATTCTGGAAACATCCCCCTGGCTGTGGTTAACCCATGTCTACGCAGTATCCTTTCTTTCAGGATTGCTAGTTCTGCAAGGTTCGCAGGATACCTTATGTAAAGTTTGGAAAGTAGGAGAAGAGGTACTGCTTGTAAGTTGGCTGTTTAGGTTTTTATGTTGGTAACGCCACGTAGCACTCTATATGAAAATCACTGACTGTGTTGTGTGAAGTCTGTGGCTGGTTGGCATTGCTGGAATAGTCGCTATTGCAGCATTGGGCAGTTGGATGTGAACAGCGCTTAGCGTTGCGCACTTGGAGGCGAGCCGCCAGCAGTGGTTGATGTGGGGAGAGAGATGGCGGAGTTTTGAGAGCGGATGATCTGGACGTCTGTCCATCAGAGAGAGTAAATTTGTAAAATTGGAAATTGGATGTCATCAATATATATATATATATATATATATATATATATATATATATATATATATATATATATATATAATGACTTTCGAACACTATTAAGGTAAATACATTGTTCTCTATCAAAATCTTTCATTTGCTAACTATGCCTATCAGTAGTTAGTGCCTTCAATAGTTAGAATCTTTTATTTAGCTGGCAGCATTGACGCTCGCTGTATTGCGGTAGTTCGAGTAACGAAGATTTTTGTGAGGTAAGTTGTAAGGTGTCAGGCAAATCCAACACCTTCCATGAAAACTCTGACATAATAAGCAAATCTAGTAGCATGTCACATAGCTCCGAATAAATCGTGACATTAAGTGAACCAAAGTAATACGAGTAACGAGTGAGCAAATGGAATACCACAGACTAACACAAGAATGCCTAAATGCATGTTGTACCTTCCCACTGTGAGACCGACACAGTTCCCAGGGGAGAAACGAGAACAGAAGCCGAGAGCAGAACCGTGTTAAGCTAGAAGGCCCTACGATAAGGGACGGACTGGACACTCACATCTCCAGTCTACCTCTAAGACTACCACCCACACGTTTTAGCGTGAGACTTTCTTGCGTCTCCGTTACGTCAAGAACCACCCCCCAGCCCCTGTTCAAAGCTAGAGCTCTCCAAAAAAAAAAAAAAAAATAATAAAATAAACAGTATAGATCTTACGATAACACAAAAAGGGCCACTACCACCCGCAAGTTTTAGTGTGAGACTTTTTCGCGTGTCTCTTACATTAGGACCAGCCCCCAGCCTATGTTAAAAGATAGAGCCGTCCAGAAGAACACTATAGATCTCATGATAAGGCTGAAAGGACCACATCAGCTACAGGTTTTAGCGTGTGACTTTTTCGCGTCTCTGTTACGTTGCAAACTTTAAAAACATTGCCCCACCACGAAAAGTATAACGTTTCTCATTGGATAGACAGAACTTTTCTAGGCGGAGCTTAAGGTTAACATTGAGACCCTGATTGGTCAGATGAAAACACAGCCAGATAGTTTTTTTTAAAAACCAACATCGGTAAATTGTAGTAAGGAGAAGTTAGGTGAGAGTTGCTTCCGAGATGGCGAGGTGAGCGGAGCTGTGCTGCCCGCCGCTGCCCTGACGCTGCCTGAACACCGACAAGGTAATGAACGCAAACGATGCCGCATTTTTGAGCGCATAAGGCTTCACTCAGAACTGCAGAAGTCTCATCTGTTACACCCCCTTTTTTGCGTAATACTAGTGTCGATCGTTAATTAAAACTCATGGTGTTCACATTTGCCACTTGAAGAACAGATCTGAAACGCGATGATTTTTTTATATATAATTATTGAGAAGCCACATCAGCCACTGTAATTTACGACAAGTTAGATAAGTAATTAAAGATAATTGAGGGTCACTTTAGACAATTTTTATAGTTTTCTGTTTGGTGAAACTTAAATTAAACCTAGGTTATAGATGTGATATGGCATAGGTGATCCTTCGATCGATTGTAGAACTTGGAAACCCATTCAAGGAATATTCGTTCACATTTTTGTTGAACGCTGTTGGTTTTTACCATCCTGTATTAAAACATCACCTTTTATCAATAGTGCAATTTATGAACAATGTTTTGTGAGTAGAATAAAATTTCCAATGGTAAACTTAACTGATTTTTCGACGGTATTTTACCAGCTAACTAAAAATAAGAAAGCTTTGAACCATTTCCACTAAATTTAGTTAGTATTAAGATTCTTTTACAGGGAGTGCAGTGGAGCTGACGCTGAGATCATTAAGTATTTGGTTATATCATCGCTAGTCTCACTGAACTCTTCTGAATTCTACATGTCATGTGTGGTCTGGCGTCTCCTTACCAGCAACAGGTCCCAGGTTCAAACTAGTCAATTCCCTCAAAAACACGCTCAGAGCGTCGTTGAGCGAAAGTGGTAGGGGGACACGATACAGAACAGACACCACCATGAATGTTTAGAAAGTGATTCACGAAAGTTATAGGTTATTGTTAGTCAGGACCACTCTTTTTTAGGGATTATTGAAAGTCAGATTGCGTTGCGCTAAAAATATTGTGTATCAGTTTAGCGTTGATTAGGATAAGTAAAGAGCGAAATTGATTACTTTCAGTTCTGCTCAGCTGTTCGAAAATCAAATAACGTGAGAGGTTTATTAGCACAGTAATTCATAAATTTTTCTAAGGCGACGTTTCATGGTTAGAAGTGAAGCTGTGAGGACAGAGCGTGAGTCGTGCTTGGGTATCTCTGTTGGTAGAGCACTTGCCAGCGAAAGGCCAAGGTCCCGAGTTCGAGTCTCGGTCCGGCACATAGTTTTAATCTGCCAGGAAGTTTCAACTTTATAGTAGCCAGCTGCGCTAGGTTTCACGGTTGATCCATGTCGCGAACAGCCCAATGGAGGTGGTCCTACACAATAGTTATTGGGTTTAAATCCGGGGAATTTTGTGTCCAGGAGAGTACGGTAAACTCGTCATGATGCTCTGTGTACCGTACAAGTATGCTGCGAGCTGTGTGACCCATTACACCATTCTGCCGGTAGAAACCTTCGTACCAAGGAAATGCCACATGCGTGTAAGGTGGACGTGGTGTCCAAGAATATTCTGTTGATCCATTGTAGCTGCCGGCCGCGGTGGTTTAGCGGTTCAGGCGCTCAGTCCGGAACCGCGCGACTGCTACGGTCGCAGGTTCGAATCCTGCCTCGGGCATGGATGTGTATGATGTCCTTAGGTTAGTTAGGTTTAAGTAGTTCTAAGTCTAGGGGACTGATGACCACAGATGTTAAGTCCCATAGTGCTCAGAGCCATTTTTTTCCATTGTAGCTACGAGAATGACGAGATCATCCAGGCAATGCCATGGTGACATCCTCCAGACAATAACGCCCTCTTCTTCGGTCTGAACCCTTCCGACGATTGTTGTACAATGTTTGCTTCAAGACATTTCACGCCAACAGCCATTTGTCCGATGGAGTGTAAAATGGGATTCACCTGAAAAGGCCTCCTGTCACCACTCATTGGACGTCCAGATGCGGTAATGAGGTTCAAATTCCCGCCTTCGTCGCAGATGAATAGCCGTACGCATGAGTGCATGACTCAGGCACCTGCTGCAGAGACCCATACACAGCAACCCTCACTGAACTATCCTTAAGGTTACACTGCTGGCATGCGCTTGGATCATCTGGGCGGACAGTTGGTCAATAATTGCACGTCTTTTCGAATGTAGACTTCTCCACAGCCATCCTTACCCCGTCATCTCGTCTATCACCCGTGCTGCACCGCAGTTGCCTCCTCGCCAGTTTTCGATAGTGCATTATTGCTTAAACCATGGCGCCACACGAACAGTTTACAAGCTTATGCACTTCTGAAATGCTTTCACTTTAGGCCCAAAAGCGACTGATCATACCATTTGGGCGTCAGATAAATCATCCAATTTCCGCATTACGACAACGTCTGAACTGTTTTCCACGTCCTCTACCCCCGCCGCCCCCCCCCCCCCCCTCGACCCCCCCTTCCCTACGGGCTCACGGTCACGCGTCTTATACATTTCACATACTCTCTGCAGTGTTAGTGCTGAGACCTGTCATCTGTGAGAGATTATTGTGCGTTGCGCGTTGAGGTCGAACATAGGAGGCGGTCATTTTAATGTAACTGGATCGTATATTTTTTTAAGCACATGATGTAGTTCGCAGTAAATTAACTTGGCCAGCCGAGGTGGCCGAGCGGTTCTAGGAGCTATAGTCTGGAACCGCACGACCGCTACGGTCGCAGGTTCGAATCTTGCTTCCGGCATGGATGTGTGTGATGGCCTTAGGTTAGTTAGGTTTAAGTAGTTCTAAGTTCTAGTTGTCTGATGACCTCAGAAGTTCAACCCCATAGTGCTCAGAGCCATTTAGAGCCAAATTAACTTGTTCGGAAACGGCAATAAAAAAGTGACGTTTGAGGAGCACCTGAGCTCGCAAAAATCTGGTATCGATCTGTAAACAGCTATCAACATATCTTCATTAAATTAAAACATTTCCGTCCATGGATGTGCAGAACCGATAGAGGTGCTGAAAGTACCCTCCGCCATACACCGTCAGGTGGCTTGCGGAGTATGGATGCAGATGTAGATGTAGAACATGTGTCACTGGATATACCCATAGGAGGGATATTCATCTCATTTAATGTTCATAATATTATTGCCGGTATTGATCAGTATTTTAGTTCTCTTGTTTCTAACTTTTTTTTACGCTACACATCCTGCATCGATATGTATTTCCGTAACACAATTAAAAAGTAAAATTATATTCCACGATAAACGACGATTAAGAACAGCGGCAAACCACAAAATAGCTTACAGCAGAAAAAAATACTAAATCTACACAACACACTGAAAAGCGAAATAAACTGCTACACCTGCATAATATCGAGTAGGACCCGTCTGATGACGCAGAAGTGCCGCAATACGACGTGGCATGCACTCGAATAATGTCTGCAGTAGTGCTGGAGGGAACTGACACCATGAATCGTGCAGGGCTGTCCATAAATCCGTAAGAGTACGAGGGGGTGAGACCTCTTCTGAACAGCACGTTGCAAGGCATCCCAAATGTGCTCAATAATGTTCATGTCGTGGGAGTTTGGGGGGCAGCGGAAATGTTTAAACTGAGAAGAGTGTTCCTGGAGCCATACTGTAGCAATTCTGGACGTGTGGGGTGTCACATCCTCCTGCTGGAATTGCGCAACTCCGCCGGAATAGACAACGAACATGAGGAGGAAAAGGAGATTAGTGTTTAACGACCAGTCGACAACGAGGTCATTAGGGACGGAGCGCAAGCTCGGGTTATGGAAGGACGGGAAAGGAAATCGGCCGTGCCCTCTCAAAGGACCATCCCGGCATTTGCCTGAAAGGATTTAGGGAAATCACGGAAAACCTAAATCAGGATGGCCAGAGGCGGGACTGAACCGTCGTCCTCCCGAATGCGAGTCCGGTGTGCTAACCACTGCGCCACTTCGCTCGGTGAACATGAATGGATGCAGCTGATCAGTCAGGATACTTACCTACGTGTCGCCTATTAGAGTCGTATCTGGACGAATCAGGGATCCCACATCACTCCAGCTGTAGACGCTCCACATGATTGCAGAGCCTCCACCAGCTTGAACAGTCCCCTGCTCACATGTAGGGTCCATGGATTCATGAGGTTGTCTCGATAACCCGTACACGTCCATCTGCTCGATACAATTTGAAACGAGACTCATCCGACCAGACGACAGGTCTCCAGTCATCAATAATCCAATGCTCCGGTTAGCGGGCCCATGCGAGGCGTAAAGCTTTGCGTCGTGCAGTCACTAAGTTTACACGAGTTGGGCTTCGGCTCTGAAAGTCTATATCGATGACGTTTCGTTGAATGTTCCCAAGCTGACACTTGTTGATGGCCCAGCATTGAAATCTGCAGGAGTTTGGAAGGGTTGCGCTTTGTCGCGTTGAACAATTCCGTTCATTCGACGCTGGCCCCGTTCTTGCAGGGTCTTTTCCCGGCCGCAGCGATGTCGGAGTCTGATGTTGTACCGGAGACATGATGTTCACGGTACACTCGTGAAATGGTCGTACGAAAATCGCAACTTCATCGCTACCTTGGAGATGCTGTGTCCCATCGCTCGTGTGCCGACTATAATACCATGTTCAAAATCACATAAATCTTCGTAACTTGCCATTCTAGCAGTAGTAACTAATGTAACTATCCTGTTGGATTTTTTACGGAGATGATAGATAAACTCCAATGGAAGACTCTGCAGGAGAGTCGCTCAAGAGCTTGGTACGGGCTTTTGTTGAAGTTTCGAGAACATGCCTTCACCGAAGAGTCAAGCAGTATATTGCTCCCTCCTACGTATATCTCGCGAAGAGACCATAAGGATAAAATCAGAGAGATTAGAGCCCACGCAGAGGCATACCGACAATCCTTCTTTCCACGAACAATACGAGACTGGAATAGAAGGGAGAACCGATAGGTACTCAAGGTACCCTCCGCCACACACCGTCAGGTGGCTTGTATGGATGTAGATGTAGAACTACTGCGACCGACACTTGTTGTCTTGTACAGACATTGCAGTTGCACGTTCTGCCTGTTTACGTACAAATGGTTCAAATGGCTCTGAGCACTATGGGATTTAACTTCTGAGGTCATCAGTCCCCTAGAACTTAGAACTACTTAAACCTAACTAACCTAAGGACATCACACACATCCATGCCATAGGCAGGATTCGAACCTGCGACCGTAGCGGTCTCGCGGCTCCAGACTGTAGCGTCTAGTACCGCTCGGCCACTCCGACCGGCTTTACATATGTCTGTAAATGAATACGCAATCCTATACCAGTTTCTTTGGAGCTTCAGTGTAAGTGAAATGGATACATGACATTGTAAAGAGTACGCGACTACAGCAGCAGTCGGGATTTTATTACATATACAGTCACCAGTTACTCACAGATGCAATATAGACGTCTGTTCCAACCCAATGTAAGTATACATTTAAACTGACCTTTGTGTACAACTTTTGTAAACACAAGTAGGAAAAACATTCAAATGTGTGTGAAATCTTATGGGACTTAACTGCTAAGGACACAATCCCTAAGCTTACACACTACCTAAATTATCCTAAGGACAAACACACACACCCATACCCGATGGAGGACTCGAACCTCCGCCGGGATCAGTTGGACAGTCAATGACTGCAGCCCCAGACCGCTTGGCTAATTCCGCGCGGCAAACACAAGTAGATTCACCAAATGTAGCATCTATCGGTTTACTTCAAAATGACATTGTAGCCGAAACAACCTTGTACTAAAGAACAAACATTGCTGACTGAACTATTGGAGGTTAACTAGAATTTCTTAATAAAACTGCTGAAAACTAATTATGATGTTGGGCTACTCCGAGGCGAAGAAGCTGACAAAACAAAGTAAGTCCTGGCGGCTCTTATCGAACGAAGTTGGAAAATAAGCCCTGATTCCCAACAGTGTTTCGATGTTTTATTGAAACTGTATGATGTGGTACGCACTTGGACCGAGACTCACTGTGCTGAATTAACGCTTTCAGGTGTTCTCATTTTTGCGATTTCCCCCCTCGTTCCGCGTGCACCACTGTGCTGGTGACACTCCTGTGGAGTCGCCTTCACGCCTGCGGGCAGCTTTTCTGCCTGCACCTGAGAGGGCAGAGTCCGTCGCCCCCACCTGACACCTGGCGAACCTCGGGGTCGTCGGCAGGGCCTGCGCTAACGAAGTCGTTAAAGTGCCCGCCTGCCCTTTGTCCGGGCCCTCGCTTTGCGCCCCGCTGTCCGTTATAAAAAATAATTAATCTACTTGTTCTCGCGCTACTGTTGCTACTGCTCGCTGGCGCAGATAGAGGCCGCTGGATACAGCCCAGCTGGTGGTGGTGGGGATGGTGGTGGGATGGTGGGATGGGGGTAGGTCAGGGGGCATTGGCAGACAAATGGCCGCGCGCCATTCGTTTGTTCTCTACCCTCCGAAACTAGAGGAAAGAGCGGGAAAAAAAAAGAGTTGGAAGGAAGGAAGGGCTCAAAGGAGGGCGATGCGGAGAAGTGTAGCTTAATCGAGCGATCCAAGAGGGAGAGGAGGGGGAGGGCTCTCTCTGGGGGAAATAGGGGGTGGAGGGGTAGGCAGAGGGAAACGGATAGCGCGCTGCTCGCTCGATAATTAATAGCGGCCCTGCAGAGGCGCGTGATTAATTTGTTTTTCGGGAGCGCGGCTTTCATAGCACCGCACTTTGCGAGCCCGTCTCGTGCCTGGGCCAGTAATTGGCAGACCCGGGTTCGAGACGGGGCGAGAAGGCGATGTCCACTGGGGCGAGAAGGCGATGTCCACTGTGGCGCCCAGCATGTGACGCGCGAACCAGCTGATCGGATGGTTGCCACTTTGAGAGGGTCTGACCCACACGTAGCACAATGCACGGGGCGCAAGCCGTATCGCCGGCGTCAGCGTGAACCCAACCAGCGCTCAGCGGCCCGCAATTTACATTAAGGTATGCTATTGTAATTACGCTTACGAGCGGATAAGAGGCTGTTTACTGAGGTGTGAATTATTTTTAATAACGAATGCCAATTGAGTACAGAGCTACGCCGTAATTGTTTGTGTAGTCAAGTACAGACGGCTGCTGTGACCGAGCGGTTCTAGGCGCTGCAGTCCGGAATCGCGCGACTGCTACGGTCGCAGGTTCGAAACCTGCCTTGTGATGTCCTTAGGTTTAACTAGTTCTAAGTCTAGGGGACTGATGACCTCAGATGTTAAGTCCCTTAGTGCTTAGAGCCATTTGAACCCTTTTTTTTTTTTAAGAGATAAATATTAACTGCACAGCCGGCAGTTGTTCTAACCACAACAGACAGATAAATGAGTTACGATTTAACTTTTATACATTTCCTGAAAACAGAGAGACGAAACTAAAATGGATAAATGCTTGTAAACATTGAGAGGCACGAACATGCCTTGCTCATACTGTGGCATCAAGCAGTCAGGCCTGCAAGATGAGTGTTGTGCCAAGCGAGTGGATTCATTCTTATTTATCATGTAACATGAGCTCTAGTACTCACAATTAAGTTACAAATTATTCTCCTGTTTGAATATTACGCAACGGAAACGGAAATGGAAACGCACATCTAACTATTAGTAATTTACACAACTCTAACTGTTCATTGCGCACTGGCAATACTTTTTTTTCACATTTAACGGCTTTGATCAACACGTGGCCATCGCACTGAATATGAATGGCGCTCACATTATAAATTCTGGGTATTATGACAACATTCAATTCGAAGGAAAACAATCTTTTTCTTTTCACTCTCTTATCTATTCCGATAAATTCTACAACCTAAACACACAAATTCTATAACCTACAACAATAACACATGAGAAATTCCGCCCAGCGGGCATGGCTTTACATTGGTGATTCTCTATCTTATGGTCTCGTAATTATTTAACGCTACAGCGCACTTTCTGGATAGTATGGTGGATCTTTTGCTATATCTCACACTTCGACTCTCACACCCATCATCACGAAAATTTCCTCCAAACCGAGCGGTACAAAAAGAAACATGCATAAGAACCCACTGCCTCTGAACGTATCTTGTTACTCTCCCATTCCAACCAAACATACTTAAATTTCATGAAATAAATCACACTGGCAACATACAATACAAAGAATAGTCACAACGTTATAATCACATCACTTTCAGCTTTCCCACTTCAATTAGTATTTATCCCAGTTTCACACGACACTGCCCCACTTCGTAACTTTTCTTCCCTACTACGGACTCTGGAAGATATGTGCACGTCTTCCTGTGCAATGAAAGCCAAGTGGCGTTGCTGGATAGACGGCTGCCTAACCTTGCTTCTCTCTCAGATCATTATAGTTTGAATCAAGCCTCACGCGGAAAAATAACACGCAAAGTAATATTAAGAACATATTCATCACACACGCGAGTCCTCAACTGATACCATGGACGAGTACTTCTCTTTATCCTTTGTCTGATACCCGGAATGAGACTCTCACAGTACTCACCACGTGGAAGTACTCGTCTCTAACTTCAAGTCCTGCACACGCCATTTCTTAAATATTTCCAACTTATAGTACACACGCCAGTAATTCAGCTTAATTTAAGTGCTCCGACGTATTTCAACTTATTGCTACACGTGGTTTCATTGTGACCGTTGGTCACTTCCGAAGATTACTACGATCCCCTTAATGTTACCTGCCTGACATTTAATTCTCCCCATAAAAGTTCCTGAAATAGAGAAATTATTATTCTAAACTACTCTTAAGTATTTCACATGCATACCATGTCTCCACTCTTTTGTCTTTACGGAGCACACCTAAGACAAGTCTCACCAACACTAGATCCAGCGGCAGAGTGCTAAAACATGGCCATTCTTCTGGTGATCTCACATCTCCGTCGAGGTGGGGGAAGACCATGCTGCACATTGGTCAGACACATTTCAGGTGCTCAAAGCAAAGGTAAATTTGATCTCTTTGGTTCCACCAAAGGTGACCAAAGGACTGTCTCAAAGATGATCATATATTGCACATTCACTATCTGTGGTTAGAAGACGACCATACATTCATTCATTTCACAGATCTCACCAAATTGGGTGTAGGGATTTATTTTGTCGGAGTGCGCATGTAATCAATTAAATAAATAGTCATTCTTTCCTACACTGGTATCCGGTTTCGCTGTATTAAATGAAATTGAGTTGTTATTAGAAAAAATACGTTGTTCTGACAGAAATAACTAAGAATTTTGTACCTATTTTCAGTGTCAGGCAGTACTGTAACCTATCACCATGTAGATTCGTTTCCAGTTGAAAATACTTGTGTCTGCTCATTATATTTTACTGATACGGATTACGAAAGGGATTTTAAAAGTAAACTGTCGAAATGAAGGTTCCAACTATAAATCTGTCATCCTCCGACGCTGATTTATGGCGTAGTAATGAGCCTAATACGTCTAATGAGAGAAATATTTGGGCACAAATACGAAGCTCCTGTAGTGAAGAAGATAGTTTACAGGTAAATACTCGTACATGACCAATAAATGGAGAAATTGTTACTGGACAAAAAATTAACCATGGAAACAAACAGTGCTGTCAGTGCGACAATGCGTCCTTGTGCCACCAATAAGAAATTATGGAAACAGGAATGAAAGACCTTAGTCAAATGAATACAGATTAACAGTATCACCTGTCTCGATGTAGCGCTGGGTTACTGCACTGAAACATGTTCAAAAAGTGATTCAGGGCTTTTTTCTCTCAATTTCCAACGCTTATGAAAAAACGGTGCACTAGCCGGTCATCTGGAGATATTACAAAGGTTGCGATTTCGCAATGTCGATATTTTAAAGCGTTATCTTTTACCAGGACTTGACTGCAATGTCTTTCGTAAGAACTGTCATCAGAATTAAAGCTCTCGACAAAGGAAAAATTGCAAATGTAGAAACTTTCCAGAACAGAAAAACAAATCCTATTAAAACAAATGACATAAGAAGGGGTTTCTCCATGCCACAAGTCTTAGCGGTTGGAGCCTATGTGCGACTCTTCCCCAGAAAAGAGATTGGAGCTCTCCGGGACGTTGAAAGAGGCTGACGTCCTTCGCACAGTTTACACTATCATTTCGTCGCCAACCACAGAAACAAACAAATATAAAGCTTAATAATAATAGCAATAACAATACGCTAAAACATAGAAAATCTCAAATGTTCAAATGTGTGTGAAATCTTATGCTAATGAAACGTCCCCATAGAAAAATTGTGCAAGTCTGTGCTTAAGCTGACACACAGTATTTTTTAGCGCAACGCTATCTGACTTTTAATAATCCCTACAAAAGAATGGAACTATAACTTTCACAAATCACTTACCTCACAAAAATCTTCGTTACTCGAACTACTGCTATACAGCGAGCGCCACTACTGCCAGCTAAACAAAAGATTCTAACTACTGATAAGCATAGTTAGCAAATGAAAGATTTTAATAGAGAACAAACAATGTATTTACCTTAATAGCATCAAAGGTCATAATATATGTAGCAGTTCATGACATCCAGTCTTACAGATTTCAAAACTCCGCCATTTCTCGCCTCACATCCACAACTGCTGGCGGCTTACCTCCAGCTGCGCAACGCTACACGCTGTTAACATCTAGCTGTCCAACATTACAATGGCAGACAACAATGCAAACTAGCCACAGACTGCGCACAGCACAGCCAGTGATTTTCATACAGAGCGCTACGTGCCGTTACCAATAAGAAAACCTAACCAGCCTACTTACATAGCCTCCATGCTCCCCACAAAAAATTTTACAAATTGTTTTGGGCAGTGGTCAATAATGATTTGATAAAATTTTTCATAATTACAATAACAAAGATATCAAATTTGATACAATTTTGGTCAAAAGCTAAAATTTTCTCACAGTCCATAAAGACAGTTCTGATAGTTCATAACAGTAAAATTGCAGTGTTTTTGATACAGTCTTGAAAAAGTAGTGTTGTCCTTCGAATGGAAAGACAGTGCTTACTCTTGGCATGCAGACAGGTAAGAAGCCACAACAGAGCAAACCCACAGCAGAGTCAGTCGACGTTGAAGGATATTGGTAGGTAGGTCATCACAGAGCAGACCAACTGTAGTCCTGTTAGAGATTACGGTATTGGTGGGCCACCAGATGTGAAGACCCAGTGCAGTCCTTGGGGCCATAAAAGATGCAGTCCCACTGTTGTCCATGTAGAGACGGCCAGCAGCCATCTGTTTCGACTGTGCAGGTGCACAATCACCATCAAAGAGTTTTGTGGAGAATACAGAATGTCCATAAACCACCACTTATGCACTCACAAATTTTTTTTTAAATGTCCTTAGAACCAGCAATGCTGTTATCCAGTCCCTTGCTGAATTATTAACACAAGTGCAAACAGTATCAGTCCCTACTTCTCACATATTGTCCATATACTATGAGCAACAGAAACGTGTGCAGCGAAATGTAACTTACAAGTTACTTAATTTGATGAACTGGTGTCAATTACAATTTTATAACATAAGAATACAATAACAAAGGTACAAAATACATCATTAAAGAACATAACAATACAGATAACATTTGTAGTAATACAGGCTTTACAAAAAAAATAGAAATATACATATACATTACTGTTACAGGAATTATGACGTAAGTACATACATAAAAGATCAGAATAACTTTTGAAACATCCACTTCACACATGTTCACTAAAACAAAACAGAATAAATAATGTCTAAACATCTTTACAAAGTAAATAACATAGTATTAGAAAAATTCTACAACGTAACTCTCATAAGATAAAACACATAAAGACAGGAATAACATAAATACCTAAGGGTACACAAACACATAGTGGGCTAAAACAAGAGGAAAGGGCAGGGTTTGTTTTCAGTGTAACATTTGGTACTGCAGTCCAACCCAAAACTTCATTCCATAGATATTTCGTCTTATTTCAACATTCATTTGCTCCAGCCAAAAAAAATCCTATCCAAGCATGCTTTCTGTATTTATATGTTCACATATTTCTTACCTCATTATTTATTTTCGATCATCGTACCTCATCATTTATTTCCAAGAAAATCCTACCTAAACCTGTTGTCCCTAAACCCTACTTTTTTTGTTCCTATCCTTTTTCAAAATACTTTTTTGGCCAAACCATTTTCTTATAGCTTCTCAATGCATTCCTTCCAATTCATCGCAACTCATTCTCTTATATAGTCTACCCCCTCTTGAGCTAACTTAAATCTACTGAGCTCAGATGCTAAACTAAGGAACGAGGCAATGCAGCAGCACAAAACAATTAATACAAACAGAAATGAAAAAATGGAAATTGTTAAAGCAAGCTACAGTAAATCTAAATTACCAAGCAATGCAACATTACAACTAATATGAACCAATGTGCAGCAACAAGAAAAATAAATCAGTAGTAAAACTAGCTTAACAGAGTAATACAGAGTGAAATTTATTAGCACTATGCGTGGCAAACAGCAGCAGCAAAGGCAATAACTCATATCTAAACATGACAAAGCTCAAGCAGAAAAAATATTACACTAAAGACAACAGTGCAGATAGGGAAATGTATATTCACATTTTAATGTCTATATAATTAAAGTGGTGCACCACAAAAACTTATTCTATGAAATAAATTACCAACTACTTGAAAAGAAAATTATGTATGCAGTTCCTGTGAAGGGACATGTCTTTCTGTGCTCCCTCATTTTTTTGGAACTATCACGAAGTTATTCTTTACTGGGTCTGTAGGCATAAAATAATTATATTAGTACATCTATAACATTTTATTATAACCAATGCTGCAGGGCAGCTAGAAACTAGATATTAAACAAAATGAGTAAATAAATACGTAAAGCAAACCATATGGCATTTCTCTTAACTAGCAAGCCAATAGCCGTAAAATGTTTCTCACCGTTTCATTAGGCATTTTAGTAAATATCATAAATTAAGAGCTCCACAGTGTAATCATATGTTTTCAAGTTTAAGCGTGTCGTGATTGCGACGCTTTCTACAAATTAATGTCAACAGCGAGGATAAATACGTAGCATAATCAAATTCCTCATATAGCATCAGCTTATTGATCATAAACATACAGCAACAGCGTAATACACATCGTCATTATAACATCATAAAACCTCAGCCAAATCTCAAATTCGTCGTAGCTTCCTTCAATAATTTCAAAACGTAAATTAAAATTCTCTGATCATGTCAAAAGTGTCATCTACCTCAAACGTACTTTACAAATCATGATCCCATAGCAAATACATCATTCAAAGCTCTCATAGTATCATAATGGTTGCGAAAAAATATGAACATTTCACCAAGTACAGACAAAATACAATTTCATAAGTGTGAAGTTATCCAAATGTGTAATTACGTAAACATCTGTCTCTGATGTAATAAATTAAATATTTGTCTCTCTCAGTTAAATGATCAGATAGCTGTGTACTTCTGTGTTAGAGAAATATGGTACCGATGTGTAAAGTTGTATAAGTAAATACCATATTAGCTAGGGCTCCTTGTGCTTGCCAAACACATGGTACACAAAGCAAGCGTGTACCCCCCTGAGTATTAAAGTAATTATACCCTCAAGTGTTACAGATTACAGCAATGGAATGAAATGTATCACGGAAACCTTTGTATCATTGTACTTCAAATATCTTTAAAAATAAATGTTTTAAGTACAAAATTAATCACTCAAATACGTGTACTGTAGCGCTAAACTGTGCGTCTTGTTGTAAGATAATCGATGCTGAAGTGTCGTAGTTATCGTCCTCCGAAAGCTAAGTTCTGCAGAAGTCAATGTACTTACCTCATGATAAACAAAAGTGAAATGCTTTGTGTATAGATATCTTAGTCATTACGCTTATTCCCGTGATGAAGAAAGTACTGTGCTGTAACGTATTGTTGTGCTACGGAAAAGGCTTCTCCCTGTAGCTATACCACAAAAGTTACCACTAAAACATGTTTTACTTTCCAGAAGAATTCAGAAAAACTGTGCAGATATGAAACAGATAAACCACAAAAGCAACATTGTAAATTGTCACTCATTAGTAGCGTCGTGATAAAATCGTGTAGCTGTCACATAAACTAACCACTGTGTCATCTGGTATCTCACAGAAAGTACTTTAAATCCAGAATGTATTTTCAAGTAAACCAAACTGTTGCATTAAAATCTCATTAGCAGTTCTGGTAAATGTTTTAAGTATGTGAGCCTTATAGTCGTTACGTAATCATGCAACTAACAAGCAAGAATGTACACACACAATAACAATGTGTCGTCTGTTCACAATAACAATGCATTCGTAATTCCTGTTTAAATAAGTTCTCTTGGTTCTTGACTGGATATTTAACTTCAAACATTGTTGCATGTTAACAGATTCTAAGTCTGACAAAGCATACTAGTAATGTAAAGTGAAAAGTTATATGGCAAAGACAAAGATAAAAAGCAGAGTATCTTTGAATAAATGTGAAATGTGGTGTAAACCTTTACTCTTCCTAGTACACAGAGTTTCAACTTCAACGCAATTATCATACGGTATACGTCGGTAAAGAATACTGGAATTTTTCTAAGTGTTTGCGTGTATGCTATTTTTTCGTGAGCCAGCCGGCGCACGTGGCTGCCTGCGGTCCGAGTCATTGTCTGCTATCTCTTTGCTGGCGCGCTTCGTTATTGGGATTAGGAGACCTAACTTCCACAAATTCACGTTGTCGAGAATGCCTTGCTCTGTTTGAATCCCGCCAGTTCTGATGCAATTCAGGTCTGTCGTTATGATTATATGGTCTGTCGTCATGTCGGTAGTTCCTGTAGTTTCTGTCTTGTCGGTTAAGTGGTGGAGAATTTCTTCCTGAATTATCACTGCGCGATGGACCGTTGCGTCTGAAGTTATTCTGTCTCCCGTGATAATTATTTTTGTTCCCATATTGTCTGTTTCTATGGTTGTCTCTGTCACACTCATTACTATTGAAAAGCGATCTTTCTCTGTAATTATTACTCTGCCAACGGTTGTCATACGGGTGGTGTCTGTTTTGGTCAAGATTTACGTTGTACGAATAGCCTTGTGGTGTATTATTTCTGTCATCGCGGAATTGTGACAGGTGTGACCTGTAATTGTTGTGCTCCTGTTTTTGCGTTCCGCGATTGTCAGTGTCAATTTCCAAGACTGGAAAATTCAGATTGTTCGAAACGTTTCATCATTATGATGCTATGTTTTACTCGTTCTTGTGTAGCTTGAGACCAATACGCTGAGAGGAAGGCATGAGAAAATTCTCCTTCACTGTGACAATCGTGAATGACCGATCGCATTCTTACAGCTGGTTCATTCTCCACACATAAATTCTAACCTGTGCTCCAATGACCATTTGGAAGGAAAACAATGAGAGAATTGATAAAGCCATGCTTGTAGATGAATGTCGTTGTCAGAATTCTTAAATGTTTTGAATTTACGTGTAGTAATGAACAGCTTACAGTCAAAATCATCGTGTCGGTGAGTCCACATCACTCACTGTTACTTCGTTTCGGCTGTTCCATCTCAAAATCCAGTGCACCTTGCCAATTTCTTTCATAATTTCCGAAGTGTCCTGTGTTATTATTTTGTTGTTGTTCCATATTTCTATGTCCCTCTTCCCGTGCTGGAGCGCGAGTGTCCTTTGAAATATGTAATTCTTGTATTACTTGTGCCAACTGATCTCGTACTTCCCGGATTTCTCTTTTGTATTGTGTATTGATTTGATTTTGATTTTGTTTGAATTTTCTAATTTGTTCATACTTTTCAGTGTCAGTGAAGGCTACAGGTCTTGGGTCACTCAGATCATCATCTACCTTTGTAGATAACTTAGTGAACTGATCTGAAAGTTCGGCTACTTTATCCGATAGTGAAATTATTTCCTGTGTGTGTTTTTCTGAACCAACTTTCAGAGTGTCCATTTGTGTTGAAATCGTATCTACTGTGTCCTTTAAGTTTTCCTGAGTTTTTGCAAGTTGCGTAACCGAATCGGTAGTTGCAACTGAGTCAATTTTAGCTTGCAAGGTCTCATTATTTTCATGAACAATAGTTTGAAGTTCTTTGATAGCTGCTTCGTGATTCTGTAATGCATTTTCATGCCGCGAAAAAATAGAATGAAAATGCTCACAAATTTTTTTTACGTCATTACAGACTTTTTGACATTTCGATTCAATGTTATGTAACTCAGTAGTTAAATCTTCATGTGTTTGTTCAAGCGTGGTGTCTAACTTCCGAAGATTTTGTTCCATTGTGTCTAACTTTTGAAGATTTTGTCCCATTTGTTTCTGGTTTTGTTGAAGTGTGTCTAACTTTTGGAGCCTTTGTCCCATTTGTTGCATTAACTGTAATAACAGTGCACTGGTATCTGAAACATGTTCCTCAGTGCTATTCGACAGTGCATTTGAACCGGCAATATTAGCATTTTGAAAAGGAGAAAATGTGTCTTGATTTATTTGAGAAAACGGCGAGGACGCAAAACCTGAATCTACAGTATTTGCAAGATTGTGTCCTGTCATTGCGGAATCCTGAGGCGAGCTGTTGCCGACCGATCGATCGATAATGCTTCCCTGTTCACTAATTGTTTCACTGCTTACGCCATTATTTGCAGCCCGCTCCATTCCCCTATACACAATTACCAAATTCCTATTTTGAACATTAGTTAATTCATTACATGGTGGCGCTAACACACTGCTTTCGTCTTCACTGTCATTTCTCAGTTTACTTTGGACCCTAGTATTACGTTTTTCACACGCCATTATTGTCACAATATTTCACACGACAACACAGAAAAACACAATTTGAAGAGCAAAAATATGAGAACACATTAACATAGCACTGAAAATAATATCTAGTTAATTGCAAGCGCAGCTGCGAAATACTTGGTGCAAATTTACATGTGTGCCACACCTGTTTTACTGTACAACAATGAAAGACTACAACTACAAAGGAGATTCTCTCTACAATTACGCGCAAGCAATAAACAAAATCTACACTAATTACACAAACTACAAGAAAAAATCAGAAGATTCCAGTGAGGTATATTCGGCTAAGGGTCGACATATGAAACGTCCCGTTAGAAAAATTGTGCAAGACTATGCTTCAACTGACACACAATATTTTTTAGCGCAACACAATCCTTCGATAATCCCTACAAGAGAATGGCCCTGACTGACATTAACGTGTACCTTTCACAAATCACTTACCTCACCAAAAATCTTCGTTACTCGAACTACTGCAATACAGCGAGCGCCACTACTGCCAGCTTAATAAAAGATTCAAACTACTGAAGGCACTAACTACTGATAGGCATAGTTACAAACGAAAGATTTTAATAGAGAACAAACAAACCTTAATAGCATCAAAGTTCATAATATATGTAGCAGTTCATGACATTCAGTCTTACAGATTTAAAAACTCCGCCATTTCTCGCCCCACATCCACCACTGCTGGCGGCTCACCTCCAACTGTGCAACGCTACGCGCTGTTAACATCCAGCTGCCCAACACTACAATGGCAGACAACAATGCAAACTAGCCACAGACTGCACGCAGCACAGCCAGTGATTTTCATACAGAGCGCTACGTGGCGTTACCAATAAGAAAACCTAAATAGCCTACTTACACTAAGGTTATCAGTCCCTAAGCTTACACACTACTCACCTTAAATTATCCTAAGGACAAACACACACGAGGGAGGACACGAACCTCGGCCGGAACCAGCCGCATAGTCCATGACTGCAGCGCCCTAGACCGCTCGGCTAATCCTGCGCGGCTACAAAATCTCGAATACATTCATACCTACGTCTAAGTTAAACATTTGTACGCTGCGTGTCTGTAAGCTTGAATGCAGTGCGTCGTCGTGAAGGGGTTCACTATGATTTCACAGCTCACAACCCACCTGCACGTGAGCACTACCGTGTATTATCCACACATCGAATAAAGTTTTGCATCACCTCGGTTCCGAGAGTTCCAGTACCTGTAAAGAAAATTGGAACAGAGATCAATATTAACGTCATTTCCGCCCTTTTTATTGCTCATGAAAACCACACATTGTATGTTGTACCACAATACAGCGAGTCTCTCGGAGGTGGTGGTCCAGATTGCTGCACATACCAGCACCTCTACTCCGCTGTAGCGCGTCCTCTTGCATTTGATGCATGCCTGTATTCGTCGTGGCATGCTATCCACACATTCACCAAGGCACTGTTGGTCCAGATTGTCCCAAACTTCAATGGCAATTCGGCGTAGATCCCTCACAGTGGTTTGTGGGTCACGCCGTCCATAAACAGCCCATTTCAGTCAATCCCAGGCGTGTTCCATAGGGTTCATTTCTGGAGAACACCCTGGCTATTCGAGTGATGTCGTTATCCCGAAGGAAGACATTCATAAGATGTGCATGATGGGGGACGCGAACTGTCGCCCACTAAGACGAATGCCTGCACTGTCGGTCGGAGGATGGCGTTCACGTATCGTAGATCCGTTATGGCGTCTTCCATGAGCACCAGCGGCCTACGACGGTCCCACATAATGCCACCCCAAAACAGCACGGAACCTCCACCTCGCTGCACTCGTTGGACAGTGTGTCTGAGGCGTTTAGTCTGACCGGGTTGCCTCCAAACACGTCTCCGACGATTGGCTGGTTGATGAAATATGCGACATTCATCGTTGTAGAGTACGTGATGCCAATCCTGAGAGGTTCATGTGGCTTGTTGTTGGGCCCATCTCTAGTGCGCTATACGGTGTCGTGGTTGCAAAGATGGACCTCGCCATGGACGTCGGGAGTGAAGTTGCGTATCGTGCAGCCTATTGAGAACAGTTTGAGTCGTAACACGACGTCCTGTGGCTGCACGAAAAGCATTATTCAACATAGTGGCGTTGCTGTCAGGGTTCCTCCGAGCCGTAATCCACTGCAGTAGTAGCATTTGGGCGGCCTGAGCCAGGCATATCGTCGACAGTTCCTGTACCTTTGTATCTTCTCCATGTCCGAACAACACCGCTTTGGTTCACTCCGAGACGCTTAGACACTTCCCTTGTTGAGAGCCATTTTTGACACAAAATTACAATGCGGACGCGATCGAACCGCGGTATTCACCGTCTAGGCAAAGAACTACAGGCAACAAGAGCCGTGTACCTCCTTCCTGGTGGAATGACCGGAACTGATCGGCTGTCGGACCCCCACCGTCTAATAGGCGCTGCTCATGCATGGTTGTTTACATCTTAGGACATGTTTACTGACACCTCTGAACAGTCAAAGGGACTCGTCTGTGCTACGATATCCACAGAACGTCTATCCTCAGGAGTTCTGAGAACAGGGGTGATGCAAAACTTTTTTTTAAGTGTGTAGTGTCCTTATCTGTCCATACTTCAGGCGTACCGGCTGATGAAAATGAGTTGCCAGCATGATTCGAGATCTCGGAACCAGTCACATGCAGACTCCCGAACAAGTTGGACACTTTCGAAACTCCTGTTGTTTCGGCACCCATGCGTCCATCTCTGTCGTCCCACTGTCTCGAGATCACACACAACTCCAAAACATTCGTTCTTGACAGTGAAATAACCGCTAGCTACCGGTCACTTCGGACTCTGAACCATCTCTTAGAAGCAGCAGCACTGACAACGCCACCAGCCGTGTTCAGTAAATGCGACCGGCGAGTCAGCCACAGGTTCACGGCTTGGTCCTGTGGAGGGTAACAGGATTCAAAGGTTGATGCTGTCCCTCCCTCCCGCCCCCCCAATACCTCATCACCGTACCGGAAATGCAACTTACCGTCCATCATTCAGAATGTGGCGGAGATGTTTGTTGTATGTTGTATGTTAACCGGGACCTAGAAACGATGGAGAGGCTCCGTTCCCGAAGAGGTTCACAACCGCACGACGACTGTCATTGTCCACTTCACTCTTTCGCCGCCCCACACCGAACCCAGGGCTATTGTGCGGTTAGGAGCGTAATGGTGGTGTACGCTTACGTGGAGAACTTGTTTGCGCAGCAATCGCCGACATAGTGTAGCTGAGGCAGAATAAGGGAAACCAGCCCACATTTTCCGTGGCAGATGGAAAACCGCCTAAAAACCCATCCGCAGACTGGCCGGCTCACCGGACCTCGACTCAGGCGCAGTTGCTTACGGTACGTTGGTAGATAAGTTCGTAGCGTTTTTATCTCATACAGGGTGTTTCAAAAATGACCGGTTTATTTGAAACGGCAATACAAACTAAACGAGCAGCGATAGAAATACACCGTTTGTTGCAATATGCTTGGGACAACAGTACATTTTCAGGCAGATAAAGTTTCGAAATTACAGTAGTTACAATTGTCAACAACAGATGGCGCTGCGGTCTGGGAAACTCTATAGTACGATATTTTGCACATATCCACCATGCGTAGCAATAATATGGCGTAGTCTCTGAATGAAATTACCCAAAACCTTTGACAACGTGTCTGGCGAATGGCTTCACATGCAGATGAGATGTACTGCTTCAGCTGTTCAATTGTTTCTGGATTCTGGAGGTAAACCTGGTCTTTCAAGTGTCCCCACAGAAAGAAGTCACAGGGGTTCATGTCTGTCGAATAGGGAGGCCAATCCACGCCGCCTCCTCTATGTTTCGGATAGCCCAAAGCAATCACACGATCATCGAAATATTCATTCAGGAAATTAAAGACGTCGGCCGTGCGATGTGGCCGGGCACCATCTTGCATAAACCACGAGGTGTTCGCAGTGTCGTATAAGGCAGTTTGTACCGCCACAAATTCACGAAGAATGTCCAGATAGCGTGATGCAGTAACCGTTTCGGATCTGAAAAATGTGCCAATGATTCCTTTGGAAGAAATGGCGGCCCAGACCAGTACTTTTTGAGGATGGAGGGACGATGGGACTGCAACATGGGGCTTTTCGGTTCCCCATATGCACCAGTTCTGTTTATTGACGAAGCCGTCCAGGTAAAAATAAGCTTCGTCAGTAAACCAAATGCTGCCCACATGCATATCGCCGTCATCAGTCCTGTGCACTATATCATTAGCGAATGTCTCTCGTGCAGCAATGGTAGAGGCGCTGAGGGGTTGCCGCATTTGAATTTTGTATGGATAGAGGTGTAAACTCTGGTGCATGAGACGATACGTGGACGTTGGCGTCATTTGGACCGCAGCTGCAACACGGCGAACGGAAACCCGAGGCCGCTGTTGGATCACCTGCTGCACTAGCTGCGCATTGCCCTCTGTGGTTGCCGTACGCGGTCGCCCTACCTTTCCAGCACGTTCATCCGTCACGTTCCCAGTCCGTTGAAATTTTTCAAACAGATCCTTTATTGTATCGCTTTTCGGTCGTTTGGTTACATTAAACCTCCGTTGAAAACTTCGTCTTGCTGCAACAACACTGTGTTCTAGGCGGTAGAATTCCAACACCAGAAAAATCCTCTGTTCTAGGGAATAAACCAAGTTGTCCACAGCACACTTGCACGTTGTGAACAGCACACGCTTACAGCAGAAAGACGACGTACAGAATGGCGCACCCACAGACTGCGTTGTCTTCTATATCTTTCACATCACTTGCAGCGCCATATGTTGTTGAAAATTGTAACTACTGTAATTTCGAAAGTTTGTCCGCCTGAAAATGTACTGTTGTCCCAAGCATATTGCAACAAACGGTGTATTTCTATAGCTGCTCGTTTAGTTTTTATTGCCGTTTCAAATATACCGGTCATTTTTGAAACACCCTGTATGTTGGTATTCCAATTGCTATGGCTTTATCGACCAATTATCATTTTCTTATTTGTAGTTCACTGTTGCTATCTGAGTCTACATATTGTCGTTTAGTCACTAGGAGACAGCGAGTGGACCTGTGGGCGCTAGAAAATAGAGTGCCAAGTGGAAGCAAACATTATTATTTTTCCCTAGTATGGGATGAAGCCACCGCACAGATCACGGCCAGACAAATGTTTTCTCGTCTAAAGGAGTACTTTGTAACTCTTCAAGTTCAGGAAGACCTTCAGAGATGCATGAACATCGTTTAAAAGCAAAATTCCACAATGTACCCAAGAAGTGACGACAGTGATGAACTGTTGTTCCATGATTGGGCATCATTTGCGTGCAGTGGGGAAGATTCAGAAATAGCTTGTATGGCTACCGCATGCTCCAAGTCAAAATCACAAAAATCTGCTGGTGGTGATACGTTCATCTCTGCTTCCTTGTCATCAATTGGCTCATGAACAACACCGTTACTGCTGACGAGGTATTGCATCTTTATGGTAACATAAAAGAAAGGAATGGTTGACTTCAAACAAACAGCAACTCTCCGTACATAGACATATGGGCATCCACAAAAGATAATGCCATGCATCTGGTGGAATAGCGACGGTGCGGTGTGTTACGAATTGCTTCCCCGAGGAGTTACCATCACTGCTGACATTTTCGCCAATAACTGAGACGTCATGCAGACGCTATCCACTGACAACAAACAGGAAGAGTGCTACACATTAACTCCCGCCCCCATTCTGCTAGATTGACGAGAAACATTGTACAGGAACAGGGTTGTGAAATGAATGTGGAACATCCACCCTATTCACCTGATCTTGCGGCCTCTGATTTTCACCTTTTCCACGCTTTAGTCAGACCTCCGCCCATGCATTACGCAAATACAGGGTGAGGAAAATAAAAGTGGCCCAGAGAACAGAGTTCCAAGATACAAAGAAACACAACGGGGGAAAGGAAATACAGTACTAACCTGACTGTAGCATTAGTGACTATTTTGACCACCATTCATGTCGTGGCACTTTTGGGCCATGGTTAGCAGGTTGCTCAAGGCGGATGGAAGCTGGACTGCTAGAATTTAAGCAATCTCCTCTGAAATGTTCTGCTGCAGTTCTTGAAGTCTCTGAGGATTGTAGCGGTACACCTTATACCTAAGGGCTCTTCACATAAAGTAATCGCATACTGACGGATCATGTGACTAGGGTGGCCAGCTATGACCGCAACCAGAGTGATCTCTGCTAACAATTCCGTCAACCTTGAAGATTGTGCACATGTGCTCGGAGGTTCTACCGGCGGTATGGCTGCTGCTCCACTCTACTGGAAGTAACTGTAGGTCTTTTCCTCCTCCTTTATTGCTGTCACAAATTGTTTGAAAATGTTGGCAATGTAACGTGGCGAAGTGGCCGTCTGATGAAAGAAGATGGGACCAATAATAATGCGTGTAGACACTGCAGACCAACACCAACACTCTGATCATGCAATGCTGTTCCGTGGACGTTATGCGGATTCGCCGCTGCCCAATATTATCTGATTCTATGAGTTGGCATAACCACTGATATGGAACCAGGTTCCATTAGACATAAAGAACAGATCCACGTGCAAGCCATTCATTGTTATCTCAGTGAAGAGCCGCTCACAAAACTGTAGGCGCTGAGGAGAATCTGCTGGTTTTAATGCATGAACGACAGACACTCGGTAGGGATGCATGTGCAGGTCCAGATGGATCGATGCTTGATCGACGTGATGGTTTTCCGCAGCCACATTTCCTGGTGTGCGGGCACGTTTCAGAAGGCTGCTTCTCTGCGAGTACCATCGTCCATCTTGCTCTGTTCCCCTCATAATGACACAGCCCACATCACGCTCTGAACCAGTGTGGATCACGTAGCGGTCGTACAAGTGATGTGGTTGTATGCATACATTCACGTACAATCGTATCCACCTGTCCGGACCACATGTATTTGCCTCACCTTGTACCTGAAATGTAAATGTCGTATGACGCTGGCCTCCCGTCGGGTAGACCGTTCGCTGGGTGCAAGTCCTTCGATTTGACGAAACTATGGCGACTTGGGCGTCGATGGGGATGAAATGGTGATGATTAGGACAACACAACACCCAGTCCCTGAGCGGAGAAAATCTCCGAACCAGTCGGGAATCGAATCGAGCCTTTAGGATTTATATTCTGTTGCGCAGACCAGTGAGCTACCAGGGGCGGACACCCTGTACCTGAAAAGCATCCTGTTGCAAGGTAGCAATGCTTTCAAATCACGTTATGACGTGGAATTACATTGAGTCTTGATATCGTCTGAAACGAGCAGGGTCGTTTTATTATGAATAAAGAACTTGTCTTTAACAAGTACTCCCTGGCACTAATAACTGCATCTCACTTGCACGTTGGGTGAACGGTCTTAGATGCGTTCTTAAATGTAGCGTTGCTGGTAAAAAGTCGGTGGTGGAATGGGACAAACGGCACTACGGCCAGAAGGGGGCGAACAGGAAAGACAGTGGGGAGACAGTGGACGGCTGGGCGCACAGAGGCCCTTTCTGCGGCGGGGAGTCTGGAGACGCAACACCGGCACCGGCTGCTGAGAGCGGGTGCTCGTCGACTCAGAGGCGCCTCTGGCGTTAGCTATCACCGGGAAGCGGCCAGAACGGGATGTGAAGGCAAAGCGGCATACAAATGACGGCCGCCAAATTTTGTAGACGATGCAGATGGCGCCTGTAAAATGTTTTCTGGAGATCTCTTTCTGCGTTATACATTTTCGATTAAGACGTTCCTGAGCTTCGCCTCTGTGGGTGGGGGTTCACGTCTTATGTTTGTTGTGAAGGTATTTAGACACAGCCTTTGATTTAGCCGTTTCTGGACAGTACCCTGCTGCCAGAGGATTTAGGTATCAGCACTGAAAACATTGCAGGGCTGTCGAATTGCGCACAGCAGACGATACTTCGAGAGCTGTCTCTACTTGCAGCCAGCACGCTGTCTGAGACAGTGAAATCGCCACCCGCTCCGGCATTTAGGGCAGATACTTTAAACTGCTGGGATCACTTGCAGAAAATGTTTGTCCACTACCGTTTCACGTCAGCCGATGGGAGTACATTCTTCTAAAATGAAATTTTTACTCTACAGCGGAGTGTGTGCTGATATGAAACTTCCTGGCAAATTAAAACTGTGTGCCAGACCGAGACTCGAACTCGGGACCTTTGCCTTTCGCGGGCAAGTGCTCTAAACACTGCTCGCGAAAGGCAAAGGTCCCGAGTTCGAATCTCGGTCTGGCACACAGTTTTAATTTTCCAGGAAGTTTCTACATTCTTCTACTTTTCCAGTACGGGATTAAAGTCATTCATTCCGCGTAGAGAATCTCAGACAGCGTTATTCACAACTACTCAGAATTAGACAGAAGTTGGCCGATATTAATTTTCTGCAGTCACTTCACGTTTTTCTATCCATCCCCTGGAGGTTTTGTAAAGTGTTTATTGTTCGTGTCCATCATATGGGTTTAACTCTAAATAATCTGTTTTGCCAGGGCTAGGATTTACCCTTTTTGTAGAAACATAGCTCACCCTCCACCGTTTAATTTGTTTATATGTTTTGAATTTATTAAATAATGGTATTTGATCTGTGTCAGAAGGGCATGAGACAATATTTGATTTGTCCACGTTGATTGGAACCATTCATTGGATGTGTGAGTGTTTCAGGGTACTGTTACTGAGCAACAATATTTTCAAACACTGCAAAATCCTGCCCTCACCTATCCAGCCCCCTCCCTGTTCCTATTCCAGCACTACACAGCCGTCATTTCACCGCCACACCCAGTATTTTAATTTCTTATTAATTCTCTCCTTTCCGCTACTTACCGCTTCCCCCCTAGGCACCTTCCCTCCTGCCCTTCGTCTAAACTGCCACACCTCACTGTCTGCCACTCCCACCATACTATCCCTCCCCCTCCACGCCCCAGCCTCCTCCTTACCCCCACCCAGTCCCCACTCCCATCATGCACTGGTGCTGCTGCTCGCAGTGTAGTTTCAGCTCGCCGAGACTGCAGACGTGTGTGTAGGTTCCGTTTGCCTTAATGGCCGAAAGCATGATTCTGTGAATATTTTTATTGTGGCAATAGCGACTCAGCATCTCCTCTATATGGTGAGTTAATATTTTCAATAACTTGTGATCTAGACATTTCCTCCAGTGGATCATTTATAAGTGACAGAACCACCTTTCCGAATAGCGTTCTAAAAATTCCATTGTATAGACAATACGCTGATAGATATCTCGAAACTGCTCAGTAGAAAGGTACAAAATCAGTGCACACAGACTAATAAGTGCAGTGAACGAGTGGGTAAGGTGATGTTAGACTGTGTTAAGCATGCCTTCTAATTTCTGCAGTTCCTTTCCATTCTCGAGGTTTAGTTCCGCGCAAACACACAGAGAGCACCGAGCGACGTCGCCACAGTGCTTTGTGCCCCTGCCTGCCCCGCAACGTGTGCTCCTTGTGACTGGCTACGCTGGGGTGAGAGTCGCACGAGCCACTGTTTCTCCGTTCGACTCCCTACTTTCTTGTTGCTTTACCTGGCATTCCCACTTACCATCACCTGGCTGTTCTCAGATGCCACAAACTTCTGCCCCGCCAATCTTCTTCTGACAGCCCTCTCCTTTCCACGGCGTTTGCCACAGATCCCCTCCGCATTGCCCTCGGCCTCCCTCGCTCCTTCGCCCTGGCTGTGACCAGTTGAGCGTACACTGCAGCCATAGTTGTTGCTCCATCTGTCGGACTTGTCCGTACCAGTGCTCTAGCAGCACTCCTGTGTGCAATTTGTTTCAGAAAATCCATTTCCATTATTACATACTCATTCCTCAGTCGATTCAAGCGGTCTGTTCAATGTTCCGCTGTAGCCCGTCCATTTCGACAGCCTCGATTTCCCCCTTTGTTTCTCGTGCGCTGTCCAATACTCTGAGACATACGTGGGAGCGCTTCCAATCACGACACGTAGCTCTACTTTTTTTTGTTCGTTTCGATATGAGCCAACTGCAAAACACACTATTTAATGAAGTAATAGCTGCCCTCGCTTATCCTGTGGAACACGTCCACTTCACAGTGTGTAGTCTTCTCGATTAGAGGACCCAGATACTTGAAGTCTTCCACTTTTCTTACTCCTCCAAATTTAAAGCCCAAATCATCACCTTACCCACTTCCAACAACAAGATATTCTGTTTTATGCTCAAAATTGTTCAAATGTGTGTGAATTCCTATGGGACCAAACTTCTGAGGTCATCGGTACCTAGATCTGCACACTACTTAAACTAACTTATGCTAGGAGCAACATACAGACCCATGCCCGAGGGACTACTCGAACCTCTGGCGGGAGCTTCAAAAATGGTTCAAATGGCTCTGAGCACTATGGGACTTAACATCGTAGGTCATCAGTCCCCTAGAACTTAGAACTACTTAAACCTAACTAACCTAATGACATCACACAACACCCAGCCATCACGAGGCAGAGAGAATCCCTTACTCCGCCGGGAATCGAACCCAGGAACGCGGGCGTGGGAAGCGAGAACGCTACCGCACGACCACGAGATGCTGACCTGGAGGGAGGGGCTGCGCAATCTGTTACACGGCGACTCTAACCGTACGGCCATTCCGCGCGGCTGTTTTATGTAGATTCACTGTTAGGCGTTACTATAAGCATCCATTAACTTCCTCAGTTGATACATGGCATCATCCTTATCCAGACCCATGAGCACTTGATCGTCGCCAAACAGTAATGAACGTAAATGTTGATGGTGCATTGCTACACTCAGACTACTGCCCTGTCTACTCTGTTCCCGAAGAACAACTCCTAAATACAACTTAAATGACGTTGGCGACGTAGAACATAGTTGCCTTAATCCTTTACTTGTTTTAGAACTGCCCAATACCTTACAATCAACTTTCACAACTGTCTCGGATTGGTGGTACATCATATTCACCAAATCTGTTAATGCACCATCCATCCAACATTTTCCAGACGTGTCCACTGTAGCTACCTTGGCACATAACCATAGGCCTCTTCTAAATAAACGAACATCAGATGGTTGTTGAAATTATTGTAAAATCTTCAGCTATTATTTATTTTGTACAATTCCCTACTACTTTCGGTCAATGACTGTTTCCAAGCTTATGTGGCATAAACGGCAGGGAAGTTATACGGTTTAAGTCAACTAAGCTTGGCAATGGTCACTGAGCGAAACTAACAGCTCATTGTGCATAATAAATGACAGCTGAAGGTTTCACCATTAATTTCAACAATTATTTGACTGCTGAATATCCCCATCTATAAACATACATAAACACCAGAGGGTAATACTGATTTTTTTCGATCATTTTCTGACACATCTGGCGTAGGCATAAGATGTTACCAACACAGCTTTTCCCAGCAACAAAATCGAACTATTCCTGAGACATAACGATGTGCACAACCTTTTCCAGTAGTTTCTTTATCACTGAAGAGCCTGATCACAACCGCCTTTATACCTATTACCCGTGTAATTAGACCGATCTCTCCTGCTCCCCTTATGAATCCCTACATACAATTATGCGGTATATTTAGAAAACTGTCAATGTCGCTTCTTAACGTAACACACTCTTCCACAATTGCTAAGGTTCAACTAACACTGGCTAAGGAACAACTGCACGTTGCTACGGAACAACCGACAATTTCTACGAAACACCCGACCATGGACAGTAAAAGGAAATTAGAGGGCGGGATGTTTTAACTGCAGCGAAATGTGTGCACGAACGCTCTGTATGCTCTCGACAGTTTATGCAGTACTGTCTTTGATTGCAGTGGAACCGACTATTTCGACATTCCGTGTGGTACGGGAGCATGTCTACAAGACATCATTTGAGTGCGTACGTTTGTGGATGAGCAGTCTGATGGCTCGAAGACTGTCAAAGTCTCATTACTCAGGTTACAGTGATGAGTGTGTCATTCCGAGATTAAAAAAGGGTCGCTGAAGTAGGAAATGCTATGCGGAACCACGCCTGTACTCGTACATGAACAGCACTCGGCAAAAAGATCGACACCGACAATGACAGCTAAGGAGTACACGACGGCGTCGCAAGATGAAGGCTAGAAATAGGGAAAGTGTAAGAGAATATTGAAAGGATAATACAGTATGTGAAGGGGGACTGGAATGCAGTTGTAGGGGAAGGAACAGAAGAAAAGGTTGCAGTAGAATCTGGACTTAGGACAAGGAATGAGGGAGGAAAAGTACTAATTGAGTTCTGTAATAAATTTCAGCTAGTAATACAGAATACTCTGTTGAAGAATCACAATAGGAGGAGGTATCCTTCGAAAAGGCCGGGTGATAGGGCAACATTTCAGATAGATTACATCATGGTCAGACCGACATTCCGAAATCAGATACTGGGTTGTGAGGCGTACCAAGGAGCAGGTGTACACTCTGATCGCAATCTAATAGTGATGGGGAGCAGGCTCAAGTTTAAGAGATTAGTGAGGGATAATCAATACGAAAAGAAAAGGGACATGGAAACGCTAAAGAATTACGACATACGCTTGAAGTTCTCTAAGGCTGTAGATACAGCAATAAGGAATAGTTCAGTAGGCAGTGCAGTTGAAGAGGCATGGGCATCTCTAAAAAGGCCGTTACAGAAGTTGAAAAGAAAAACATAGGTACAAAGAAGGTGACTCCGAAGAAACTATGGGTAACAGAAGAAAAACTTCAGTTGATCGATGGAAAAAGGAAGTACAAAGGTGTTCAGGGAAATTCAGGAATATAAAAATACAAATCGCTGAGAGATGAAATAAATAGGAAGCGCAGGGAGGCTGAGACGAAATGGCCACAAGAAAAATGGGAAGAAATCGAAAATGAAATGATTGTCGGAAGGCCTGACTTAGCCTATAGGAAAGTCGAAACAGCCTTCGGTGAAATTAAAAGCAAGGGTAGTAACAGTAAGAGTGCAACCGTACTTCCACTGTTAAATGCAAGGGCGGAGTGGATAGGTGGAAAGAGTACATTGAGGACCCCTATGACAGGGCATATTTGTCTGATGTGATAGAAAAAGAGACAAGGGTCGATTTAGAAGAGACAGGCGATTATGTATTAGAATCAGAATTTAAGAGACCTTTGGAGGACTTGAGATCGAATAAGGCAGAAGGGATAGATAACATTCCATCCAAATTCCTAAAATCATTGGGGCAAGTACCAACGAAACGACTATTCATGTTGGTGTGTAGAATGTATGAGTCTGCCAATATACCATCTGACTTTCGGAAAAATATCATTCACACAATTCCGAAAACTGGAAGAGATGACAAGTGCGAGAATCAGCTTAACAGATCATGCATCTAGGTTCCTGACAAGTACAGCATACAGAAGAATAGAAAAGCAAATTGAGGATGTGGTATATATCTGTTTCGCTTTAGGAAAGGTAAAGACACGAGAGAGACGATTCTGACGCTGCGGTTGATAATAGAAGCAAGATTAAAGAAGAATCAAGACACGTTCATAGGATTTGTCGACTTGGAAGAAACGTTCAACAATGTAAAATGGTGCAATATGTTCGAAATTCTGAGAAAAACAGGGGTAACCTATAGGGAGAGACGTGTAATGTATAATATGTACAAGAGCCAATAGGAGTAGACGGTCAACAACGAAGCTCTCGGATTAAAAAGGATGCATGACAGGGATGTAGTCTTTCCCCCATACTGTTCAATCTGTACATCGAAGATGTAATGAGGAAAATAAAATAAAAGTACAGGAGTGTAATTAGATTTCAAGTTGAAAGGATATCAATGATACGATTCGCTGGTGACATTTCTATCCTGAGTGAAAGTGCTGAGGAATTAAATGATGTACTGAATGGAATAAACAATCTAATATGTACAGAATATGGATTGGGGGTAAATCGAAGAAAGACGAAAGTAATGAGAAGAAGCAGAAATGAGAACAGGGAAAAACTTAACATCAAGATTGATGGACACGAAGTACATGAATTTCAGGAATTCTTCCACCTAGGCAGCAAAATAACAAATGAAGGACGAGGGAAGGAGGAGACCAGCACTGGAAGAAAGTGGATTTCTCGCCAAGCGAAATCTACTAGTATCAAACATAGGCCTTAATCTGAGGAAGATATTTCTGAGAATATACGCCTGGAGTATTGTATAGAAGTGAAACATGGACTTTGGGAAAACCGGAACCGAGGAGAGTCGAACCATTTGAGACTCGGTGCTACAGGCGAATGTTGAAAATTAGGTCGACTGGTAAGGTAAGGAATGAGTAGGTTCTGCATAGAATCGGGAAGGAACATGTGGAAAAGGGACAGGATGAGAGGACACCTGTTAAGACTTCAGGGAAAGACCCCCATCGTACTAGAGAGCAAAAACTGAAGACGAAGAAAAGGTTGGAATACATCCAGCAAACAATTGAGGAGTTAGGTTACAAATGCTTCTCTGAGATGAAGAGGTTTGGAGACGAGAGGAATTCACGGTGGGCCTCATGAAACCAGAGGACTGATGATTCAAAAAAAAAGATCCAGCTTTTCTGTTTATCGGGGACATTGCCCACCGACACAAGATTGCTGAAACGTCGAACAAACTGGAAAGAGAAGATACTGAATGACCTGCGAACTTCCCGGACCTAAGCCGTGTAGTGAATGCCGGGGTGCTTTTAGTAGACATTTTCTCAACGAAAACCGTGCAGGAACTGAAAACCACCTAGAGACAGGAATGGGACAATATCACGTAAGGACTCCACAACAGTTCGGTAGCCAGCACGGAAAAGAGATGTAAAATGTGCATTGGTGTCCGAGGAGTGCATTTTCCTTGCTGAGGGTCTGATGTTGAACCTTATGTTAAGAGCCTAACCTATGTCAAAGATTAACGATATTTCTGCCTGTTATACAGCTTTCCCATGTGGTGAAATCTGTACCATTTTTCGTTACAAATTCTGTTTTCTATGTTCTGTGTTTGGAGTCGTCCATTATTGCCTGTGATTATTCCTCTCCAACCATGTATGTGTTCTTTCGGAACTGCCAAAAATGTTCAAATGTGTGTGAAAACTTACGGGACTTAACTGCTAAGGTCATCAGTCCCTAAGCTTACACACTGCTTAACCTAAATTATCCTAAGGACAAACACACACATCCATACCCGAGGGAGGACTCGAACCTCCGTCGGGACCAGCCGCACAGTCCATGACTGCAGCGCCCTAGACAGCTCGGCTAATCCCGCGCCTCGGAACACCCAAGCAGTGTACTTGTACTGCAGTGACTAAGTAACCTCGCCATATCTCAATCGTATTCCAATTGCAAACGCAAACGCAAGTGTTCTGCTCACTCCCAGAATAGCACTCTAAAGACAAACGCAGTAGAATTACGCTAAGGTCTGCTACGCTATGTCGCGCTGTTGAAACAGCCGCCTCAGGCCATTCGTCGCAACCACCCCCGGCGTGTGCAGGCAAGCCACCCACGTGTTTCTGCAGCTAAAACAACGCTGTTGCAGCGTTTCGCAAAACAGGGTCTACCGCAGCGGTGGGCCGGATGGCTACGTGCAGTGGAACAATGCTACGCTTCCGCAGCCGCCTCCGTGACGGGAAGAGGACTCTCGACAAATCCAGCCACAGCAGATGTGTGTACAATACGTTTCCTGCTCAGCCGGAAGCACCATGTCCCACATCCTACTTCCACTTGAGCCGCACAGTGGGCCAACTAAAGATATGGAAAACAGACCTGTTACTACCGTTACCGGTATTTTAGTTCCGAATAACCGCCCGTACCTGTTTGGTCTCGGCTAGAACAGGTGTTTTTCATTTTTTACCAATAAGCGAGTAAAAGAACCGAAATCAACTAGCGATAGCAGCAGTACTAAAACTTTTTCGTTTTAACATGCACATTTTTTAAACAAAAGGAGAATTCTTTATTCGCAAAATTTGCCTTGGTTTGAAATATGAAAACGGGAGAAGCGATGAATGCTGGTTTAGTGACAATGGCGATAGAAACGAGTAACAAGTACATGGCATAAGAATGGGTTCAGCATTATTAGGTGCCCCTCTTGCCGTGTGTCGTGGCTTAAGGTAGGTGTGTACGTGCAGTGAGCAAGGATTGCCTCCACCTGGTCTATATTTCGTCGCCGGACATCCGTTGTATGACAATAGCACCGGCCCTAGTCTGGAAATACTTTTACGATATGACGTAGCAATGAAATACAGTGCTTCATTTGCTTTAAAAGATTCAAGATTTGTCTATCACTTCTGTGAAATAATGACAGAGGAAGGAAATTGTCGTTACTGTGCTAAATTTCTGCAGGTTTCAATGCTGGGCGATCAACAAATGTCAGCATGCGAACCATTCAATGAAACATCAACGATATGGGCTCTCGGAGCCGAATGCCCACTCGTGTACCCGTGATGACTGCATAACACAAAGCCTTACTCCTCCATACATCCTGCATATCAGAAGGAGACTGTTGAAGTTGGTGGAGGCTCTGCAGTGGTCTGGGGCTCGTGCAGTTGGAGTGATATGGGATCCCTGATACGTCGAGATACGACTCTGACAGGTGTCTGATAACCTGCAACCATTCATATCCAATGGGCATTCCGACGGTCAATTCCAGCAGTACAATGCGACGCCCTACACCTCCAGTATTTCTACAGAGTGGGTCCACTTCCGCTGGCCTCTCGGATGCCTCGCAGCGTGCTGTTCAGAGGAGATCTTCACCCCTTCGTACTCTTCCGGTTTTATGAACAGCCCTACAGAATTCACGGTCACAGTTTCTTCCAGCACTACTTCAGACATTAGTCGTGCCACGTCGTGTTCTCGTGGGAGCCCTACGTGATATTAGGCAGGTGAACCAGCTTCTTTGGTTCTTCAGTGTAGTACTACATGTTCGGCTGCAGTCCCACTTTCCTCGCTGGATTACCAGAGATAAACACGGACATCTGCTCAAACAGCTTGTGGAGCGGGAAATCGTTGCAAAAGGCTGGACAACCAGATACGCACAGCTTTGGCGAACCAAACGTTTTCGCTTCTATCCAGTCCCGACGAAAATAATGAACGACGACCCGGAAGAAGTCGTTCTGATTCCCAACCGCGTGTCCCTTCCTCCAAATACTGCCGCTGGCCCCAGCTCCATACTGCGCTGCGCTGTTCGAAGGCCTCTCTCGATGCCGCTCTACCGGCCGCTTTTGAAGCCTAGCAGGGGTAGCGGTAACAGGTCAAGGGAACAATATGCGTCAGCTGGTGAGAGGCCAGCTAGAAGCTGTCGACCGTGGGAAAATGAAATGAGCCGGCTTGGCTCACACGCTGTCGATTTGCAGACACTTTCTGTCTAAGTGAATCTGCTCGAATTCCGTATCGCTCCAGCAGATTAGACATGTATTCATTACAATAGTTCATTGGAGCTCCTTATCATCATAATAAGTCTATCCCAGTGGCTGTTATGGAAGCGATTAAGCTAATCTCTATAGACGTGGGGCATCCTTATGATTTCATGGTTGCACCCAGAAACAAAACATGTTCAACAACCTCATATGAACGCGTGTGTCTAAGAACGTATTTGTTGGGATAAAAACTGAAATAGGGAGGTCGTGATGGAATTATTTCATTTAGTAATGGTCATCTAGGTAGATTAAAGGTCATGGAAAGGCTTAACATTGTTAGTGATGCTAGCACCATTGCAGGTTGTAACGGGAAGTCCTCCTCTGGCGTTTCTGTTCCGCAACAATACTTGTCGATACGGGTATTATTTTTCGAGTTTTGGACAGGTCAGTATTATCTCAGTTGCTTTTCTGAAAACTTTCGTATAATATTATACACAGTAAGTTGTATTTCAAGCTAAAATTTATGAAAAGGAATTATTTTATAAAATATTTTACTTTAGATGTTATAATCGGTAAGAACTAGTTCCGAATGTACAGCTCGCCTGTGATGTGATTGGAAGTATTTTTGTATAACAGGTGCGAACGAAGTAATTTCGGCTTTGTTGATGTGAAAAAGTTGAAACAAGGACCTGTGAGTAGACAACATTCCATTAGAACTACTGACGGCCTTGTGAGAGCCAGTCCTGTCAAAACTCTACCGTCTGGTGAGCAAGATGTATGAGACAGGCGAAATTCCCTCAGACTTCCAGAAGAATGTAATAATTCCAATCCCAAAGAAAGCAGGTGTTGACAGATGTGAAAATTACCGAACTATCGGTTTAATAAGTCGCAGCTGCAAAATACTAACGCGAATTCTTTACAGACGAATGGAAAACTGGTAGAAGCCGACCTCGGGGAAGATCAGTTTGGATTTCGTAGAAATGTTGGAACACGTGAGGCAATACTGACCCTACGACGTATCTTAGAAGAAAGATTAAGGAAAGGCAAACCTACGTTTCTAGCATTTGTAGACATAGGGAAAGCTTTTGACAATGTTGATTGGAATACTCTCTTTCAAATACTGAAGGTGGCAGGGGTAAAATACAGGGAGCGAAAGGCTATTTACGATTTGTACAGAAACCAGATGGCAGTTACAAGAGTCAAGGGACATGAAAGGGAAGCAGTGGTTGAGAAGGGAGTGAGACAGGGTTGTAGCCTCTAACCAGTCCTATTCAATCTGTATATTGAGAAAGGAGTAAAGGAAACAAAAGAAAAGTTCGGAGTAGGTATTAAAATGCATGGAGAAGAAATAAAACTTTGAGGTTCACCGATGACATTGTAATTCTGTCAGAGACAGCAAAGGAATTGGAAGAGCAGTTGAACGGAATTTACATTGTCTCGAAAGGAGAGTACGAGGATAATATAATGTACTCGTATTAAGTCGGGTGATGCTGAGGTAATTAGATTAGGAAATGAGACACTTAAAGTAGTAAAGGAGTTTTGGTATTTGGGGAGCAAAATAACTGATGATAGTCGAAGTAGAAAGGTTATACAATGTAGACTGTCAATGGCACGGAAAGCGTTTCTGAAGAAGAGAAATTTGTTAACATCGAGTATAGATTTAAATGTCAGGAAGTCATTTCTGAAAGTATTTGTATGGAGTGTAGCCATGTATGGAAGTGAAACATGGACGATAAATAGTTTGTACAAAAAGAGAATAGAAGCTTTTGACATGTAGTGCTACAGAATAATGCTGAAGATTAAAGGGGTAGATCACATAACTAATGAGAACGTATTGAATAGAATTAGGGAGAAGAGGAGTTTGTGGTACAACTTGACTAGAAGAAGGGATCGATTGGTAGGACATGTTCTGAGGCATCAAGAGATCACCAATTTAGTACTGGAGGGCAGCGTGGAGGGTAAAAATCGTAGAGGGAGACCAATAGATGAATACACTAAGCAGATTCAGAAGGATGTAGGCTGCAGTAGGTACTGGGAGATGAAGAAGCTTGCACAGTAGCATGGAGAGATGCATAAAACCAGTCTCAGGACTGAAAACCACTACAACAATAACATGAAAAATTAAAAGACTGTATGATATACTGAAATGTGAGAAAATACATTTACGTAAAAAAAAATTTGCAGCAACAATCTTCTAATTTATTTAGTTCAAAGCAACCTTGAGGACCTGATGTGAGAGTTTCGGCTTCAAGAATCAGACCTCTAGACAACAAAAACTGGAGAAATTTCAACATGGCAAGCTAAGCAAACTTGAAAGTTTATTTTATTCTGCGATCATCTTAAAATCTTCATAAAGACCTTGCTTATTAATTACTTGGATTGGGCATTGTATAATGTGGACAATAGCTGGAAGAATGAAGGAAGGAGGGATACAAGGTCTTCAGCTGCTGGACAAATTGAGAATAAGCTAGAATCAGTATGCAACTGAATTTAACAGAAAGAAGTCAAGGGTAGAAACAAGAGAAAAACTTCTAGGTTAAGGAGAACAACAAGAAGATGACCCTGATTACTCTGTTGGACACTTTTGATAATTAAGTAAGAGATATCCCATAACAAGTTAGTTTAATCGCATTTCCTAGCATTTCACATTTTAACTGTTGTATGTACCTTTACCTCAAAAATAACTATACCGATGACGTTCAAATTTTCAGAAATGCTATAAAATAATTTAAAGGTGCCACTGAACTATAATCACGACAATAACTGTGTGGCGGGGCGGGTTGGTCTCTCACTATCCTTTAAACAATCAGTCCACCTACCTGGATAGGTTTCAGCCCCTTCTCTCTGCGAGGGTAGTTACTGGTTTAGCCAACAAAAGCAACTTGGACGAAAATTCGACTAAATATCTATCACAAAAGACCACATAATTCCAGTCCATGGGCAGTAGCTGAAAGTTAGTTAAAGTATCGAGCGTTCGGGATTCTTGCATGACTCGTTTGAAAAGAAGTCTAAGATTTCCTTGAAGTTCGTTTACTGTCTTTAAAACACGAAGAATGGCTACCAAGTCCGTATTTAATATCCAGAAACTAATTATCCAATGTTACTGTCTGTCTCTGCTATAAGTTCATACCTGAAAGTAGCGAGAAGATATTTAGTCCGACCCGATATTTTGTACCTCCTAAACAGTCACTACCCCACGACTACTTGCGAGTTAACTCAATTAGCCACCCTGTATTCTTCTTGTAAAGCTCGCCATAATGTCTCGTTACTTGCATATAACACATCACGCGGAATTTATGGACGACATGAAAGGTTCACACGCGAATACCTCCTTAAATAAATCACTCACCAAGCTTAAACTTTCACAAAATAGTCAACACTATAGTCCCTTTAAGCCAACGACATGAGACCCGATGAAACGCGCGAATTTCTTCATTTTGGTACCATTTTGTTCAGTGAGGTTCACCAGAAGACGGTTCTCGAGCGACTATATCGTTCCACAGATGTGGCGCAGTGGTTAGCACACTGGACTCGCATTCGGGAGGACGACGGTTCAATCCCGTCTCCGGCCATCCTATTTAGGTTTTCCGTGATTTCCCTAAATCGCTTCAGGCAAATGCCGGGATGGTTCCTTCTAAAGGGCACCGCCGATTTCGTTCCCCATCCTTCCCTCAGCCGAGCTTGCGCTCCGTCTCTAATGACCTCGTTGTCGACGGGACGTTAAACACTAAGATCCTCCTCCTCCTCCACAGATCTGAGGCACAAAGCCCTTATCAGAAGTGTGGGAAATGTCGAACTCCTTTTGCCTGGTATGGTAAGGAACCAATCAGATCTTATCGTGCACTTCTATACTAGAGGTACTTCAAATGTCGCCCAATCAGATTACCACACGTAATGTAGACTAGCAACACCGAAATTCCGAAACTAAATAAAATTTAATGAAAACAAAACACTATTCCTTTCCAGAAAACAGATCAGTCATAAAGTTGATACTCAACGCACCTTCCCGCTGCCTTTTACAAAATCAAGCTTGCTCAGACACACTTCAGCGATTGCCCTATAGCACAACAACTTTCTCATGCAAACATTTACATCGTTTTAATAAAATATCAGATTCTCACTTTACATATGTCCTCCATTCACTCTCTCAGTCTCTCCAAAAGAGACACACACCCAAAACATGATAAAATAATAAAGTTCCAAAGTACTTTTAATAACGTCAGAAATGAAACTAAAGAAAATTATATGAACCTTTCCTCTTGTGGTTTCAGTTCACACTATAGATTAATACATTACAGTTTCTAACACAGTTTCAAAATTTTATATCTCCGAAAATACTGAAGTTATTGATTTGAAACTTTAACAGTATGGTTGTGCTTTCCGTAGAATTTGCTATATTAACTATGAAAAAGATCGACTAGTATTTAATAGCAATTCTTCAGTTTCATAGAGAGTATTCGTAATGGATTGCACATAGCGTTAGTCAAGTTCACGGGTCGCTCGGACCAGTAACCAGCGTCACCTGTGCCAATATAAGAACCTGCTCCATGGCAAGCTACACTTTCAACGCAAGTTGACAACTCGTAATAATTTTGCTACGTTACAGCTGGCGTATTCTTTGAATCAAGAAGATTTATATGACAATTTTCTCTATTAAAAATAGCTTAATACTAAAAAAATCCATAAGTATTATACCAAGAGAAAAGGAACATTGATTCCAGTTCAATGAGCTGAAAGTACATTCTGGAAACAGCTCTCAAAATTTCAGTGTTGTAGGTTCCAGATAAAAATGTACATAAATATCGAAAATCTGATATTGGCGATACAGGACGTTCCAACCCCTCTCGAATTTCAATGCTTACCTACTTATTGTTATTGTTGCTGCGATCTTCAGTTACAGAGGCTCGTTTGATGCAGCTTTCCATGCTGTTCTATCCTGTGCAAGCTTCTTCTTTTCCAAGTAACTACTGCACCCTACATACTTCTGAATCTGCTTAGTGTATTTATACATCATTTCACTTGTGACACTTTCCATTTTTCTTACCATCTGATGCACTGAACTCGGCATTATCTTATTCTCGTTCTCTCTCATTGCCATAGTGGAGAATGTGCCTAGGAACACCTGACATTTCCTGATGAGCGCTTCAATATAGTGCTGATTTTAGAATGACAAGAAAGCTTACCCATGAGATCGCCGTAAACAGCATTTTCTTCTGTTTTTGTTGTTGTGAGACATGAGATTGTGCTCTGTGCAGCATCTATAAATATTTTTTACACATTTATGTATCGCGTAATATACACTGCTCAGTGATAATATCATGACCACCCACCAAATAGCCGATATGTTCACCTTCGGAGCGGATAACAGCGGTGACGCGTCGTGGAGTGTGAGCAAAAAGGCCTTGGTTGGTAGATAGGTGGAGTTTTGGCACCACATCTTCACGTACCGTTCCCCGTAAATTCCGGCAACGGAGCTCTGACGCCACATTCAATCAGATCCGAGATGTGTTCGATAGGGTTCAGACCAGGCGAGTTGAAGAGGGGGGGGGGGGTGACATGGTGCATTATCTTACTGAAAAATGCCACGTCATGAACAGGTGTACGTGATCTGCAACCAGTGTACGATATGTACGATACTACTTGGACGTAGTGGTGCCTCGCGCGAACTGCTCTGGACCCATAGATGCCCACTTGTGTGTTCGTCAGAACACAATGGAGACACTGCCAGCTTGTCTCCGTCCCACAGTAGAGCTGAGAAGGAGTTCCCCTGGAAGGCGACGAATTCGTGCTCTCCCATCGGCACCATGAAGAAGATATCGGGGTTCATCAGACCAACGCAACGTTCAGCCATTGTACCAACGGCCAGTGCTGGTGGTCACGTGCCCGTCTCAATCGTGGTTGCCAGTGTCGTGGTGTTAACTTTCGTAACTTGTGTGGGTTGTCCGCTCTGAAGGCCCATCAGTGTTCAGTGCACTTTGGGCTCAGGCACACTTGTTCTCTGCTCAGCATTGAAATTCCCTGCGTGTCCTGTTTTACCATTCTGCCCAGCCTACGACGTCCGACATCTGTAATGAAGCGTGGCCAATCAACCACAAGACATGTGGACGTGCTTTCACCTTGGTTCCGCCACGTATTGAAGATACTCACCACAGCGCTCCTCGAACACTCGAGATGTCGTGCCGTTTCCAACATTCTCCTGCCAAAACTGCGAGCCATCACAATGTGCCCGCAGTCAAACTCAGTTGGACCGTGCGCCATCCCATTCTACACACGGGCAACGCACTCTCTGATACTACATACACCGTGCGTATGTCTTGACTATCAGTCACTCCTTGCCAGGTGACGCTGCTGTTGCGTGGACGGGTTTTTAATGATAGTACCTTGGTGGTTCAAATGGTTCAAATGGCTCTGAGCACTATGGGACTTAACATCTGAGGTCATCAGTCCCCTAGAACTTAGAACTACTTAAACTTAACTAACCTAAGCACATCACACACATCCATGCCCGAGGAAGGATTCGAACCTGCGACCGTAGCGGTGGCGCTGTTCGAGACTGAAGCGACGAGAATCGCTCGGCTACCGCGGCCAGCTAGCTGGGTGGGCATAGCGTTCTGGCTGATCAGTTTATTAACGCTATCTGCAAGATTTGCTTAATCCTTGAGTCCAGAATTTTTGTGGTAAGTAAAATTCCATACATTTTTAAAACTAATTAAATAACACGTGCACGGTTGAGCCACAATTCGTCGGTTCATTACCAGCCTGTACCTCGAAAAAAGAACGTCTCTACCGTTGAATATGTGATTTTCACGAATGAACGGGTTTCTTAACTCTCTTAATAATTTTAACTGTCTCGAAAATGAAAAATTGTGTTAGTTTCCAATAACGTCTATTTGAAAATGCATTTTACCTGTAACGGTGTTATTATTATTATTATTATTATTATTATTATTATTATTATTATTATTCCACTTACTTTGCCGTTTCTCACTGACTGTTGATGTAACACACAGATGATTAGACATAGTATAGACAATATTTTCTCAATTTTAACGCCTCTAAATTGCAATAGAATATTGGTTCCAAGGTATGAGACCTTGGAATACTTTTTCACATTTGGAAAAGCCTTACTCTTCGTAAATTACAGAAAAAGAGTGCAGCACACATGAAGTGAATCCCATCATTAAAGAAATGGAATAAGAAAACCTGTTAAACCTCTCTTACACGCCAACAAGAGAGGAAATCTGGAAATTATTCAAAGTTATAACTTTCTCCCATACTCCTGTTGCTCTACTCACTTTCCCAGTACTTTCTCCTATTAGTTTCTCCTAATTTTGTATTCAATTTACTTGAAATAATTTTCCCACATTATCATTTAACCTCTCCCCTGAATTCACCAGAAACGGTATGATTCCTTTGTTTTGAGTCTTCATATTATAAGGTTAGTGCATAAGTTCATAGTGTTTTTGTTTTACATGTTTGTATTTCGGTTGCTGTGGATATATTTTTCGATCGTCATTTTTATTTTTAGTTCACTATTCCTGATTGAGTTTACATATCGTCATTTTGTCATCTGGGGATAGTGAGTGGAACTATGGACGCTAGAAAATGTAATGCCAATCTGAATATTCCCGAAGTATTCCTTTGTTTGAGTTCAGTGGAGGGGTGGCAGCAGCGGAGGCGGCCAGAAACATGCTATTCGGCAGAGCACGGGGAGAAAACGGTTTGCTCGTTTTTAGGACAGTCTTGACATTACTGACTCTTTTCCCATTAGTCACTCTCCACATTCTGGAAGAAGACTTTCTGGGGTTTGTGAAGGTCGTTAAAACGCAGTAATCCACAATGATCCAAGTCAGTGGTTTTAGGATTGGTAGATATGATGAACTGTGATTATTCCAACATGGGGAAGTTCCAAAAATCGGATGTATGGGTACCGCATTTTCTAAGCCAAAATCACAAAAATTAGTAGGCCACCATATGTGCATCTGTGCTTGCTCGACATCAATCGGCTCGTGAATAATACCGACCATTGCTATTCTGTTTCTTTAATGGTGACACGAAAGTGCGCCTTTGCTAACATAAGGAAAAGAAAGGAATGGTTGAGCTCAAACAATGCACCACTTTCACTTAATAAGACCTTCTTGCGTCCTCAAAAGATAATATCATGTGTGTGGTGGAACAGGGACGGTGTGGTGTACTAGGAATTACTGCCCCGAGGTGTGACCATCACTGCCGACATTTATTGCCAAAAAGTGAGATGTCTTGCAGACGCAGTCCAAGAACAACGACCAAGAAGACAGCGTGAAGAGACGCTGCTTCACAATAACGCCCGCCCCCATTGTGCTAGACTGACAAGAAGCAGTACACAAAACTTGTGTTGGGAAGTCATTCCACACACACCTTATTCACCTTACATTGCGTTCTCACATTTTCACCTTTTCCGCTCCCTTTGGAACAACCTTCAAGGAACTTCCTTTCCGGGTGATTTCTACAGTTATCCCAGCGTTGTCAGACTGTTTTAAATAATGAAGAGGAATACATTAATCATGACTTAAGTCTGTGTTATGTTTATCTGTTGTGTCAATTAAGATCATGCAAAAACGCTTCGAACTGTATGCACATATAGAATATTTTATTGGCTCAATTTGTGGAAGCTGTGCACAGCACGTAAGACTCAGACTTTGGGCTTAAACAACAGCGGATCTGCAGACGTTTGACACCGGTTGTCACTGTGCAGACAAATGCGACAACATCCAATAATTTTTACAATTAAACAGAAGTAGATAGGGACTTGAAAGTCAAACCAAAACATCTTTCAGCAGTCTAAATTACCAAATTGTTATTTTATTGAGCAAAAGGTTTCGGCGATTTAGTACGACATCTTCAGGGCCCCTCGCGGTTGAAGTGATCGGTGTCTCAAAAATCTATGGATACTAGTCATTGAATGCTGCACCCTGTTTTTACTGGATCATATGTGGGAATCTTCCAATGAGTAGGTCATGTGGCCTGAAGATGGCCTAAAATATCGCCCATACTGATTGTTCAATAACGTAAGAATTTGGAAATTTAGACGGTTGAAAGTGTTTTGATTTGACATTCTTTACTGAACAGACGAAGTTCCACAACCACCTATGAAAAGATGGACATACAGAGACCAAATATGGTTTAGAAAAGTGTGAACAGAAACACTGGTTCTCTGTTGGTAAGAAAGAAAATACTTTGGACATGCAGAGGAAACCTATGCAGGTAATACACTCCTGGAAATTGAAATAAGAACACCGTGAATTCATTGTCCCAGGAAGGGGAAACTTTATTGACACATTCCTGGGGTCAGACACATCACATGATCACACTGACAGAACCACAGGCACATAGACACAAGCAACAGAGCATGCACAATGTCGGCACTAGTACAGTGTATATCCACCTTTCGCAGCAATGCAGGCTGCTATTCTCCCATGGAGACGATCGTAGAGATGCTGGATGTAGTCCTGTGGAACGGCTTGCCATGCCATTTCCACCTGGCGCCTCAGTTGGACCAGCGATCGTGCTGGACGTGTAGACCGCGTGAGACGACGCTTCATCCAGTCCCAAACATGCTCAATGGGGGACAGATCCGGAGATCTTGCTGGCCAGGGTAGTTGACTTACACCTTCTAGAGCACGTTGGGTGGCACGGGATACATGCGGACGTGGATTGTCCTGTTGGAACAGCAAGTTCCCTTGCCGGTCTAGGAATGGTAGAACGATGGGTTCGATGACGGTTTGGATGTACCGTGCACTATTCAGTGTCCCCTCGACGATCACCAGAGGTGTACGGCCAGTGTAGGAGATCGCTCCCCACACCATGATGCCGGGTGTTGGCCTTGTGTTCCTCGGTCGTATGCAGTCCTGATTGTGGCGCTCACCTGCACGGCGCCAAACACGCATACGACCATCATTGGCACCAAGGCAGAAGCGACTCTCATCGCTGAAGGCGACACGTATCCATTCGTCCCTCCATTCACGCCTGTCGCGACACCACTGGAGGCGGGCTGCACGATGTTGGGGCGTGAGCGGAAGACGGCCTAACGGTGTGCGGGACCGTAGCCCAGCTTCATGGAGACGGTTGCGAATGGCCCTCGCCGATACCGCAGGAGCAACAGTGCCCCTAATTTGCTGGGAAGTGGCGGTGCGGTCCCCTACGGCACTGCGTAGGATCCTACGGTCTTGGCGTGCATCCGTGCGTCGCTGCGGTCCGGTCCCATGTCGACGGGCACGTGCACCTTCCGCCGACCACTGGCGACAACATCGATGTACTGTGGAGACCTCACGCCCCACGTGTTGAGCAATTCGGCGGTACGTCCACCCGGCCTCCCGCATGCCCACTATACGCCCTCGCTCAAAGTCCGTCAACTGCACATACGGTTCACGTCCACGCTGTCGCGGCATGCTACCAGTATTAAAGACTGCGATGGAGCTCTGTATGCCACGGCAAACTGGCTGACACTGACGGCGGCAGTGCACAAATGCTGCGCAGCTAGCGCCATTCGACGGCCAACACCGCGGTTCCTGGTGTGTCCGCTGTGCCGTGCGTGTGATCATTGCTTGTACAGCCCTCTCGCAGTGTCCGGAGCAAGTATGGTGGGTCTGGCACACCGGTGTCAATGTGTTCTTTTTTCCATTTCCAGGAGTGTATATAAAACTTTAATGTCCTTTTAAACGCAGAGTAGGCTTGAACAAGAGGCAGATTATAAGGAATATTTTTTCCACAGTCGTCTGGATGAACTGGAGAAGGAAACAGATGAAAATTTAATGTTACATGACGGCAGGACTAAGATCCTGGACTTGTTGGATGTCATAATGCGGTTTTTTTTAGTGATGATAGGTACTTGATATGTGAGGAGAGCAGCTGGAAGCGGCAGTGGCTAAAGAACAAACGAAGAAAACACAGCTGTGAAAATCGAGTCGTCTGTATTCCCCACAAAAAGTAATTAATATAGTTCTGAGTTTTATGAATGCCTCCCATACCATCCCTGAAAATCTTTCTAAACAATCCACTCCACACGCACGCTCACATTCTAGGAAACTTTCGTTAGCATGTAGTTGTCAGTCGTTTTCATTGTTCCGATGTTACATCAAGCTACGACCTGACAGTAACTTTTAGCAGATAAGTTTTTCTCGTTGGTTTCGTGCCACGTAGCAAGAACAATAGCGCTCTGCGTTGACTGTGGTCTAACAAATCTGCGAATAAAGAAAAAGGGTACCGGTGGGCGAGCATACGGAACTCTTTCATCTCAGTTAAGAACTGCTTGTGTCAAAACATCGTCTCTTCTTGCTCGGTAGAAATGTGTGTCGCTTTATTGCATTATGAAAAGGCACTACAGTGGTATGCCTGAAGGAAAAACCTATTGTGAAGTTCAGAAGAAAATAAAACCAACAAAAGGAAGGCAGAACGCGCGACTTCTGGGGCAGAAGTTAAATCAAGCCTTTTATGAGTACACTCAAAAGTTTGCACGGGTTAAGCAAATTCTGCGTTGTTTATCTTCCGCTCCGAGCAGAAGTCGACGACTCTGCGACAAAGTAAAGAGGGAAAGAAAATTTTTCAGGGCTGTAAAGAGCACTTAATAGCAGCACTCCAACACAACAATGGCGGTCACTTCCTTCTCTGTAAAAACTTTCGCTGGGCGGGGAGGGGGGGGGGGGAGCAGGATCGGCTTAGGCTGCTCACCGTTTCGCTTCGCCAGAAATATCGTTTCGTTTCACGTTTCACGTCCCTCGCCCTTGGGCGTTGCGCTATGCTATCTATCTCCATGGAGCACACCTGTGGCTGGAGAACTTTTGCTTCCCTTCCTCCACCCCAAACATGGCTTGTGTAAGTAACATTTACATCTGCATGTACATGTACACTCTACAAGAAACCTTATGGCGTCAGGCACAGGCAGAGGGTACTTCCCAATTTCCGTGTTCCACTTACGAATCGTGTGCGAGCAGAACCATTGTCGATAAGCGTACGTATCGAAACGTCCCCTTAGAAAAATTTATGAATGACTGTGCTGATAAACCCCTTACGTTATTTGATTTTCAAACAGCTGAGCAGAACTGAACGTACTCAGATATTTCGCTCTTTACTTATTCTGATCAACACTAACTTGACACACAATATTTTTAGCGCAACGCAATCTGACTTTCAATAATCCCTACAAAAGAATGGCCCTGACTGACAATAACCTACATCTTATCTTCCATGAATCACTTACCTCACAAAAATCTTCGTTACTCGAATTACTGCAATACAGCGAGCGCCAAATACTGCCAGCTAAATAAAAGATTCTAACTACTGATAGGCATAGTTAGCAAATGAAAGATTTTGGTAGGGAACAAACAATATACACTCCTGGAAATTGAAATAAGAACACCGTGAATTCATTGTCCCAGGAAGGGGAAACTTTATTGACACATTCCTGGGGTCAGATACATCACATGATCACACTGACAGAACCACAGGCACATAGACATAGGCAACAGAGCATGCACAATGTCGGCACTAGTACAGTGTATATCCACCTTTCGCAGCAATGCAGGCTGCTATTCTCCCATGAAGACGATCGTAGAGATGCTGGATGTAGTCCTGTGGAACGGCTTGCCATGCCATTTCCACCTGGCGCCTCAGTTGGACCAGCGTTCGTGCTGGACGTGCAGACCGCGTGAGACGACGCTTCATCCAGTCCCAAACATGCTCAATGGGGAACAGATCCGGAGATCTTGCTGGCCAGGGTAGTTGACTTACACCTTCTAGAGCACGTTGGGTGTCACGGGATACATGCGGACGTGCATTGTCCTGTTGGAACAGCAAGTTCCCTTGCCGGTCTAGGAATGGTAGAACGATGGGTTCGATGACGGTTTGGATGTACCGTGCACTATTCAGTGTCCCCTCGACGATCACCAGAGGTGTACGGCCAGTGAAGGAGACCGCTCCCCACACCATGATGCCGGGTGTTGGCCCTGTGTGCCTCGGTCGTATGCAGTCCTGATTGTGGCGATCACCTGCACGGCGCCAAACACGCATACGACCATCATTGGCACCAAGGCAGAAGCGAATGTCATCGCTGAAGACGACACGTCTCCATTCGTCCCTCCATTCACGCCTGTCGCGACACCACTGGAGGCGAGCTGCACGATGTTGGAGCGTGAGCGGAAGACGGCCTAACGGTGTGCGGGACCGTAGCCCAGCTTCATGGAGACGGTTGCGAATGGTCCTCGCCGATACCCCATGAGCAACAGTGTCCCTAATTTGCTGGGAAGTGGCGGTGCGGCCCCCTACGGCACTGCGTAGGATCCTACCGTCTTGGCTTGCATCCGTGCGTCGCTGCGGTCCGGTCCCAGGTCGACGGGCACGTGCACCTTCTGCCGACCACTGGCGACAACATCGATGTACTATGGAGACCTCACACCCCACGTGTTGAGCAATTCGGCGGTACGTCCACCCGGCCTCCCGCATGCCCACTATACGCCCTCGCTCAAAGTCCGTCAACTGCACATACGGTTCACGTCCACGCTGTCGCGGCATGCTACCAGTGTTAAAGACTGCGATGGAGCTCCGTATGCCATGGCAAACTGGCTGACACTGACGGCGGCGGTGCACAAATGCTGCGCAGCTAGCGCCATTCGACGGCCAACACCGCGGTTGCTGGTGTGTCCGCTGTGCCGTGCGTGTGATCATTGCTTGTACAGCCCCCTCGCAGTGTCCGGAGCAAGTATGGTGGGTCTGACACACCGGTGTCAATGTGTTCTTTTTTCCATTTCCAGGAGTATATTTACATTAATAGTGTTCAAAAGTCATCAGTGCATGACATCCACTCTCACAAATTTACTGTCTCTGATGGACACACGGCCAGATCATCCGCTCTCAAAACTCCGCCATCTCTCTCCCCACATCCACCACTGCTGGCGGCTCATCTCCAGCTGCGCAACGCTACGCGCTGTTAACAGCCAACTTCCCAACACTACAATAGCGACAATTCCAACAATGCCACCCAGCCACGGACTGCACACAGCACAGATAGTGATTTTCATACAGCACTACGTGGCGTTCCCAGTATAAAAACCTAAACAGCCTGCTTACAGTACGTCCTCTAATTTCTCCGATTATCTACACCCACAACCTCATCCATAGCCTACAAACCACCACCAAGTGTATGGCAGAGAGTACATTGCATGATAGCAGCTATTAGGGTTTCTTCCCGTTCCATTCCCTAATGGAGCGCAGCAAGCGGGATTGTTTAAATTCCTCTATGCATGCTGCAGTTAACCTGATCTCCTCAGATTCCTGTGTGAGCAGTACGAAAGTGATTGTAGTATATTCCTAGCGTGAAACTTCGTGGCAGATTAAAACTGTGTGCCGGACCGAGACTCAAACTCGGGACCTTTACCTTTCGCGGTCAAGTGCTCTACCAACTGAGCTACCCAAGCACGACTCACGCCCCGTCCTCACAGCTTTACTTCTGCCAGTACCTCGTCTCCCATTTTCCAAACCTTACAGAAGCTCTTCTGCCTACTTTGTAGAACTAGCACTCCTGAAAGAGAGGTACTGGCAGAAGTGAAGTTGTGAGGACGGGGCGTGAGTCGTGGTTGGGTAGCTCAGTTGGTAGAGCACTTGCCCGCAAAAGGCAAAGGTCCCGGGTTCGAGTCTCGGTCCGGCACGCAATTTTAATCTGTCAGGAAGTTTCATATCAGCGCACAGTCCGCTGCAAAGTGAATATTTCATTCTGGATATTCCTAGGGTCATCAATGAAAGCCAGTTCTTGAAACTTTGTTAGCAGACTTCCCCGAGATATTTTACGTTTATCTTCAAGAGTCTACCAGTTCAGTTTCTTCAGCACCATCGTAACTCCTAGGGTCAAACAAATCTCTGACCTTTCGTACTGCCCTGCTCTGTATACTTTCAAAGTCCCACACACCTGAGCAATATAACTATAATGTGTCACAGCAGTGATGTGTAAGCGATCTCCTTTGTAGATGATTGTACTTCCCTAGTATTCTACCAATAAACTGAAGTCTACCACTTGCTTTACCGACAGCTGAGCCTATATGATCATTCCATTTCATATCCCTACAAAACGTTGCACTCAACATTTGCTCGTAGCCATTTTCTATGGTATACAAGTTGGTTACAATTAAACGTCCTCTAACCGAGCCAGTCTAGACGGAATACTACCTACGGTACGGGTAACCACCTTCAGAGAAATGATGTTCAGACTGTGCGCTGCGGGATTTGCGTTGTTAGTAGTGTTGCGTGTCATGACTCGCCGTTAGGCTCCGATACTGGTGCGGCGATTTAGGGTTGAAAATCAAGCATCAGTGTGCAGTACAGTGGCAGATAGCCAAGGACAAGTTGAGCAAGATTTTACTAATAAAGCTGTTTTATCAAAGCAAGAGCAATTGTGCTGATGTTTTTCGCAGGTAGGACGCATTAAAAGAATACGGAGAGGTCCTCTTTCCGTACTGCTGCTGGAGAACATGATACTGGAGTTCAAATTAATTGGCCAACTGTGTCACGAACTGTTGAAGAAGTTACTCGCTGAGAATGAGAGGTGCCATATGCGATCTTCAAGCAGTGCACGAAGTTTCAAGATAGCTGACCATTCCGTGGTCGACCGTAGTGCTTAATTTCCAAAATTTTATAGCCATAACGCTCTTCTTCAACCAAAAACCACCCTCCCTCCCGCTGCCCCCCCCCTCCTCCAGCCATAAAAATCGCAAGTTTCGATTTGCGTAAACATGTGATAAAAGTTCAAATGAAAATTATGTTTTACAGAATATTGTTCTTCAATTCAGGTTTTTAAACCCTAATTTCTTATAACCCGAATAAAATACAATATTTAACTTAAACAACAGGTGCTATCAGCTATTCCTGTAGCAGCGTCCCCTTTGCTCCCTTGTACTGCTCGATTTGTTTCGGCCCAAGTCACTAATCTTCCTGACTATGATGTCATGTTCTCCAGTTCTGCAGCAGACGTTCAAACAGTTACACACTGCAGCTGCTTGGTGAAACTGTGTCCAGTATTAACTAATAAAACATTTAGCGATGAATGACAATGAAGATGTTCCTGTCCCATCGGGAGTCACGTACAATTCCGAGCTGCTAAACAGTTAGGAAAAGCTAACGCTGCTTGGTCGTTAAGCACGAACCGATAGGTTCCGCAGTCTTTTCCTTCTAGTCACGGTACTGTATCGCTTCCTAGCTATAGTATTCGAAGTGGAATTCGTAGCCAAGTGTTGAAAAAGTTTCTAAAGTTTTCAGGGAATTTAATGGATCCACAAAAGCTACCCTTACCATCAGAGCATCGGTCCTCGTAAGAGTTTCCGTGATACATCTCATTCAATGCGTCACTTATTTGTGAATTAAAAGGACAACGCTAGTGAAAGAACTGCAATGTTCCCAGTTTCCAGGTGCAAATTAGATAAAATAAACACCTCTTGATATCGCCAGCAACGTGAGACAGGAACTTTGATATTAGACCGTGCGACTTTCGAGAAAATGGAAAATACAAATTTAAAATGAAAATAATTACAGGTTTATAAACGAGCTTTCTTGAAGAACTGTTAAAAAGAGCACCTTCAAAAAAGGCAATAGGGCGTCCCGTTTTCTTAATATATTAGAAGCAGTACCCAGTACCAAATAGTACTAACACGAAATAAGAACCTAACCTCAGAACTGGCTGATCCAGTTTAGCTCGCACTCCATAACGTGGTGCAGCTTGGCATTTTCCTGGTTAACAAATCGTTTCGGGAGGTAAAAGAAGCGATAACGGAAAAAGAAAAATTAGTTAACATCAATGTGATATGGAATCTCAAACTTATCTTATTATCTTTTTTCTAATTTCTCCTGATTTAACTGATGAAGTGATGATGTGTAACAACAGACAATAATTTCATCTGTAAGAAGGGAAACCATCTAGCGAAAGACAATATTCACAAAAGATCCAGAAACTGTACATGTGCGAACATAAAATCACTGAAAAAGCTGAAAGAGCTGTAGTCATATGTCAACTTCTCGATACCTTGTCTCTTATTCCTGGACGCTCAAGCAGAGCAGAAGTAAGTTGTGTAATCCGTAAATGTCTGTTGGATAAATGCTGTCTATGTCTGCATATTTTACAGAGTCCATCATTAATCCAAGGCACAGTCCTGTCTTTTTATCATTTACTCAATCTACACTATGTGATCAAAAGTATCTGGACACCCCCAAAAACATATGTTTTTCATATTAGGTGCATTGTGCTGCCACCTACTGCCAAGTACTCCATGTCAGCGACCTCAGTATTCATTAGACATCGCGTGAGAGCAGAATAGGGCGCTACGCGGAATTCACGGCCTTCGAACGATGGCTCAAATGGCTCTGAGCACTATGGGACTCAACTGCTGTGGTCATCAGTCCCCTAGAACTTAGAACTACTTAAACCTAGCTAACCTAAGGACATCACACACATCCATGCCCGAGGCAGGATTCGAACCTGCGGCCGTAGCAGTCGCACGGTTCCGGACTGCGCGCCTAGAACCGCGAGACCACCGCGGCCGGCAGGCCTTCGAACGTGCCCAGGTGATTGGACATAACTTGTACCATACGCCTGTACGCGAGATTTCCATACTCCTAAACATCCCTCGGTCCACTGTTTCCGATGCGATATTGAAGTGGAAACGTGAAAGGACACTTGCAGCACAAAAGCTCTTCGTCTGTTGACTGACAGAGACCGCCGATTATTGAAGAGGGTCGTAACGTGTAATAGGCAGACATCTATCTAGAACATCACACAGGAATTCCAAACAGCATCAGCATCCACTGAAAGTACTATGACAGTTAGGCGGGAGACCGGGAGACGACAAACCTTGGATTTCATGGTCGAGTGGCTGCTCATAATTCACACATCACGTCATTAAATGCCAAACGACGCCTCGCTTGCTCTAATAAGCGTAAATATTGGACGACTGAACAGTGGAAAAACGTTGTGTGGAGTGACGAATCACGGTACACGATGTGGCGATCCGATGGCAGGGTGTGGGTATGGCGAAAACCCGGTGAATGTCATCTGCCAGCGTGCGTAGTGCCAACAGTAAAATTCGGAGGCGATGGTGTTACGGTGTGGTCGTGCACCCCTTGTTGTTTAGCGTGCCACAATCACAGCACAGGCCTGCATTAATGTTTTGCATTAATGTTTGCCTTAATGTCTGCATTAATGTTTTGTTGCTTCTCTCTGTTGAAGAGCGATTCGGGGATGGCGATAACATCTTTCAACAAGATCGAGCACCTGTTCACAATGCACGGCCTGTGGGGTAGTGGTTACACGACAATAACACCACTGTAATAGACTGGACTGCACAGAGTCCTGAGTTGAATCCTACAGAACACCTTTGGGATATTTTGGAACGCCGAGTTGCTAGGCTTCACCAACCGACATCGATGCCTCTACTCCGTGCAGCACTGAGTGAAGAATAGGCTGCCATTCCCCAAAAAACCTTCCAGCATCTGTTGGAACGTATGCCTGCGAGAGTGGAGGCTGTATTTAAGGCTAAGAATGGGCGAACACCATATTTAATTCCAGCATTACCAATCGAGGGTGCCACGAATTTGTAACTCATTTTCAGCAAGGTGCCCTGATACTTTTAATCACATACTGTGCAGTGTGGTTTGTATATGTTAAAGGGAAAGGAGGATAAGTTGTCGGCGGATAGTTCGGAGACGAACTATCGGAGACCACTGGCGTTCTTCAGTTAACTGCCTTCCAAGTAACAGCCAGAACCCCCTGGATTAACCGATCATGTTCTGCTGTACACAATTTTATAGCGATAGTAACGCAGATCTGTTCGGTTGCTGTTTCCGAACAACGACGCCGCCAGCGTACTCACTGGCCAGATGCTACGCAAATCATTGTGGAAAAATCCGAGGATTGGCTACAATAATGTAATCTGTCAATAAGAATGTGCTACAATGCAGTGTTGTCGCTAGTTCGATTTTCGGTCCAGCACACAGTTTTATCTGCCAGGAAGTTTCACATCAGCGCACACTCCGCTGCAGAGTGAAAATTTCATTCTGGTATGCAAAAACTGTCCATCCTCAATGTGGGCTGCTTCCATGTCACGACTGTCATAATGTACTGAGTTCTGTAATTAGAAAATTGTTAAAATAATGTTGCACATTTGAGAAACCTTTACAGTAATCCTCTCACTGTGAGACAAGAGCTTCTAAATAACGACACAGGCCGCAGACCTACAGAGCAGCAGTCCCGTATTTACTAACTAACCCACCAAACCTGCTAGTCAATACCAATTAACCACACCCTATTTGATCAAAAGTATCAGGACACCTATTAGTGGACATTGATAAGGGGTATGTCCAGCCTTCCCTTCATGACGGCACGAACTCGGTTAGGACAACTGTCAGTGAGGTGTCTGAATGTCTCTGGTAGCCCCTTCTTCCTCAAGAGCAGCGACGACAGACTGTGGTGAGGTTTGACGCTGGGGTATGGAGCGAAGCCGTCGATCTAACTCATCCCAAAGGTGTTCCATTGGGTTAAGGTCGGGACCCTGGACTGCGCAGCCCATTTCAGGAACGTTATTGTCCACAAACCACTTCATCACAGAGGCAGCTTTATGTCACTGTCATTCAGAAACAAACTGGTGACTGGTAACGCTCACCAGGCCTGAAACTCTTACTTCGTATTGCCACAGGGTATAGGATGAATCACTATCCACATCATTATTTTCCAGTCATTCACTATCCAGTAGTGCCGCTCTTTACATCATCTCAAGTGTCGCTTAGCAATGATCACATAATTGTGTGTCTTAACAGGAGCTGCTCGATCATTGCACGATGGCTGTTTTGAAAGTAAGGAACCGATCGGTCTCGAAATGGAAACCACAATGAAAATCCGACGATGTTTTGCACAGGCGTGTTAGGAAGTGTCTCTAGTATGCCCATCGACCGCGTTATGTCGTTCTTTTTAATTCTGAGCACACAGGGAGCACATAAATATACCTAGAACAATAGTCTCTCCCGCCAAGTACGATGGCCTGGCGAGAAATTTCGCCTGGAGCTATGCAGCCAACATTACGTAGCTGTCGTGCGTTTTCTTCTTCAAGACAATTCTCAGTCGTATTCTACAGGCGCAATGAAGATACTCCTGCATAGTTTTCTATTAGAAATGCTTGATTGCCCACAATACAGCCCGTAACTGTCGCCCTCTGAGTTTCATCTCTGCTCACATGAACCGTTGGATATGAAGACAACATTTTGGCACAGCCAACGAGCTGTAGGCCAGCGTAGAGAACTGGCGGTTGCCTTCTATTACGAGAGTATTTGAAAGTTAGTACAACGCTGCGACAAACGTCTAAGTTAGACCGGCGACTATGGAGATAAGTAGCTGGAATTTGTAGCTAACTGTTGCAAATAAAACACTTCTGATTTTCACTGTGGTTTCCATTTCGCGATCAATCGTTCCTTACTTTCCGAATAGCCCTCATCATTCACACTTTCTAATTCCCCACGCACAGCCAGTGTGCTACCTAGATGTCTGGTAGCATTTTTGGAACTCATGAGTGATTCCTTGAGCTAATTCCACCCTTCGTAATACTCGACAGGCGCTGTCCGTCAGTACATCACGCCGCCCTGGTCCTGATTAAGCTGAGGTTGAATCTTCGCATTTCCACTTCATAGTCACACCACCAACAGTCGGCTTTGGCAGCTATAGAAGGGATGAAGCGACCCTGGTGGATTTGTTATCCAGGTGACACCCAACAAGTAATCCATTTGAAAAGTCACTGAGCATTGATAATCAAAACATGATCCCACTAGCCTGTACTCTTTTTCTTATCTGTGTGATCGGTCAGTTTCAGCGGTGGGTGATTTTCAAGCACGTATCTTCAGCTTCCATCTTCATTTCCCATTGTACTGGAGTCTCCCGAAAGTCCCTGTCTGCTGTTATTGCTTATCTACTGACAACACAACACTTCCTGTCTTATTTACACTGGTGCGTCTGTCTCTCGTTACATCTAGCGGTCAATTGTGCATTATATAGAGGTGTATAGATAGATACGCTTGAGGAAATAATGTACAACTACAGTACTTCAGTAGTGAGTCACTTATTTCTGTCAAAAAACTCATGTAAATTGCTACAATGAACTTGGCAGATCCTCAGTTACAAAACCAGAGAAGTCCCAATTAGGTTTGAAACTTGAAATGAAAGTACCGTTTGAAAATAAAAAGAGTCTGCGATATAACGGTTGCCACCGTGTGGATCACAAAACTATGACTACAGAGAAATGTGGTGGCGTTTGTGTCTTCCGATGTGCTACTATCACCCATAGCAAACGGTGCCGCCTCGCCTACCTGGGTAGGGTTGGTGACACTGCAGCAAGCGGAGGTTCCCCGGCGCACACCCGCGCTGCCGCCACTCAGACCGGAGATCGCGCCGCCATCGATCCCCGCGCAGGAAATTGGAGCGTCCGAACGGGAAGTGGCTGGAGGCTCCAGGCTGGAAGCTCCAGGCTGGAGCGGCCGCGACAACGCCGCTCTTCACAGGCCTCCTCAACAGTCCTAGAGTAATGGCGCGCTGCGCGGCTCGCATTCAAATGACTCTGCCCACAATCCCACTGCCGCTCGGCTTCTGCAAAGTTCCGATAAAAGGCGGGAAAAAAGAAAGAGAGAGAGAGAGAGACGGAAGGAAAATTAGAAGTGTTCACTCAACAATGAGTCTATATCCTTACTGTGACTGGTCACCCTAAGTCGTGGTAATAAAATGTTCCTCAGATATACAATGATAATAAACATGTTGTCGAAACTGAAAATTTGTGCACGACCATAGAACATGCAGATTCTCTACGTAAAGTAATGACACTGAATATTGTATAAAATTAATTTGACATTTGTCAAGATATATTTTTGATAGAACTACTAGTAGGGCATTTGTACTATGGTGATGTAGCAAAGTTCTCTGACTGCTCTACACTTTTTACTTACATTTCGCGTTATTACTCAGCTGGCAAAACTATTGTACATGATGAGATTCTTCAGTTTCTTCCGGCACGTTCTTCAGTTTCTCCTAGCATATTGTTGTAAACCGGCTGTACAAAAGGGGGATTCCTTCCAGTTCAATAAAAACAATTGAAGACATTTGTTCCAACAACTACATCCAGGTGAAAATTGGTTAACTAGCTGCATAGTAGTTAGTAGTGGTATTAGACAAGCCGATTTCTTGAGCTCACAACTTTTTAATATAGGCATTGGCTGGTAGTGGCTATGGAGGGGGGGAGAAAGAACTGATCACGATGCAGTTCTGTTGGCTACAGGAATATATATGTTGCAGCCGAAAACCTAAATATTGTCATATCCACACAAGAAACCACATGTATGAGGACATTTACATCTACATCTACATCTACACTCGGCAAGCCACCTGACGGTGTGTGGCGGAGGGTACCCTGAGTACCTCTATCGGTTCTCCCTTCTATTCCAATCTCGTATTGTTCGTGGAAAGAAGGATTGTCGGTATGCTTCTGTGTGGGCTATAATCTCTCTGATTTTATCCTCATGGCCTCTTCGCGAGATATGCGTAGGTGGGAGCAATATACTGCTTGACTCTTCGGTGATGGTATGATCTCGAAACTTTAACGAAAGCCCGTACCGAGCTACTGAGCGTCTCTCCTGCAGAGTCTTCCACTGGAATTTATCTATCATCACCGTAACGCTTTCGCGATTACTAAATGATCCTGTAACGAAGCGCGCTGCTCTCCGTTGGATCTTCTCTATCTCTTCTATCAACCCTATCTGGTACGGATCCCACACTGTTGAGCAGTATTCAAGCACTGGGCGAACAAGCGTACTGTAACCTACTTCCTTTGTTTTCGGATTGCATTTCCTTAGGATTCTTCCAATAAATCTCAGTCTGGGATATGCTTCACCGACGATCAACTTTATATGATCATTCCATTTTAAATCACTTCTAATGCGTACTCCCAGATAATTTATGGAATTAACTGCATCCAGTTGCTGACCTGCTATTTTGAAGCTAAATGATAAGGGATCTATCTAAATATTCGCAGCACATTACACTTGTCTACACTGAGAATCAGTTGCCATTCCCTGCACCATGCGTCAATTCGCTGCAGATCCTCCTGCATTTCAGTACAATTTTCCATTGTTACAACCTCTCGATACACCACAGCATCATCTGCAAAAAGCCTCAGTGAACTTCCGATGTCTTCCACAAGGTCATTTAAGTATATGGTGAATAGCAACGGTCCTATGACACTCCCCTGCGGCACACCTGAAATCACTCTTACTTCGGAAGACTTCTCTCCATTGAGAACGACATGCTGCGTTCTGTTATCTAGGAACTCCTCAATCCAATCACACAATTGGTCTGATAGTCCATATGCTCTTACTTTGTTCATTAAACGACTGTGGGGAACTGTGTCAAACGCCTTGCGGAAGTCAAGAAACACGGCATCTACCTGTGAACCCATGTCTAAGGCCCTCTGAGTCTCGTGGTCGAATAGCGCGAGCTGGGTTTCACACGACCGTCTTTTTCGAAACCCATGCTGATTCCTACAGAGTAGATTTCTATCCTCCAGAAAAGTCATTATACTAGATCATAATACGTGTTCCAAAATTCTACAACTGATCGACGTTAGAAACATAGGTCTATAGTTCTGCACATCTGTTCAACGTTCCTTCTTGAAAACGGGGATGACCTGTTCCCTTTTCCAATCCTTTGGAACGCTACGCTCTTCTAGAGACCTACGGTACACCGCATCAAGAAGGGGGGCCAAGTTCCTTCGCGTACTCTGTGTAAAATCGAACTGGTATTCCATCAGGTCCAGCGGCCTTTCATCTTTTGAGCGATTTTGATTGTTTCTCTATCCCTCTGTCGTCTATTTCGATATCTACCATTTTGTCATTTGTGCGAAAAATCTAGAGAAGGAACTACAGTGCAGTCTCCCTCTGTGAAACAACTTTGGAAAAAGACATATAGTATTTCGGCCTTTAGTCTGTCATCCTCTGTTTCAGTACCATTTTGGTCACAGAGTGTCTGGACATTTTGTTTTGATCCACCTACAGCTTTGACATAAGACCAAAATTTTTTAGGATTTTTTGACAAGTCCGTACATAGAACTTTACTTTCGAATTCGTTGAACGCCTCTCGCATAGCCCTCGTCTCACCATATTTCTTCGCGTAATTTTTGTTTGTCTGCAAGGCTTTGGCTATGTTTATGTTTGCTGTGAAGTTCCCTTTACTTCCACAGCAGTTTCCTAACTCGGCTGTTATACCACGGTGGCTCTTTTCCATCTCTTACGATCTTGCTTCGCACATACTCATGTAACGTATATTGTACGATGGTTTTGAACATTGTCTACTGATCCTCAACATTATCTGTACTTGAGACACAACTTTTGTGTTGAGCCATCAAGTACTCTGAAATCTGCTTTTTGTCACTATTGCTAGACAGAAAAATCTTCGTACCTTTTTTAATATTTCTATTTACGGCTGAAATCATCGATGCAGTAACCGCTTTATGATCGCTGATTCCCTGTTGTGCGTTAACTGTTTCTAGTAGTTCGGGTCTGTTTGTCACCAGGAGGTCTAATATGTTATCGCCACGAGTCGGTTCTCTGTTTAACTGCTCAAGGTAGTTTTCAGATAAAGCACTTTAAAAAATTTCACTAGACTCTTTGTCCCGGCCACCCGTTATGAACGTCGAGTTTCCCAGTCTATATCCGGCAAATTAAAATCTCCACCCAGAAATCTACTCGAAATATTTTCCAAATTATCCTTCAGGTGCTCAGTCACAACAGCTGCTCAGCCAGGGGGCCTATAGAGACATCCAGTTACCATGTCTGAGCCTGCTTTAACCGTGACCTTCACCCAAATCATTTCACAATTCGGATCTCCGTGAATTTCCTTCGATACTATTGCACTTCTTATCGCTATAAACGCGCCTCCCCCTTCACTGTCCAGCCTGTCTCTGCGGTATACATTCCAATCTGAGTTCAGGATTTCATTACTGTTTACGTCTGGTTTCAGCCAACTTTCTGTCCCTAGTACTGTATGGGCGTTGTGACCGTTTATTAATGAGAACAGTTCTGGGACATTTCTATAGACGCTCCTACAGTTTACTATTAGCACATTGATATTGTTATTCCCTTTTGCATTTTGCCTACTCCTACCTTGCGGCGTCTCAGGAGGCGTATTGTCGGGCCTAGGGAGGGAATTCTCTAACCTAAAAAACCCCCATGTGCACTCCACACGTACTCCGCTGTCCTTGTAGCCGCTTCCGGCGTGTAGTGCACGTCTGACCTATTCAGGGGGACTCTACAGTTCTCCACCCGATAGCGGAGGTCGAGAAATTTGCACCCCAGATCTCCGCAGAATCGTCTGGTTTAAGCCTTCCACTCGGCTCCAAACCAGAGGACCGCGATCGGTACTGGGAACGATACTACAAACGGAACCAATTAGACGAAACTGGAAGTGGATGGAGAAATCATTCATCAGGTAATGACATTTAAGTGTCTTGGCACTGAACAGTCCAGCAGTGGAAATGTCGAAATGGACGTGAGAGAACAAGTAGCAAAAGCAAAGTGGTGGGGTTTTTCGAAGCTACTATTTGGGGACACAAGCTTATAGGGAAAGATACACAGGCAAAAATATACAAAACAACAGTGAGACCAATTATGACATACGCAGATGAGACAAGACCAGAAAGATAAAAAAGAGACTATTGGAAACCGTGGAAATGAAAATTCTACGAAGGATTACAGGAAGAATGGAGCGACAAGAGGTACTAAAAGAAATAGGCTTTAGCCTAAGAAGGAAGTGAAAAGAAGAATAAGATAGAAGATATATGTTGACTGAATAGTCCACGGATATACTGCTGACCTGTAGAGTACAGCAGACACTTTTGACATTACAGATTGGCAGCACAACTGTGGACTGTCCAGTCAACAAAAACAATTGCTATTATTACTTTGGGAAGCGTAAATAACAAGTTCCTCATTTGGCAACATTTTCAGTAAAATTAGATGGCTCTTATACCAAGCTAAGCTAGTAGTCGCCATTTTTCATGAAAAGGTATGATCAGATCTTCAATTTTTGTATTAGTAGAAAAAAAATATTAGAAAAAATGGAAAGTTCGAAAAAATTATAAAGAGTCACCTTACTGCTGTTATTTCTGTCAATAGCAGAAGAACTAAAACTTGTGATTATCACTAACACATTTTAATTAAAAATGCAACATTTTCATAAACTGATGTGGTCTTGAGCTCAATGACTGAGCTGATGCAGGTCTCCATGCTAGCCTAGCCTGTGCAAGCGCCTCTGTCCCTGCAACGTTCATCCATTTCAGCTTTCTTACTGTATTCAAGGCTTTATCTGTCTCTAAAATTTTTAAGCCATCTCTTAACCCCATCCACCCCACCCGACCCCACCCCGCCCCACCCGTACACACACACACACTTCCATGTATTACTAAAATACCGATGTGTTCTGTTAGACAAAACTACAGTCATTCAGCGATAACTGTGGGGTCATTGATTGCTCAGAAAGATCTCTCATTAGAGCTACAACATACACTCCTGGAAATGGAAAAAAGAACACATTGACACCGGTGTGTCAGACCCACCATACTTGCTCCGGACACTGCGAGAGGGCTGTACAAGCAATGATCACACGCACGGAACAGCGGACACACCAGGAACCGCGGTGTTGGCCGTCGAATGGCGCTAGCTGCGCAGCATTTGTGCACCGCCGCCGTCAGTGTCAGCCAGTTTGCCGTGGCATACGGAGCTCCATCGCAGTCTTTAACTTGTAGCATGCCGCGACAGCGTGGACGTGAACCGTATGTGCAGTTGACGGACTTTGAGCGAGGGCGTATAGTGGGCACGCGGGAGGCCGGGTGGACGTACCGCCGAATTGCTCAACACGTGGGGCGTGAGGTCTCCACAGTACATCGATGTTGTCGCCAGTGGTCGGCGGAAGGTGCATGTGCCCGTCGACCTGGGACCGGACCGCAGCGACGCACGGATGCACGCCAAGACCGTAGGATCCTACGCAGTGCCGTAGGGGACCGCACCGCCACTTCCCAGCAAATTAGGGACACTGTTGCTCCTGGGGTATCGGCGTGGACCAATCGCAACCGTCTCCATGAAGCTGGGCTACGGTCCCGCACACCGTTAGGCCGTCTTCCGCTCACGCCCCAACATCGTGCAGCCCGCCTCCAGCGGTGTCGCGACAGGCGTGAATGGAGGGACGAATGGAGACGTGTCGTCTTCAGCGATGAGAGTCGCTTCTGCCTTGGTGCCAATGATGGTCGTATGCGTGTTTGGCGCCGTGCAGGTGAGCGCCACAATCAGGACTGCATACGACCGAGGCACACAGGGCCAACACCCGGCATCATGGTGTGGGGAGCGATCTCCTACACTGGCCGTACACCTCTGGTGATCGTCGAGGGGACACTGAATAGTGCACGGTACATCCAAACCGTCATCGAACCCATCGTTCTACCATTCCTAGACCGGCAAGGGAACTTGCTGTTCCAACAGGACAATGCACGTCCGCATGTATCCCGTGCCACTCAACGTGCTCTAGAAGGTTTAAGTCAACTACCCTGGCCAGCAAGATCTCCGGATCTGTCCCCCATTGAGCACGTTTGGGACTGGATGAAGCGTCGTCTCACGCGGTCTGCACGTGCAGCACGAACGCTGGTCCAACTGAGGCGCCAGGTGGAAATGGTATGGCAAGCCGTTCCACAGGACTACATCCAGCATCTCTACGATCGTCTCCATGGGAGAATAGCAGCCTGCATTACTGCGAATGGTGGATATACACTGTACTAGTGCCGACATTGTGCATGCTCTGTTGCCTGTGTCTATGTGCCTGTGGTTCTGTCGGTGTGATCATGTGATGTATCTGACCCCAGGAATGTGTCACTAAAGTTTCCCCTTCCTGGGACAATGAATTCACGGTGTTGTTATTTCAATTTCCAGGAGTGTATAAAACATTAGTTTACTTTATTACATGAATGGTAAAATGATTTATTGAAATCGATATTATCCTTTGCCACAGTAGTACTTCGTAATTTAGAACGATCACTGACTGTTAAATCGTCACTTGATGCTCTACTTTGCAAACTATTCTCTTGAAGTACAATGTTCAGCATATACAAAGGTACTTTTCTATCTGAGACTTGAGTAACTCATTCGTGCTGCTTCAGCTGAGATCACGAAGTGGGATGGAGCACTTTGATGATCAGCTCTATATTGACCTCCATCTGGGGGCGCTGTTGTGTTGAGAGGAAGGGCGTGTCTTTTTCACCTTCTCCGATATGTCACTATGGATTGCAGCGAAACATTGTCATACATTTGTTTTTCCCCAGTTGACAATAAATATCGTTCTTGAAGAAACAATGTAGTGTAACTCCTTTCCGCTATTTTCAAAAGTTCGGTCAGCTAGCATCTTGAGTAGTGCAGTTGTTTCTGTTTCAGGAATGAATTTTCAATTTCTAACATCGAAAAAATAACTGGAAACACAATCCGTGAGTCAAACAAGGTGAGAGAAGGTGTTTATTTTGCTTAACTGCAAAAGACGTAATGCCACGTAACTGAAATCTCGGACGCTATACCAGGTCTTTTTAGATGGCGGTGTTGTCTGTAGGAAGGCTAAAACTCCAGAATATTGCAATGAAATGGAGGAACTACTTTCTTATACATAACTGCATCAACCGCAAAATGTCCGAGGTTTCTATTAACCTTGCCTGCTAGGTCATTACATTTTTTTGTCATCAGTCTACTGACTGGTTTGATGCGGCCCGCCACGAATTCCTTTCCTGTGCTAACCTCCTCATCTCAGAGTAGCACCTGCAACCTACGTCCTCAATTATTTGCTTGATGTATTCCAATCTCTGTCTTCCTCTACAGTTTTTGCCCTCTACAGCTCCCTCTAGTACCATGGAAATCATTCCCTCATGTCTTAGCAGATGTCCTATCATCCTGTCCCTTCTCCTTATCAGTGTTTTCCACATTTCTTTTCCTCTCCGATTCTGCGTAGAACCTCCTCATTCCTTACCTTATCAGTCCACCTAATTTTCAACATTCGTCTATAGCACCACATCTCAAATGCTTCGATTCTCTTCTGTTCCGGTTTTCCCACAGTCCATCTTTCACTACCATACAATGCTGTACTCCAGACGTACATCCTCAGAAATTTCTTCCTCAAATTAAGGCCGGTATCTGATATTAGTAGACTTCTCTTGGCCAGAAATGCCTTTTTTGCCATAGCGAGTCTTCTTTTGATGTCCTCCTTGCTCCGTCCGTCATTGGTTATTTTACTGCCTATGTAGCAGAATTCCTTAACTTCATTGACTTCGTGACCATCAATCCTTGATGTTAAGTTTCTCGCTGTTCTCATTTCTACTACTTCTCATTACCTTCGTCTTTCTCCGATTTACTCTCAAACCATACTGTGTACTCATTAGACTGTTCATTCCGTTCAGCAGATCATTTAATTCTTCTTCACTTTCACTCAGGATAGCAATGTCATCAGCGAATCGTATCATTAATATCCTTTCACCTTGTATTTTAATTCCACTCCTGGACCTTTCCTTTATTTCCATCATTGCTTCCTCGATGTACAGATTAAAGAGTATGGGCGAAAGGCTACAGTCTTGTCTTACTCCCTTCTTGATACGAGCACTTCGTTCTTGATCGTCCACTCTTATTATTCCCTCTTGGTTGTTCTACATATTGTATATGACCCGTCTCTCCCTATAGCTTACCCCTACTTTTTTCAGAATCTTGAACAGCTTGCACCATTTTATATTGTCGAACGCCTTTTTCCAGGTCGACAAATCCTATGAACGTGTCTTGATTTTTCTTTACCCTTGCTTCCATTATTAGCCGTAACGTCAGAATTGCCTCTCTCGTGCCTTTACTTTTCCTAAAGCCAAACTGATCGTCACCTAGCGCATTCTCAATTTTCTTTTCCATTCTTCTGTATATTATTCTTGTAAGTAGCTTCGATGCATGAGCTGTTAAGCTGATTGTTCGATAGTTCTCGCACTTGTCAGCTCTTACCGTCTTCGGAATTGTGTGGATGATGCTTTTCCGAAAGTCGGATGGTATGTCGCCAGACTCATATATTCTACAAACCAACGTGAATAGTCGTTTTGTTGCCACTTCCCCTAATGATTTTAGAAATTCTGATGGAATGTTATCTATCCCTTCTGCCTTATTTGACAGTAAGTCCTCCAAAGCTCTTTTAAATTCCGATTCTAATACTGGATCCCCTATCTCTTCTAAATCGACTCCTCTTTCTTCTTCTATCAGATCAGACAAATCTTCACCCTCATAGAGGCTTTCAATGTATTCTTTCCACCTATCTGCTCTTTCCTCTGCCTTTAACAGTGGAATTCCCGTTGCACTCTTAATATTACCTCAGTTGCTTTTAATGTCACCAAAGATTGTTTTGACTTTCCTGTATGCTGAGTCTGTCCTTCCGACAATCATATCTTTTTCGATGTCTTCACATTTTTCCTGCAGCCATTTCGTCTTAGCTTCCCTGCACTTCCTATTTATTTCATTCCACAGCGACTTGTATTTCTGTATTCCTGATTTTCCCGGAACATGTTTGTACTTCCTCCTTTCATCAATCAACTGAAGTATTTCTTCTGTTACCCATGGTTTCTTCGCAGCTACCTTCTTTGTACCTATGTTTTCCTTCCCAACTTTTGTGATGGCCCTTTTTAGAGACGTCCATTCCTCTTCAACTGTATTGCCTACTGCGCTATTCCTTATTGCTGTATCTATAGCGTTAGAGAACTTCAAACGTATCTCGTCATTCCTTAGAACTTCCGTATCCCACTTCTTTGCGTATTGATTCTTCCTGACTAATGTCTTGAAGTTCAGCCTACTCTTCATCACTACTATATTGTGATCTGAGTCTATATCTGCTCCTGGGTACGCTTTACAATCCAGTATCTGATTTCGGAATATCTGTCTGACTATGATGTAATCTAATTGAAATCTTCCCGTATCTCCCGGCCTTTTCCAAGTATACCTCCTCCTCTTGTGATTCTTGAACAGGGTATTCGCTATTACTAGCTGAAACTTGTTACAGAACTCAATTAGTCTTTCTCCTCTTTCATTCCTTGTCCCAAGCCCATATTCTCCTGCAACCCCGTCTCTAATGACCTAGTAGTCGACGGGACGTTAAACACTAATCTCCTCCTCCTCCTCCTCCTGTAACCTTTTCTTCTACTCCTTCCCCTACAACTGCATTCCAGTCGCCCATGACTATTAGATTTTCGTCCCCCTTTACATACTGCATTACCCTTTCAATATCCTCATACACTTTCTTTATCTGTTCATCTTCAGCTTCCGACGTCAGCATGTACACCAGAACTATCGTTGTCGGTGTTGGTCTGCTGTCGATTCTGATTAGAACAACTCGGTCACTGAACTGTTCACAGTAACACACCCTCTGCCCTACCTTCCTATTCATAACGAATCCTACACCTGTTATACCATTTTCTGCCGCTGTTGATATTACTCTATACTCATCTGACCAGAAATCCTTGTCTTCCTTCCACTTCACTTCACTTCACTGACCCCTACTATACCTAGATTGAGCCTTTGCATTTCCCTTTTCAGATTTTCTAGTTTCTCTACCACGTTCAAGCTTCTGGCATTCCACGCCCCGAGTCGTAGAACATTATCCTTTCGTTGATTATTCAATCTTTTTCTCATGGTAACCTCCGCCTTGGCAGTCCCCTCCCGGAGATCCGAATGGGGGACTATTCCGGAATCTTTTGCCAATGGAGAGATCATCATGACACTTCTTCAACTACAGGCCACATGTCCTGTGGATACACGTTACGTGTCTTTAATGCAGTGGTTTCCATTGCCTTCTGCATCCTCATGTCGTTGATCATTACTGATTCTTCCGCCTTTAGGGGCAATTTCCCACCCCTAGGACAAGAGAGTGCCCTGAAACTCTATCCGCTCCTCCGCCCTCTTTGACAAGGCCGTAGGCAGAATGAGGCTGACTTCTTATGCCGGAAGTCTTCGGCCGCCAATGCTGATTATTCATCAAAATTTAGGCAGTGGCGGGGTTCGAACCCGGGACCGAAGACGTTTTGATTACGAATCAAAGAGGCTACCGAGAGACCACGGGTACCCAGTGAGACTAGCTTTCAGGATGGCATTTGAGAAAAGGGGAACTTGAATTTGCCTGATCGACGTTTTCGGAATCCATGCCAACTGCATGGAGGGGGTCATTCTAGTAGAGATACTTCACTGTGTGTGGCCTTGTGGTTCACGGGAGATCAGAAAGTTTCAATTTGAGAGCGTTGCTGTGGCATACAGGCAGCGCAGTGCGACCCAGTGCTGGTATAGATCGTGATTGTTTTCTACCATGTACAGACTCTAGGGGTTGATCGATGAGAGGACACAGAACAAAAAAGGTCCAATGAACTTAAGTCGGGAAATGCTTGGTTTCCATGCTAGAGACGATTTACTCAATCGTACTTTGTCACAGAGACTGCAGTATAATACGCGCTGTACCATACAGGCACAGTTACACTATGCATTGTTTCCTCCTAGAGGATGATACATACGCCATTCCCTAGCGCCCTCTCCTGCCATAGTAATTGGTAATATTGAGTCCCATTCACTTCTTTCGATGACTCACCTTGTGGTGGATGTGTTACAGTATTGTACACAATGGTTTCATATTCGAATCGAGAGCCTTGCGGACATGGTGTTTCCTTACGGAAAGGCAAATGGGAACGGCTAGCGGGCAGCAAGGTTGTATCATAAGCCTGTCCCCGCCGATCAACAACCACAGCATTAAATGTTTGCAGCAGTAGTTCGCCGTTTTTCTGAGACAAGGTTGTTTGCGGAAGCAGGAAATCATGATGGACATACCCTAACATTTCGGAAATTAGACTTGGAGCAAAATGACGAGCGCCGTGCCAGTAGCAGGCAGTTGGGTAGCCAGTGCGGGGTGAGCCAGGCAACCATGTGGAACACTCTCCATGACAATTGTTGCTACCTTTATCACTTACAGTGTCTGAAGGGCTGACTAGTGACAGATTTTCCACATTCGGAGCAGTTTGGTCACTGGTTTCTTCGCAAGGCAACCACGATTTCGGGATTTGTGTCATCCCCGTCATCCATCCTATTCACAGATAAGGTCACCTTTACACGGAGTGGTTATCTTCTACTTTCTTAACAGTCACCTGTGGGATAGTATGCGGATCCCCCATGGTAACGTGATAGCGAATCACCAGCATCGGTGTAAGCGGAGTGTGTGGGCGTGGGTAATTGGCGACCGTACTTAGGGAACAGTCTTCCTTCCAAGTCGCCTAACAGGCCGGAACTAGCGGCGTTTCTTGCGGTTGACTTTGTCTCTTCTTCTGGAAGAAGTGCCATTGATGATTTGAAGGGTTATGTGGCTGCTTAATGATAGTTCTCCAGCCACTTCGCCGTTAACGTCCAGACGCACCTCAATCGTGTCTTCCTTAGCCGATGGATCGGATGAGGTGGTCAAGTTGCGTAGCCTGCTCGTTCACCCGATCTCAACCATGCTATTTCTGGATATGGGGCCATCTCAAAAGTATCGTGTATGCAGAGCCCATTCCAGATGTGGAGACACTGGAGCAGCGTATTGATGCTGCCTTTGTTCAGATGCGGCTTGGCCGAGGTGAATGTCTTAGACGTAACATGCTACGGAGCACACACCCATGCGATGAGTCACATGGAAACGATTTTCGACACATACTGTAACTGTGGCTGCATGGTACGGCGCGTATTAGACCAACAATGTATGATTCAATAGTATGGCACAGGATAGAGTAGCATGGACAGATGTATCAAACCAGTCTCAGGACTGAAGACCACAACAACAACAGGATGGCAACCATGGATTTCCGGACGTATGTTCATTAGAACTTTTTTGTTCCGTATCCTCTCATTGATCAATCCCTGGAGTTTCTAAACGGTGCAAAAAAGTCACTGTATAAGCACTAACTGCCAGGCAGGGACTTAATGTGGCACTCGTGTCTTCCTGACGTGAATGCTACAAATGGGGAAATGTGAGCTATGGCTGTTGTAACCCTGACCGGAACGGCCGCGGAGTTGCCGTGAAGGAAAGCGAGTCGGGGACCGACGGAGCGGCCCGCAAACAACACAAACGAGAAAGGACGAACACAAACAACGAAGGACAACCGACCAAGACCTAACGAACCACAACAAGCAAGAAACAACGGAGTCACAAGAAGACCTCATTAATCCACTCGTACACGGATCAAAGTAACGTAAGTACGCTGTCAAAGGCGAGTGTCAATACACGAACGCAAAGATTAGACTGGCTGAGCTTTTTCTTTTTTTTTCTTCTTCTTTATTGAGTTTCGATTCCTTCCGAAGGGCGCGGGCTGGCAGCAGCTTATTACGCTGCTCTGCGGCCTACAGACTTTCTTTTAAAAAGATGAAGGTAATAAATAATAAAAACAGGCGATAAAATCGGATACTTAAATGGTAACATAGCGAAAAAATCGTGGAAACTTAAAACACAGAACAAAGGGAGGATGATGCTAATAAAATACATATGAAGCAGACAGGTAAAATAATGAATAGACAATTAAAAAACATGGCTACAGTCTGGTTTATGTTCGCAAAAGACATAAAATTCACACACAGCGACAGCATGGTTTCTGTTCGCAACACTTTGGAAATACGAACAACACTGAACATTCACTTGAACGCTGCACTAAAAGTTGGCAAATATAACATACCACAGCCGAGAGCAGGTGGGGGGAAAACTGGACAGAGGATGGGAAAATAAAAAGGGGGTAAGGAGAGGAAAAACGAAGGGGGGAAAGGAGCTGATGGAGGATGAGGACCCATAAGATGGGTGGGGGCTGCTGGGCAGATGCGACAGGGAGTGGGGAAGGCAGAGAAACGGAATACAAAAGGACTCAGGGGGAGAGAAGAGAGGTAGGGAGAGGTTAGGCGGAGAGACAGGATGAAAGGGGGGGAGAGGGAGCCCAGGGAAAGGACAGAAGGAGGTGAGGATCAGAGTTGATAGGAGGGATAAATGGAGAGAGGGCATCATCCGGAAGGGGGAGTTGATGGAAGCAACCTTGGGAAAGGAGACGAAGAGTGTGGAGATGAAGAGTAGCGGAGACACAACAGCGATGGCGTGGCAGAGGTCGGGGATGGGAGAGGAGAGGAGCAACCAGGGGATGAGGGTGATCAAGGCGGCGGGAGGTGTAGAGTATGCGGATATGTTTGAGGAACAGGAGCAGATGGTGGAAAGGAATGAAGTCTTAGAGGATCCGCGTGGGTGACGGGAGGCGTATACGGAAGGCGAGGCGGTGTGCATGACGCTCAAGGATCTAAAGGAACTTATAGAATTTGGGGGGCAGATATCTAGGCAGGACTGGCATAACAGAGGATGGGACGGATTAAGGATTTGTATGTGTGAAAGATGGTAGAAGGGTGCAATCACTATGTCTGGCCAGAGAGGAGATTGAGGAGTCGGATGCGGTTGTGGGCATTGGATTGGATGAGATGAGGGATCCAGGTGTGACGGTCAATGTTGAGACCAAGGTAGGTGAGGGTGGGGGTAAGGCGGACAGGACAGACGATAAGGGAGAAATCCAGGAGCCGGAAGGAGCGAGTGGTATGACCTACGATGATTGCCTGGGACTTGGAAGGATTGATTTTCAGGAGCCACTGGTTACACCATTTGGCAAAAGGGTCAAGGTGATTCCGGAGAAGGCGTTGGGACCATTGGAGGGTAGGAACGAGGGCGAGTAATGCGCTGGAGGGGAGGGTTGGGGCATATCTTCCATGTACAGGAGGTAGAGGAGAGGGGAGAGGACAGAGCCCTGGGGCACACTTGCACTGCAGAGGGGTAGAAGGTGTGGGAATAGGCATTATGGATGGTAACATAGGAGTATCGGCGGGAGAGGAAGGAGGCCATCAGACGGATGTAGTTGACAGGAAGGGCGTAGGTTTGGAGTTTAAACAGGAGACTGGGATGCCAGACACGGTCGTAGGACCTTTCGAGGTCGAGGGAGACAAAAATGGCGGAGCGACGGGAATTAAGCTGGAGGGAGAGGAGTGAGGCTTAAGAGTTAGTTATCGGCAAAAAAGGAAGGCCGCATTGGGTGTCAGGGAGGAGGTGATTTCGGTGGAGGTGTTGATGGATGCACCGAATAAGGATGGATTCCAAGACATTGGTGAACACCGATGTGAGAGAGATAGGATAATAGGAAGAGGCATCAGATGGAGGCTTGTTGGGTTTGGAGGACATCAGGATACATGAGGTTTTCCACAGGTCAGGGTAGAAGCCGGAGGCAAGGATGACATTGCAGAGGGTGGCAAGGACTGAAAGGAAGGAGGGAACTGGCTGAGCGAGAGTCAGGCGCTTAAATACATGATCGGGGACGCCGCTATTGGCCGCTGCGACCACGTGTTCCACTGTGGCCCCCTCACATTACACGTGGGCCAGACGGCGCGCGCCGCCACGGCTTACAGCGCGATGGTGCAGAGGGCTCTAGGGGTCTTCGACGTCCATGACGTCTGGCGCGGATTCAAAATACACGGCGCGTGGCACCAGAATGGCGACGTGATGCCATATGCTTTCAAAGAGGACAAATGTACTGTTTTTCTTCTTTTCTTGGTTGCCGACGGAGAAAGACCGGTAAACGTCCGTCGGAGAATGAAGAATGCGTACGGGGCAGCATGTCCCTCACAAACCACAATTGTGGAATGGTGCGCCAAGTACTGTGATTCCACACAGGACGCCGGTCGATCTGCGTGGCAAACATTGTAACCAGAAGTTACGCCACTCAAGTGGGAGACAATTCAGCATCTCTCACCACGCGATTATCATGTCTTCAGTCTGTTAAAGGCCATGAAGAGTCGACGATTCCTGTCGGTCGAGGTTTTGCTGCAGGCAGTTACAGACTTCTTCATGCAGTAGGAAACGGAGTTTTACCAAAAGGCTATTATTAACCTGGTGCGTCGGGTGAACGATTGCTTCAGAGGTCCCGGCGATTTTCTCTGATTCGCATGTCGATCCTGAACTGTACAGCCTTCGAATGGAAACATTTCCTCTGATCATGCAACATCTAATGAGGACAGAATATGGACTGAGAGTAAATCGAAGAAAGACGAAAGTAATCAGGAGTGGCATAAATGATAACAGCGAGAAAGTTAACATCATGACTGATGGTCACAAAGTAGATGAAGTTAAGGAATTCTGCTACCTAGGCAGCATAATAACCAAAGACGACCGGAGCAAGGAGGACATCAAAGGCAGAACAGCAATGGGTTCAAAAATGGTTCAAATGGCTCTGAGTACTATGGGACTTAACTGATGTGGTCATCAGTCTCCTAGAACTTAGAACTGCTTAAACCTAACTAACCTAAGGACAACACACAAATCCATGAACGAGGCAGGATTCGAACCTGCGACCGTAGCGGTCGCGCAGTTCCAGACTGTAGCGCCTACAACCGCTCGGCCACTCTGGAGGCAGAACAGCAATCGGAAAAAGGGCATTCCTTGCCAAAAGAAGTCTACTAATACCAAACATGGGCCTTAATACGAGAAAGAAATTTCTGAGAATGTACGTTTGGAGTACAGCATTGCACGGTAGTGAAACATGGATTGTGGGAAAACTGGAGCAGAAGAGAATCGAAGCATTTGACATGTGATGCTACAGAAGAATGTTGAAAATTAGGTGGACTTCACGCACTATGGCACTTAACTTCTGAAGTCATCACTTCCCTAGACTTAGAACTACTTAATCCTAACTAACCTAAGGACAGCACACACTGAAACCTCCCCTTATAAAAATTAGTGAATTACTGTGCTGGTAAACCCCTTAGTTTATTTTATTTTCAAACAGCTGAGGAAAACTGAACGTACTCAGCCATTTCTCTCTTTACTTATTCTGATCATCACTCAACTGACACACAATATGTTTAGCGCAACGCAATCTGCCTTTCAATAATCCCTACAAAAGCAGGGCCCTGACTAATAATAACCTATACCTTCCATGAATCACTTACCTCACAAAAATCTTCGTTACTCGAACTACTACAATACAACGAGCGCCATATACATATATATAACACTTTATGACATCCAGTCTCTCTGTGATGGACACACGTCCACATCATCCGCTCTCAAAATTCCGCCATCTCTCTCCCCACATCCACCACTGCTGGCGGCTCACCTCCAACTTCCCAACACATTGCATCAATGCAAACCAGCCACAGACGACACACAGCACAGCCAGTGATTTTCATACTGAGCGCTGCGTGGCGTTACCAACATAGAAACCTAAACAGCCTACTTACACCACATCCATGTCCGAAGCAGGATTCGAACCTGCGACATTAGGAGCAGCGCTGTCCCAGACTAGAACCGCTCGGCCACACCAGCCGGCTTAGGTGGACTGATAAGGTAAGGAAAGAGGAGGTTCTGTGCAGAATAGGAGAGGAAAGGAATATGTGGAAAACTCTGATAAGGAGAAGGGACATGATGATAGGATATCTGTTAAGACACGAAGGACTGACTTCCATGGTAGTTGAGAGAGCTGTAGAGGGCAAAAACCTCAGAGGGAGACACACATTGGAATACTTCCAGATAGGTTGCAAGTGCTGCTCTGAGATGAGGTTGGTAGAGGAGATAAATTCGTGGCGGGGCCGATCAAACCAATCAGAAGACTGATGATCCAAAAAAAATAATAATGCAGCATTTGGTTTTGAAAGAAATGCGATGAAGGTGATATGGATCACTTCCGCTACCCTTCTTGCAAACGGGTGTGACGCGCTCTTTCTTCGAACTACTGTGCACAAGATTTTATTTGAGGGATCTACGGTGTCTTGCGTTTAAAAGAGGGGCTAACTAAACCGCAAATTGTTTACAGAATCTGACAGGGGTATCAACGAGACCTGGAGCTTTGTTTACTATTGTTATTTGCCGATACGATGCATTTCTCGACGGTCTTTCCACGGAAGCGCCAATGCGCGGGATGGCATTCTCCGTTCCGCAGCTGAGAACACTCCATACGGCCGCTATAATTTTTCCGTACCTTGTATGGGCGAGCGTTTCCAATTACAGCGCGCCTGCGAGGAGAGAGGGGCAGAGCAGTGGAAAGAAAGGCTCCTCCATTCGTCACGGTGCGGCCGTAAGTAAATAATACAGACAGGAAAATAAAGGGCTCGCTTCTCTTTAATTAGCGAAAGAGGTCCCGGCCGCGGCGCTGCGTCTTGCTGCCGGTACGGTGAGCGCGCGCTCCGCTGATTAAATTGTCGCTCCTTTGTGCGGGCCCGATGTTGTGCCGCCGTTATCTGCAGATTTATCTCGGGGCGGGCGCGCCTCGCTGCCGCTCCTGTCGGCAGTCGGGGTCCTCTGCCACAGCACTCCGCATCTTCCTCTCTTCCTCCTACGCCGACAACTGAAACCTGGAAGCTCTTATTTTATCTTCTGTTTTACTAAGGATGTCCTGAAAGTAACTGGCTGGCTCTGAGCACTATGCGACTTAGCTTCAGAGGTCATCAGTCGCCTAGAACTCAGAACTAGTTAAACCTAACTAACCTAAGGACATCACACACATCCATGCCCGAGGCAGTATTCGAACCTGCATCCGTAGCGGTCGCTCGGTTCCAGACCGTAGCGCCTAGAACCGCCCGGTCACTCCGGCCGGCTGAAAGTAATTGCTGGCGATTTTTCATCGATATTAGAGCGCTCTGAAGTAAAAGTTCGTCCGATTATAATGTAATTGTTCAGTGACACACGTTTAGTTTAATATACACACATCAAGAAAAGTTTTGCATCACCTCAGTTCCCAGAACTCCTGAAGATAAACGTTGACTCAAGATATTGTATCACAGACACAGTACCTTTGACTGTTTAGACATGTCACTAAACCAGCCTAAAGATGTAAAGAACCGTGCATAAGCAGCGCCTATTAGACGGAGGAACTCCGACAGCCGATCAGTTCCAGTCATTCCACCAGGAAAGAGATAAACGACTCGTGTTGTCTGTAGTTCAACCGCGGTTCTACCGCGTCCGCGTTGTGCCAGGAAGGGCTCTTAACGAGGTAAATGTCTGTGCGGCTCGTCCCGACGGAGGTTCGTGTCATCCCTCGGGCATGGCTGTGTGTGTTTGTCCTTAGGATAATTTAGGTTAAGTAGTGTGTAAGCTTAGGGACTGATGACCTTAGCAGTTAAGTCCCGTAAGATTTCACTCACATTTGAACATTTTTGAACAAGATAAGTGTCCAGGCGTCCCAGAGTGAATCAAAGCGATGTTGTTCGGACGTGGAGACGATAGAGAGAGACAGGAACTGTCGATGACATGCGCCTCTCACTCCGCCAAAGGGCTACTACTGCAGTGGACGACGGCTACCTACGGATTATGGCTCGGAGGAGCCTTGACAGCAACGTCACCTTGTTGAATAACACTCTTCGTGCAGCCACAGTACGTCGTGTTACTACTCAAGCTGTACGGTATAGGCTGCATGATGTGGAACTTCGCCCCCGACTTCCATTGGCGAGGTCCATCTTTGCAACCTTGACACCATGCAGCGCGGTACAGATAGGCCCAACGGTATGCCGAATGGGCTATGTATGCCTTCAAGCAGACAATCATCGGACACGTGTTTGGAGTCAAATCGGTTAGACATACTGTCCAGTGGGTGCAGCAATATGGAGCTTCGCTGCTGTTTTGGGGTGGCATTATGTGGGGCCGACGTACGCCGATGGTGGTCATGGAAGTCGCCGTAATGGCTGTACGATACGTGAATGTCATCCTCCGACCGACAGGGCAACAATTTCGGAAGCATATTGGCGAGGCTTTCGTCTTCATGGAAGACAATTCGCGCCCCCATCGTGCACATCTTGTGAATGATTTCCTTAAGGATAACGACATAGCTCGACTTGCGTGGCCAGCATGTTATCCAGACATGAACCCTATCGAACATGCCCGGCATAGTTTGGAAAAAAACTGTTTATGGACGATGTGATCTACCAATGATGCTGAGCGATCTACGCCGAATTGCCCTTGAGGAGTGGGACAATCTGGACCAACAGTGCCTTGATGACCTTGTGGATAGTATGCCACGACGAATACAGGCGTGCATTATTGCAAGAGGACGTGCTGCTGGGTGTTAGAGGTACCGGTGTGTACAGCAATACGGACCATCACCTCTGAAGGTCTCGCTGTATGGCGGTACAACATGCAAAGCGTGGTTTTCATGAGGAATAAAAAGGGCGGAAATGATGTTTATGTTGACCTCTATTCCCATCTTCTGTACGGGTTCCGGAACTATCGGAAAAGAGATGATACGACACTTTTTTGATCTGATCCATACAGTAAAGTCACCACTCGATCCAATGACATTTTCCTGAGGACACTACTTTTTCGATTTCAATTTATGTTCGTCGTCGGCTGCAACTCGATTCCGACTATGCACAGCTTCTTCCTGCAAAGAATGAGCATTTCAACTCGACTTCCGGACGTGGTTTTCGGTGGATGAACAGATAAATCCTGCCGTAAAACATCAGCGCACACAAACACAGTGAATGGTTGGAGGTCGGCGAAGTTGTAACTGACGGAGCTTACCTACTTGTCGCTTGGCATCTTCGTGTCTGCGGGTTCTCCTTCGAAGAAGATGACAGTGGAGGATGTAGTGTTCCTCCAAAGCGAACGGTTCGCAGTACATTCTTCCCATCTTTGTCTGCTTATGCCAGTAATCTTCATGATGTGTTTTATCTGATCCTTGAAGTGCTTGAGAGGGACTCCGTCAGGTCTAATGCCAGACTAGAATTCACCACAAAGGATTTGGCGGGGAAGCCTTGTATCATTCATGCGATGACCACGGGCTAACCATTTCAGTTCATGAGAGATGATGGTTACCTCTATGCTGTTTAAATGTGCTTTCTCGAGAACCACAGTGTCAGTCACATGGTCCTCTTACTTAATGTTCAAAATGTAGCTGACTTTTTCTTGGTGAAAGCATAAAGGTTTATTGACATCACAGCGAGAAAGTGTGCAGGTTTCTCAGCCACACAGGAATGTAGAAATGACGACAGATGTATACACCATGAGTCCGGCGTGCAGCCTTACGTCTTTATTCATGAAGACTCAGTGTAGCAGCAGTCCAACTGCTGGATGGACAGCACTAATTCTTTTATCATCTTGTTCCCAGGTGCACCGGTTAGACAAGATGCTTTCAAGATGACCGCTTCAACGCTGTGTTTAGAATAGAGATGTTGAATTCAGGGGGAGTTAACGCGAGTACCTGTGTTTTTTTTTCGCATTAACGGTAAGACGTTCAAACAGATGGTGAAGTATAATTTGTTGATATCTAAAGCCAAAAACCATCTAAAGAATAATTGTTTCAGATACAAGATTGTAGTACTAAAATATTTACCGAATATCCATATATATTATAAATACGTATTGTTCCGGCGTAACATCGAGCGCCAGCACGTCGTCCTGGAACGTTACTGGAGAGAGGGCTGAGAGACGACGTCAGCCAATAAAATGCTGACTAGGACGAAACCATTACAGGAGCGGCCCCTACACGAAGAGAATGGAAGCGCCGCTCCGCGTAGCCACCGCCGGACTAGAAGACGTGCCGTCATCCTAACGCCTTAGCACTGACTCGTGAACTGTAGAATTTACTTGCATAAAAATTTTATATATCGAAGGACAATGATTTTTTCCACGTCGCTATTTGCTTTCGACCCATCTTTGTACATACGCAAAGTTAACTGTAGTCAATTTAACTTACAGTAATAAACTCCATTAATAAGATTTGCTTGAATTGTTGTCTAGCTATCCGAGAAAACAGCTACCTAGGCACCGTATAATAAACGATTGGACAGGGTACGACATGTATGTATGTACGCTTTTGTGTAGGTGTGTGTGTGTGTGTGTGTGTGTGTGTGTGTGTTTCACATCTGCTTCTAAATCACTTGACCGACTTCAACCACACTATGTACACATCTCTCTCACGGGCAGGCAACAACCACTGTAGAGGAGCGGGGGGGAGGGGGGGTATAAAGTATCTACCTGTCAAAGAGGTGCGGATTGGGTATGAAAAAGAGGTGTAGCCCGCGACTCGTGAATTTCCAAACTTTATTCATCCACTATCTGAGAATAAGAGCTCATAGCGTCTACCAAAAAACTGTACTTCTAATATCAAACCTTTCTAAAATTTTTGTCTTGCTGACAACCCCTTCAAAATTATGAAAGCAAAGAAGCTTATCGCTTATTAGTATTCTGCTGTTCACGCAGTAAAAGTACTGTATGACGTTATAATTGATTACTTCCTTACTACTGATTGTATTCGAGACACTTTTACAGATAGTATACACGTATAGCATTGAATGTAAGTGCCATGTTATATCAGTGCACAACACATCGTTCAGGAGATATGACGTCACAAACATTAAGCACAAGACCAGGCACTGTGGTACAGACATCGACGTACAGCTAGAAAAACATTCACATGATTATTATTATTATTATTATTATTATTATTATTATTTCTTTCTTATCTCAGACGTTATGTCTGGTCAGAGGTAGAAAGTGACACGGACCTTGATCAAGCTTGACTTCCTTTCAACTGTACGGTATATGTTATATTGCATTTAGGAACTTTCTGGTAATTGAACATGTATCAATAATTACGGATTTCTGTAGTTGTATATATAAGTTTGGATGTAGCTATATTGCATTGATGTACTGATGGATATTGTGTGGTATGACTCCTGTAGTTGATAGTATAATTGGTATAATGTCAACTTTATCCTGATGCCACATATCCTTGACTTCCTCAGCCAGTTGGATGTATTTTTCAATTTTTTCTCCTGTTTTCTTCTGTATATTTGTTGTATTGGGTATGGATATTTCGATTAGTTGTGTTAATTTCTTCTTTGTATTGGTGAGTATGATGTCAGGTTTGTTATGTGGTGTTGTTTCATCTGTTATAATGGTTCTGTTCCAGTATAATTTGTATTCATCATTCTCCAGTACATTTTGTGGTGCATACTTGTATGTGGGAATGTGTTGTTTTATAATTTTATGTTGTAAGGTAAGCTGTTGATGTATTATTTTTGCTACATTGTCATGTCTTCTGGGGTATTCTGTATTTGTTAGTATTGTAAATACGCTTGTGATGTGATCTACTGTTTCTATTTGTTGTTTGCAAAGTCTGCATCTATCTGTTGTGGTATTGGGATCTTTAATAATATGCTTGCTGTAATATCTGGTGTTTATTGTTTGATGCTGTATTTGCAATCATGAATCCTTCCGTCTCACTGTATATATAGCCTTTTCTTAGCCATGTGTTGGATGCATCTTGATTGATGTGTGGCTGTGTTAGATGATACGGGTGCTTGCCATGTAGTGTTTTCTTTTTCCAATTTACTTTCTTCGTATCTGTTGATGTTATGTGATGTAAAGGGTTATAGAAGTGGTTATGTAGTTGCAGTGGTGTAGCCGATGTATTTATATGAGTGATTGCTTTGTGTATTTTGCTAGTTTCTGCTCGTTCTAGGAACAATTTTCTTAAATTGTCTACCTGTTCATAATGTAGGTTTTTATGTCGATAAATCCCCTTCCTCCTTCCTTTCTGCTTAATGTGATTCTTTCTGTTGCTGAATGTATGTGATGTATTCTATATTTGTGGCATTGTGAATGTGTAAGTGTATTGAGTGCTTCTAGGTCTGTGTTACTCCATTTCACTACTCCAAATGACTAGGTCAATATTGATATAGCATAAGTATTTATAGCTTTGTTTTGTTTCTTGCTGTCAATTCTGTTTTTAGTACTTTTGTTATTCTTTTTCTATATTTTTCTTTTAGTTCTTCTTTAATATTTGTATTATCTATTCCTATTTTTGTCTGTATCCTAGATATTTATAGGCATCTGTTTTTTCCATCACTTATAAGGAGTCGCTGTGGATATCCAATATGTAATCTTTTTCTTTAGTGTGTTTTCCCTTGACTATGCTATTTATTTTACATTTGTCTGTTCCAAAAGCCATATTTACGTAATTGCTAATACTTCTGTTATCTTTAGTAATTGGTTGAGTTGTTGATTTGTTGATCCATTTCACTACTCCAAATAAGTAGGTCAATATTAGTATAGCATAAGTATTTATAGCTTTGTCTTGTTTATTGCTGTCAATTCTGTTTTTAGTATTTTTGTTATTCTTCGTCTATATTTTTCTTTTAGTTCTTCTTTAATATTTGTATTATCTATTCCTATTTTTGTCTGTATCCTAGATATTTATAGGCATCTGTTTTTTCCATCGCTTCTATGGAGTCGCTGTGGTTATCCAATATGTAATCTTCTTCTTTAGTGTGTTTTCCCTTGACTATGCTATTATTCTTACATTTGTCTGTTCCAAAAGCCATATTTATATAATTGCTGAATACTTCTGTTATCTTTAGTAATTGGTTGAGTTGTTGATTTGTTGCTGCCAATAGTTTTAGATCATCCATGTATAGCAGATGTGTGATTTTGTGTGCGTATGTTCCAGTAATATTGTATCCATAATTTGTATTATTTAGCATGTTGGATAGTGGGTTCAGAGCAAGGCAGAACCAGAAAGGACTTAACGAGTCTCCTTGGTATATTCCATTCTTAATCTGTATTGGCTGTGATGTGATATTATTTGAATTTGTTTGGATATTAAGTGGGGTTTTCCAATTTTTCATTACTATGTTTAGGAACTGTATCAATTTAGGATCTACTTTGTATATTTCCAATATTTGTAGTAACCATGAGTGGGGTTATACTATCAAAAGCTTTTCAGTAGTCAATGTATGCATAGTATAGCGACCTTTGTTTAGTTTTAGCTTGAACCCTATGACTGCCCACAATGGTAACGACACTGCTAGCCAACTGGAAAATGATTTAAATCCAAATAGAAGTGTTTTGCAGGATATGCTTCCTGCAACCACCCTAGAAGGAATACAAAGACAGAGGATGAGATGGTCAGATGGAGTTAATCGACACCTCATGTTCTGTTATTACCAAGCAACAATTCTACGAGCCAACACAACTGGATACAGATCACAAGTATACACAACATTTATTACCAGATACCCAGAATTAAAATTTTTAACAGAACAACGACTAGCTGATCAGACCCATGTTGTTGTTGTTGTTGTTGTTTTCAGTCCTGAGACTGGTTTGATGCAGCTCTCCATGCTACTCTATCCTGTGAAAGCCTCTTCATCTCCCAGTACCTACTGCAACCTGTATCCTTCTGAATCTGCTTAGTGTATTCATCTCTTGGTCTCCCTCTACGATTTTTGCCCTCCACGCTACCCTCCAATGCTAAATTTGTGATCCCTTGATGACTCAGAACATGTCCCACCAACCGATCCCTTCTTCTAGTCAAGTTGTGCCACAAACTTCTCTTCTCCCCAATCTTATTCAATACCTCCTCGTTAGTTATGTGATCTACCCATCTAATCTTCAACATTCTTCTGTAGCACCACATTTCGAAAGCTTCTATTCTCTTCTTGTCCAAACTAGTTATTGTCCATGTTTCACTTCCATACATGGCTACACTCCATACAAATACTTTCAGAAAAGACTTCCTGACACTTAAATCTATACCCGATGTTAACAAATTTCTCTTCTTCTGAAACGCTTTCCTTGCCATTGCCAGTCTACATTTTATATCCTCTCTACTTCGACCATCATCAGTTATTTTGCTCCCCAAATAGCAAAACTCCTTTACTACTTTAAGTGTCTCATATCCTAATCTAATTCCCTCAGCATCAACCGATTTAATTTGACTACATTCCATTATCCTCGTTTTCCTTTTTTGATGTTCATCTTATATCCTCCTATCAAGACACTGTCCATTCCGTTCAAGTGCTCTTCCAAGTACTTTGCTGTCTCCGACAGAATTACAATGTCATCGGCGAACCTCAAAGTCTTTACTTCTTCTCCATGAATTTTAATACCTACTCCAAATTTTTCTTTTGTTTCCTTTACTGCTTGCTCAATATACAGATTGAATAACATCGGGGAGAGGCTACAACCCTGTCTCACTCCTTTCCCAACCACTGCTTCCCTTTCATGTCCCTCGACTCTTATGACTGCCATCTGGTTTCTGTACAAATTGTAAATAGCCTTTCGCTCCCTGTATTTTACCCTACCACCTTTAGAATTTGAGAAAGAGTATCCCAGTCAACATTGTCAAAAGCTTTCTCTAAGTCTACAAATGCTAGAAACGTAGGTTTGCCTTTTCTTAATCTTTCTTCTAAGATAAGTCGTAAGGTCAGTATTGCCTCCCGTGTCCCAACATTTCTACGGAATCCAAACTGATCCTCCCCGAGGTACACATCTACCAGTTTTCCATTCGTCTGTAAAGAATTCGCGTTAGTATTTTGCAGCTGTGACTTATTAAACTCATAGTTCCGTAATTTTCACATCTGTCAGCACCTGCTTTCTTTGGGATGGAATTATTATATTCTTCTTGAAGTCTGAGGATATTTCGCCTGTCTCATACATCTTGCTCACCAGCTGGTGGAGTTTTGTCATGACTGGCTCTCCCAAGGCCGTCAGTAGTTCTAATGGAATGTTGTCTACTCCAGGGGCCTTGTTTCGACTCAGGTCTTTCAGTGCTCTGTCAAACTCTTCACGCAGTATCTTATCTCCCATTTCGTCTTCATTTACATCCTCTTCCATTTCCATAATATTGTCCTCAAGTACATCGCCCTTGTATAAACCTTCTATATACTCCTTCCACCTTTCTGCTTTCCCTTCTTTGCTTAGAGCTGGGTTGCCATCTGAGCTCTTGATATTCATACACGTGGTTCTCTTCTCTCTTTAATTTTCCTGTAGGCAGTATCTATCTTACCCCTAGTGAGATAAGCTTCTACATCCTTACATTTGTCCTTTAGCCATCCCTGCTTAGCCATTTTGCACTTCCTGTCAACCTCATTTTTGAGACATTTGTATACCTTTTTGCCTGCTTCATTTACTGCATTTTTATATTTTCTCCTTTCATCAATTAAATTCAAAATTTCTTCTGTTACCCGAGGATTTCTAGCAGCCCTCGTCTTTTTACCTACTTCATCCTCTGCTGCCTTCACTTCTTCATCCCTTAGAGCTACCCATTCTTCTTCTACTGTGTTTCTTTCCCCCATTCCTGTCAATAATTCCCTTATGCTCTCCTTGAAACTCTGTACAACCTCTGGTTCTTTCAGCTTATCCAGATCCCATGTCCTTCAGTTCCCACCTTTTTGCAGTTTCTTCAGTTTTAACCTACAGGTCATAACCAATAGATTGTGGTCAGAGTCCCCATCTGCCCCCGGAAATGTTCTACAATTTAAAACCTGATTCCTAAATCCCTGTCTTACCATTATATAATCTATCTGATACCTTTTAGTATCTCCAGGATTCTTCCATGTATACAACCTTCTTTTATGATTCTTGAACCAAGTGTTAGCTATGATTAAGTTATGCTCTGTGCAAAATTCTACCAGACGGCTTCCTCTTTCATTTCTTAGCCCCAATCCATAATCACCTACTATGTTTCCTTCTCTCCCTTTTCCTATTGACGAATTCCAGTCACCCATGACTATTAAATTTTCGTCTCCCTTCACTACCTGAATAATTTCTTTTATCTCATCATACATTTCTTCAATTTCTTCGTCATCTGCAGAGCTAGTTGGCATATAAACTTGTACTACTGTAGTAGGCATGGGCTTTGTGTCTATCTTGGCCACAATAACGCGTTCACTTTGCTGTTTGTACTAGCTTACCCGCACCCCTATTTTTTTTATTCATTATTAAACCTGCTCCTGTATTACCCCTATCTGATTTTGTATTTATAACCCTGTATTCACCTGACCAAAATTCTTGTTCCTCCTGCCACCGAACTTCACTAATTCCCACTATATCTAACTTTAACCTATCCATTTCCCTTTTTAAATTTTCTAACCTACCTGCCCGATTAAGGGATCTGACATTCCACGCTCCGATCCGTAGAACGCCAGTTTTCTTTCTCCTGATAATGACGTCCTCCTGAGTAGTCCCCGCCCGGAGATCCGAATGGGGGACTATTTTACCTCCGGAATATTTTACCCAAAAGGACGCCAGCATCATTTAATCATACAGTAAAGCTGCATGTCCTCGGGAAAAATTACGGCTGTAGTTTCCCCTTGCTTTCAGCCGTTCGCAGTACCAGCACAGCAAGGCCGTTTTGGTTAATGTTGCAACGCCAGATCAGTCAATCATCCAGACTGTTGCCCCTGCAACTACTGAAAAGGCTGCTGCCCCTTTTCAGGAACCACATGTTTGTCGGGCCTCTCAACAGATACCCCTCCGTTGTGGTTGCACCTACGGTACGGCCATCTGTATCGCTGAGGCACGCAAGCCTCCCCACCAACGTCAAGGTCCATGGTTCATGGGGGGGGGGGGGGGGGGCAGATCCATGTAATAATCAAAAATAACAGGATACCCCAGTCAGGATTAGAAAACATGAAAGAACAAGTACAACAAATACTGGAACAAAATTATGTGCAATCAGAAGAAGAAGAAGAAGAAAATACAGTAATGGACTCAAACATCCCAGAGCAAACAAACAAAGAACAACACACATCAATTAAACAACCCGAGGAAAACGAAATCTTAAGACTGCCACCAGAACAAGTACAAATAGAACACGAAGTGACACACACGTTAGATATAGAAGAAACATTTCAGCTGACATATATAGAATACAAAGACACAAATACTGACATTAAACCATTCTTGCACAGACCGCCAAATAACCCACAAGTCGAAACAACAATAAAAACTATCAACACAATCATACACAACAAAATAAATGAAAACACAACTATGGAAGAGTTACAACTACTGGTTTATATAGGAGCACTCACTACACTTAATATACACACTAGGCAGAGATCAGAACCAACCAACACACAGAAGAAACCCACAAAACCAGTATGGCAACACAGGCTACAGATCAGAATAGAAAAACTGAGAAAGACATTGGACAGCTAACACAATTTATAAGACATCAAATGTCAGGAAATAAAAAAAGGTTAGGTAAAATCTCACAACAGGAAGCGATAGACCAATTAGATGAAAAGAAGCAGAAATTACAAGCATTGGCCAAACGACTTAGAAGATACAAAAAAAGTGAAAATAGAAGGAAACAAAACCAAACATTCAACACAAACCAAAAGAAATTTTACCAGACAATAGATATCACACACATTAAAATATACAATCCACCAAACATAACAGACATGGAACACTTCTGGAGCAACATATGGTCAAACCCAGTACAACAAAACAGGCATCCACGGTGGATAGAAGCAGAAACAGACGCATACAAGATGATACCACAAATGCCTGAAGTGATAATTTTGCAACATGAAGTCACCAAAGCAATTACTTCCATTCACAATTGGAAAGCCCCTGGAAAAGATAAAATAGCAAATTTCTGGCTAAAGATCTTCACCTCAACACATTCACATCTAACTAAATTATTTAACAGTTACATTACAGACCCATATACATTCCCTGATACACTTACACATGGAATTACTTATATGAAACCTAAAGATCAAGCAGACACAGCAAACCCAGCTAAATACCGCCCCATAACATGCCTACCAACAATATACAAAATATTAAATTCAGTCATTACACAGAAATTTATGACACATACAACACAGAACAAAATTATAAATAAAGAACAAAAAGGCTGTTGCAAAGGGGCACGAGGATGTAAAGAGCAACTGATAACAGATGCAGAGGTGACATTATTATTATTATTTCTAAAAAATTATGAACATTTATAACATTTATAAAACGTATAAGTTACTTGGAAAATTCCAGAATGAGATTTTCACTCTGCAGCGGAGTGTGCGCTGATATGAAACTTCCTGGCAGATTAAAACTGTGCGCCGGAGCGAGACTCGAACTCAGGACCTTTGCCTTTCGCGGGCAAGTGCTCTACCACCTAAGCTACCTAAGCACAACTCACGCCCCATCCTCACAGCTTCACTTCTGCCAAACTAGTAAGCGATAAACTTCTTTCCTCTGATCATTTTGCAGGGGCTGTAAGCAAGAAAAAAAATTTTAGTTTCACATTAGGAGTAAATTTTTTTGCTAGACGCCAAGTGCTCTTATTCTTAGATACTGGATGAGTAAAATTTGTAAATTCACGCGTCGTGGGCTACACCTCTTTCACACCCAGTCCCCAGCTCTTTGATAGGTAGGTGCTTCGTACCCCCCCCCCCCCCCCCCCCCCTGACCCTCTACAGTGGTTGTTGCATGGCCGTGCGAGTTATGTGTACATACTTGGAAAATTGTTTTTGGTTGTCGCAATAGATGACACCTTTGTATGGAAAAATAGATCGCTGATTTCTTTGTCTTATTGGCACAGTTTTAGCAGTAGTTGTTGTGAAGGATGTGTTGCGAATCGATGTGGTGTTAAGACAAACATTTTTATAGAAAAGCTTATGTGATTCAAGATTTTATGTGCTTTGATGTATTTCTAAAGAAAGTTTTTTCTTTATTATATATTATTATTCTACCAAATATTAAATGGAATGTATGAAGTGATGAATATATTTACATATTTGCTGTAGCAACTATATAGAAGATAAACATTTCAAGAAATGTCACTGAGAATTTTCTCTCCCTGCTATTTCTATTGTACGAAAATTTCAAGCTCCCTCATTAAATCCATTTTGTGTGATCTCTGGAGGTGATGCAGTATCTTAAGACAAAGGAGGAACATCTACAGATATTGACGCTTCATGGACATATTTGCAATTGACCCTCATTGTATGTAACATACTGAACAGAAACATGCAGAATGAACAATTGTTGTATTATTACACGATTACACAACTCTCACTGCAGGTATAGTCTATTCAAAATCACTTTAGTATTGACGGCTGCGACGGAGGTGGTAGGGAGCCTGAGGCACGGGGCGCATTCAGCCCAGCAGGCCCGTGCACCCTGAGTTGCCAAATCTCAGTCCACAACGCTTCCGCTTGTGCCGCGATTTTTTATAGTTGCAGTGAGTCAGTCAGTGCGATCACTGCGCGTTGTGATTGTTTCGTTGCAGTTTGTGTCTTATTTAACGTGTCAGAAGGAAGTACATCGAAAGTTAGAAGTGGAAAACTACGACGTCTTTCTCGTGGACAGTAGATTGCTTTACGAGGACAATGAAGAGAAATTGTTTGTTCGTTAAGAGCTTACTTTGAGAATTAAAAACTTAATGGTGGCCCACAACTCTCCGTAAGCAAGATAGTAGATACAACGGCAGCAGCCCTGAATACCAACAAAAACACTGTCGTTAAAATTGGGAAGGAACTGTTAGAGACAGAAAAGGAAGTTGGAGAACCATCCAAACTTGGTACTTCCGGTAAGAAACGTTCTATGGATAAGCGTGTTACGAATTTAGATTCATTTGCAGACTATGCAAAAAAAATGGTTCAAATGGCTCTGAGCACTATGGGACTCAACTGCTGTGGTCATTAGTCCCCTAGAACTTAGAACTACTTAAAGCTAACTAACCTAAAGACATCACACACATCCATGCCCGAGGCAGGATTCGAACCTGCGACCGTAGGAGTCGCACGGTTCCGGACTGCGCACCTAGAACCGCGAGACCACCGCGGCCGGCGCAGACTATGCAATTCTTCGATGTGTTTACGATTATTATCGCAGAAAGGAACATCCCACGTTCTCAAAGTTATTCAAAAATGGTTCAAATGGCTCTGGGCACTATGGGACTTAACATCTGAGGTCATCAGTCCCCTAGAACTTAGAACTACTTAAACCTAACTAACCTAAGGACATTACACACATCCACGCCCGAGGTACGATTCGAACCTGCGACCGTAGCAGTCGCGCGGTTCCGTTCCTAGAATCGCTCTGCCACCACGGCCGGCTCAAAGTTATTGGTGGCACTTAAAGAATCAGGACCTTTTCAGGGTAGCAAACATCGTTGTTCACAGTTTTACACACATAGTATTTCACTACGGACAATTTTGTTGCCGTAAGCTATTGATGGAAATGGAGGATGTTGCAGCATGGCGATGCCGATTTTTACGACAAATATTTAGCATAAATGTTAATGAAGTGGTTTGACTCGATGAAACGTGGGTTCATTCTGGTCACGTAGTTGATAAGGGGTGGGCAGTGAACACGATTAAAGGAACAATGTAAATGCCTTATGGTAAGGGGGGAGGGGAGGGCAGATTAATTCTACTGCATGCACGCACCTCGCAAGGTTTCGTACCTAAAATGTCTCCTTCTCTTTAAATCGAAGCAAACAGGAGATATGAACCACATTACATCCACAAATTGGTTCGTAGAAGCTCTAATATACAATCTAGATAAACTGTCAACAACTGTTTTAGACAATGCTCCATATCATTCAGTTGTTGTTGAAACCACCTACCATGGCAAAGCGAAAGGAGGAAACGATTAGCTGGCTTGAGAGTCGTTACGTATATGTACGAGTATCTGATTATCTTAGGAAGGTCGAGTTTATGGAAAAAATAAATTTCCATAAACCGCAATTTCCAAAATATGAAATATACGAACTGGCAAAAACATACCAGCAACAAGCAAAAATTTAGTCTCCCCGCAGTAGAAGGAGGCACTAAAGAAGCTATTACTTACATTACCTCTGAAGACTGGAAGAAAGCCGTCAAATACAAACACACAACATTATGGAAAGAGCGTGGCAGGATGAAGGTGGTTTGGAGGCTTCGGTGGAAGACATGATTATCTCTCTAAATGACATTAGTGACAGCGAAACTTCAACTGTCTATTATAGCGACGAAAGTGATGTCAGTGGAGTTTTACCATTATCCACATAGAGATGCAGCAAAAACGGATTCAGCTACACGTTTGCAGTGCACAGTTTGCACTTGTAAGTACTGGCATAACAAAATTAATTAACACGAATTTTAGAAATTTTAATATCGTGACATTATCAAATATTAATTCTAAAGAAAGTATATTTCTAGATTTCAATCTGTGCATACATATTACAGTATGCAAAATAATGCCTGCAATACATTGGCCGTTTCTGTTTTGTTTTTGTTTCTCAGAACAGATGTTGCCCAATTTAAGATACCAAACAAGCATTATTTTATTTTTTGTTGTGTTGTAAATAAAGATGTATATGAGAAATATACCAGGTCATGACAAATATAGAGATCTGTTGCCTATCGCTTCTGTACGCGAGCAGACGATTGCTCGTCATATTCTTTACAGTCCTGTATCTGGCGTTAGAGATCTTCGACACAGCTAAGGTTTGAAACATGAAAATTTGATGTTTTCTTGACATTTCATTCCCATAATCTGTACACCTAACTTCAATAACAACAAACTTTCTCGCATGTCGAAAATTTGATAACGTCGTCGGCCAACAAATTACAGTTGGCTCCACATTTAAAGATCTAATCGTTTGCGTGTGTGAGTGAGTTGAATGAAACATGAGATTATGCGCCAGTTCCGTGCGGGACTAGGCAACTCTGTTCGGTGCTCACCTGTGTTGCTTCCGAACTGTCAATCCTACAGTAATTCTGAATGCACTGTAGTCACATCCATAAAATACACGGTGACCTAATTAATGTAATATCTCGTAATATCCTGTCAGATTTCCTTTTCCCCGGCGTACAGCAGCAGTCCAGTGGCGTGGACTCAACAACTCGTTGGAAGTCCCCTGCAGAAATATTGAGCCATGCTGCCTCAATAGCCGTCCGTATATGAGAAAGTATTCCCGATGCAGGATTTTGTGCAAGAACTGAAATTTCAATTATGTCTAATAGATGTTGCGGGAGACTCGTGTCGAGCGATCTGGGTGGCCAAATTAAAAATGGTTCAAATGGCTCTGAGCACTATGGGACTTAACATCTGTGGTCATCAGTCCTCTAGAACCTAGAACTACTTAAACCTAATTAACCTAAGGACAGCACACAACACCCAGCCATCACGAGGCAGAGAAAATCCCTGACCCCGCCGGGAATCGAACCCGGGAACCCGGGCGTGGGAAACGAGAACGCTACCGCACGACCACGAGATGCGGGCAAGCGGCCAAATTATTCGCTCTAATCGTCCAGAATGTTTTTCAAACCAATCGCGAACAACTGTGGCAAATAGTCTCCAGCCATAATCATTTCTAGTCATTTCTAGTCATTGATCGGTTCAGCTGGAGCACAGGCCCCAGTCACGTAAACACAGTCCAAACCATTATGGAGCCATCGCCGGCTTGCCCACTGCCTTGTTGATAACTTGTGTCCCTGGCTTCGTGGGGTTTGGGCCACACTCTAACACTACTACAGTCAGCTGTTACCAACTGAAATCGGAACTCCTCTGACCAGGCCTCGCTTTTCCAATCGTCTACCGTCGAACCGACATGGTCACGACCCCAGGACTGCAGGCGATGTTCTTGGCAAAGGCAGTCACGTCGGTAGTCTGCTGCCATAGCACAGTAATGCTAAATTTCGCCGCGCTTTGCTAGCGGACACATTTGTCGTACGTCGCATATTAATTTCTGTGGTCATTTCACGCATTGTCGCTCGTCCGTTAACACGTTAACACTAACAACTCGACGCGAAAGTAGTGGTCATTAAGTGGAGACCGTTCGTCACTGCGTTGACCGTGGTGAGAGGTAATACCTGAAATATTGTGTTCTTGGCACACTTTCTACACTGTGGGTATCAGGATATTGAATTCCCTAACGCTTTTCCAAATGTAATGTTCCATGCGTCTAACTCCAACCACCATTTTGCGTTCAGAGTCTGTTAACACAAGTTGTTAGGCCATAATCAGTGGGACGCCTATTCGCATGTATCACGTGAGAACAAATGAAGACTCCGACAGTTCACTGCCCTTTTGTATCTTTTCTACGCGATAACACCACGTGCACATCGCCATCTCATGACCTTTGCCACCTCAATTTATGTAAGAGTGTAAATGTAAAATGGGTCAACGACGTAAAACTAACCACAGGTAAGGGAGGTACCACACGGAGATTCGTTTGAAGAGTCCTCAGTCACCTACAAATCGAGCTGTTTTCAAAACCCTCGTCGACCAACAGTTGAACTGATAAAGGAAATACAGAAAATCCAAAGAAGGGCAGCACATTTAGTTACAGGTTCGTTTACTAGGCACGAAAAGGTGACAGACATGTTCAGACATCTCCAGTGGAAAACGATGCAAGAGAGGTGTTCTGCATCATAGTATGGTTCACTGTTGAAATCCCGAAAGTGTACCGTCCTAGTAAAACCAATGTACTGCTTCCTTCAGCATGTATCTCACGACGGTAAAATTGGAGAGATTCAGGCTCTTGCAGCGGCTCTTCCAATAGCCAGCCCTTCGCCACTGAAACAGTGGGGAAGTAAGAGTGCACCACAAAGAACCTTACGTCATTTACACACAAAACATTGTTTAATGATTCAATGTTATTTGGCCAGCTGAAGGAAAACGAAATTAACTGCTCACAGTTTCAACAAGATGGCGTTATGGCATTACTGTGTACGTAGCTAACAACAATATGCTTGTTGGGGAAAAGCGGCATCCTAAAAAAAAAAAAAAAAAAAAAAAAAAAAAAAACCTTAGGCGCCCACGCTCACAGGGACGTACTCCACCATTTTTTTTTTCTTGGGGCACAACAAAATTTGTAATGCACTTGACCACGCGCGCTTTGTGGCTTAAAAACTGAAACAACGCTGTACGTGAAAACCATATCATAATTAAATCAGCAGAAACTGTTTTTGAACAAAATTATGTGTATTCAAACTTGTGGACATTATTTACAATATTTCCAGTATATGCTGTAATATCACAGCAACTTTCCTAACAATCAGTACATGTACTTTTGGTATCAGGTCGCCCTCACACCTTAGTGACCTGAGTGACTGCCTACCCAATCTGAGGTACCCCAGATTTTTTTTCGGGTAAGGACAGGCTCAAGGAGTATTCTGCAGAGGCGGGGGGGGAGGGGGAAGAAGAGATGGGCCAGAATGTTCACCCAATACTTCGTCAACGTCGTTAAACGGCATCCGAAGGCAACAGATGCCCACGTGATACTACCGTGTCATCGTCTTCCACACGTCTGTATATATAGTGCAAGGCGACGAAACGGTTCACCAGAAAGCAGTTATCTGAATGGAACGGAAATCGGTAGATGTGCTGTACATGTACAGACAAACAAATGATTACACTTTCAGAAAAAATTGGATGAATTATTTAAGAAACAGCTTCGCAAACTGAGAAAGTCAATAACTCGTTGGTCCACTGCTGGTTCTTATGGAAGCACTTATTAGGTTTGGTATTGATTCACATAGCTGTTGAACATCCTCCTCAAGAAATTCTGCCCAATTTGCGCGTTAGATTGTCAAAATCTCCAGTTGGATGAAGGGCCCTACCCATAATGCTCTAAACGTTCTCAGATGGAGAGAGAACTGGCGACCTTGATAACCAAGGTGGGGTTTGGCACGCACCAAGACAAGCAGTAGAAACTCTGTGGACGGGCATTACCTTGCCGAAATGTAAGCCCAGGGTGGCTTGTCATGAAAGGCAACATATCGTTGTGAAGAAATGAAATGGAACCCCTGACCATCACTCCTGCCTTTCGGGCCATATGACGAGTGACAGGCAGGCTGGCATCCTCACACACTCCAGGGCGAATCGACACACGTATGATGTAGTCATCAGGGCTCAATTCGAGACGAACTTATCACTGAAGGCAATTGTCCTTCTCTCACCGAGATTCCAGGCCGAGACACCCCAGACAGCAGTGGGATAACAATCCCACTTTCGCCCACCATACAGCCGGACAACCAGGAGTGATAGTCTGCCATGTCATGTTATACCAGGGGAGATCATTCGGACCTTTATGTGTAGGGTCCTCGTTCCAGATTGTGGTTTTGACCACCTAGGGCTCCAATTGGACAGGATATGGCACGATATCACCCAGGAGGACATCCAACAACTCTATGAATCGGTCAGAAAGATTTAGGGCTTGCAGCCGATCGTCGTAAACTTCATTCACCTGAAGATGGCTGGCAGTTGTCCAGCCGAAATATCGTGCAATCAAGTTTACGACGACCGGCTGCAAACCCGAAATCTTTTTGACCAGTTGATTCGCCGGGAAAATTTCAAATTTTACAACTCCATGAATCAATGGCAAGTCGAATAACTCCTCCCAGAGCAACGCGTTATTGCCTCGCTGAATTGGTGAAGCTCTTCTCTTGAATAAATCATCCAATTTTTCATAAATTATAATCATAATTTTGTCTGTACATGTACATCACAGATACTGATTTACTTTTGGATAATTCTTTTGTGGTGCGTCGGTTTTCCACTCTTTTTCGCCCTGGAGTGAACATCTACATCCACATCTATAGGGGTTGTAAGTAGGCTGTTTAGGTTCTAATTGGTAACGCCACGTAGCGCTCTGTATGAAAAATCACTCGCTGTGCTGTGTGCAGTCTGTGGCTAGTTTGCATTGTTGTCTGCCATTGTAGTGTTGGGCAGCTGGATGTTAACAGCGCGTAGCGTTGCGGCAGTTAAAGGTGAGCCGCCAGCAGTGGTGGATGTGGGGAGAGAAATGGCGGAGTTTTGAAATTTGTAAGACTGGATATCATGAACTGCTATATATATTATGACTTTTCATGATATTAAGGTAAATACATTGTTTGTCCTCTATTAAAATCTTTCATTTGCTAACTATCCCTATCAGTAGTTAGTGCCTTCCGTAGTTTGAATCTTTTATTTAGCAGGCAGTAGTGGCGCTCTCTGTATTGCAGTAGTTCGAGTAACCAAGATTTTTGTGAGGTAAGCGATTTGTGAAACGTATAGGTTAATGTTAGTCAAGCCCATTCTTTCATAGGGATTTTTGAAAGTCAGATTGCGTTGCGCTAAAAATATTGTGTGTCCGTTTAAGCACAGTCATGTACAATCTTTCTAAGGGGACGTTTCAGGGTTGAGCAAATACATGGAAACACCGTGAGAAATGAAAGCTTGAACATAAATGCATATCCTAGCCAAGTCTGCCGGTGGCAGTGTTGTACTGGATCACAAAGGCCACCTGTGCAGAGTCCCGAATATGTTTCAAGTGTCAGAACGTGGCCAGAACAGTGTTGGTGTATTTGTAAGGGCATTATACTGGAACTAAGTGAATTTGAACGTGGTCATATTGCTGGTGGTCATATGGCGGTTGTTTCCGTAGCCAATGCAGCCAAAGTGTTTATTGTTTGAAGAGGTACCGTAACGGGAATTTATACCACATACAGAAAAAGAGGAAAACCATTATCTGGTAACACACAAAGCTGAGTCAAAAAGCGGACGAAAGTGTATGTTGAATGATCGTGACGGGAGGTCATTGAAGAAAACTGTTACGAAAACTAGGCAGCAAAAGTCACTCCAGAACCGAATGTCGCAGTCGCGAACTGTGTCAGCAACAAAGCAATAAGAAGAGAGCTCCAGAAGCAAAGAATTTCAGGGCGAGCTAGAATTCCAAAACCATTTACCAGCGGTACAAATGCCATTAACAGGAAAACGTGGTGCTGAAACCCTAAATCTTGGACTATGGAGAGATGGACAAATCAATGTGGAAGGAAGTGGGATACTGAACTACTGAGGAATGATGAGACGCATTTGAAATTCGCTAAGGATGTAAATACTGTGATAAGGAATAGGAGAGTAGGCATATCAGTTGAAGAGGGCGTTCCAAAAAAAAGGCAGTCTCAGATATTGGACAGACCAACGTAGGTAATAGGAGGGTAACAGCGAGAAAACGTTGCGTATCAAATGAAATACTTCAGCTGATCGTCGAAATAAGGAAGTACAAAAAAATTTTCGGGGAAAGATACGAATACAGCAATATAAATTTCTCAGAACTAAAACAAATAGCAAATGCAAGGCAGCAAAGGCGAAAACGCTGCTGAAAATATGTGAAGAAATCTGAAAAAAAAAGAAAATTATCATCCAGAGAACTGTTGCCACATTTAGGAAAGTCAAAACAGCCATCGGTTAAATTAAAAGCAAGAGTGGTAACATTAATAGCAATGGAAACTCCACTGCTGAACGCACAATAGAGATCAGATGGATGCGAAGAGGACATTGAAGGACTATGGGGGAGAAGACTTGTCTGATGTGATAGAGGAAGAAACAGGAGTTAACAGCAGAAAGGTAGGGAACCCAGTATTAGAGTCAGAATTAACAAGACCTCAGGAAGAGTTGACATCGAATAATGCTGAAGGGATAGAGACTCTCGACGTACCATCAGACATTCGAAGAAATATAAACATCATCCATAGTACACTGAAGATAGCATGGGCAGACAAATGCGAAAAGTATCGCACAACCAGCTTAACAGGTAATGTAAACTGAAGCGCCAAAGAAACTTGTACAAGCACGCGTGTTCAAATACAGATATTTGTAAACAGGCAGAATACGGCGCTACGGTGGACACGTCCATGTAAGAGAACAAGCGTCAGGCGCAGCTGTTAGATTTGTTACTGCTGCTACAATGGCAGTTTATCAGGATGTAAGTGAGTCTGAACGTGGTATTACAGTCGGCGCACGAACGACGGGACACAGCTTCTCCGAGGTATCGATGAGGTGGGGATTTCCCCTTACAACCATTTCACGAGTCTATCGTGAATATCAGGAATCCGGTAGAACATCAAATCTCCAACCGCTGTGGCCGGAAAAAGATCCTGCAAGAACGGGACCAACGTGACAGAAGTGCAACCCTTCCGCCAACTGCTGCAGATTTCAATGATGGATCAACAACAAGTGTCAGCGTGCGAACCATACGTCATCGATATGTGCTTCCGGAGCCAAAAGCCCACTCTTGTACCCTTGATGACTGCACGACAGAAAGCTTAATGCCTTGTCTTGGCCCGTCAACACTGACAAATGGATTGTTGATGACTGGAAAACTGTTGCCTAGTCAGACGAGCCTCGTTTGAAATTATATCGAGCGAATGAACGTGTACGGGTATGGAGACAACCTCATAAATCCATGGACCCTGCATGACAGCAGAGGACTATTCAAGCTGGTGGACTCTCTGAAATGGTGACGGGCTGCAGTTGGAATGATATGGGATCCCTCACACGTCTAGATACGACTGACAGATGATACGTTCAAATGGTTCAAATGGCTCTGAGCACTATGGGACTTAACATGGGAGGCCATCAGTCCCCTACACTTAGAACTACTTAAACCTAACTAACCTAAGGACATCACACACATCCATGCCCGAGGCAGGATTCGAACCCGCGACCGTAGTAGTCGCGCGGTTCCTTGACTGAAGCTCCTGGAACCGCTCGGCCACCGTGGCCAGCACAGATGATACGTATTTAAGCATTCTGTCTGTTCACCTGCATCCATTTATGCCCATTGTGCATTCCAACGGACTTGTCCAGAAGGACAATGTGACACCCCACACGTCCAGAATTGCTACAGAGTGGCTTCAGGAACACTCTTCTGAATTTAAACACTTCCGATGGCCACCAAACTCCCCAAACATGAACATTACGGAGCATATCTGGGACACCTTGCAACGTGCTGTACAGAAGAAATCTTCACCCTCTCGTACTCTTCCGGATTTATGGACAACCCTGCAAGTTTCGTGGCGTCAGTTCCCTCCAGAACTATTTCAGACATTAGTCGAGTCTATGCCACGTCGTGTTGCGGCACTTCTGCGTGCTCGCTGGGGCCCTAGACAATATTAGGAAGGTGTACCAGTTTTTTGGGCTCTTCAGTGTGTATAAGGTACTGATATATAATATACAGAAGAATGGAGAAGAAAAGTGAGGATCTGTCAAATGACGATCGTTTCTCTTCAGGGAAGGTAAAGTCACCAGAGAGACAACTCTTGCGTTGCTCTTGACATAGCAAGTTAGATTAAAGAAAAATCAAGATACGGTCAAAGCATTCGTCAACTAGAAAAAACAGCAGTCGAGAATGTAAAATGTTGCTAGACGTTCGAAATTCTGAGCGAAATAGGAGTAAGCTAAGGAGAATGACGCGTAATATGTACAAGAACCAAGAGGCAGGATTGTGAGACTGCATCGCCCAGGATGGGATGATTCGTAACTTCTCCCGAGGCCATCATAGTCGCCAAATCTCTGTATTATTGAGCCTTTCTGGTCTACTTTGGCAGTCTACGTGATGGCGATGCATGTCCATCATCGTTACCTCATCTTGCCACTGTTTTCCAGGGAGAATGATATTGGGTTCGCCGAAAAACCATACAGGACCTGTGTTTACCTATTCTAAGACGACTGTGGGTTGTTTTGAATAGCAATGGGTTGTCTAAACCGTATTAAACATGTTAATGTGTTTGTGGTATTTTCATATTTTTGCTCAACCCCTGCATGTCTCCGTGTATACTCCGCAAGACATCTTATGGAATGATGTGACAGAGGGCATGATCGCCAAATTACTTTATTTTTATTTCTCTGTCAGACGTGTAATGTTCAGATTCAAGCTATTGCTTTTTTTTCATATTTTTAGAAGTTTTTGACATTAGCTAGTAACCAGCTGAAAAACACCACAAACTGAAGGCACAAAGCTACTGGTATCTACAACCATTTGGCAACAGTGGAGAACGACGTAATATTTTTAAGATTTCACAACGAATGGTTGTGGGTCTATTGGGTGCTACTCATTAGAGACGTACACAGGTGGTCCTGCACGCCTGGGAGAGTTGGCAATGACGGGGCAATGTCAGTACACGGGTCCAACATAATAGGTTCCTCCGTTCCTTCACTGTTCGCCATAACTTTCATCTCCTATGGCGCTCTATCCATGAAATCTTTGGGGGTCGCCATGCTTCAAAAGCCTGTAATCGTTTCCATTTCGGCTTCCCTATTGTGCATGTCTCTCAGCCAAATGGTGTAACACTCTAAACGTAAGCTTTTATATGCTGTTTCCAGGTGGTCAAAGTAATATTTTTGAGTTTTCTGGTGACTTGCTTCATATTCTATGCAACAAGATGTACACTTGTTGCTACTGGAACCACGCGACATACATACAAAGCTTTTCGTTTTCTCTTTATTTATTTTCGTAAACACCTTTCTTATTACACGTATAGTAATTCATTCCCTGTTTTACAACATTTCGTAAAGGTGACCTGTAGGGCACATAAATAACTAAAGAGGAGCCGTGTTTCTTTGTGTACTGCACACACAGCCACCTGTGGAGTCGCCAAAAATAAAGCGGCGCTGATATAGGACGGCTAAAATTCCACGCTCCTCCGTGGCTATATTAGACGGATCACTGAAGGCTACTTCGCCGTGAAAATGCTCCCAAGTCGCTAACTGGAGCTTTACGAAGTAGAGTGGTTACGCAAACGTAATTTTATTAGCGATAAGTCGCAGCCTGTTTTGAAGAGTAAGCAAATTATCCTATAACGCGACGACTAGCAAGGAGCAGCGAGAAAATTATATTTTTCATGCGCAGATGCCAACTTTGACCGGACTTCCGTGATTTAGTTAGAAACAGAGAGTGAAACACGTTTAAAGGCGGAAAGACACCGAGAAAAATATAAAGGACAAAACGAAAGAGACAGTGCACCCTTCGGTTTTACGAACGACGTCCCATGAAACCAGCGAGATAAACATTTTTATACCGTTTTATGGACAGCAGATGATAAAGGAAATAGCGTTGATACATTGTAACCTAGTGGGCCGTGACAGAACATCAATGTGGCCCTTGGCGAACGATGCTGATGTAAGTCAAGGAACATGAAATGTAGCAAAATGGAGCGAAATACAGGAAGACCTGCGTGGTGTACCAAATGCCAGTTAACCCTCGACACAAAAAAATACATTGCGCTTAAATAAAAGAAAAGAGCCGTTATTGTATGATCATGCGATTCCTGAACAATCTATGGAAACATCCATTAAACATCTAGGACTACACTTACGGAGCGCTTAAAATTGAAACTAACCGAAGTTAACCGTACAAAAATGGTTCAATGGCTCTGAGCACTACGCGACTTTTCTGAGGTCATCAGTCGTCTAGAACTTAGAAATAATTAAACCTAACTAACCTAAGGACATCACACACATCCATGCCCGAGGCAGGATTCGAACCTGCAACCGTAGCGGCCGGAGTGGCCGAGCGGTTCTAGACGCTACAGTCTGGAACCGCGCGACCGCTACGGTCGCAGGTTCGAATCCTGCCTCGGGCATGGATGTGTATGATGTGCTTAGGTTAGTTAGGCTTAAGTAGTTCTAAGTTCTAGGGGACTGATGACAGCAGTTGAATCCCATAGTGCTCAGAGCCATTTGATCCTGCGACCGTAGCGGTCGCTCGCTCCAGACTATAGCGCCTAGAATCGCACGGCCACTCCGGTCGGCCTAACCGTACAAGAGAGAGTTGGCAGACAGATTCATACGAAGTATGTAAGGTTTCTATCTTTTTCCAAGCTGCGACACCGTCGCGAAAAAACACAGTGACCCGTATATGTAATAAGTTTCCTGTAATTTACGTCTATGGTCATAATCTTTTTGTTTAACAGATTACCGGTTTCGGTCTTTAATGACCCTCATTCGGTCATTAAAGACCGAAACCGTGACAGAATTAGTTCTGTTTCATGAAACAGATCTGATGAAGGTCATTAAAGACCGAAACCGGTAATGTGTTAAACAAAAAGATTGTGACCATAGACGTAAATTAAAGGAAACTTATTCTAGTTTTTTTTTAAGTATTCAATGAAAGAGATGTGAGTCCTCTTTTTATCTGGTGTATCATACTTCATAGCCTTAAACCGGATATTTTTCGAACGGATGTCTTCAGTAATCAATACGTTATGTGACAGAGGCACAGAGGTCCTGAGAACAAGCAGTGTGAATTTTGGTTGTCACTAATATTGTCGTTGCCATTGTAGCATTCAGTGAGAGGGAGGGAGGGAGTCGCTTATTGGTCACGCTGCCGAGCGTTCTGGAAATAAGACACAGATGCAAATGCAGAGGATGTTGCTTTTTGGAAATATCATTTTGTGAAGATTGATTTGAAAAGTATGAATATATTCAGGTACTCCTGTCGCTGGGTTGCTTGACGGCTCGTAATTAATCACAAGCTTGATAAAGAATCAGTTAGTTTCATTGTCGAGACATTATTAAATAAAGTTATCTGCTCACATCACTTGTACTCAAACTTACTGATTCACCACACCTTTACTACTTTATTAATTAGTTTCATGTCAGTCATATTTTTGATAAGAAGTGATTTTGGTAAAGATGGCTGTAATTGCTAAGGAATAAGGTCCATTTTAAATGCTAGTCTCTTTTCAAGGATTTACTAAGTACAGTTTCTTGCATCGCCTAATCATGAGCGTACAATTCTCTAATCATTTGTCGCCACATTGCGCATAGCGGAACACAGTTGCTCAAAACATAAAACATGACATCAGTAGCATAGCTTCTTCTCCTTGCGTTCCACTTAACAAGTTTTTGCTTTGGATGGTTTGCTGCTGCGCTGTTTTTTATTTTCGCCACTTGCGGGCAGCGTCGAGTTTCCGTTACCAGAAGGTAAGTAATGAAAATATGCTAGGGGACAGTTTAACGTTACAGAGAAGGACGCAATAACATGATTTACATTAGGCATTGAATTGCAAAACTATCATCAGTGTTAGTTTAGGACAAGTTCAGTTTCTATTTGATATCTTTGTCAGACAGTCTTATAGTGTAGCGTTACATATTCACATGTGCATCATTTAATGTAAGGAAATTTATTTAGTCAGTCTGAATGCGTAACAGTCTAATAAAAGCATGTTTGACTTTTTTCAAAACTCGATTTGTAATTCGATGTAGAATTTTTGTTCGTATTGTCTTCTTTGTTGCTTGGCCTGATTTATTGCGCTGTTGCACATATACAAGCCGTATAGGTTAACTGCAACCTTTAGCTACGGTATTAAAAGGCTTATTAAAGCCAGACACATTTCGCTTTATTTTGAAGCACCTTCAGTGGTCACTATAACGATATGGTGTCTTCTCATACAATTTCGTTTGTTTCGATCATTAACAGTTCGCATACTTTACTTATGACTACAAACAGTTTTTATTTTTTTCGTTTCTCAGGGGTTTTTTTTTTGTGATGTGCGTAAATGCAAATACTCAACACACACACACGTGGAAGACGACGAAGAATGGAGTAAATAACAAAAAAGTCGTGAGTCATGAAAGTAATAAAAGTGTTCATAGTAATACGTAAAGCATGCTAAGTGTTAATGATAAAAACAAACGAAGTTGTAAGAGTAAAAACGATATTGTTACAGCGACCGTTGAACATGCTTTAAAATAACGCGAATCGCATCTGGTCTTAATAAGACATTTACTGCAGTTGCTGAAAACGGGAATTAACGTATACTTCTTGTAATTCGTATTCTGCTAGTTTCTGTTGGAACTATAAGACAAGCACTGTGACGTCATGCATCGAAACATTTTTCGCTGCGCTGCCTAGTTCAGAATTTCAAAGGACACGTTATTTAGTACACAGTTTTACGTATTATAATTATTTCTGGTAAAAGTTAATCACAATGCAGCTATATGGTTTCAAATGGATTTGGAGACTCTTTATATCAGATAGAGTTTTTGTAAATACTTCACCTGCGTTTTTCAGGTTCACGTCACAACACAGACGTAAACGAAAGTATGAGAACAGAGACTTAAACGAAAGTATGAGAATAGAAAATCATTTTACACACACAACAACAATCTGAAACGATAATAAAACAGAAACAGTGACAAGCGTTTTCAGGGAGGAGATATCGTAGAAGTCTCGTTCTGCTGATATTTCAATCATTTTCGTCCGTGTACAATCAGTACTGGACAGGATTGATAGAGGAAATATAGAACGTACAAAGATGAGTAGCGAGTTTCCCCACAGATTGGTTTAGCAAGCCTAAAAATGTTATCGAGATGCATATTCAACTCGACTCGTAAACGCTACATGACTGGTGTTGTGTATCACGGAGAAATACACTGATGAAATTTCCCCGAAGCCAGTCAATATATTTCTTCTCTCTACGTACAATGATGTGCAAAACATAGGGGCGAAAGTAACTTTCACATCACATGACACTCCCAATTAACATAGCTCAATGAAACTTCTACCGGAAATGCTGAAGTAGAGTGCAGAGGGTAACTGTTACAAATAAGGGATGAACAAAAATAATATTTCCATTCAAAGACAATAATTATACTGACGTCACCGCGATTCAAGATCGTCCTCTGGATATAAAAAAACAAGGGACGTGGTTTTCAAATGACGTACACGATAAGCGAGTACAGCAATGCACGCTCTGCAGCGTACTCCCGAAACGGCCGCAAGGTTGGTAACACGTTCTTCTGGCAGGGCGTCCCACCCTTCCACTATCATGATTGCCAACTGCTGCATGGATGTCGGTATGTAGACGTGGTACAGTACGTGCATCCCACACGTAATCGATGGTATTTATGTCGAGGTAATGGACAGACCAGTCCATTCGTCAAATACCCTCTCGTTCCAAGAGCTCCTTCACTTCCGTTGCTCAATGAGGTCGCGCATTGTCATCTATTAATATGGATTCAGAGGCGAATCTTCTTCTTCAGTAGCTCTACAGCCCTTGGTGAGCCTTGGCTTCTTCACAATCTTCCTCCACACTTCTCGGTTATTTGCTACTCTCTCCCATATTGGTGATATCCATTATTACCTCTTCGATCTACACTCCTGGAAATGGAAAAAAGAACACATTGACACCGGTGTGTCAGACCCACCATACTTGCTCCGGACACTGCGAGGGCTGTACAAGCAGTGATCACACGCACGGCACAGCGGACACAGCAGGAACCGCGGTGTTGGCCATCGAATGGCGCTAGCTGCGCAGTATTTGTGCACCGCCGCCGTCAGTGTCAGCCAGTTTGCCGTGGCATACGGAGCTCCATCGCAGTCTTTAACACTGGTAGCACGCCGCGACAGCGTGGAAGTGAACCGTATGTGCAGTTGACGGACTTTGAGCGAGGGCGTATAGTGGGCATGCGGGAGGCCGGGTGGACGTACCGCCGAATTGCTCAACACGTGGGGCGTGAGGTCTCCACAGTACATCGATGTTGTCGCCAGTGGTCAGCGGAATGTGCACGTGCCCGTCGAACTGGGACCGGACCGCAGCGACGCACGGATGCACGCCAAGACCGTAGGATCCTACGCAGTGCCGTAGGGGACCGCTCCGCCACTTCCCAGCAAATTAATGACACTGTTGCTCCTGGGGTATCGGCGAGGACCATTCGCAACCGTCTCCATGAAGCTGGGCTACGGTCCCGCACGCCGTTAGGCCGTCTTCCGCTCACGCCCCAACATCGTGCAGCCCGCCTCCAGTGGTGTCGCGACAGGCGTGAATGGAGGGACGAATGGAGACGTGTCGTCTTCAGCGATGAGAGTCGCTTCTGCCTTGGTGCCAATGATGGTCGTATGCGTGTTTGGCGCCGTGCAGGTGAGCGCCACAATCAGGACTGCATACGACCGAGGCACACAGGGCCAACACCCGGCATCATGGTGTGGGGAGCGATCTCCTACAATGACCGTACACCTCTGGTGATCGTCGAGGGGACACTGAATAGTGCACGGTACATCCAAACCGTCATCGAACCCATCGTTCTACCATTCCTAGACCGGCAAGGGAAATTGCTGTTCCAACAGGACAATGCACGTCCGCATGTATCCCGTGCCACCCAACGTGCTCTAGAAGGTGTAAGTCAACTACCCTGGCCAGCAAGATCTCTGGATCTGTTCCCCATTGAGCATGTTTGGGACTGGATGAAGCGTCGTCTCACGCGGTCTGCACGTCCAGCACGAACGCTGGTCCAACTGAGGCGCCAGGTGGAAATGGCATGGCAAGCCGTTCCACAGGACTACATCCAGCATCTCTACGATCGTCTCCATGGGAGAATAGCAGCCTGCATTGCTGCGAAAGGTGGATATACACTGTACTAGTGCCGACATTGTGCATGCTCTGTTGCCTGTGTCTATGTGCCTGTGGTTCTGTCAGTGTGATCATGTGATGTATCTGACCCCAGGAATGTGTCAATAAAGTTTCCCCTTCCTGGGACAATGAATTCACGGTGTTCTTATTTCAATTTCCAGGAGTGTATCTTCTTCTAGGTCTCCCTTTTCGCCTAACTGAATGGATCATACCTTTCATCATTTTCTTTGGAATTCTATCCTCTGCCACTCTCTCCAAGTGCCCTAGCCATCGTATTCGCTGTGATTTCACAAATTTTACTATGTCCCTGCACTGTATTAACTCTTGTAATTCGGCAATGCAGCGTATTCTACAGCCTTCTTCCACCCTTATTGGCCCATAGATTTTGCATAGTATTGTCCACACAATGTTCTTAGTCCTTTTTTATCGTGTTCTGTCAACGTCCATATCTCTGAGCTGTATGTGATAACTGGAAGGACTAGGGAATTATATATTAGCAGTTTAGTTTTTCTTGTAACAAGGCTATTTTTGAAAAGCTGCATATTTGCAAAGTAAGCTCCGTTTCCTGCTTGTATTCTTTCCCATATAGCCTTTCCAATACTGTTATCATTTGTTATTAGGGCTCCCAAGTAGTTAAAAGAGGACACTCCACTGAAGCATTTCCCATTGATGTTTAGGTTTTTAGGGGTTCTTCTGGCCTCAGATTGTGACATAACCATATATTTTGTTTTGTTTTCATTTACAATGAGGCCAATTTTTAAGGCTTCTGTTTCCATTGCCCGGCATGTTTCTAGGAGTGTATTGGTATTTCTTCGTACTATAGCAATGTCATCAGCGTATGCACATATCTGGCTAGTTTTCATAAATATGGTGCCTCTTTTGTTGATTTTATTTACAACGCTATGCAGGGCTATATTGAATAGGACAGCGGAGAGACTATCCCCTTGCTTCACACCTTTATTAAATTCAAAGCATTCACTTGTTCTGCTAAGGACCTTTGACCTTTACTTTTGCTCTTGTCTCCGTCATTGCCGTTCTGATTAGTCTTATAAATTTAGCACATATACCAACTTCTTTCAGTACTCTGTATAGTTCTTGCCGATTTATGATGTCAAAGGCTTGTTTGAAATCGATGAATAAGAAATTCAGATCTATATCATATTCATAGAGCTTTTCCATCTTTTGCCTTATCACAAATATTTGATCAGTTGTTCCTCTGCCTGGTCGAAAGTAACACTGATATTCCCCCAGTATGCCTTCTGCACACTTCTGTATCCTTTCATTTAATATACTTATGAAGATCCTATAAGCTGCACTTAGCAGTGTTACACCTCTATAGTTTTCACATGCTGTTCTGTCCCCTTTCTTACTAATGGGAACTATTATTCCAATTTTCCAATTATATGGCATAGTTTCTGTTTCCCATATATCTGATATTAATGTGTGCAGTTCCTTTATTACAGCCGCACCGCTAGTTTTTATTAATTCAGCAATTATGCTGTCTTCCCCAGGGGCTCGATTGTCTTTTGACTTGTGCACAGCCTGGGACACCTCTTGTAGTGTTGGCTTTCTTGCCTCATTGGTTGCACTGTCTACTTCCAGCTCCATTTTTTCCTCCTATGCAGCTGCCTCTTCATCTTCTAGGCTGGAGCTTAGTGTATCTTTGAAATGCTCTGCCCATCTTCCCACTATCTGTTCTTCCTCCCTTATCATTTTCCCATCTTTACTGGAACAGGCCTTTGTTTTTGGCGAATGCAGCCATGAAAAGACGCACATGGAAAAGGAGTACAGTGTCACAATCGTGTTCACCGCTGAGTGTACCATCTTCAAGGTTTGGAAATCATTGCATCCTTGCAACATTATGACTCCCCCAGCATAAGATATGAACTACCGAAACATTCGCGTTCGACAATGTTCCTGTGTGCATTACGAGTCCTCACCTCTCGCCATATCTACATCTACATCCATACTCCGCAAGCCACCTGACGGTGTGTGGCGGAGGGTAACCTGAGTACCTCTATCGGTTATCCCTTCTATTCCAGTCTCGTATTGTTCGTGGAAAGAAGGGTTGTCGGTATGCTTCTGTGTGGGCTCTAATCTCTCTGATTTTATCCTCATGGTCTCTTCGAGAGATATACGTAGGAGGGAGCAATATACTGCTTGACTCTTCGGTGAAGGTATGTTCTCGAAACTTTAACAAAAGCCCGTACCGAGCTACTGAGCGTCTCTCCTACAGAGTCTTCCACTGGAGTTTATCTATCATTTCCGTAACACTTTCGCTATTACTAAATGATCCTGTAACGAAGAGCGCTGCTCTCCGTTGGATCTTCTATATCTCTTCTATCAACCCTATCTGGTACGGATCCCACACTGTTGAGCAGTATTCAAGCACTGGGCGAACAAGCGTACTGTAACCTACTTCCTTTGTTTTCGGATTGCATTTCCTTAGGATTCTTCCAATGAATCTCAGTCTGGCATCTGCTTTACCGACGATCAACTTTATATGATCATTCCATTTTAAATCACACCTAATGCATACTCCCAGATAATTTATGGAATTAACTTCTTCCAGTTGCTGACCTATTATTTTGTAGCTAAATGATAAGGGATCTATCTTCCTATGTATTCGCAGCACATTACAATTGTCTACATTTAGATTCAATTGCCATTCCCTGCATTATGCGTCAATTCGCTGCAGATCCTCCTGCATTTCAGTACAATTTTTCATTGTTACAACCTCTCGATACACCACAGCATCATCTGCAAACAGCTTCAGTGAACTTCCGATGTCATCAACCAGGTCATTTATGTATATTGTGAATAGCAACGGTCCTATAACACTCCCCTGCGGCACACCAGAAATCACTCTTACTTCGGAAGACTTCTCTCCATTGAGAATGACATGCTGCGTTCTGTTATCTAGGAACTCCTCAATCCAATCACACAATTGATCTGATAGTCCATATGCTCTTACTTTGTTCATTAAACGACCGTGGGGAACTTATCGAACGCCTTGCGGAAGTCAAGAAACACGGCATCTACCTGTGAACCCGTGTCTATGGCCCTCTGAGTCTCGTGGACGAATAGCGCGAGCTGGGTTTCACACGACCGTCTTTTCGAAACCCATGCTGATTCCTACAGACTAGATTTCTAGTCTCCATGAAAGTCATTATACTCTAACATAATACGTGTTCCAAAATTCTACAACTGATCGACGTTAGAGATATAGGTCTATAGTTCTGCACATCTGTTCGACGTCCCTTCTTGAAAACGGGGATGACCTGTGCCCTTTTCCAATCTTTTGGAACGCTTCGCTCTTCTAGAGACTTACGGTACACAGCTGCAAGAAGGGGGGCAAGTACTCTGTGTAAAATCGGACTGGTATCCCTCTGTTATCTATTTCGATATCTACCATTTTGTCATCTGTGCGACTATCTAGAGAAGGAACTACAGTGCAGTCTTCCTCTGTGAAATAGCTTTGGAAAAAGACATTAGTATTTCGGCCTTTAGTCTCTCATCCTCTGTTTCATTACCATTTTGGTCACAGAGTGTCTGGACATTTTGTTTTGATCCACCTACCGCTTTGACATAGGACCAAAATTTCTTAGGATTTTCTGCCAAGTCCCCACTTTACTTTCGAATTCATTGAACGCGTCTCGCATAGCCCTCCTCACACTACATTTCGCTTCGCGAAATTTTAGTTTGTCTGCAAGGCTTTGGCTATGTTTATGTTTGCTGTGAAGTTCCCTTTGCTTCCGCAGCAGTTTTCTAACTCGGTTGTTGTACCACGGTGGCTGTTTTCCATCTCTTACGATCTTGCTTGGCACATATTCATCTAACGCATATTGTACGATGGTTTTGAACTTTGTCCTCTGATCCTCAACACTATCTGTACTTGAGACAAAACTTTTGTGTTGAGCCATCAAGTACACTGAAATCTGCTTTTAGTCACTATTGCTAAACAGAAAATTCTTCCTACCTTCTTTAATATTTCTATTTACGGCTGAAATCATCGATGTAGTAACGGCTATATGATCGCTGATTCTCTGTTCTGGATTAACTGTTTCAAATAGTTCGGGTCTGTTTGTCACCAGAAGGTCTAATATGTTATCGCCACGAGTCGGTTCTCTGTTTAACTGCTCAAGGTAGTTTTCGGATTCTTTTTCCCTGCCACCCGTTATGAACGTTTGAGTCTCCCAGTCTATATCCGGCAAATTAAAATCTCCACCCAGAACTATAACATGGAATGGAAATCTACTGGAAATATTTTCCAAATTATTCTTCAGGTGCTCAGGCACAAGAGCTGCTGAGCCCGGGGGCCTATAGAGACATCCAATTACCATGTCTGAGCCTGCTTTAACTGTGGGTACGTCAAAAATCACTTGCCAGCGGGGGTGGCCGAGCGGTTCTAGGTGCTACAGTCTGGAACCGCTACGGTCGCATGTTCGAATCCTGCCTCGGGCGTGAATGTGTGTGCTGCACTTAGGTTAGTCAGGTTTAAGTAGTTCTAAGTTCTAGGGCACTGACGCCCTCAGCAGTTAAGTCCCGTAGTGCTCAGAGCCATTTGAACCAAAGTCACTTCTCAGACTCAGGCCACTCTCATGCGGGAAGACCACGAGAGCCCACTCCTCGTCGATCCGATGCCCTATGCTTCGGCACCATCGCGAACTGCCCAGCGGATTACAAAGGAACACAACGTAATGGTCGGAGCCCACCACCACCACCGTGCCACTGTGGAGCGCCGGACTCCGAGCCTTGCAGTCCTGTTAAATATTGTTTCGACTGCGCCCGCTGTTTGACGTGGATCCCTTCTTGCCCGTAGCACAATGTACCTGTCATTTGTTTCTGTAGCTGGCCGCGGCCGATCACCTCCTCTCCTTCGGGCACCTCTCAGTGTGGTTCAGGAGGCACCCCCACTCACGTGCAACAATACTGTGAGCAGTGCCAAACTCCTGGACTGCATGTGTCACTCGACGTTTGTTCCCAGCGCGAAGTCATCCAGATTTTTACCTCCTGACCCTGTCTGCACCGTAACTGCTATGTGAATGACATGCACTGTCTGCTACAGTTCCTGCCACTACCTCGTCCTGCGGGGTAGGCCCCTTTCGGCGCTACAGTCTTCCTGACCTCACGCCGTGTCACGTCCAATTTTCTGTGTGCGACTGGGAGGTCCTGGCACCATGCTCCCAAACTTTCGTTGATTTCCACGGAGTAGTTAACATGTTATGTTGCTTTATCCAAGTCATCCTTAAATTTTCCAGAGTTGTGTCTATCTCGTCGCGCAGGATTAGCCGAGCGGCCTCAGGCGCTCCAGTCATGGACTGTGCGCCTGGTCCCAGCGGATTTTCGAGTCCTCACTGGGGCATGGGTGTGAACAATATTCTATTGAAACTTAAAACTGTCACAATAGAAGAAAATATTGCCAATATTGTAGTTACTCGTCTGTCTGTTAAGTTATTGTCTGCTACACACAAATAATCATAAAGTGAAATTCATTTAAGAAAAAATATAATCGTAAAGCAGTTACAATTTAAAAATATTTTGAAATATAAGCTATTAGCAACTAACACAAATCTGCATTTCTACCACAGGGAAAATTTATTTAAAATCATTATGCAAACTCAGTTCATTTGCAAACATCACAGTCCGCAGATCGTGGTCGTGCGGTAGCGTTCTCGCTTCTCGCGCCCGGGTTCCCGGGTTCGATTCATGGCGGGGTCAGGGATTTTCTCTGCCTCGTGATGACTGGGTGTTGTGTGATGTCCTTAGGTTAGTTCGGTTTAAGTCCCATAGTGCTCACAGCCATTTGAACCAAACATCACATTTTCCGTGGTAAAGGACCTTCTTGTTTTTCAAGATACAAAATGGTGCACCACTAAGCATGACTTAGCCATCCACACGTTATTTGGCATGTTTTTAAAAATAGACAGAAATTTATTCACCATCAATCTCTGCAATTGAAGAATTAACGATATCCTCCAGTAAGCCTGAATATGTTGTACAGTACCTAAATGTGTAGAACTCGTAAAATTTACAAACGCTGCAGAAAAAAAAACCATGTCTCCCAACAGTAGGAAATGCCAGACTGGTTCAAATGGCTCTGAGCACTATGGGTCTATGGGACTTAGTCCCCTAGACTTAGAACTACTTAAACCTAACTAACCTAAGGCCATCACACACATCCATGCCCGATGCTGGATTCGAACCTGCGACCGTAGTAGCAGCGTGGTTCCGGACTGAAGCGCCTAGAACAGCTCGGCCACAACGGCCGGCGGAAATGCCAGAAATAGCTTATGGCAATCTCCAGTGCCTGTTCCTTCATGTGATCCTAAAATGGTCACCAGATGGAAACATTCACCAGGAATAGTCATTTGTTCCTAGATAGACTATGCTGTCATACACACTATAATGTTTTTAAATTTGACACTTTAGACCTACTTTGCCTGACAACAATGCAGCGACCAACCAATATCAACTTTTCATTCACAAAACCTAAGCTCGGAACTGGGGAGCTTCAGAAAATTAGCTCACTAATGTTTTAGTGTGACGAATGTTTGAATGTAGCCTCCAGAAAAGAACTTATAATTTCGAAAAACTTACGTGCTCGATACTATCCAACGTTCGCCTTCACAAGAACTGTTTTGGGTACCACTGCAAGATCAGTGGATCAGTATCTCTGCAGAACGATTCCTGCAGATTACAGTACAGTTTGGAGGGAACACGGAGAAACGCCACGCTCTTACCAATACCCGTAGTCCCTTCCCATAAGATTTGATGATTCTGTGTAAGATACCTGTCCTCCTGCTAAATTCGTTTTAGATGCCAATATACACGGTGTTTCACAATTCATGTTACACTCTTCTAGAGGTTGTAGAAGGGAGAAGTTTCTACATGGAAAGCCATTTTCGGAAACGGATGATTTCCTGGTTACAAGGAAAACAAGAGCTACCTAATCGCGCGCTAGATGCTTCTTACGTAGCCCGACCGTTACGGTAGGCTACTCACGTTCGTGAAAGATAGGATGACGCGCTGTCGCTTGATGTCCTCTGTTTCCATCTGCCTTATTCATGTTTCCTTGTGATGCGTCAGTGACTACTACTGCAGTAACACTATGCCTGAGTACACGACCGCAGTGTACACTGATATGTTGTTAATTTATGTTCTCTACGTAATGGATGATAAGCTCAATGTCTGCACCACGAGTAATTTCCAGGTCGTCCCTTATTTGCCAAAGTAGAACGACAGCTGCTGGTAAGTGGGGAATCCATAAGCGGCAGGGCAAACTGTGGAGCTCCAAGGAGGCAGCACAGAGTCGTACTGGAAGAGGAAGAGCTTCATCAGGGTGCACAGAACCCATCGACGAGTACTCGACCCATTTCACGTTACTTGCATGTGCTTACATCTCCACCCACACTATCCTTAGAAGGTACATGCCAGCCCGCATCTCGTGGTCGTGCGGTAGCGTTCTCGCTTCCCACGCCCGGTTTCCCGGGTTCGATTCCCGGCGGCGTCAGGGATTTTCTCTGCCTCGTGATGGCTGGGTGTTGTGTGATGTCCTTAGGTTAGTTAGGTTTAAGTAGTTCTAAGTTCTAGGGGACTTATGACCTAAGATGTTGAGTCCCATAGTGCTCAGAGCCATTTGAACCATTTTTGAACTGATCCTGCAACAATTGCTCGCAGAGTTCTTGGAAGATATGCCATTGGACTTTCGTAGGAATCGTGGTGCAAGCACGATGGTGCGGTAGTACATCTTTCATTCTGTGTCCAAAACCATCTGGATACAGTCCTTGGGGCAGGTGGATCGGTCGAGGAGGACCACATGCTAGGTCACCAATACCCCAGATTTAACCCCTTTGGATTTTATCTTGTGGGCCACACGAAGAGTCTTGTTTGAGAGACCCCTGTCGAGTCAGAGGACGGATCGCGACTGCGGCAGAAGTGATTAACCACACATTCAGCATGTTGGTCAGAGTTTATGCGAACTTAGTGCGCAGATTCACTGTGTGCACTGAAATTGGTGGTCGTCATACCTGAAACCTGGTTGGTAGGTAGTCAGAGAGGGCACAGGATATGATTACGGCTGTGGATGGGGCCGTAAACAGTTACTGTGAATTGCACAATCAGACACACAACTTTATTATTCTAAGAGCCACTTGTTTACACATTACTTTAAAGATCACAATTAACAATATGGCGTACCTAAAGAAAACTTGAAATGCTTTCTGGGCAGAGGACCCAAAACCAAACCCAAAACAAGAATGGCTGAAGGCCTGGCTTATAAATCAAAATCAATTAAAAATAGAAGGTAAATTAAAAAAAAGTCATCCAATTGAAACAACTAGCGGCTGAAGGCCTATACTAGAAGTCTGATGGACAGCTATAATTAAAACACACTAATAAACAATTTACTAACCAAGAAAAATCCTTTTTAATTACAGCAGAACAGCTAAAAGCCTAATTAAAGAAATATTAACTTATAGCACGGCTGAAGGCCACAAACAATTTGAAACAATGGCTGAAAGCCTGAACAACAAGTCAGACAAACAATTTAAAACAGACCCTTTCCTTCTTATTAAAAAAATTTTCCTTTGAAGAATACACATGGGTGAAGGCCTTATTAAAAGGGGTTCACGTAAATCCTCAGCTGAAGGCCACACATAACACATCGAATGACTAACGGCTTAGGGCTGCATTACAAACAATTTCAGATACAACCAATTTTAAGGAAAATAATTTTTTTAAATAAAATCAAACATTAAAATTTTAATTGAACACGGCTGAAGACATTTTATGTACAATTTAAAACAACTGAATTAATACACGGCCCAAGGCCTCGAACAATACTTCAAAGTAAAATGGAAATCACAATCTAAAACAAACAGAACAAGTGGTGTTCAGAAGTGTTCCAAGTGTCGGCCTGAGAAGGTAGATCAAACGTGAGGTGAGGTGAGACAGGCAGCCAAGAGTTGTAGTTAAATAATCGGATGGCAACCCAAACAATGAATGGCCCAAGGACCGACCAACAATTTAACCAATTTCCTTCCGTCTGACCAACGGCCCAACGATGGAAAATATCGGCCAAGGACGAGGATACGACCAGCACTACGTCTTCAGAAATTAGCGTCTCAAAAACAGCCAAGGGAACAATAAGCACTCTAAGCAAAATATGAACCAAACAATTTATAAAGCTGTCTAACTGCGCGCCATACCGGACAGCATCTATACGACGAGGGAAGGCACGCTGCCGGAAAACTACGTTAACGACCAGAGCAGGTAACTGGGGCGTTAATGGCCACAGGGCAGAAAATACCGCTGGTGCACCTCACTGGTAAGAAACAGTCAATTCAATTATCAGTCACAATATAGGAAGACGGCTGCAAGATTTCGCCGACTCCAACTCATCATACATCGCTGCTAGCCCGAACGACGAAGGATGCAACAACCCGCAAATGAACGAAGAGGTGTCATAATAGTTGGGGTTTCATACCAGGTTAACTGACCACTCAATTCCATACCATGCTTTGGGAACTGAACGTCTCACCAAACAACGTTTGGGGCACATTACATAAAGGCACTGTACTTCATTGTTAGTATGAAGGAAGTTACTGCTGTTCAGTATGAAGGAAGTTACTGCTGTTCCGGCATTTTCTTCATTTAGCCTGAAATTTGTCAGTTATTGTAATGTCTCTGATAACCAGTAAACTCAGGACATAGCCCAAGGTCCAGAAGAACAATATACTAATCAGTCCTATTGTTAGCTCAGTTAATAGCCCAATCTACAAATCAATGAGAGAATTAATAAAACAATTGAAAGACAAGACACTAAACAACACAGAAATAATAAATCTTACAGATGTCATTCATTTAATATTGCCAATTATCTCTCTTTCACATAATTAATTCTCGTGCTTCCTCTGGGCTAGCAATGGGAAGCCCTTTTAGTGGCCTGTTAGTAAAAATATTTACAAATGATGTAGAGAACGAAATATTGACTATAAAAGATAGCATCGCAAACAAAGTCAAATTCTGTAATAGGTATGTAGATGACACTCTCGTTCTATTTGATGAAACAAATGATGAAGTAATAGACATTTTTAATATATTAAGTAGCTCATATGAAAATATCAAATCCGAACCAAAAGCTGCCTTTCGATGTTTACAGAAAACCTATTGGTACAGATAACGCAATATCAAACTTCATCACGCAACCCATCGTCTGCAGAAAAGCTGCATATAGATCAATGGTATACAGAACCCTAAGATTTCCACTTCAACATACAAAACACTGACAAGAAATAGACATCATAAAATGTCCCACAATAAACAATGGATATGTGACAACAAGAAAAAAATAAACTGAACAAACAACATCAAACTACGCTCACAACTGTCAGGAACCCAGTACTTAAATAGTTAAAAATGCCATACGTTGGCATAATTTCTGACAAATTAGCAACGCTGCTGGAAAGGGTAAATGTAGAAATTAGCTTCAGCACGAACAATATCCTAAGTAGGAAGCTTAAAAACTGAATGAAACCACCTGATACTGATCTTGATGAATCTGGCATTTACAAATTTATCTGCAACCACTGCAACAAATATTATATAGGTCAAGCAGATAGAAATTTCAGAATTCGACTGGACAGATGTAACAAATTAGTAGTAGAAAAACACATGAAAGACACGATCGATAGGGAATCAATAGAAAATCGCACCTCGAAATTTAGCACAAAATTGGAAGAAGTACAGAAAAAAACAAAACAATGGATATCACAGAAGAATCGAAATTTTAAAACATAATTTAAAAAATGGAGCAAATAGTGGTAACGAAATAATCGAATTCAAAGTACTCAAAATGCTTGAATACTCTTAAGTCATATATAATCAATAGATCTAAGATTGAGAAACAAGCAACTGCTAGACTCTTAGAATCGTGAATATCGATACAAAATTTGATGATCGATAATCATTCAGTCACTGCAAAGGGGCCATATTCTATTAAGTGTATATTGTTCACATATACACTCCTGGAAATTGAAATAAGAACACCGTGAATTCATTGTCCCAGGAAGGGGAAACTTTATTGACACATTCCTGGGGTCAGATACATCACATGATCACACTGACAGAACCACAGGCACATAGACACAGGCAACAGAGCATGCACAATGTCGACACTAGTACAGTGTATATCCAACTTTCGCACCAATGCAGGCTGCTATTCTCCCATGGAGACGATCGTACAGATGCTGGATGTAGTCCTGTGGAACGGCTTGCCATGCCATTTCCACTTGGCGCCTCAGTTGGACCAGCGTTCGTGCTGGACGTGCACACCGCGTGAGACGACGCTTCATCCAGTCCCAAACATGCTCAATGGGGGACAGATCCGGAGATCTTGCTAGCCAGGGTAGTTGACTTACACCTTCTAGAGCACGTTGGGTCGCACGGGATACATGCGGTCGTGCATTGTCCTGTTGGAACAGCAAGTTCCCTTGCCGGTCTAGGAATGGTGGAACGATGGGTTCGATGACGGTTTGGATGTACCGTGCACTATTCAGTGTCCCCTCGACGATCACCAGAGGTGTACGGCCAGTGTAGGAGATCGCTCCCCACACCATGATGCCGGGTGTTGGCCCTGTGTGCCTCGGTCGTATGCAGTCCTGATTGTGGCGCTCACCTGCACGGCGCCAAACACGCATACGACCATCATTGGCACCAAGGCAGAAGCGACTATCATCGTTGAAGACGACACGTCTCCATTCGTCCCTCCATTCACCCCTGTCGCGACACCACAGGAGGCGCGCTGCACGATGTTGGGGCGTGAGCGGAAGACGGCCTAACGGTGTGCGGGACCGTTGCCCAGCTTCATGGAGACGGTTGCGAATGGTCCTCGCCGATACCCTAGGAGCAACAGTGTCCCTAATTTGCTGGGAAGTGGCGGTGCGGTCCCCTACGGCACTGCGTAGGATCCTACGGTCTTGGCGTGCATCTGTGCGTCGCTGCGGTCCGGTCCCAGGCCGACGGGCACGTGCACCTTCCGCCGACCACTGGCGACAACATCGATGTGCTGTGGAGACCTCACGCCCCACGTGTTGAGCAATTCGGCGGTACGTCCACCCAGCCTCCCGCATGCCCACTATACGCCCTCGCTCAAAGTCCGTCAACTGCACATACGGTTCACGTCCACGCTGTCACGGCATGCTACCAGTGTTAAAGACTGCGCTGGAGCTCCGTATGCCATGGCAAACTGGCTGACACTGACGGCGGTGCACAAATGCTGCGCAGCTAGCGCCATTCGACGGCCAACACCGCGGTTCCTGGTGTGTCCGCTGTGCCGTGCGTGTGATCATTGCTTGTACAGCCCTCTCGCAGTGTCCGGAGCAAGTATGGTGGGTCTGACATACCGGTGTCAATGTGTTCTGTTTTCCATTTGCAGGAGTGTATTTAGAAAAAAATTAGTACAGTGAATTACGCCAGAAAACAGTGCCAAAATAAATAGTGCAACAGTCTACTGTCTCACAATAGCTCCACCAGTGCATCAACGGCTCAAACGACACAGGGTATGCGAAAATACACACATCAAAAAAAGTTTTGCGTCACCTCGACTCGGGGAGTTCCGGAACCTCTACAGAAAATTGGAATAGAGATCAACATAAATATCATTTCTGCTCTTTTAATTTCTCATGAAAAGCAGAAAATGCATATTGTACCACCAAACAGCGAGATCTTCAGAGGTGGTGGTCAAGAGTGCTGTACACGCCGGTACCTCTAACACCTTGTAGCACGTCCTCTTGCATTGATGCATGCCTGTATTCGTTATGATATACTACCCACAAGTTCATCAAGGCACTGTTGTTCCAGATTGTCCCTCTCCTCAAGGACGATTCGGCATGGATCCATCAGTGCGGTTGGTGGGTCACGTTGTCCATAAACAGCCCTTTTCAATCCGTCCCAGGCACGTTCGATAGGGTTCGTGTCTGGAGAACACGGTGCCCACTCAAGTTGAGCCATGTCGTTATCCTGCTGGATGTGCACGACGGGGGCGCGAATTGACCATGAAGACGAATGTCTCGCCAATATACTGCCGATGTTTTGCACTATCAGTTTGAGGATAGCAGCCGTTACAGCGACTTCCACGACCACCACTAGCGTACGTTGGCCCCACATAATGCCACCCCAAAACAGCAGGGAACGTCCACGTTGCTCCACTCTGTGGACAGTGTGTCTAAGGCGTTCAGCCTGACCGGACTGCCTCCAAAGCCTTCTCCGACGATTGTCTGGTTGAAGACATATGCGACACTCATCGGTGAAGAGAACGTGATGCCAATCCTGAGCGGTGCATTCAGCATGTTGTTGGGCCCATCTGTACCGTGCTCCATGGTATAGTGGTTGCAAAGATGGACAGACGTCGGGAGAGAAGTTGCACATCATGCAGCATATTGCGCACAATTTGAGTCCTAAAACGACGTCCTGTGGGTGCACGAAAAGCATTATTCGACAGGGTTCCTCCAAGCGACAATCCACTGCAGTAGTAGCCCTTGGGGGGTCTCAGCGAGGCATGTCATCGACAGACCTGTGTCTCTGTATCTCCTCCATGTCCGAATTATATCGCTTTGGTTCACTCCGAGACGCCTGGATACATCCCTTGTTGAGAGCTCCTACTGGCACGAAGTAACCATGCGGACGCGTCCGAACCGCGGTATTGTCCGTCTAGCTATGGTTGAACTACAGACAACACGAGCCTTGTACCTCCTTCCTGGTGGAATGACTGGAACTGATCGGCTGTCGGACCCCCTTCGTCTAATAGGCGCTGATCATGTGTAATTGTTTACATCTTTTGGCGGGTTTAGGGACATCTCTGAACAGTCAAATGGAATCGGGGGTGATGCAAAACATTTTTTGATGGCTATGGGACTTAACTTCTGAGGTCATCAGTCCCCTAGAACTTAGAACTACTTAAACCTAACCAACCTAAGGACACCACACACATCCATGCCAAAGGCAGGATTCGAACTTGCGACCGTAGCGGTCGCGCGTTTCCAGACTGTAGAGTCTAAAACCGCTCGGCCACCCTGGCCGGCATTATTTTTTAATGTGTGTATTATGTGAACAGCAGTCAAATAAAAAAGTGTGTCACACAAATCTTGCACCGTAACAACAGATGCCTAACTATATGCGTCCTGCACAGGCTGTGATGTCAATCATAATAAAGAACGAGACACAGCTCCACACCAGCATAAGACATCATAGGGCACCAATTCCTGGCCAATCACTGCCCCTCCCCCTCCCTCCATATACACCAACAGGCACACCAGCAGCCAATAATAAACAGTAAGTCCTATGTTAATTTAGTTTAAGACATTAAATTTCAAAATTACAATTCTGTGTATTTATAAACGTCTGAAGATGAACAGAACATGCTCGAAACGCTTTGCAATATGCGAATTTAAAAGTAAAACAAATAAAAGTGGCTGGTAGCAGACGATACAAGTAAGCAATATGCAACAAGGTCATGGTTCCCCAACGTATCCAGTGTGCCAGAATTACTTCAAAAGGAATGAAGTTCCCACGTAGCAACTCGACTCGACGACCCTCTGTTTACTCTTTCAGCTGCACCAACAGCTGCCTCGAAACTGCACTAAGATAACGGCTAATGCTTCACCCGACGCACGCCATAAAGAGGCTCTCTTTTTCTAAAAATTGACCATCAGGCGCTCCCAATTTTCTTACTCTCATTATTGACCAAACCCTGCACGTACCATAAATCTGGACGAATTTTGTCACGACAAGTAGGCGCGGTTGCCTTGCGAGTTCGTCAAAGACAGTGGCACTTTCAGAGATCGATTACCCGATACAAAAACATCTGTACATAGTGTCTGGGTTACAGAGTATGCAGAATGAAAAATCAGTTCTGAAAGTTGTGTCAATGGTGGATAGCTTTCAAGTGCACTTAAGGCTTCCATTTGCGTAGTGAACAGTAAAGGCACTAGTACTGTGCCCTGTGGCACATTTAACTTTTCCCACAGCTGTGAAATGCGCGCTTACCAAACACTGAAAACCCCGTCCGCCGGGTTCTCTCCAACGCGCCCCGTTGCCTCCGCTGCAGAGAGGTCGATGGCCGACCTTTTTTTTTCCGCCGCTGTTGTTTTGCCGCTGCAGTTCGACACATCTCCAGCGAATTTTGCGAGCGCCGCCGCTTATCATTAAAATGCGATTAACTGTGAAATCGGGAGCGCGCCCGTGTAATGAAACTCATTACGATGCGATTACGTTAATGGCCAGTGGGATTTCCCAGAAGCCGGAAGTGCCGGTAAATATTTGTCCTGAGCGACGTCATTAGCTTCGGCTAGGCACCGCGCACCTGTTTAAATCTCGTCGCGGCCCGGAAAACTGCACAGCTTCCGCCCCCCCCCCCCCTCTCCTCCCTTGGCACACCTACCAGAAAAGGGGGGGTGTAGTTATCTAGGTCTGGTACGCAAACTGTTGCAGTGAATTTGGTTTAGCCGTCACTTTAGACTACCTGAGTTGCCTCTAGAAAAATTCATCGTCATCGCTCCACCATCATCATGGTCATTATCACCATCCATTTTGAACCATCTGCTGGATATAAGCTTTTTCCAGGACTACCTCCCCCCCCCCTCCCCCTGCACTTAGACCTTCATCATATCAAAATGAAATTTCTCTCTGCAATTCAGGCCTTTCGCAAGACTTCTCCCCACGGTAAGAACTTGAGCATGTCAGAATGAATTTTACCTCTACAGCGAAGTATGCGCTGATTTGATGTCAGTTACCTCAACTTCAGTATACTAGCATAACTTTTGATTTTCTGTTGAATCTACGTTTTATTTATCTGTTACATTAAATCTGTTGCCACCATTTTCAGGTGAGCAACCAGTTGGGCCAAGTTGTGCAGTTTTCGGACCGTGGAGAGATTTAAACAGGAATTTACCAGGTGTAGAAGTATGAAACCGGAATTTGCTTACAATAATTAAACGTCTGTTCTTTGAAACTGATAAACAATATTTTATTCAAAATATTATTCATTGCTGTTTACACATTTGTCCCACCTCTCTGGTAGGCTATGAATGCCATGCCAAAAAAACACAGTACGTCTTTTGAAGCAAAGCAGTCAGTGTGCCATTTTCGTACATTTTGATACGAATTGAAGCGTTGTCCAGAGAGAGTGTGCCCCAGTGATGCCAACATATAATAATCTGACCAAGCCAAGTCTGGAGAATAAGCCGCATCCCCAGTATTGTCCAACTGAACGCCTCGATCCTTTCCCTGACACGTTCTTCTGTGTGTGATGGGACGTTATCATGGAGCGATATCACTTTGTGTGGCCTTTTTCCACATTCCGGTCGTACTACTCCATTTAAATCAATCATTTTCTGTTCGTAGAGATCAGTGTTAACGTTTCACCAGGTTTTGGCAGCTCATAATATTTGACACCCTTCAGATCCCACCAAACACAGCGCATTGTCTTCTTTCCAAAGCGATATGGTCATGCAGTGAATGTCGAAGGTTTGCCTAGCTTCACCCATGAATTACGACGCTTAGCATTGTTAAAATATATCCATTTTTCATCACCGGTAACTATTCGACGGAGAAACGACTTTCTTTTGTATCTGGCGTGCAGCGTTTCACAAGTGGTCTTTCGGTTTTCTTGCTGTCTTCCATTCAGTTCATGCAGAACCCATTTTCCGACTATCTGCACCTTTCCGATAGCCTTCAGCACCAGAGAAACGTCTTTCTGCTTCACGTTCAATTGTTCTGCCAGTTCTTGTTGAGTTTGAATATCACCTTGACCCAATAAGGCCTGCTGTTCGTTGCCTTCTAACATTTTCGGTGGTTTGACGCGCTCGTCGTTTCTCACGTCAAAATCACAATTTTTTTGAACCACTCAAAAGATTGTGTTTTCCCAAGAGCATGTTCACCGAAAGCTTCGCCAATCATTCGATGCGATTCTGCAGCAGTTTTCTTCAAATGATAACAGAAAACCAGTGCTGTCCGCCAATAGTAGTTCGTAGGCACAAAAGCAGACATGTTTACGGGTTTGTATCAGATACCGTTGTACGGAGCTTGGGTTACTGCTTGTTGACATGGAGCAGTGGCTGTGCAAACGCGGCTCGCGGGCCCTACACTGGCGGTTAGCACGATCTCTAGGTAAATTCCGGTATCATACTTCTACACCTGGTAGTTTTCAGATGAGACTGTGAGCTCAGTTGCTAGTTCAATCGAGTACATCAGTTAACTTTACCTTTTCACTATCAATCCATCTGTTTACTTTCATTAAGTTTTTAGTTGAACCTATAAGGGGTGACAAAAATTATCCGTTCGAAGCCTTCGCTGTGGCGTACTTGCAACGTAGTGCTACTCTGTTGCGAGTATATGACCTCTGACATGTAGACAAGGGTACAGGTGGCACTCTTGTTTTCCCGGTAAATGCGGAAACGTCAAGTATGACGACGTTATTACCAAATATTTCTGTAAGTCCATCTTGATTCAATATGGTTGCAGAACCTAGGCTCTTCGATGTAAATGTCAAATGGAAACACCCCCAGTCATCTAAATTTACAGTTTTACTTTGATTGTGGATCCAGTTTCAGAGTTACATTACGCCGTTTTCAGGCCTCCTCAGACGTGTAGGAAGAACCATACCTCTTGCATAGTCGAAAGAGGGACAAACATTCAGTTACTGGTATCTGCAGATTTACTCTTAATACATCGATCCCTTTGATCGTCACTTGCCGACTCATTAGCAAATGTGTCCAAAGAGGACAAGCTAGCTGTTATTCTTTCTTGGTTGCCGAGGGACTAACACCAAAAGACATCCGTAAAGGAATTAAGAATGTGTATGGGCCAGCACGTTCGTCAGAAACCACCGTTGTGGAAAGATGTGCCAAGTTCCGTGCTGGTCGCGATCACACACAAGACATCCGCATAGAGCAGATTTCCTAAAGTGTAAGTTAGGCCAAAATAATTGGAAGCACTCGAGAACCCGCCGTATACTCCTGATCTTTTGTCATGCGATTATCATGGCTTTGGACCCTCAAAAAAGACCTTGAAGGGTCCATTATTCGTGTCGGAGGAGGATGTGAAGCAGGCAGCTACGGATATCTTCACGGAGCAGAACACAGTGTTTTATCAAGTGGGTATTTTCAAACTGGTGCGTCGGTCTGATGATTGCCTCACCGCTCACGTTGTTTTTGTCTCTTTGACATATTGATTGTGGAGTGTACGGTTTTCGAATAATAACTTTCTGATCACCCCTTATATTTCTATAGTTCTCATTACCCCTACGCGTTAATTTTCAATTGAATCTTAGCTCTCACTTCAATTTTTCAGTTCAGTTTTTAAATGAGCATATCGACTTTTTAGTGCCCATTTTTCTTATCCCATTTTAACGAGCGGAGTAATCGTCAAACAGATACTCTTATCGCTTCATACCATGTGTCACCAAAATCTTCTGTAGTGAAACCTCTGGACAGATAACTGCCCGGTATATCACTGGACGTGTTATAATTTTCAAGACATTCAACAGAAGCTCTTGCAGAATATTTAGTAAGATATCTGGTTATATCGTCTACGTTTTTCACGGTGGTTCCCTTGTTTAAAATCTTGTCGGCGTTCAGACACGTCAGATTAGAGCATCTTCGTCATCAGGGGATTCCGACGGGTTACCGATTTCCTGCTTCTGCACACGCCAATCCCATCCTTCGTGCCTGTAGAAGTCCTGCGATGTCACTCGACCACCATGTACTGTATGCATGTGTGGGCTCCTGCGTGGTCAGCCAGTCCCGTTCCCGGCACAGCGTCTTGGCTCTGCGGGTTGCCGTCCCACGGGCGCTCCTACTTTGGAGGCTGCTTACAAGTCTCTCTAGTAACAGTCGACCGCAGCATTACTGCACCTTGGAGTGGGGAAGCGCCGATCGGCTTAAAGTAGTGAGTCAGCACGTAATCGGGGTTGCAGAGCGAAGAAAGGCACAATTACAGCTATTCATTGGAAACTCCAGTCACCTTCGACATAAAAGTTTTCTGGGTATGGTACCGCGTCATATTGTATAAAACTACTGGTGGAACATAATCGAGAGGTCAATTTGTGCACAAAATTGTACACCAGCAGTACCTTCACAATCGAGGACGGATATACGGGCTGAATGGCTCAGTATTTCCGTAGGGAACTTCCAACGACTTGTTGAGTCCATGCCACGTCGGTTTGCTGCTCCAGGCCGGGCAAAAGGACGTCCAACAAGATACTAGGAGATATCTCACGACTTTGTCACCTGTTTACAGTTCTCAGGTTTCCGCCATTACACCGTAAGAACAGTATAGAACTAAAGTGGAATATAACAAAACATGAATTGCAAGAAGTAGGTTTCCTCCATTAACTTACCTACACCAAAAAAAGAGCTAAGGAGTCTATATCGAAGATTACCCAACATGACATTTTAAATGCATGCAAACATGTAAAAAAAATGAAAATGAATATTGGTACAGAGACTGATTAACGGGAAAAGCAATCGATAATATAATAACAAAAAGAGTGAGGATGAATATGCAGAAAATGACGACGACAATGATATGGAAACTGACGTGGTGGATGAAACTGGAATCAATTCCGGTGAAACACACACAGCAGATGCGGAACTTGGCTTCTACCGCTTGTGTGATGGATCATCCACTTCAGAACTCTAATCAACAAGGTGAATGTAATATAATTTCGTAGGCTTCCGAGGCCAGAGACAGTCGACATAAAAGTTTTCTGGATGTGGTATAAAACTACTGCTGGAGAAAACCAGAGTTTCGGCCTCGGATGCAGCGGCCTTCTTCTGGGTATACTGGTGCTTTCTGGCTATGCATTGTCCCTTACATTTTGTTATTACTGTTCACTGCGCATGTCATTACGTCATAATTTTAAAAAGATAATTCAATCCATTGGTCACTGAAGAAAGAAGGAGATGGAACTTTATTTTAATATTTTTTGGTATGTCCATCCTTTTAGCGGGACGTCTCTGGGACGACGGTCGTTTACTACCGTGACAAAAAATAAAAACACCTACAGCCGTCCTTATGATTTTATTTTATTTTGTCGCTACCAGTGTCAACGCTTCATTGCGTCATCTTCAGGCTGTTTTGATGCGGTACAGGTATTAACCTGAAAAAGCTCATTTATTGTTAAGCTCGGATGAAAACTGATTTTCGTCCTTTTTACGAGTTGTAGAAGTGGGAGCTTCATTTTTATGGACATTATGATACGGCTCATTATCAAGTACAACAATACTACCAACTGGGGTACTGAAAATTATTTTCTCTTCTAATCTTTTGTTGTAATTATCTCCTTTCATATCGAAATAATCTTGGGATTCAGATTTCGAATCATAGTTTAACTCTGCTCCCACTGTAAAAGCCATTGCTCTTCCAGTTCATTGGCCTGCGCTACTATTAGTCACTGTACCTGGAACGTCTTCATGCTGCCAGCACTTTTTCGTGGCATAATGCGTATGCACCAACGTTTCGTCCACAAATACCATCGTTTCTATTGCTCTCAAGTATTCTGCATATTTTCAACGATGCTAAAAAGTTCTGTTAAGATGGTTCTCTTCTTTTCACATTTTTAAAAACGAAATCCCATCTGCTTCATAATTTTCCGAAATATTTCTCTTCCTCCCTGAAAATTTATCTACATTTTCGAAATAAGTAGCTTCCTCAACGTTGGGATTTTCTACTTCTACTCATAACACTCTAAAAACTATCTTTGAACAAGTGGTTTATCAAAATTGTCCTGAGAAATTATTTTTCTAGAACGCCGTTGTTTTCCCAGAGACTTCAGTTTTCCATGGTTTCTTTCGCTATATTTAAACCCTTCAAAATGTATTTTACTGTTCTTCTTGACTTCCCTACCATTTTCACTGCCCACAAGATTGCTTTCCGTACAGTTATTAGTATATGATTCTGCTTTTTTCCTCCCTGGCGTATGCAACAAAGAAGACAAATGCCCGTTTTCATAGATGCAACTTTAAAAATACGTTAGTAGTTCTTAGATAATAAATTATTTTCAAAGGTAAACTTTCACCCACTGTTTCCACAGAGGTAAGATTTGCAAAAACTCTGAAACACATGTTTCAATTGTAACAGATTCAATTTGGTCATTTGTTGACAATTTCACATACGTATGCAAACAAAAAGCCTTGTAACGGCGTTTATAGGCTTGTTTTATGTAATATGTCACTTGAATTCTAATGTGTAAGATATGGTTTTTCCCAATGTGTGCGCAAGCAATTTTCAATTGTTTTTGAATATATGTGGACACGCACTTTCGGCAACAGCGTCTTAAAAAGTTTAATGTAATACTTACATTGGTGACAAATCTACGTGGTGCTCTTTAAACGTGCGTCGACACGTGCGTGGCCGAGCCTTCTTTACAAGACACGCGGCAGCTCTGGCCATTGCTTGTATGGTGTTTCAACATACAGGGTCGAAGGGTGCTTCCTGTTATTCTACATATTACTAAGGAGAGCAGCTGGCGTCTACATCAAAGTCTCAAGTATTTGTATCTAAAATGGTATGCATTTCAGTATCAAAAAAACTTTGATTTTTTTAATGTTTCTCAGTTTTGGCTACTGATAATAACTTGATACCAGTGGCTATGAGTTTAATTTGTACACCATAGAACTGAAGATGATCACTGTGTGACTGAAAATCGATTTTGCTATCAATAAACCATTAATATTACGGCCAATGATGACCTTCCTTTTAATTTAACATATATGGACGTTGTGCAGACAGAGCTCCATGGAGTCGCCAATCAATAATAATTTTTTGCCTCATCACGTACGTATGTTCCGCATCGCCTCCTACACTTCTGGACTGATTCCAACCAAACTTGCTATACATTTTACTTACCGTCTGGGAAGACTCGCTGTATCAAAGAGGTGGGGGTGAAAAACTAGCGTATAGCACGACGCACAGATAACCGGACTGTATTCATCCGGTATTTGAGAACGAGAGCAAGTAGTGACTTGCAGCCAAATTTACACATGTTTCTAAATCCGCATGAAACGTTTTCTCGCTGAAAATCCGCACAAAATGATGGAAGGGAAAAAAGATTTTTGCCTAGTACATTTTCGCTATTCATGCTCCAAAACTGCATGAGACATGACGTTTTAATTTATTACTTCTTCTTTACTAACTATATTCGTTACCCATGTTTCAGAAAGGACTCACACATACCACCGAAGGTACCAGCCAAATTATATCATTATACGACCCATAATTCAGGTACTTGAGAAGTTGCGGCATCATATACTCTGTGACCAGTCGAAAACTGTCGCATTACGCTTGACGTTTAAGTTTATTACCTATTTACTACTAACTCCATTCGCAACACATATCGCAGACAGTATCCGTGTATGTTGCTGAAAGTGCTTACAGAAATACATCATTGTACGACTCATAGTTCAGAAGATATGGCACTATAAAAACTGAGATATGTGAAAAATTGTCTCATTATGCATGACGTTTAAAGTTATTAATTCTTTACTACAAACTCTATGCGGAACAGATTTTGCAGACAGCACTCGACTGGATGTACCCACAAAATTATATCGCTGTGAGGCACATAATTCTGGAGACATGACGTCATAAACATTGAGCCGTATGAAAAGGAAATTGCAGGGTGAATTTCGCTATACACATATGGGTGAAATATGTGTACAACAATGTGTGGAATATTTTAAAATATCTCCAATGTGCGTACGCAGGCAAAGCCACGGATAAAAATTTTCTCCTAAACGCATGGATTGATTTCAAGCAAACGCAGCACACATGGTACTTATTATCTCGAAAGGAATACTGTGGGGGTAAGAATCAGAAACATATTACTAGGGTGAAGGTGATAATTTGGAGGGATAAAGGGGGAGGGCATGGACAGAGAGAGGATGGAACGGGGAGATGGATGGGTGCGAGAAGGAAATGAAGAGAGAGAGTGCAGGGGGAAATGGACAGAGAAATGGAAGACAAGGAGACGGGAAGAGGAGGAAGATGAGGCGATTGACAGAGAAAGAAAGAGCGGGAGATGGGCAGAAACACAATGAGGAAGAGATGGGCAGAGAAGTTGTTGAGAGGAAAGAGGAGGAGATGGACAAAGAGAGAGAGAGACAGAGGGACGGACAGAGAGAGAGGGCAGGGGCATATGAAGAGGCGGTAGAGTGTGTGTGAAGAGGACAGAGAGAGGGGTTGGAGGAAGTGGAGAGACCGGTGGAAGCAGGAGATGGACTAGAAGAAGAATGGGATAAAAACGTACCGTCAAACACCGTATACTTACATAGTCAAGAAATAAAAATTTATACAAATAAGTACAGTACAATAGGAGGAGAGTTTTCCATACGTGAGGAAAAAACTCTTCACAAACTAAATTTAAAGCAGTGGTTATCCGTTAACATCGTCACCATGCCGCAGTCCCCCAATGTGTAATTTTAAAATGAGTTATTCTTTATTTGCCTTTTTAAAGAGTACCCCACCTCTATAGCATCACGTATCTCGACAGGCACTGATAGCAGGAAAACTGAGAAAAAAGGTTTAGAAGACGAGAGTGTTGTAAAGAGTTTCCATTAACTCGTCGGCTGCCAGGTAACGACGTGACGCTAAGCTTGTGTACTGCGAAAGTGTTTGCCGTTTCGCGCGAACTGATTACCAGTGGCAGCCGGCAACGTGAAACTTGGCAGCCGCAGGTAGTTGGGCGTTGTGGAAACTGTGGCGACGCCAGACTTCGCCGCTTGCCCCGGGAGCAAGCGGGCTGAGGCAAGCTGCTTACTTAAAGCGCTCGCCGTGTCGGCTTACGCCGCCTCGCTCATCCCACGCGCGCGGCGTAATTAAGTCTCGGTGCGACACGCGTCGTGTTATGCAGCCCGTAAAGACAGTGTTCCTCCCGTGTCGTCTTCAGTCAACGCTGTCGCTCGCTTCTTAACAACTGTTTAGTGATGATACATTGTTCTACACTTACGCGATATCTAGGCATACCAACATACATTCTCTGATCAAATTTATCCTGACAGACCTGTGAACCGTGAATTTACTTTCAATTTTTTTTTCCTTAAACAAATTACTTTATTTACTGGCGATTCATCAAGAACATTGACACATTTAATCATACTAGGTGAGCGTGGAAGTAGTTGCCAGGAAGTAACTGATGGAAAATTACTTTTAACAAATGTGAATTTCATTCCTAAAAGCCTTTTCAAAACAGATTTAAAATTATAAGCAGAAAAGCACCCTCGAAATAGCAAGCTACAGTTTTATTTAGAAGCAAAGAACAATATTAACAGAAGGAGCCTTCGGGCTGAGAAGCTTGCCTGCTCCCTTTCAACATGGCCGTAGTCATGACCGCTCAACAACAACCTCTGAAGGAGTACACTGGTGCAAATCTGCAAACACACCAGATTACTTTAAACAAAAAATTTTTAACAACTCACACAAACACGTAAACTATGCACCCCGTAAGAGGAATAGAAATGGTACGACCCTCAAATTATTTGCCACCGAAAGGGCAATTTTTTTAAGGACTCTTACGGTGGAAGCGTGGCAAGTTTATAAGCTAAACTGACTATTTAAATAAAACGCATAAACTGCATTCTTACATAAAATGTACAACATGCTCTACATTACACATATACCACCTCGCAAGATGTTAGGCATGATAGAAACATATTTCAGGAATTCAGCCTTTAAGCAATAATTTCGTTAACACCGAATCCGACAAACATGACAAAGGCAGCTATTAACGTACGGCAGACCGACAGACAGACAGACACTAACTACCTAACAAGTGCGGACGGGAGACAGAGGAGCAAGCTGGGGAAGAGAGACTGACCAAGGAAACAAGTAGAAGCTAACAAGTAAATGAAACAACATATCACGAATCACTTAACTTCTAATAAACTGCGATGTCTGGCGAAGACCTGGCGCAGCACCTCCCAACGCTGTCCCGAACCGTCCGCTGCCAGCCGCTTCAACGGACGCAGGAAGGCGCGCCGATCTCCCGTCTCACGGCGTCGCAGCTCGCCCCGGCCAGACTGATGTCGTGGTTTGACTCCTGTTGTTCTAGTGTCGACCGCGAAGCCACTACCCCTCGCTAAACGGCACAGCCACTGAACTCACGTGGCGACCTCACATGCGCCGACGCTCCAGGCGGACAAGTCATCTTGTGTCCCAGTGCGCGACCGACCAACCGATCGATCCAACCGCCAATGCCCATTGCCTGAGCCAACTCGAGCAGACTGGCGGCCTGACACATGCTAGCACTCCGGACGACAGACAGACACTAACCGCCTCACCAATGCGGACGAGAGACAGACCCAGACTAACTTGGCTGACCAACTGACTAGACACAGCCTGAGAGACTCACTCACTGCCGAGCTCATAGCGCCCCTTAAATGAATGCGAGCTGAGGGGGGGGGGGGGGGGGGGGGGGCGGGCATCATATCTATTTCAACATGCGTTCCTCGAACTTCTGCATCACACGCCTAGCCTTGTGACATGGAGCATTGTCTTGTTGAAGAATGCCACTGCCGTCAGGAAACATGACCGTCATGCTTTCCACGAGCTCCACTGGGGTGCCCATGTGCTGTTCCCCAGAGCATAATGGAGCCGCCGCCAGCTCGTCTCCGTCCCGCAGTACAGGTGTTAGGGAGCTGTTCCACTGGAAGACGACTGATTCGTGCCCTCCGATCGGTTTGATGAGGAACTTTTCCAGTGCAGATGGTCACGCGCCCATGTCAGTCGTAGTTTACTATACGCGATGTTAACATCAGCTTATGCATGGATCGTCTGCTGCGGTGCACTCGCTCTTCCTAGTTCCTCCACAACTCGGCGCCTGTCCTGTGTTGCCAGTCTGCCAGGCCTACGACGTCGAATATCCGTAACGCAGGGTGGCGGCCGAACCCTACGACGTCTGTACGTGGTTTCACCTTCGTTCCGCCACGTGTTTTAACCACTCAGCATACCCTTCGAACCGAGCGAGGTGGCACAGTGGTTACATACTGGACTCGCATTCGGGAGGACGACGGTTGAATCCCGCGTCCGGCCATCCTGATTTAGGTTTTCCGTGATTTCCCTAAATCTCTCCAGGCAAATGCCGGGATGGTTCCTCTGAAAGGGCACGGCCGACTTCCTTCTCCCATCCTTCCCTAATCCGATGAGACCGATGGCCACCCTGTCTGGTCTCCTTCCCCAAACCAACCAACCACACCCCTCGAAAGCCCGGCAGGTCGTACAGTTTCCGACATGCTCGTGCTGAGCCTCCAGGTCATCAGTATCTGCCCTCGGTCAAACTCTGGTACCCCGTGCGTCTTTCCCATTCTACACACGGACAGCACACTCACTGCATCCACCGTGCGTGTGCCTGACTGGCAGTCATTCCACACCACATGACGCTGCAATCTCCTCGACGGGTTTATATACACTCCTGGAAATGGAAAAAAGAACACATTGACACCGGTGTGTCAGACCCACCATACTTGCTCCGGACACTGCGAGAGGGCTGTACAAGCAATGATCACACGCACGGCACAGCGGACACACCAGGAACCGCGGTGTTGGCCGTCGAATGGCGCTAGCTGCGCAGCATTTGTGCACCGCCGCCGTCAGTGTCAGCCAGTTTGCCGTGGCATACGGAGCTCCATCGCAGTCTTTAACACTGGTAGCATGCCGCGACAGCGTGGACGTGAACCGTCTGTGCAGTTGACGGACTTTGAGCGAGGGCGTATTGTGGGCATGCGGGAGGCCGGGTGCACGTACCGCCGAATTGCTCAACACGTGGGGCGTGAGGTCTCCACAGTACATCGATGTTGTCGCCAGTGGTCGGCGGAAGGTGCACGTGCCCGTCGACCTGGGACCGGACCGCAGCGACGCACGGATGCACGCCAAGACCGTAGGATCCTACGCAGTAGGGGACCGCACCGCCACTCCCCAGCAAATTAGGGACACTGTTGCTCCTGGGGTATCGGCGTGGACCATTCGCAACCGTCTCCATGAAGCTGGGCAACGGTCCCGCACACCGTTAGGCCGTCTTCCGCTCACGCCCCAACATCGTGCAGCCCGCCTCCAGTGGTTTCGCGACAGGCGTGAATGGATGGTCGAATGGAGACGTGTCGTCTTCAGCGATGAGAGTCGCTTCTGCCTTGGTGCCAATGATGGTCGTATGCGTGTTTGACGCCGTGCAGGTGAGCGCCACAATCAGGACTGCATACGACCGAGCCACACAGGGCCAACACCCGGCATCGTGTTGTGGGGAGCGGTCTCCTACACTGGCCGTACACCTCTGGTGATCGTCAAGGGGACTCTGAATAGTGCACGGTACATCCAAACCGTCATCGAACCCATCGTTCTACCATTCCTAGACCGGCAAGGGAACTTGCTGTTCCAACAGGACAATGCACGTCCGCATGTATCCCGTGCCACCCAACGTGCTCTAGAAGGTGTAAGTCAACTACCCTGGCCAGCAAGATCTCCGGATCTGTCCCCCATTGAGCATGTTTGGGACTGGATGAAGTGTCGTCTCACGCGGTCTGCACGTCCAGCACGAACGCTGGTCCAACTGAGGTGCCAGGTGGAAATGGCATGGCAAGCCGTTCCATAGGACTACATCGAGCATCTCTACGATCGTCTCCATGGGAGAATATCAGCCTGCATTGCTGCGAAAGGTGGATATACACTGTACTAGCGCCGACATTGTGCATGCTCTGTTGCCTGTGTCTATGTGCCTGTGGTTCTGTCAGTGTGATCATGTGATGTATCTGACCCCAGGAATGTGTCAATAAAGTTTCCCCTTCCTGGGACAATGAATTCACGGTGTTCTTATTTCAATTTCCAGGAGTGTAGATAGAAATTCTGTATTCATAATATTCTGGCTGATAAGTGTATGTCACACATTGTCAGAATGGGAGGAAGCGATTGTAAGCACACAACAAAATATAAAATAAAATTTTTTTAAAAACTTACTATAAAACTTTTTAAAATTTCCAGTAGTTTTTTATACGTTGTCTCAACCGCATTAATTTTTCTTTTAGAAAGTAATGAGCAGTTTCGGTTGCGTACTATCATCTTCAAATCATATGTAGTATTACAAATGCAATATCAGCTTACAACGTCGTTGCATCGTCCGTAACATTCTTTTTTAAAATCTTCACATAAACTCTGATGCATTCAGACACGCTATCTGTGATTGAAACATAGAATCTGTACAGCGCTGTATATTTTTCTTGATGTATAGTGAAACGTCTACGTAATTATTTTCGTTAAAATAAGTTACTGCAAAGAGATATTTACCATGTAACGTGTACCTGAAGTCAAAGGTGAAACAAAATATGTATGCATGTTTTACTTTGACTTACTAAGGCGCTGCAGTCATGGGCTGTGCGGCTGGTCCCGGCAGGGGTACGAGTCCTCCCTCGGGCATGGGTGTGTGTGTTGATAATTCAGGTCAAGTAGTGTGTATGCTTAGGGACAGATGACCTTAACAGTTAAGTCCCATAAGATTTTACACACATTTGAACGTTTTTTTTTTTTTTTTGAACTTTTGACTTCAAGGACAGCTGTTATGGAAAACCTCTAATTGCAGTTACTGCCTGCAACGAAAAAAATTCTATTGACATTTCAGTGTATGAATATTTTCTACAACGCAGAACAGGAGCTTGGTTTCAGTTGCTGTGACAGATAGCGTGGCTGTGCTGACAGATTTTACCTGAAGACTTTAAAAAAAGAAAGTTCTGTATAATACATAGGTGCTGTACATTGCTAGTTGCACTTATACACTAAGAGCCAAAGAAATTGGTACAACTGCCTAATATCGTGTAGGGCCCCTGTGAGGACGCAAAAGTGCATGGTCTCGACAAATGTCTGAAGTAGTGCTGTAGAAACTGACCTCTTGCATCCTTCAGGGCTATCCATAAATCCGGAAGAAAACGAGGGGGTGGAGATATCTACTGAACAGCACGTTGCAAGTCATCGCAGATATGCTCAATAATGCTCATGTCATGGGTGGCCAGCAGAAGTGTTTAAACTCATAAGAATGTTCCTGGAGCTGCTCTGTAGCGATTCTCGACGTATGGGGTGTCGCATTGTCCTGCTGGAATTGTCCAACTCCATCGGAATGCACAATGCACATGAATGGATGCAGATAATTAGACAGGATGCTTAGGTACGTGTCACCTGTCAGGGGTCCCATATCTCTCCAACTGCACACTCCGCCCACCATTGGAGAGCCTCCACCAGCTACACATGCAGGGTCCAAGGACTCATGAGATTGTCTCCATACCTGTACACGTCTATCGATTCAATTTGAGACTCGTCCGCCAGGCAGCATGTTTCCAGACATCAATAGTCCAATGGCGATGTTGACGGACCCAGGCGAGGCGTAAAGCTTTGTGACGCACAGTCATCAAGGGTACACGAGTGGGTTCAAAAATGGTACAAATGGCTCTGAGCCCTATGGGACTTAACTTCTGAGGTCATCAGTCCCCTAGAACTTAGACCTACTTAAACCTTACTAACCTAAGGACACCACACACATCCATGCCCGAGGCAGGATTCGAACCTGCGACCGTAGCGGTCGCACGGTTCCAGACTGTAGCGCCTACACGAGTGGGACATCGGCTCCAAAAGCCTATTTCGATCATGTTTCGTTGAACTGTGTGTGATGTCCTTAGGTTAGGTTAGGTTAATGTAGTTCTATGGAGCTGATGACCTCAGATGTTAAGTCCCATAGTGCTTAGAGCCACTTGAACCATTTGAACCAAAGTCTCACTTATTTTTAGAGGTATCTGTTCCTCTTCCTTTTAGGCCCCACCTGCCTCTGTCTTCACTACATGCCATAGAGACTTTATTTTGTTGCCTGATGTAATTATGTTTTTCTCATAATAAAGCTGTTCCGATATTTGGATTACTTGCTTCAAAAATTTTTCTGTGTTCTATGTAATGCATTACAATTCTTACATCAGAGCTGTTCCTAGATAGTGGATAGAGTCTCATTTTTGTCCCACATGATATCTTTATTCCTTGTGTAATCCACAGTTTATATTTTGACTTCTGTGTGATTTGAGTTACCTTTAGGGGAAATCAATTTTCAAAAGTGGAGGTAACTTTATTAATGACTGCCTTGTATCTTCCATTGTAAACATATATTGAGTTAATGTCTTTGAGCGGTTTCCTGAATTTTTCAATTTTTAACTTACTTTTTACCCTCATGTACTCAGATTTAATAGATTTTTTATCCTGACAAGTTTCAACACTTAACACGAGATTCTGAATGTCATGATCAGATAGACCATAAATAGCTATCTCAGAGCATTTACATATTATAGTGGTAAAGTTCAAAGTAATAACTGAATTGAATGATAATGTTACCGATTACAACAATTATTCACTGAGAGAGCTTTTCAATAAATGCGCATTAAAATCACTACAACCACTATTTCCTGGTTTTTTACCATGAGATAGGAGAGCAGAGCGTCCAGATTTTTTATAAAGAGGTTAAAATTTCCTGAAGGTGGTCTGTGTATAAAGCACTTATTATGAAATACTGAGAAAAATTTATTAATATCAATATTCTTGAAATCAAAACAGTTTCTGACAAATGTGACAACTCCTCCTTTCTCCATATTTTCTCTACAGAAGTAAGAAGCTAATTTGAATCCTGTCACATTTAACATATCTATACCAGTGGTCACATGATGTTCAGAGATGCAGATTATATCAACTGGTTTACTTAACTCTGATTCTTGAAACACAAAAAAGCAACTCATTAAGCTTACCCCTTAGTCCTCGGGTATTGTGATGCAATAACGATAACTGATTTTGTACATTGGCTGAATTAAAACTGGATGAACCTAATTTTCCTGTCAATTTTTAGTATCTCTAGTTTCAATCAGAGGCTGTCTGCTTGCATTGTGTACATTAAAATTTGCTTTCTGGCTGATTGTTTTTCAATGTGAATGTTATTTTCAACCAGTCTCTGAATATCTTTTGTTTCTGCCCTCCATATCTTTAAAAAAAAAACTGCTGATCTGCCACTTCTGACCACTGTTACTTTACTGCTTGTGACAGCGCCCCCCTTAAGTTATTTGCTATTAGTCCACAGAGTTATCCCTTACTTTTCCTGCTCAGGTGAAGGCCATGCCGAATATAGCCCCACGAGCTGGCAGAATCATCAGGAACCACACCGACATGAGACCCCATATCTGATCCAAGCAGACATTCCACTTCTAAATTAACTCTCTTAACAGAAGAATTTAAATGAGGCCGGTCATGGCACCTCATAAGAGTCAAAAACCCAACACCAGCATGTCTCGTCTTGACGGTATCACTCCCAGGTCACTCTCAACTGAACGATTAAGGTTTCTATCTATGCTGCTGCCCGACCCACCAACTATTACCACGGTGTCTCCCTTTGTTAAGTCTTTCAGGTAGTGTAAATATCGACCCCACTGTCATTGGAATGGCTGGAAACGAGCCATTTCCAGCAATCAGTCACGCTACACCATGTAACATTCACCCTCTTCCTCTGGTGCTCTTACAGCGCTTAAGAAAACGTTAAATGCGGAAGGTTATGACCCAGTTTTACAGCTCTGTCTACTGCATACAGTATAGGAACAGTTCGGAGACGGTTGATTGTGTGAGATTGATAATACATCATGCCACAAAGCAGCATTTGTGAGGCAGTGGTTTGCGGACAATAACAATCCTGAATCCGACTGGTTTCCACAGTCTCGACCTGATCCCAATGGAACAGGTGTTTCATGAGTCAGCGTACCGACTCCGCTCCAGACTCCAGCGTTTCTAGTCTTGAAGAAGAATAGACCGTCGTTCTTCCACAACCTGGCAGTGTTCAAGTCGTCAAGACATATTAATGTCCAGTAATAGGTGCCTGGATACTTTTCGTCATACAGCGTGGCCTGACGACCCAAGGCGTAATGTCCATTCCACATCCCGATATTGAAAGCCGTCTGCGAGCGTTGCAGACACGTGAAGCGGTAACGAAAGTATGTAAGTGAGCAAACACTTGCCGTGTGGCATCGCCCGCTCTGCCTGTGAGTGGACATGTGGCTGCTCCTTCAGCAAGGTCCGGGCAGGCACACGGGGGGAGGGGTTTATTCGTTATTGGGAGCTCCAACGTTAGACGGGTGATGGAGCCCCTTAGGGAAATAGCGGAAAGGTCGGGGAAGAAGGCCAGTGTTCACTCTGTCTGCTTGCCGGGCGGTCTCATCCGAGATGTGGAGGAGGCCCTACCGGCGGCGATAGAGAGCACTGGGTGCACCCGACTCCAAATTGTTGCTCATGTCGGCACCAATGACTCCTGACGTCTGGGTTCAGAGGTCATCCTCAGTTCGTACAGGCGGTTGGCGGAGTTGGTGAAGGCGGAAAGCCTCGCTCGCGGGGTGGAATCAGAGCTGACTATTTGTAGTATCGTTCCCAGAACCGATCGCGGTCCTCTGGTTTGGAGCCGAGTGGAAGGCTTCAACCAGAGGCTCAGACGATTCTGCGGAGAGCTGGGGTGCAAATTTCTCGACCTCCGCTATCGGGTGGAGAAATGTAGGGTCCCCCTGAATAGGTCAGGCGTGCACTGCACGCCGGAAGCGGCTACGGGGGTAGCGGAGTACGTGTGGAGTGCACATGGGGTTTTTTTAGGTTAGAGAATTCCCTCTCTAGGCCCGACAAGACGCCTCCTGAGACGCGGCAAGGCAGGAGTAGGCAAAATGCAACAGGGAATAACAATATTAATGTGCTAATAGTAAACTGCAGGAGCGTCTATAGAAAGCTCCCAGAACTGCTCTCATTAATAAACGGTCACAACGCCCATATAGTACTGGGGACAGAAAGTTGGCTGAAACCACATGTAAACAGTAATGACATCCTAAACTCAGATTGGAATGTATACCGCAGAGACAGGCTGGACAGTGAAGGGGGAGGCGTGTTTATAGCGATAAGAAGTGCAATAGTAGCGAAGGAAATTGACGGAGATTCGAATTGTGAAATGATTTGGGTAAAGGTCACGGTTAAAGCAGCCTCAGACATGGTAATTGGATGTCTCTATAGGCCCCCGGGCTCAGCAGCTGTTGTGGCTCAGCACCTGAAGAGTAATTTGGAAAATATTTCGAGTAGATTTCCCCACCATGTTATAGTTCTGGGTGGAGATTTTAATTTGCCGGATATAGACTGGGAGACTCAAACGTTCATAACGGGTGGCAGGGACAAAGAATCCAGTGAAATATTTTTAAGTGCTTTATCTGAAAACTACCTTGAGCAGTTAAACAGAGAACCGACTCGTGGCGATAACATATTAGACCTTCTGGTGACAAACAGACCAGAACTATTTGAATCAGTTAATGCAGAACAGGGAATCAGCGATCATAAAGCGGTTACGGCATCGATGATTTCAGCCGTAAATAGAAATATTAAAAAAGGTAGGAAGATTTTTCTGTTTAGCAAATGTGACAAAAAGCAGATTACAGAGTACCTGACGGGTCAACACAAAAGTTTTGTCTCAAGTACAGATAGTGTTGAGGATCAGTGGACAAAGTTCAAAACCATCGTACAATATACGTTAGATGAGTATGTGCCAAGCAAGATCGTAAGAGATGAAAAAGAGCCGCCGTGGTACAACAACCGAGTTAGAAAACTGCTGCGGAAGCAAAGGGAACTTCACAGCAAACGTAAACATAGCCAAAGCCTTGCAGACAAACAAAAATTACACGAAGCGAAATGTAGTGTGAGAAGGGCTATGCGAGAGGCTTTCAATGAATTCGAAAGTAAAGTCCTATGTACTGACCTGGCAGAAAATCCTAAGAAATTTTGGTCATATGTCAAAGCGGTAGGTGGATCAAAACAAAATGTCCAGACACTCTGTGACCAAAATGGTACTGAAACGGAGGATGACAGACTAAAGGCCGAAATACTAAATGTCTTCTTCCAAAGCTGTTTCACAGAGGAAGACTGCACTGTGCTTCCTTCTCTAGATAGTCGCACAGTTGACAAAATGGTAGATATCGAAATAGACGACAGAGGGATAGAGAAACAATTAAATCGCTCAAAAGAGGGAAGGCCGCTGGTCCTGATGGGATACCAGTTCGATTTTACACAGAGAACGCGAAGGAACTTGCCCCCTTCTTGCAGCGGTGTACCGTAGGTCTCTAGAAGAGCGAAGCGTTCAAAAGGATTGGAAAAGGGCACAGGTCATCCCCGTTTTCAAGAAGGGACGCCGAACAGATGTGCAGAACTATAGACCTATATCTCTAACGTCGATCAGTTGTAGGATTTTGGAACACGTATTATGTTCGAGTATAATGTCTTTTCTGGAGACTAGAAATCTACTCTGTAGGAATCAGCGTGGGTTTCGAAAAAGACGGTCGTGTGAAACCCAGCTCGCGCTATTCGTCCACGAGACTCAGAGGGCCTTAGACATGGGTTCACAGGTAGATGCCGTGTTTCTTGACTTCCGCAAGGCGTTTGACACAGTTCCCCACAGTCGTTTAATGAACAAAGTAAGAGCATACGGACTATCAGATCAATTGTGTGATAGGATTGAGGAGTTCCTAGATAACAGAACGCAGCATGTCATTCTCAATGGAGAGAAGTCTTCCGAAGTAGGAGTGATTTCAGGTGTGCCGCAGGGGAGTGTCATAGGACCGTTGCTATTCACAATATACATAAATGACCTGGTGGATGACATCGGAAGTTCACTGAGGCTTTTTGCAGATGATGCTGTGGTGTATCGAGAGGTTGCAAAATGGAAATGGAAAATTGTACTGAAATGCAGGAGGATCTGCAGCGAATTGACGCATGGTGCACAGAATGGCAATTGAATCTCAATGTAGACAAGTGTAATGTGATGCCAATACATAGAAAGATAGGTTCCTTATCATTTAGCTACGAAATAGCACGTCAGCAACTGGAAGCAGTTAATTCCATAAATTATCTGGAAGTAGGCATTGGGAATGATTTAAAATGGAATGATCATATAAAGTTGATCGTCGGTAAAGCAGATGCCAGACTGAGATTCATTGGAAGAATCCTAAGGAAATGCAATCCGACAACAAAGGAAGTAGGTTACAGTACGCTTGTTCACCCACTGCTTGAATACTGCTCAGCAGTGTGGGATCCGCACCAGATAGGGTTGATAGAAGAGGTAGAGAAGATCCAACGGAGAGCAGCGCGCTTCGTTACAGGATCATTTAGTAATCGCGAAAGCGTTACGGAGATGATAGATAAACTCCAGTGGAAGACTCTGCAGGAGAGACGCTCAGTAGCTCGGTACGGGCTTTTGTTAAAGTTCCGAGAACATACCTTCACCGAAGAGTCAAGCAGTATATTGCTCCCTCCTACGTATATCTCTCGAAGAGACCATGAGGATAAAATCAGAGAGATTAGAGCCCACACAGAATCATACCGGCAATCCTTCTTTCCACGTACAATACGAGACTGGAATAGAAGGGAGAACCGATAGAGGTACTCAGGGTACCCTCCGCCACACACCGTCAGGTGGCTTCCGGAGTATGAATGTAGATGTAGATGTAGAAACACGAATGGAAAATCATTGTAGCGATTCATTAATACTCTGAATGTTTTCAAGCGGCCCGCGACGAATTCCTCTGCACTGTCAACTTTTTCATCTTAGAGTATGATTTGCAAACTATGACCTCTTAATTTGATCGAAGGTTGTTTCGACTTTCCTGTACGCTGAGTCAATCCTTCCGACAGTCATTTGTTTTTGGAGTTCATCAAATTTTTTATACAGCCGTTTCCCCTTAGCTTCCTTGCGCTTCCTATTTATTTTATTCCTAATTGACTCATATTTCTGTATTCCTGAATTTCTCAGAACCTCTTTCTCCTTCGTTGGTTCGCCGACCAGCTAAAGTATTTGCTGTGTTACCCACGGTTTCCCGGAGTTATCGTCCTGCTACCTACGTTTTTTTCTCCAACTTCTGTGATTGCCCTCTTTAGAGATTTCTTTTCCGCTTTAACTGAACTGCCTACTAAGCTATCCATTATCGCAGTAACTACTGTCTCAGAGAACTTCAAGCGTTGTTGTTGTGGTCTTCAGTCCTGAGACTGGTTTGATGCAGCTCTGCATGCTACTCTATCCTGGGCAAGCTTCTTCATCACCTACTGCAACCTACATCCTTCTGAATCTGTTTAGTGTATTCATCTCTTGGTCTCCCTCTACGATTTTTACCCTCCACGCTGTCCTCCAATACTAAATTGGTGATCCCTCGATGTTTCAGAACATGTCCTACCAACCGATCCCTTCTTCTACTCAAGTTATGCCACAAACTCCTCTTCTCCCCAATCCAATTAACACTTCCTCATTAGTTATGTGATCAATCCACCTAATCTTCATTATTCTTCTGTAGCACCACATTTCGAAAGCTTATATTCTCTTCTTGTCTAAGCTATTTATCGTCGTTGTTTCACTTCCATACATGGCTACAAATACTTTCAGAAACGACTTCCTGACACTTAAATCAATACTCGATGTTAACAAATTTCTTTTCTTAAGAAACGCTTTCCTAGCCATTGCCAGTCTACATTTTATATCCTCTCTACTTCGACCATCATCACTTATTTTGCTCCCCAGATAGCAAAAGTCCTTTACTACTTTAAGTGTCTCATTTCCTAATCTAATTCCCTCAGCATCACCAGATTTAATTCGACTACATTCCATTACCCTCGTTTTGCTTTTGTTATCTCTTCATTTTATAGTACTTCCGTATCTCACTTCTTTGCTCTTGAATTCTCCCCTACCAGTCGTTTACACTTCAGCCCATTCTTCGTCTCTACTAAATTGTGACATCTACTCCTCGGAACGCCTTATAATCCAGTATCTGATTTCGAAATGTCTGTCTGACAATGATGTAACCTAACTGTAATCCTTTTCATTTCGGAATTCAATTAGTTCTTCTCTTCTGTCATTCTTAGCACCAAGCCTATGTTGTCCTGCAACTCTTTCTTCTGCTTTTTGCCCTGCAATTGTATTCCAGTGCCCCATGACTATTAAATTTTCGTATCCCTTTATGTACTAAATAACAGTCAATATCCTTACATATTTTCTCTATCTCTTCATCTTCTATTTGCGACCTCGACATGTATATCTGAACTGTTGTTGTCGGTGCTTCTTTGTGTCGATTCTGATGAGAAGAGCGCTACCTCTTAACTGTTCACAGCAACTCACTCTTTCCCCTACCTTCCTATTAAAAACGACTCCGACTGCAGTTATACCATTTTCTGCTGTGGTTGGAATTACCCTATACTCGTCTGACCATAAATCATTGTCTTCTTTCCATTTAACTTCACCGACCCCCACTATATCTAGATTGAGCCTAGGCGGACTAGTCGCCCAGCTGCATCTCTGGGAGGGGACTGCCAGGAGAAGCTTCAAAATCTAAGTTTCCTATCTAACAACATAAACCACAAATCAGGGAGGAGATGTCAAATGACCAGAGGCAGTCCATCAACCAATGTATGAAGAAGTTCTGGTAGGATAAGAAGACAGAAATTAGATCCTAAGCGGTCTACATCAGGTCAAATTCTATAATATATATGGTGTACATAAAGTCCGGGAACACTTTCAATTATATATTGCACAAGAAGGAAACACTGCCCAGATATCATACATATGTCATTTTGAAGATAAACCCTGAAAGTTTTTTTTTTTCATGTATACCGACAAAAAAAAACTTTCAGTGTTTCTTTTCAAAATAACATATGCATGACATCCGTACAATGTTTAGTTCTGGTGCAATAAATAATAGAAAGTGTGCCTGACTTTATGTACACCTTGTATATAGTAAAGGATTATGACACTGAACAAGTCTCAATCACATTTTCCTCATCACTTTTTTAAACGGATTTAAAATATTTAAAATAGTCGTTGTATGAAGAAGTTCCTTCGTTTTCATCTTCATTTTCAAGAAGGACCATCGTTATGTTACTTTCCTAAATTATTTCTAATTCCATATATTAACAAGAGTCATGTGAGTTAAAACGAAGTGGAAATAATTCCAACTTCGTGACGAGAAGGGACTTTACTATTTACTATAGTTTTTTTATAGTTTTGCGTTTGCATACACATATAAGAAGATTTGTTTTCTAGAAATAACAAAAGTGCAAGTTAACATTGACTTAGATCAAAGAAACAAGGATGTGTGCGATGTCTTTAGGTTATGATGACCTCAGATGTTAAGTCCCATAGCGCTTAGAGCCTTTTGAACCCTCACTCCCTCACTGTCTGCCCTTTCGATCGTCTGCTTTGCTTCTTCCGATATATATCCGAGTGGCAGGACGCACAGTATTCCACTGCTATTGAAGTTGCAAGCAGTTTGTGTCCATTGTGGTACACGGTTGGAGTCCGGTCTGACTTTTGCAAGTACTGGACGTGGTGGAGTCTTCTGGATGACACTCGTGAGTTTCCGACTAAGAGTAATCCTCGTTACGTCCTTCGCCGGTTCCGGTGGCCGAACGGTTCCAGGCGCTTCAGTCCGGAACGACGCTGCTGCTACGGTCGCAGGTTCGAATCGTGCCTCGGGCATGGATGTGTGTGAAGTCCTTAGGTTAGTTAGGTTTAAGTAGTTCTAAGTTCTAGGGGACTGGTGACCTCAGCTGTTAAGTCCCATAGTGCTTAGAGCCATTTGAACCATTCGTTACGTCCTTCTCTCGGCGCTTGCAAGCGTTTGTCAATGGGCGCTGGATTTTACGTGAAGTCAAGGTGAGCATCCGATTAGTATTCACGACACTTGGTGTCGCGTGGTGGCTATTTTGACTCAGTATCCTGATTGCCCGTTGTTGTATATATAAATGTGTTTTTATGAAGGCTTTGCCTGGCTCTACTTGAGTTTACTTCTGTCAGTGTGTATGGGCTTGTGGCTGTCACTATTCCAAACTGATTTTAGAATTTAAGGGTAGAGAATGCAGATGTAATTCTTCTGATTTACGAATTGTACTTTACAGTCAGTGATGGTTTAAACGGCTCTGAGCACTAAGGGACTTAACTGCTGAGGTCATCAGTCCCCTAGAACTTACTAAACTGAGGACAACACACACATCCATGCCCGAGGCAGGATTGGAACCTGCGACCGTAGCGGTCACGCGGTTGCAGACTGAACCACTCGGCCAATCCAGCCTGCTTACGATCAGTGATAATTTTAATCTAGCTACCTTATTTCTGAGGCATGTCTATAGCTACTTGTTGACTAGTATCGCGAGCTCGAGTTGTTACTAAATTGTTTGCATTTACAAAAAAAAGGAAACTTTTGTGCCTCAGTAGTCAATTCAAAGTATCCTCCATACCTTTCCTACGTTTCTGGATTTGTGGTATGTTTACGAAATAATTAACGAGTTGTCTCTGTGTTACAGAGTAGGTGATTATATCTCTAGTTAACTGTGGTCTAGTTAAAGACGCCTGTGTACCATGATTGATATTTTTAATGAAGGTTTCTGGTACTGTGGTAGCGGCAACCGCCGTCCTGTGTTAGTAGAGAAGGAGGAATTGTTGCTACTGGCGTTGCCTGTCATCATAAATTTGAACCACATTTGTCAGTCATTGCTACATCTACATCTACGTGATTACCCTGCTATTCACAATAAAGTGCCTGGCAGAGGGTTCAATGAGCCACCTTCAAGCTATCTCTGTAGCGCTCCACTCTCGAACGGCTCGCGGGCAAATGAGAACTTAAATTTTTCTGTTCGAGCTCTGATTTCTCTTATTTTATCGTGATGATCATTTCTCCCTATGTAGGTAGGTATCTTTCACCTCCTATAAATTCATTTGAGTTTCACTTTATCTTTTTCAGGTTCTCCCCCTACTACGGAAGATGAACGCGACCGAGTATCGTGAATATATGGATCAATACAAAATTTCTACTTTATTTGAAGCCTCCTCAAATAGCAGTACTCCACGAGAACATACAGACTGAGTGCCTGGTCATTGTAAACTCGCGTTGCGGTCCCACTGCAGTTTCGTCGCGTCAATAGACAAACAGTTACAGATGAAGAGATGAAGTATCACTCGTATTATCGCAACCAGATCCCTCTCCCTGTCAGAATCAACCCTTGCCTCTGAACTCGCAAGCTCCCCCCCCCCCCCCCCCCCTCCACACACAGTCGGCCCCGCTCCCTGTTGCATACAGTGACATATAGGGACGCAACGTATTAATTTCCCTTACGAGGAGTTAATATCCAGGCTGTGCCGACGGCAGCGGCAGCGCTAATTGGATTTGCGGCTGTGAAATATGACCTTGCTGGGAGGGGCGAGGGGTGGGGGTGGGCATTTTTCAAGTCGCCAACACGCCCCGGTGGTGATGACGGTCTGCTGCGCTGTGCGTTATTTGCGGTCCCCACCACTGAGGCACACGGCTCCATCTAGGCAGAGCATTCTCCTATTCTGCAAACACCGGAGAGAGGGCGGTAGGAGGCCATTATGATCAGAATATGCGTAACTTAGTCATAACGTTTCAAATACGCTCTCTAGGTATTCACTTTCAATGTGACACTTTTTCCCCAACGATCGGTGACTTCTGATGGAGAACTTCGTTGCAGATGTCTATTATCTTGGCTGCACAGGAAACGTCGCACCTCGAATATAAACCTGATGGTCATTCTGGAAACGTGCGCCAAGTGCAGTGGTTTCTTCAACCAAGGACAGAGGATAAAATCAGTGGGTGGAGGGCGTGGCAAAAATGCACAGCACGTGTAACCGGAGCCTGCGCCCAGCCTGATGATACAGATCTACCCGTGCAAATATATTCGACAAGGCACTAGGAGAATCATGTAGGCATATTACGTTTTGAAGCTCCCTGGCAGATTAAAACGGCCTACATGACCGAGACTCGAACTTAGGACATTTGCTTTTCGCAGGCATGTGGTCTTCAGACATTTTTTGATCCCGTCGGCTGATGTGGCCGAGCGGTTCTAGGCGCTTCAGTGTGGAACCTCGCCACCGCTAGGTCGCAGGTTCGAATTTTGCCTCGGGCATGGTTGTGTGCGATGTGTTGTCTACACCCACACCCGCAGTGAGCGAAGGCACCACTCTTGCCAACGGGCCACGACAGACGCTCGGCCACAACACGCCACCTCACTTTTGCTCCTGGCCGTCCGTGTCACACCTCCCCCCCCCCCCTTTTATCCAGGTCGCCACAGCCCTGAACTACCTCCTCATTCAACCTGCCCTCTGCCCGCGACAGTAACGCTCCATGCGCTCTTGCGGCCAGAGGTATTCCAAATCCGCGAGAATCAAGCGAAATTAAACGCGGGCGCGCGGTACAAAACTCTCGCCGTGTACGCGCGCGCTTTATGTTACTGAAATGTAAGCCCAGGATGGCTTGCCCTTTGTCGTCGGGCCCTATGGTGGGCGAGAGTCTGGGTGCCTCCAGAGATTCTTCGTTGGTCATCGACGGTCATTTCTAATGGAACTTGGCCTAGCCTGTCATTAAAAGTCGTTGGCCTGCGCTCTCATTAAGTAGAGTGGCATTATCTTAAGTGATGATTCACGCCTTGAGCTGAGTCCCGATGACCAGCGGACGTGTGTGGAGTCACCCTGGACGACGGTGGGGTACCAACCTTACCGTGGTCCTCCATGTGGCCCGACAAACATGGGTGCTGGTCTGGAATGTCATTGCTTCTCGTGGCAGGACCCCTTTGGTTGTCATTTGCGGCACCCTTACAGCACAGCGGCATGTAGACGATAGCCTGCGCCCCGTTTTGTTACCCTTCAAAGCAGGGCATTCTGGGCATACACTTCTACATCTACATGCTTACTCTGCAATTCACATTTAAGTGCTTGGCAGAGGGTTCATCGAACCACAATCATACTATCTCCCTACCATTCCACTCCCGAACAGCGCGCTGGAAAAACGAACACCTAAACCTTTCTGTTCGAGCTCTGATTTCTCTTATTTTATTTTGATGATCATTCCTACCTATGTAGGTTGGGCGAAACAAAATATTTTCGCATTCCGGAGAGAAAGTAGGTGAGTGAAATTTCGTAAATAGATCTCGCCGCGACGAAAAACGTCTTTGCTTTAATTACTTCCATCCCAACTCGCGTATCATATCTGCCACACTCTCTCCCCTATTAATTGATAATACAAAACGAGCTGCCCTTTTTTGCACCCTTTCGATGTCCTCCGTCAATCCCACCTGGTAAGGATCCCACACCGCGCAGCAATATTCTAACAGAGTGGACTTGTTGCATCTTCTAAGTGTCCTGCCAATGAAACACAACCTTTGGCTCGCCTTCCCCACAATATTATCTATGTGGTCTTTCCAACTGAAGTTGTTCGTAATTTTTACACCCAGGTACTTAGTTGAATTGACAGCCTTGAGAAATGTACTATTTATCGAGTAATCGAATTCCAACGGATTTCTTTTGGAACTCATGTGGATCACCTCACACTTTTCGTTATTTAGCGTCACCTGCCACCTGCCACACCATCAGCAATCTTTTCTAAATCGCTTTGCAACTGATATTGGTCTTCTGATGACCTTACTAGAAGGTAAATTACAGCATCACCTGCGAACAACCTAAGAGAACTGCTCAGATTGTCACCCAGGTCATTTATATAGATCAGGAACAGCGGAGGTCCCAGGACGCTTCCCTGGGGAACACCTGATATCACTTCAGTTTTACTCGATGATTTGCCGTCTATTACTACGAACTGCGACCTTCCTGACAGGAAATCACGAATCCAGTCGCACAACTGAGACGATACCCCATAGCTCCGCAGCTTGATTAGAAGTCGCTTGTGAGGGACGGTGTCAAAAGCTTTCCGGAAATCTAGAAATACGGAATCAACTTGAGATCCCCTGTCGATAGCGGCCATTACTTCGTGCGAATAAAGAGCTAGCTGCGCTGCACAAGAACGATGTTTTCTGAAACAACGCTGATTACCTATCAATAGATCGTTCCCTTGCAGGTGATTCATAATGTTTGAATACTCCAAAACCCTACTGCAAACCGATGTCAATGATATAGATCTGTAGTTCGATGAATTACTCCTACTACCCTTCTTAAACACTGGTGCGACCTGCGCCAAGATCCTGCTCACCCCCACATGGCAAGAGTTGCTGCTTGTCCAAAACCCTACCTTGGCCTGCAAGATCGCCAGATCCCTCCCTAGAACGTATGTTGCATTATGGACAGGACCTCCAATCACCTCAGAATTTTGAGGATCTAACGCACCAGTTGGACAGAATTTGGCACAATATCCCTCAGGAGGGCATCCAAATCCAATAATCAATGGCAAGCGTTTGTCAATGTTCCCTGGATTTTACGAGAAATCAAGATGAGCATCCGATTAGTGAGCACGCCTACAAAAGACGCTCACAATTTCTCCGCATGTTGTTCCAAGCAAACATTGCATCTTTTCAACACTTCTTTATGAATTTTGTCACAAATCTTCAAGAACAGTGTGTTTTCAAATCAAGATTGGATTCTTTCCTTCAAACGCTCGTCATCAGTAATCTTGACGGAATAATTGTCATTTTTAACAGAGACCGGAGTGAAACATCCAAGGGTGTGATACCTGTCAGGGAGGCCTACAATATTAACCTGGCTGGCAACCCATTCACCGACGTTTTCGGTCAGAAAATTCTCACACTAACTCAATTATGTGGGGCTGCTTCATCTTGTTCCCACATCGTCTTCTACTTAACCGGCTGCTCATATGCCAAAAGTAGACTATTTTCCAGTTCTAACAAACTTCTTGAAGCATACCTAGGTAATTCAGAGAACTGACAGTATCAACCAAAAAAACGGCTAGATTATCCCACAGCTGAAAATCTGTGCCCAACGCTCACGCCACTCTGTGTTAATCGCCACATGGGATGCGTAGAATCCCAGTAGGTACAGGTGTGACTGTTCACTCTTGCATTTCATTAACCTTAAAGGCTGCTTCCTGACTTTGGCCTGTTATCGGACACTGTGAAACTCTTACAGTTCCTTATGCTTGACGGGATTGACTTTATTTACACCTTGAAGTATAGTGGGCCTACATACGACTGTAGCTGTTTCTGACTACTTTGTAGGCTTCTTAGTATTCCATACTCCTTCGATGCTTTTGCTTGAGATTCAGTTGGTGATCGGACTAAAAATTGCACACCATTAAGATTCTCTTCTGTAGTAAGCCCCGCGCCGACCCAGTCTCTTCAGAACTTAAATTGAATGACCGAAAACCTTATCGAGATGGAAGTTCGAGGACTGGAAAACGTTCCACAAACAAGTCGCAAAGATCACTGTAATTATGGTCAAGTTTGCACTATGTCTGCAAAACAAATACACGTTGTTCTGTAGTTAACAATAAACACAACCTCAAACTACTAATTTCAGCTGACATTGTGTAATCCACACTAGTCAGGTTTACACCTGACTACGATAGGCAAAACTAAGTCCACTCCGTGCATATATTCAAGCGACATGGGCTCATATTCACAGGGGGGGGGGGGGGGGGATACAGTCTGAATGCCTTATTTAATGATTCGTTAGTTCCCGAGGGACTATGCAAACCAAAGAACTTGGCTGTGGGACAAGTCAGTACATAGTTTACATAATGGTGATCATGTGAACAAACCATGCATGAAGCACACTGAAATCCCTAAACACAGGATAGGGTAGAACAAGGAAAGCATGGAGGGTCGACCCACGAGTAGCAGCATCATTTGAATGATTACATTTATTTAACCATCGCATTATAGCATGAGTAAATAAATACAACGCAAATAATTATTAATCGCAGGGTAAGCTAATTAGATGCTTAAAACAATAACTGGCTTCAACAAACGATTTTAGCTCAACAAGCCACAAAACACAGTGGCAGATTAACTATAAGAAAAAATTTCTTTACTTATAAAACGGAAGCTGCCCAAAAGGCAACACCCAAGATATCTTTAAGACAATTTAAGAATGGTCACTTAAGCCCTTCAAAGAACTCTCAGAAAACTAATTAAATTTTTTAATCAAAGAGGCCATTAACGCACAAGATGGCAAATGCACTGCTAAAAACAGCGTAAACTCTACTGACAATTTTATCAAGTACTAAAACAGCAAAATCGATTAAGTTTGTAGACCTTTGAGGCACGTACAATCCCAATTTAGGCTCAAACCAGTAATTACGTTTAGATTATTTGGAAATCTTTGCGTAACTTAATAATCAAGACAGTACCTCATACATAAGCAAGTTTAGAAAAAACTTAGCTAGGCGATATTCGTAACATGGGCAATACAAGCAAATTCCAAAGGAGATGTAGAACTTTAAGTAAAACTTTAAGGTATTATAGATCAAGACATCAAGTAATACAGCAAACACTTATAATTTATTAGCTGGCACCTCAATCCAGCGCGCTAAGATAATCAGGAACGCGCCTCAAAGGCAGCCAATAAACACGAAGGTCGTGCATAACATTAATAAGCCCCCTCCCTTCCCCCCCCCCCCCCCACCCCGTCCCTCCCTCCACCCCCGCACCGCCATCAGCCGCTGAAAAAGTGGCCGCGAACCTCAGAAGACTAAGGAGGGCTGTTGACGAACACCACTTGGGTGAAACATACGCCGAACAAACAACTCCAGCAAACATTAATGACTACTTTCTCGAGAAATGGTCAGCATAAGGCCTCTTAATACGCCACCAAATTTCAAAAATTTATGTTTAACCAACACAGCTCATTTCCAAAACACTTTCCCAGGATACAACTCCACAAGCAATCCGATAGCCGTACCAACTGGAAAATGTAACATTAAGGTTATCCACCGAATTTAGCCTTTAGCACTGGAAGTAGCCAACACAAACACACTACAACGAAGCTCTCAGTGGTACCCATTAATCCCCAATACAGGTGCAAGTATCAATTGAAGACATAAAGTCTGCATATGAGTCCGCGGTCATTTTATTTTTAGCACTTTTATTTAACATGACGATGATTTATATCAGAATATTTTAACGATGTGAAGATGGCGATAAGCCGAAACCGGTCATAAATTGTAAAGAAATCTATGTGACCGAGACGGACGTGTGAAAATAAAAGTGCTACAGGTACAAGTACATATACAGCCAAATATTTATCTGATCAGAAGTATAAATCTACATCTACATCTACATGACTACTCTGCAATTCACATTTAAGTGCTTGGCAGAGGGTTCATCGAACCACAATCATACTATCTCTCTACTATTCCATTCCCGAACAGCGAGCGGGAAAAACGAACACCTAAACCTTTCTGTTCGAGCTCTGATTTCTCTTATTTTATTTTGATGATCATTCCTACCTATGTAGGTTGGGCTCAACAAAATATTTTCGCTTTCGGAAGAGAAAGTTGGTGACTGAAATTTCGTAAAAATGTCTCGCCGCGACGAAAAACATCTTTGCTGTAATGACTTCCATCCCAACTCGTGTATCATATCTGCCACACTCTCTCGCCTATAATGTGATAATACAAAACGAGCTGCCCTTTTTTGCACCCTTTCGATGTCATCCGTCAATCCCACCTGGTAAGGATCCCACACCGCGCAGCAATATTCTAACAGAGGACGAACGAGTGTAGTGTAAGCTGTCTCTTTAGTGGACTTGTTGCATCTTCTAAGTGTCCTGCCAATGAAACGCAACCTTTGGCTCGCCTTCCCGACAATATTATCTATGTGGTCCTTCCAACTGAAGTTGTTCGTAATTTTAACACCCAGGTACTTAGTTGAATTGACAGCCTTGAGAATTGTACTGTTTATCGAGTAATCGAATTCCAACGGATTTCTTTAGGAACTCATGTGGATCATCTCACACTTTTCGTTATTTAGCGTCAACTGCCACCTGATACACCATACACCAATCTTTTCTAAATCGCTTTGCAGCTGATACTGGTCTTCGGATGACCTTACTAGACGGTAAATTACAGCATCATCTGCGAACAGTCTAAGAGAACTGCTCAGATTGTCACCCAGGTCATTTATATAGATCAGGAACAGTAGAGGTCCCAGGACGCTTCCCTGGGGAACACCTGATATCACTTCAGTTTTACTCGATGATTTGCCGTCTATTACTACGAACTGCGACCTTCCTGACAGGAAATCACGAATCCAGTCGCGCAACTGAGACGATACCCCATAGCTCTGCAGCTTGATTTGAAGTCGCTTGTGAGGGACGGTGTCAAAAGCTTTCCGGAAATCTAGAAATACGGAATCAACTTGAGAGCCCGTGTCGATAGCGGCCATTACTTCGTGCGAATAAAGAGCTAGCTGCGTTGCACAAGAGCGATGTTTTCTGAAGCCATGCTGATTACGTGTCAATAGATCGTTCCCTTCGAGGTGATTCATAATGTTTGAATACAGTATATGCTCCAAAACCCTACTGCAAACCGACGTCAATGATATAGGTCTGTAGTTAAATGGATTACTCCTACTACCCTTCTTGAACACTGGTGCGACCTGCGCAATTTTCCAATCTGTAGGTACAGATCTATCGGTGAGCGAGCGGTTGTATATGAGTGCTAAGTAACAGAACCTTAGCTCAGATAATTACGCTCAAACAAATATTTCAGTAAGCCACAAAGTCCAGGCAACAGTGGTGGATGTGTCAAAGTGTGAGAAGGACTGGTCCTAAAACAGCATAATGCGACAGATAGTTGATAATCTTGCCAATATACAGTGCAGCTCACGGCACCGAGTAGTACATAGCATGGAAGATCAAAGCAGGAAAAATAAGCGGCTGTGGAGGGAATGACGCCGTACTCAGCTCAGTGTCATAACTCCGACTTCGCCACTTACACCAAGTCTTGACATAGAGAGAATTAACTGTTGACTGAGTCACTGTGTCCGAAACTCAGCCGTGATGCGTCTAGTCCGCTGTCTCGCTCTCCCTGCTCCACAGAAGTTGCTCAAGACCTACTTTACGACTGGCTTTGGCAGAGATAATCAGCGACAAGATACAACCGATTACGCTGCCAATGGCAGCGCCAGTAAATAACGCACGAAATCAAGGCGAAATAGATTGCGCCCCCAACCCCCTCTTCATGGCTCATATATAACAACCAACCAAAGTATCTTACCAAAATATATGGTGGAAAACCCAAGATAATTCTGGTCCTATGTAAATTCGCTAAGGTTTCCATCCAATCAGTCGTTGACCAATCTTTTGTGACAGCTGAAGGTAGAAAAACGAAAGCCGGAGTTTTAAACTTCGTGTTTAAGAAACCGTTCATGCGGGAGAATCGTAAAAGCGTACCGTCGTGTGACCATAGAGCAGACGACATAAAAATACGGAGACCTGGCCGCGCCAGGTGCGGATGGAATCCCAGTTAGGTTTTCAAAAGAAGACTTTGCTGCATTGATCCTTTACTTAGCCAGCATTTACCATGAATCTCTGGCCCAGCCCAAAGGTCCAGGAGACTGGAATGAAGCTCAAGTGATTCCTGCATGTAGGGTAAAAGAAGGGACTTGCAAAATTACAGACCAATATTCAGAACTGGTTTGCTGCAGAATGATTGAACGTATTCTGAGTTCGAATACAACCAACTTACTTGAGACTGAGAAGCTTAACTCCACGAATCAGTATCGTTTTAGAAAGCCTCGCTCATTCGAAACTCAGCTTGTCCTTTTCTCACATGATATTGTGAGAACTATGCATGAAAGGCAACAGACAAATACCATATTTCTAGATTTCCGGAAAGCACACCTAAATGATATGGCACAGACGGTAGGTACCAATCTGAGGTTCTTTTCTGATGCGTGCTGATGTGCGAGTCCGGCCTTGCCCCAGTGGATCACCGTCAGATCACCGAAGATAAGCGCTCTCGGGCGTGGATGGGTGACCCTCCAGGCCACCATGCGCTGTTGCAATTTTTCGGGGAGCACTCGTGATACCAATTGAGTAGCTACTCGACAGAGTAGTAGCGGCTCCGGTCATAGAAAGCATAACGACCGGGAGAGCGGTGTGCTGACCAAACGCCCCTCCTATCCACATCCTCAGCTGAGGATCACACGGAGGTCGGGTGGTCCCAATGGGCCACGTGTGGCCTGAAGACGTGGCCCATCGGGACCATCCGACCGCCGTGTCATCCTCAGTGTGGCCTGAAGACGGAGTGCTCTGATGTGCAAGTAGATGCCAAGCTGCGCACTGATGTTACCAACTATCGTGTAAAAAAAAATGGTTCAAATGGCTCTGAGCACTATGGGACTTAACTTCTGAGGTCATCAGTGCCCTAGAACTTAGAACTACTTAAACCTAACTAACCTAAGGACATCACACACATCCATGCCCGAGGCCGGATTTGAACCTGTGACAGTAGCAGCCGCGTTGTTGCTGAGTGAAGCGCCTAGAACCGCTCGACCATAGTGGCCAGCACTACTCTGTAAGCTACATCATTTATACACGCTGGGCAAAATGAAACTTCCCCAGAAAGCATTCCCTACAGCTGAAGATAGTCAACCTAACTTACTTCCTCTGTTGCAAACTTGAATGATATGAGATAATTTGCACTTCTGAAGCTGAATGAAATATCTCTCTAGAGAAGCCTGTATTACACTCCATGTCTCTTACGCACGCTGAAACTTCTGCGTGTGGCAACTATTTTTTACAAGTGATGCAAAACAAATACATGCTTCAACGACCAGCATTGTGTATAACTTGTTATCAGCGATGTGGAAGTCGTGAGATATCTTTAGCAGCGCCATTTGTTCTGATAGTTCGAATGAAGTTGTTATTGCTCAACTAATTCTTGCAATAGCTCTGAAGCCGGCCTCGGTGGTCTCGCGATTCTAGGCGCGCAGTCCGGAACCATGCGACTGCTACGGTCGCAGGTTCGAATCCTGCCACGGGCATTGATGTATGTGATGTCTTTAGGTTAGTTAGGTTTAAGTAGTTCTACGTTCTAGGGGACTAATGACCACAGCAGTTGAGTCCCATAGTGCTCAGAGCCATTTGAACCATTTGAATAGCTCTGAAGCGAATGTCACGAAATGTTTCCTGAATACTACGAATCAAGCCGAAGTCGTAGTACCTTAAGCCCAGGGAGTATGCTGGATGTTAGGGAACATCCCAGGGCTAGTAGAGTTGCCGTCTACCAAAATTACAGTTCTTTACTTGTCGTAGTAAATGGTAGTATTACCAGTAGTACTGATAGGGAAACAAACATAAATGAATGTGCGATAAACAGGGAGCCGATGACTTGTCTTTCTTTCTCTTTGGTTTGCATATAATTACAGTCCTCATAAAATATAAATTGCATTTTATAAGCAATAAAACTTAGTTGATCGTGTAATTTCCGTGTTTATATGTAACCAAAACAATTACTTCGATGGAAATACAGTTTATATGTACAAGCATAAAAAATTATATACTTATTGTTGTTATTTCGTACTCAATAGAGCGTTCTGCATCAGCATGAGTGGGAAGAATTTCCTGTTATTAATGGCAATGGAGAATGTCGTTTATGAATATCAGAACCATGTTTTAAATGAGTGGGACGAAGTAGTGAAGCTAAGTTTGACATATTTGTGGCCTGCGTGTTCTTCTAAAGTTTACCTTTTTTATTTTTACTTTTGTTTTTTAGGAAATTGCGATTTCTACCGCCATATGAGACGTCTGCATTGTATATTATTAACTACAATTACATCGCTCTGTTTCACGTTACAAACGAACATTTTTCGAATATCACCTTAATTATACATTGTAAATTTCAATTTTGCTATAAATGTTGTCTGTTTTTAAGTACCAGAAAAAGTAGAAAAAATGATTCCGTAGGTGGAGGAGGAGGAGATTAGTGTTTAACGTCCCGTCGACAACGAGGTCATTAGAGACGGAGCGCAAGCTAGGGTGAGGGAAGGATGGGGAAGGAAATCGGCCGTGCCCTTTCAAAGGAACCATCCCGGCATTTGCCTGAAGCGATTTACGGATATCACGGAAAACCTAAATCAGGATGGCCGGAGACGGGATTGAACCGTCGTCCTCCCGATTCCGTAGGTTTCGGACCCCTTAATATCCACACATACTTTCTAGACAGTTCACCACTTCCAGTTTCTAGGAGAATCTAGTAAAACAGTGCTCTATCGAAATGAGGTAACGGTCAAGGTATATCTAATGCGGTTACGATTTTAACTGACTACGGCTGCTGGGAAAACTCCAAAGTCTATATTAACTTTTAGTTTTACAACCCTAGGCCATACCGACCGAACACCAGAAGCCACATGAGTCGTGCAAAGTTATGGGTGGTTTCTGCACAAGGTATCGCCGCTCCTTTCTCAAAACTGGTTGCAGGTTGTGCTCCAAAAAGTGGCCTGTAATATAGGGCACTGACGGTCTGCAGTCGGGGAGTTGTATACAGTCGCATAACACGGATGTAGACGTGAATCGTCATACGTTTAACATTTCCAGAGCTCTCCCAAACTTTCGATCAACATGCTTACCCGTAACGGTGCTCTTCGTTAAGTTTCATGTCTCGTCCGTGGTGACGGGCCAAACTGTAGTATGCCTATTGCTAGGGATGATGTTAGCCACAAGTAGGCCCATAGTGTTACCGAGCAATGTCTAGTACCAATCAACTGGGAGTAATTACGAGTAATTTATATTTTCTAAGTCGGGCGTGGCCGGCACATGGATGGTTGACCATCCGGGTCGCCATGCGCTGTTGCCATTTGTTGAGATGCACTCAGCCTCGTGATGCCAATTGAGGAGCTACTCGACCGAATGGTAGCTGCCCCGGTCAAAGAAAACCATCATAACGACCGGGAGAGCGGTGTGCTGACCCCACGCCCCTCCTATCCACATCCTCATCTGAGGATGACACGGCGGTCGGATGGTCCCGATGGGCCATATGTGGCCTGAAGACGGAGTGCTCTTATATTATGTGATGAAGTTTTAAGTATACATGTCGTTTGTGTCGTAGGTAAGTCAGCGAAATGTGAACTGGAGCCAATACAGACGCAACAGAGGCGAAGGGAGGCGGAAAATCCGTGGCTGGCTCATCTCAACGAAGCCGAGACGCTAGCCACAACGAATAGCTGCGATAGCTATCCGCAAAAGCGAAATGTATTGGAACGAAGAGGCTAAAAATTCGCTGGTTGTTTAATGAGGTTGACGTTTCAATTGTGCTATACTTACTGATATAGAACGGGAACGTGTACAATTCTAGAAGTTGGTCTGATCGAAACGAAGTTTCTGACACCTAAAAGGTGAGTTTGAAACGTCCCCTTAGAAAAAGTATACATGACTGTGCTTAAACTGACACACAATACTTTTTAGCGCAACACAATCTGACTTTTAATAATCCCTACAAAAGAATGGCCCTGACTAAAATTAACCTATACCTTTCACAAATCACTTACCTCACAAAAATCTTCGTTGCTCTAACTACTGCAATATAGCGAGCGCCACTACTGCCAGCTAAGTAAAAGATTCAGACTATGGAAGGCACTAACTACTGATAGGCATTGTTAGCAAATGAAAGATTTTAATTGAGAACAAACAATGTATTTACCTTAATAGTCATCATAGTCATCATATATATATATATATAGCAGTTCATGACATCCATTCTTACAAATTTCAAAACTCCGGCATCTCTCACCCCACATCCACCATCGCTGGCGGATCACCTCCAACTGCGCAACGCTACGCGCTGTTCACATCCATCTGCCCAACACTACAATGGCAGACAACAATGCAAATTACCCACAGACTGCGCGCAGCACAGCTAGTGATTTTCATACAGAGCGCTACGTGGCGTTACTTTTTTTTTTTTTTTTTTTTTTACTGGTTTGATGCGGCCCGCCACGAATTCCTTTCCTGTGTTAACCTCTTCATCTCAGAGTAGCACTTGCAACTTACGTCCTCAATTATTTTCTTGACGTATTCCAATCTCCGTCTTCCTCTACAGTTTTTGCCCTCTACAGCTCCCTCTAGTACCATGGAAGTCATTCCCTCATGTCTTAGCATATGTCCTATTATCCTGTCCCTTCTCCTTATCAGTGTTTTCCACATATTCTTTTCCTCTCCGATTCTGCGTAGAACCTCCTCATTCCTTACCTTATTAGTCCATCTAATTTTCAACATTCGTCTATAGCACCACATCTCAAATGCTTCGATTCTCTTCTGTTCCGGTTTTCCCACAGTCCACCTTCCTCTACTGTACTCCAGACTTACATCCTCAGAAATTTCTTCCTCAAGTTAAGGCCGGTGTTTGATATTAGTAGACTTCTCTTGGCTAGAAATGGCTTTTTTGCCATAGTGAGTCTGCTTTTGATGTCCTCCTTGCTCCGTCCGTCATTGGTTATTTTACTGCCTAGGTAGTAGAATTCCTTAACTTCATTGACTTCGTGACCATCAATTCTGATGTTAAGTTTCTCGCTGTTCTCATTTCTACTACTTCTCATTACCTTCGTCTTTCTCCTATTTACTCTCAAACCATACTGTGTACTCATTAGACTGTTCATTCCGTTCAGCAGATCATTTAATTCTTCTTCAATTTCACTCAGGATAGCAATGTCATCAGCGAATCGTATCATTAATATCCTTTCACCTTGTATTTTAATTCCACTCCCGAACCTTTCTTTTATTTCCATCATTGCTTCCTCGATGTACAGTTTGAAGAGTAGGGGCGAAAGGCTACAGCCTTGTCTTACTCCCTTCTTAATACGAGCACTTCGTTCTAGATCGTCCACTCTTATTATTCCCTCTTGGTTGTTGTACATATTGTATATGACCCGTCTCTCCCTATAGCTTACCCCTACTTTTTTCAGGATCTCGAACAGCTTGCACCAATTTATATTGTCGAACGCTTTTTCCAGGTCGACAAATCCTATGAAAGTGTCTTGATTTTTCTTTAGCCTTGCTTCCATTATTAGCCGTAACGTCAGAATTGCCTCTCTCGTACCAATAAGGAAACCTTATCAGCCTACTTTCAAGTTACTATTTTGAGCGTTGTTTAGTAAAGCATTACCCGCGATAAATTTCAATCCGTTAGAGACTTTTAGTTCTCACGTCAACATGACACGTATCGATGAATGTTCAAAGTTTTATCGTGGAAGGGTAAAGTAACTGTTCTAATTAAACGGTTAAGTGGATGAGGAGAGTCTTACCACAGAAGTTTATTTGTTGAAAGTATTTAACCTCTTGAAGACACGTATTTAATTAATAAACAGAAATAGCGCTTTTGGTCCATTGATGTCTAAACCCAAATCGGTTTTTCACGGAAATTGTACTGTGCCTGAAGAGGGAGGCTTTTGACAACATTAATTTAACGAAAAGGTCAAAGTTGTGGAAGAGTGTAGACAGTTATGCATGGACTTCTTCACGCAGCAGGACGTGGTGGTTTACCAGACTTGTATCTTCTACCTGATGCGTCGATGTGATGACTTCCTGAATGTTCACGTCGACAGCGCCTGTTCGGCATACCGATTCTGAACTGTACAGGGATTGCACCTTATATAAGAGGTACTCCAAAAGTTTCCGTCCGAAGGCCCGTACAGTTCAGAATCGGTGAGCCGAACAGGCGCTGTGGACGTAAGCATTCAGGCAATCTCCACATCGATGCATCAGGTAGAAGATACAAGTCTGGTAAACCACCACGTCCTACTGCGTGAAGAAGTCCGAAACTGCCTGCTCCACGTCCTCTTCCAGCAGAATCATTGACCCATCAATGCCTTTTTTTTAGGGGTCCGTAGACGGGAAAGGCGCATTGGGAGAGATTAGGAATACAGAGCAGGTGGTTCAGAGTCTCCCACTTGAGCTGGCGTAACTTGTGTAGCTATATTTGCTATACCGGAATGTGCGTTGTCATGAATCAGGAGCATCCCTTATCGCACACGACTCCACAACGGTGATTTTCGACAAAAATGTTGCCCCATACGCACCCTTCATTCTCCAGTAGTTGTCTACCGGTGTTTGTCCCTCGGCAACAAAGAAAAGAATAACAAACACTGGCTGCAGCCGTCTCTGCACTTCTTTGGCTATCGACAAGGTCGCGCACCTTGCCGACACGCTGCAGCGCGTTGCAGAGGCAATGATGACGGCCACACCAGCGGCCGCCAAACAGCCGCCGCAGTGAGGCGCTCCCTGCGCCGTCACGCCGGAAGATGTACTGTCGGCCCGCGCTGGGCCAGCACAGCTGTCGGCACATGCGGGCAACAGGGACGTCATCAATTTCCTGAGAAGGGCAACGTGCAGACAAGAAATAAAACTGAAGTCACAACCAACTCAACAAAACAAGACTTGGAGGCGATGCAGGGGGATCCTGCAAGAACTCCGCCCATCGAGGGGAAGAGCTGGTCCGTGTTGACGATGCTCGAGCTGGCGAGCCCGTCGGTGTCGTCTGGACCCATTTGGTAATGACGTCACCATACTTCAGCTTTCGACATTTACAGCTCGAACATCGGAATTACACGAATGCCACACTAGTCCGTTGCATAAATGTCGGTGTTTGTATACGGGCGTGGGAGTTGCGCTACCGTTACACGTAGGTGGCTTACACATACACTCTGTGGCCGGCCGGTGTGGCTGAGCGGTTCTAGGCACTTCAGTCTGGAACCGCGCGACTGCTACGGTCCTAGGTTCGAATCCTGCCCCTGGCATGGATGTGTGTGATGTCCTTAGGTTAGTTAGGTTTAATTAGTTCTAAGTCCCATGGGACAGATGACCTCAGCAGTTGTCCCATAGTGCTCAGAGCCATTTGAACACTCTGTTGCATGAGAGCCTGGGTTTGATTCCTGGTGAATTCAAATAGTTAAACATTAGTGCACTGTTCTATGAGCATTCTAATGAAGCGTACAATACATAAGGAAGAAAAAATTTATTTGCAATTGTTTTTATTTTATCGATCTTGATTAACACTCTTATAAAACAAGATTACTAATGTTGAGCTCGAAGGGGCGATCAATAGTGAACACTTAGGAGAAGAGAAACTCCTTAGCCGAGATCGCTGTGAAAAAACTTTATTGTAGGTAACCTGTTTCGATAAAACTAAGTTTACATCTTCAGCTCTGTAGTGAAATTACAATAAATGGTAAAAACTGTTACACAGATGATGCTACATTATATTACAAGGTATGTTGTCATTTGGTTCTTCTATGGTTGATATTGCATTGTTTGTATAACAGTTCGTAGCACTTCTTGTAATTTTATTACAGATCTGAAGATGGTAGCTTAGTTTTACCGAAACCGGTTATCAACAATAAAGCTTTTTACAGCTATCTCGGCTAAGTAGTTCCTCTTCTCCTATGTACTCTCATAAAAGATCGGTAACTAAGAACTGATATTTCCAATGAAAACCGGATTTTTGGGTGTGATATATAATTGAAAATCGTACATTTTTTTTATAAAAATGACAAATATATGTGCTAATCAGCATATGTATGATGAATCTTATATTTAAATGATGGAACGGAGAAAACTTAAACAACGACTGAAACCAGACCGATTTTTTTTCATCTTTATGTATGTTCCGATTCACAGAAATGCTCGATACAACGTGAACCTTTTTCTACAAACTTGAATCTCTCAGGAATCGAACCCATCCCCCTTTCCCCAGAGCAGAGGAGCACACTACGACACAATTTCTTAAACCTTACTTTCGTCGTTACTTTAGCGCCTTAAAGTTCGACAGAAAATTTCAAACTCGATTTTCTCGAGAAATTTTAAGAGTTCTTTCGAGCTGCTTTCGGTGATTGATATTTGAGTTAAAAACTCTCCGTACCGAAACATAATAAATTACAGAAGTTTTATTGGGGTGCGGTCTCTTGTAAGTGAAGACTATCTACTGCCAGATACAGTTCCTATTATTCGACAATGGCTCATTGTATTTTTCACTGCAATCACTATACTCTTTGATTTGACCATATGGGTGCCAAACTAGTATATTTTATAATACGTTGCGCATCCTTCACTGTTACCTAGACCTGCGCTCTACCACAACTACGGTTCAGTGGATTTGGTAGCATACTACAGGATTATGAGTGGTATTGGTAAGAATGATTAGGGAAACAAACGTAAATAGAAGTGTGAGACAGAAACTGGGAGCTGACGACTTCTCTCTGTTTTTTGTTTGTTTGTTTTGCACTGAATTAGAACCACACATCGTTCAGTGTTAGACCATTGAGTATTTAATATCTTAACAAAACATAATCTGCATTTCATATGTAATAAAAATTATTGATCGGGTAATATATACTCTTTTATGTAGCCAAATCAATTGCTTTTGGCCCCTCCGGCCGGAGGTTCGAGTCCTCCCTCGGACATGGGTGTGTGTGTTGTTCTTAGCTTTAGTTAGTTTAAGTAGTGTGTAAGTCTAGGGACCGATGAATTCAGCAGTTTGGTCCCTTAGGAATTCACATACACTTCAATTACTTTCGACGCAAGTAGAGTTTACATGGACGAACATAAAAAATACGTATATTTACTATTGTTATTTTATACTCAATAGAACGTTCTTCATCATGATCAAAGGCAAAGAGTTTCCTGTTAGTATTGATAAAGGTGAAAGTTGTTTATGAATATCAAAAAAATGGTTCAAATGGCTCTGAGCACTATGGAACTTAACATCTGAGGTCATCAGTCCCCCAGAACTTACAACTACTTAAACCCAACTAACCTAAGGACATCGCACACATCCATGCCCGAGGCAGGATTCGAACCTGCGACCGTAGCGGTCGCGCGGTTCCAGACTGAAGCGCCTAGAACCGCTCGGCCAACCGGCCGGCTATGAATATCAGAAACACGTTTTATATAAATTCGACGAAGTATTTATATGTTTTTATTTTTCATTCTTTTAAAATTTTAACTATTTTGAGGTACACAGTTTCCTAGCGCTATATGATAAATCTGTATTATGTTTTTATTTCTACTACAACATCGCTCTGTTTCACGCTACAAAGCAACCATTTTCGAATAAAAAATAAACACTGACAATTTCAATTTCACTATTAAAACCGTTTATTTTAAAGTAACAGTAGGAGGATTTAATGAACAGGAATTATCTGTGTGTTATGCAGACCTTTACATATCCTCACACAGTTTCTAGAACATTCACAACTTCCGATTTCTACGGGAATCTAGTAGGACAGTGATTGCATATCCTAACAAAGCGATCGAAATAACGTCCTATTAGTCGGAAACACACCTAGCGTACAGGTAAAGCAGATACGAATTTAAATGACCAAGGCTACTAAGGAAACTGCCGTAGTGCACGTTTACTTATGATAGCTTACGATAGCTCTACAACTCCTCTTATCCATAGACATTACAGACAGTCTAGAGCGCGCTTAAGGTGGTTTGCAGAGTATAGCTGTAGATGTAGATCAGGGATTCCCAAAGTGGTCGATATCGACCCCTTGGGGTCGACATCGGTTTCCTAGGGGTCGACATAAACGAAAACTGCTTTTGGGGGTCGACGAGGTCTAAAAATCGACCCCTATTAAATTAACACAAGTTCTTATTTAAAACTTTCAAGAGAGGTAGGTACTGTATTGTTTACGTTGTGTTACGTGTACTAAGAATAATTAATATTTTTGTAGGAAATAGCATTGTTGTAGTAATGTAAAGTCTCAAGTTCGTACAAGATGAAAAAGTCTGTGTGGACAAGTTTGTGCGAGATAATGAGTTCGAGCGTACGTCTTTCAGGCGCGTTTTCACCTTAGTACCTAGGTATTTTGCAGCAATAGGAAGAAACTAAAGATAGGCCCCCTTATTCACAATAGTCTGCTAACTTAAAGCATTGCTTCTTCTATTGACCTAAGAATGAAAAATAACACTCTGTAGCAGCTATTTTAAATTAGCAGACCATTATGAATAAGGGGGTGTGACGTGACAGTTCATTTTGGAAAAGGGGTCACTTGTCCAAAATAGTCTGGGGATCCCTGAGGTAGATGGTTTGCTGTAAAATAGACAGTAGCCAGCCAAAAATTTATTTGGTGGTGAGTACAGTGATATCGCTAAAGAGAGAGCCTGAATGATGGCGAGGGCACAACGGAAGGCGGAACCCTGGCCACTGTTACCCCGAAGGCCAGCTTTCACCAGCGCCCAAGCTTCCCCTGTGAGGGCCGTTTCTGCGTGCCATAAATCTCCGCCCTGTCTGACCGGCCGACCCAACGTGTGTGGAGCTCGCAGGGAGGGGGACAGCCAAGTGCAGGCAGCCGAGAGCACACACCCTGCCAGCGGAATCTGGTGGTCGGCTCCCACCAGCGTACAGCAGCCAGGCCCCCAACATTCGCGGGTAGAGTTTAGGGCACCTCACATTGCAAAGGGATACTTACTCCTTAACAATTTTTGAACAACAAAGGAACATTAGAAAACACTTATTGTACATACAAAAAAATCGCGTTGTAGTATTGCGTTACGTACCTTACTTGAAAATCAGTTAAAACTATGTATTTTTCACTTGTTTAAAGGATATGCTTGTATACTTCGAAGGTGGCAGGGGTAAAATGCAGGGAGCGAAAGCCTATTTACAATTTGTACAGAATGGCTCTGAGCACTATGGGACTTAACATCTGAGGTCATCAGTCCCCTAGAACGTAGAAGTACTTAAACCTAACTAACCTAAAGACATCACACACATCCATGCCCGAGGCTGGATTCGAGCCTGCGACCGGAGCGGTCGCGCGGTTCCAAACTGTAGCGCCTAGAATTGATCGGATTTGTACAGAAACCAGATGGCAGTTATAAGAGTCGAGGGGTATGAAAGGGAAGCAGTGGTTGCAAAGGGAGTGAGACAGGGCTGTAGCCTCTCCCTGATGTTATTCAATCTTTATATTGAGCAAGCAGTGAAGGAAAGAAAAGAAAAATTCGGAGTAGGTATTAAAATCCATGGAAAAGTAATAAAAGCTTTGAGGTTTGCCGATGACATTGTAATTCTGTCGGAGACAGCAAAGGACTTGGAAGAGCAGTTGAACGGAATGGAAAGTGTCTTGAAAGTAGGATATGAGATGAACATCAACACAAGCAAAACGAGGATAATGGAATGTAGTTGAATTAAGTCAGGTGATGCCGAGGGAATTAGATTAGGAAATGAGACACTTGAAGTAGTAAAGGAGTTTTGCTATTTGGGGAGCAAAATAACTGATGATGGTCGAAGTAGAGAGGATATAAAATGTAGACTGGCAATGGCAAGGAAAGCGTTTCTGAAGAAGAGAAATTTGTTTGTTAACATCGAATATAGATTTAAGTGTCAGGAACTCAGTTCTCAAAGTATTTGTCTGGAGTGTGGCCGTGTATGGAAGTGAAACATGGACGGTAAATATTTTGGACAAGAAGAGAATAGAAGCTTTCGAAATGTGGTGCTAAAGGATAATGCTGAAGAATAGGTGGGTAGATCAAATAAATAATGAGGAGGTATTGGATAGGATTGGGCAGAATTTTGTGGCATAACTTGACTAGAAGAAGGGATCGGTTGGTAGGACATGTTCTGAGGCCTCAAGGGATCACCAATTTAGTATTGGAGGGCAGCGTAGATGGTAAAAATCGTAGAGGGAGACCAAGAGATGAATACACTAAGCAGATTCAGAAGGATGTAGGTTGCAGTAGGTACTGGGAAATGAACAAGCTTAGAGTAGCATGGAGAGCTGCATCAAACCTGTCTCAGGACTGAAGACCACAACAACAACACTTCCCATTCTGACCTACCCTATGGGCAAATTAGGATAAAGCAATTTTTTGTGAAATTACTGCACAAACACTGAAATTACGAGGTTTGTCCAGAAAGTAAGTTCCGATCGGTCGTTAAATGGAAACCACAGTGGTAACCAGAAACGTTTTAATTGCAGCAGTTACATACACCTTCCACCTACTTCTCTACATAGTAGCCGCTCCAACTCCGAGTTTTGTCGTAGTGTTGTATCAACATTCCAATATTCTCGTCACAGAAAGCAGCCGCCTGAGCTTCCGGCCAGTTATCTGCACTGGTCTGCAGCTCGTTGTCTGTGGAAAATTTTTGTCTTCATAGCCAGCCGTTCTTGTGAGCAGAGATGAGGCTCAGGGGGAGCCAATTATGAATTGTCGGTGATCAAACACTTCTCATCGGAAACGCTGCAGGAGCGTCTTCATTGCCCCTTCAGAGCGCGGCCGAGAATTGGCATGAAGAAGGACCTACTCGACAGTTGTGTTATGTGGGCTGCATGACACAGGCGAAATCTCTAACCAGGCACTTGGCGGGAGACGCTGTTCCCTACGTATCTTAGCGTGCTCACTGTTAACTCAAAACTGAAAAGAGCGACGCGTCACGATCGACAGGTGTACTAGAGACACTGCCCAACAAATCTGTGCAAAGCTCTACCTTATTTTCTCATTGGTATCCATTTCGCGAACGATCGGAACTCACTTTCTGGACAACCCTCGTTGTTAAATGAAGGATTTAGGCGAGGAGCACGAAATCCATGGTATCTTCCTTAGATCATGATGCCACGTCATTGTCGGCAACGCAGATGATACCACAAACATTATCGAGGGCTCGCTGCAAACCACAACACCGCATTGAAGGCACTTAGGAAAGGCACTCCACAACACCACAACTCCTCTCATAGCAATAACAGCGCCCTGGTACTGAGGTCAATATGGTGTGGAGCAGGTAAGAGCTCACCCCAATTCGAGACCTCAGCTACATTTTCAACATCATAATCTAGGACCTATTCGTAGTTAATGTTTCAAATGAGCTTTTAGTGTTGTTAACACTGAACATTGGACCTCAAGTTAGTGTTTCAAGTGCTCATTTGCCACTCCATGAGAAGCTTAAATTATTCAGTACTTTCGCAGCAAGTAAAAGTGTCAAAGCTGAGTAAATTTTTCATTCATTTATACAATAAAGTGGACTAATATGCCACGTGTTTTACTGTGATCAGCCTTTTCCCGGAGCAATAAAATAAGCCAGAGCCGTGGTCGGACGATTATATACACTCCTGGAAACTGAAATAAGAACACCGTGAATTCATTGACCCAGGAAGGGGAAACTTTATTGACACATTCCTGGGGTCAGATACATCACATGATCACACTGACAGAACCACAGGCACATAGACACAGGCAACAGAGCATGCACAATGTCGGCACTAGTACAGTGTATATCCATCTTTCGCAGCAATGCAGGCTGCTATTCTCCCATGGAGACGATCGTAGATATGCTGGATGTAGTCCTGTGGAACGGCTTGCCATGCCATTTCCACCTGGCGCCTCAGTTGGACCAGCGTTCGTGCTGGACGTGCACACCGCGTGAGACGACGCTTCATCCAGTCCCAAACATGCTCAATGAGGGACAGATCCGGAGATCTTGCTGGCCAGGGTAGTTGACTTACACCTTCTAGAGCACGTTGGGTGGCACGGGATACATGCGGACGTGCATTGTCCTGTTGGAACAGCAAGTTCCCTTGCCGGTCTAGGAATGGTAGAACGATGGGTTCCATGACGGTTTGGATGTACCGTGCACTATTCAGTGTCCCCTCGACGATCACCAGAGGTGTACAGCCGGTGTAGGAGATCGCTCCCCACACCATGATGCCGGGTGTTGGCCCTGTATGCCTCGGTCGTATGCAGTCCTGATTGTGGCGCTCACCTGCACGGCGCCAAACACGCATACGACCATCATTGGCACCAAGGCAGAAGTAAATCTCATCGCTGAAGACGACACATCTCCATTCGTCCCTCCATTCACGCCTGTCGCGACACCACTGGAGGCGGGCTGCACGATGTTGGGGCGTGAGCGGAAGACGGCCTAACGGTGTGCGGGACCGTAGCCCAGCTTCATGGAGACGGTTGCGAATGGTCCTCGCCGATACCCCAGGAGCAACAGTGTCCCTAATTTGCTGGGAAGTGGCGGTGGGGTCCCCTACGGCACTGCGTAGGATCCTACGGTCTTGGCGTGCATCCGTGCGTCGCTGCGGTCCGGTCCCTGGTCGACGGGCACGTGCACCTTCCGCCGACCACTGGCGACAACATCGATGTACTGTGGAGACCTCACGCCCCACGTGTTGAGCAATTCGGCGGTACGTCCACCCGACCTCCCGCGTGCCCACTATACGCCCTCGCTCAAAGTCCGTCAACTGCACATACGGTTCACGTCCACGCTGTCGCGGCATGCTACCAGTGTTAAAGACTGAGATGGAGCTCCGTATGCCACGGCAAACTGGCTGACACTGACGGCGGCGGTGCACAAATGCTGCGCAGCTAGCGCCATTCGACGGCCAACACCGCGGTTCCTGGTGTGTCCGCTGTGCCGTGCGTGTGATCATTGCTTGTACAGCCCTCTCGCAGTGTCCGGAGCAAGTATGGTGGGTCTGACACACCTGTGTCAGTGTGTTCTTTTTTCCTGGTGTGTCCGCTGTGCCGTGCGTGTGATCATTGCTTGTACAGCCCTCTCGCAGTGTCCGGAGCAAGTATGGTGGGTCTGACACACCTGTGTCAGTGTGTTCTTTTTTCCATTTCCAGGAGTGTTGTTTTGTCTGGTCACTAGAGAAATTTCAAAAAAGTCGTTAACAACAACAAAATATTGTCATTTTCAGAGATTTACAATTATTCTTAATTCTTACAGTAAAGTGCCTAAGACACTGATACACCTGCCTAATATCGTGGAGAGTCCCCGTGACCATGCAGAAGATTTGCGACACCTCTTGGCATGGACTCAACTAATGTTTGAAGTAGCTGGAGGGAATGAATCCTGCAGGGCTATCCATAAATCCATAAGGGAGTGGAGATCTCTTCTGAACAACACATTGCAAGGCATCTCAGATATGCTAAATAATGTTCATGTCTGGGAAGTTTGGTGGTCTGTCGAACTGTTTAAATTCAGAAGAGTGTTCCTGGAGCTGCCCTGTAACAATTCTGGACGCTTGGGGTGTCGCATTGTCCTGCTGGAATTGCCCAAGTCCGTCGGAATGCACAATGGACATGAATGGATGCAGATGCTCAACCATGATCCTTGCATACCTGTCAACTGTCAGTCGTATCTAGACGTATCAGGGGTCCCATATCAATCCAACTGGACACGCCCCACATCATTACAGAGCCTCGACCATCTGACATGGATCCACTGATTCAAGAGGTTGGCTCCATACCCGTACACGTCTATCCACTCGATACAATTTGAAATGAGACTCGTCCGACCAGGCAAAATGTTTCCAGTCATCAACAGTCCAATATCGGAGTCTACGGGCCCAGTCACGGTGTAAAGCTTTGTGTCCTGCAGACATCAAGGGTACACGAGTGGATCTTCTGCTCAGAAAGTCCACATTGATGATATTTTGCTGACACCTGTTGATGACCCAGCATTGAAAAATGCAGCAATTTTCGGAAGAGTTGCACTTCTGTTGCGTTGAGTCATTCTCTTCAGTTGTCGTTGGTCCCGTTCTTCCAGGATCTTTTTCCGGCCGCAGGGCGCCTGAGATCTGATGTTTTACCGGATTTCTGATATTCACGGTACACTCGTGAATAAGTCGTTCGGTAAATTCCCCATTTCATCGCTACCTCGGAAATGCTGTGTCCCACTGCTCGTGCGCCGACTGTAACAACACGTTCGAACTCAGTTCCACCTTGATAACCTCCCACTGTAGCGGCAGTAACCGATCTAACTACTGTGTCACACATATGTTGTCTTATATGGGCGTTGATGACCTCTGCGCCGTATTCTGTCTGTTTATAAATCTCTCTATTTGAATACAGAAAGTTGCTTTAGCTCTTCAGTTTATTACCATGTTACCGTAACCTCAATCCCATCACTTTTGCACCAGATGTAATTTCCGCCTTGCGAATAGACAAAGTAGAATGCCTAGCTAGCACTGAATTTCATAACCAAGTCTTGCCCAGCTAGACAGTCTTTTTGTTACATATGTAGCTGATAGACTAATGATCTGACAATGAGATGTTTCATCGCTGGACTTAAGTGTCTGCTCACCACTGTCTTCAGATATGCTACGATATCATATTTTTGTTCTGCAGTGAAAACATTATAATTTGCCCATCTAATTTGTCCACTCTGTAGTTGTAATATTTTTAGTTTTATAAGCATATTTTCCTAACCTTGATTTGGGTACGTTTGACTCCTAAGTTGCTTTTAAAACTACCATTTCAGAAGATGAAACAGCTAAAAACCGCTATTTCTGTTTATTTACTATCTCATTGCTATCTATCAGTCAGTGTAATGTAAGTTAACAACACTGGATAAAGTAGAGAAAAAAAGAAACACATAGTTTGAAATCTGCTTCCATCAAAAAAGATTTTGAACATGACTGTGCTTCAGCAACTGTGCATGCAAAAGCTTCAGTGGATTGCAAATGACAGCCAACCAGTCGCAAAGTGCACATATGTTAAACCTTAACCATGGCTTTGACAGTTTTAAAACTGTCTTCTTCAGAAGAGACTGCATATACGATCACATTATTTATAGCCAATGTGGGAGTCGCTGAGTCAGTCTACTATATGTTCACGTCATCCACTTATGCACACATTACTACACAGTCAACGACTCCCATACTGGATATAAATAATGTGATTCTACATACAACACCTCCAGTAGAAGACAGCTTTAAAACCATAGTAACCGTGGTCAAGGATTAGTAAACCTGTGTTTTGCAACTAGTTGGCTGTTATTTTCAATCCATTGAAGCTATCCCATTCTGCACCATTCCAGTCCGCCCCAAGAGCAGATTTCAGATTAACAACTTTTATGGGACACAATAATGGCTAGATTTAAACATATCATATAACACTTTTTCGGGTCATCAGTCTTCTGACTGGTTTAATGTGGCCAGCCACGAATTCTTTTGCTATGCCAATCTCTTCATCTCACTTGCTACCTACGTACTCAATATTTGCTGGCGTGATGACTGGGTGTTGTGTACTGTCCTTAGGTTAGTTAGGTTTAAGTAGTTCTAAGTTCTAGGGGACTGATGACCATAGATGTTAAGTCCCATAGTGCTCAGAGCCATTTGAACCATTTTTGAATATTTGCTGGACGTATTCCGATCTCTGTCTTCCTCTACAGTTTTTGCCCTCTACAGCTCCCTCTAGTACCATGGAAGTCATTCCTTCATGTCTTAAAAGACGTCCTATCATCCTGTCCCTTCTCCTTTTCAATGTTTTCCACATATTCCTTTCGTCTCCGATTCTGCGCAGAACCTCCTCATTCCTTACCCAGTAAGTCCACCTAATTTTCAACATTCGTCTGTAGATGAGTATTACTCCTTACTAATAATTTTGAAAAGTCTTCTCCAACTGTATTTTGAAAATTTGGTCCCTCAGGAACATTTGTGGCTCTCTGTACTGTAGTGTACGATGTTGCTTGACCTGTTCCATCTACTGCAGTGTGTTAGCTGACACAGATCCTAGTGCAAGACGGAATGGGCCTGGCAAAGGGATCGTGTATGGAGCCATTTCCTTTGCTGCACTGTCTGTTTCTTTGATGGTGCCACCAGCACTGGAAGCTCAGTAAGGGAATCTTCCTGAGACCCCACCGACAAAGGTTACCATCGTTGGGGTCAGAGAGCTGTCGAGCAGCCGTACCACTATAAATCTTATCACTAACATTATTCCTCATCTTTAGTTCTAGTACAGCGTACTGTGCTGCAATCTTCTCAATCGCACCTGTCTGATTACTTCTAGTTCTCCTTATTTGTCTTCTAACCAGGTGTCAATGACACTAAGTAATTCAGTGTGTCCTGAAAGAATCGTACTGGCCTCTCCCACACAATACTTACCAGCTCGAGTTAACCTTTTGTCCGTCAATTAGAGTGGCAATGCTAACAACCTGTTCGGCGATTCCTTTGAATTTTTTGCCCACCGAGCCCTGCTTTGATCCAATACTTTCACAGGCCTCCTTGTACCCAATGAGAACTTGACCCAAAACTTCTCCCTGTCTCTGTAAATGTAGAGCCCGGGAGACGAGGCAATTAGCAAATTCGTCCCTATACACCTGAGGGGTGTTTGAAAACCAATTTTTGACGTCTTATAAGGCTCGTACGTGCTGATAATGTTTTTTTCTGAACGTAATTTCGAACAACAAGGTGTGATGAAAAAGTAATAGGAATTTTTTAATTTCGCAAGTTGATACAACCGATTTTCACCGAAAATGCTTCGATACTCTTCTGTTCCGATTTTCCCGCAGTCTATTGTCACTATCATACAATGTTGAGTTCCCAACGTACATTCTCAGAAATTTCTTCCTCAACTTAATTCAAATTCTTGTGTCACACCACCTCTCAGATGCTTCCATTCTCTGCTTTTCTCACAGTACATGTTTCACTACCAGGCAGTGCTGTCTTCCAAACATGCGTTCTCAGAAATTTCTTCCTCAGAGCACTAGCAGACTTCTCTTCACCAGGAATGTCCTTTTTTCCAGTGCTAGTTTGCTGTTGACGTCCTCCTTGCTCAATCCGTCATTTGTTATTTTGCTGCTTCGGTAGCAGAATTCCTTAACTTCATCTACTTCATCAATCCTGATGTTAAGTTCCTCGCTGTTCTTATTTCTCATTACTTTCGTCTTTCTTAGATTAACTCTCAATTCATATTCTGTACTCATTAGACTATTCATGCCATTCAGCATATCAAGTAATTCTTCTTCACTTTCGCTCAGGACACCAATGTCATCAGCGAATCGTATCATTGATATCCTTTCAACTTGAATTTCAATTACAGTCCTGAACCTTTCTTTTATTTCCATCAGCGCTTCTTCGGCGAACAGATTGGACAGCAGGGGTGAAAGACTACATTCTTGTCTTACAACCTTTTCAATCTGTGCTCTTCGTTCTTGTTATTCCCTCTTAGCTCTTGTACATATTTTATATCCCGTTCCGTCCTTTAGCTTACCCCTATTTTTCTCAGAATTTCTTTCACCATTTTACATAGTCGAACTCTTTCTCCAGGTTCACAAATCCCATTAATGTGTCTTGATTTTTTTAAACTTGCTTCCATTATCAACTGCAATGTCAGAACTGTCTCTCTGGTGCCTTTACCTTTCCTAAATCCAAAATGATCGTCGTCTAACACATCCCAAATTTTCTTTTCCATTCGTCTGTATATCATTCTTGTCACCATCTTAGATGCATGAGCTGTTAAGCTGACTGTGCGATAATTCTCGCACTTGTCAACTCTTGCAGTCTTCGGAATCGTGTAGATAATATTTTTCCGAAAGTCAGACGATGTGACACAAGACTCATAATTCTACACACCAAAGTAAATAGTCTTTTGTTGCCACTTCCCGCAATGACTTCAGAAATTCTGATAGAATGCTGTTCACCCCTTTCTGCGTTATTTGTTGTTAAGTCCTCCAAAGCTCTCTTAAATTCTTTTTCTAATACGGGATCTCCTATCTTCTCTAAATCGACTCCTGTTACTTCTTCTACCACATCGAAGACATCTTGCTCTTCATAGTGGCCTTCAATGTGTTCTTTCCACCTATCCGCTCTCTCCTCCGCATTTAACAATGGAATTCCCGTTGCGGTCTAAATGTTATCACCCTTGCTTTTAATTCCACCGAAGGCTGTTTTGACTTTCCTTTATGCTGAATCAGTTCTTCCGACAATCATTCCTTTTTCGATTTCTTCACGTGTTTCATGCAGGCATTTCGTCTCATCTTCCCTGCGCTCCCTATTTATTTCATTCCTCGGCGACTTTTATTTCTGTATTCCTGAATTTCCCTAAACTTTTTCGTACTTTCTTCTTTTATCTGTCAACTAATGTGTAGGATATGGCTTGAACTTTATAATTACATGTCATTTAAGGACTTAACAATAAACAATCACGGTTTATCTCACGTTGAAGTTTACCAAAGTTTACGAAAATACAACTAGAAACGTGAACGACAGCTGTTCATTTGCAAGTCGCACTCTAAACGAAGTCAAAATGACTGCCGCGCCTCCCTTCCATTCTGATCTAGAACTAAATTTCAATTTCTCTCCTGTCTAGAAAACAGCACAGTCCCGTTGTAGCCTGGTACACCGTTCTGCCCCGAGATCTCCTGTATATTTTTACATACATACATCAATTTCCAAATTTCTTAGGATGAGAATTAAGGAGTTCAAAAACGAATTCCAGAAAAACTGCAAGCCATATTTCAGGAGAACAATGCCTCACCTTTTATGATGTGATATTCACAGACCTTCTGCGAATACAGCCGTAATTCGCAGCAATGGCTTGCACATGTACCTTAGACGTCCCCAGTAGGCCAAAATATGGAAAAACAACAGACACAACACATTACCATGCCTAATAAGGATTTGAAAACCTGTTGGCTTTATAAACAGCTTCCAGTCATCTCCAAATGAATAAATATAGGTCCTGTATGATTTTTAAGAGAATACTTCAGCATTTCCACTGCAAAATACTGAGGAGTTGAGGTCACAATGATGGAGGTGGAGAGCGATCACACATTCCAAATTAGACCTAAAAGGCACACTAATATTGAGATCTGGTGACTGTAGTGGCCAGAAGAAATGCGATAATTCATCCCCTTGCTCATAAAACCAGTCCTGGACGATGCGAGCTATGTGAACAGTGGCTGTTCATCTTGGAATACAGCATCACTACTGGGAAACAAACACTGTAACATAGGACGCAGATGAACAGCAATAGTAGTTACGTGATCTTGCAGAATAGGCATGGGGCCCACGGAATACCGCGATATGGCTGTCCAAAACGTCACAGAACCCCCAGCAGGGGACGTCAACTCGGCAGAAGTTGCTCCATAGCCCAGATTTTATGACCAGCAGCACGTTTTCCTGTTATGAGCATCTGCATCACTCGTGAGTGATTTTGGAATTCCAGCTCACTTTGTAACTCCACGCTTCTGGAGCCCCCTTCATGTTCTTTTGGTGCTGACAGAATTCGAAGATGTTACGTTCAAATCGGCCGCTGTCGCCAAGCATCTCTAGGCGCTTCAGTCCGGAACCGCGCGGCTGCTATGGTCTCAGGTTCGAATCCTGCCTCGGGCATGGATGTGTGTGATGTCCTTAGGTTAGTAAGCTTTAAGTAGTTCTAAGTCTAGGGGACTGATGACCTCAGATGTTAAGTCCCATAGTGCTTAGAGCCATTTTGTTACCTTCATTTCTGCAGATGTCGTCCTCCATATTTTCGTCCGCTTCGTAACTTGGCGGATGCTGTTCTTCTACATTCCCTGATGCAGTGCAAATCGTCGGTACACAGCCTTCTGCAACACCAAACACTTTGGCTATCCTGGATACACAAACACCAACACCTTGCCCACGTTCGAATGCACTTAGCTCTGACGTAAAAATGGTTCAAATGGCTCTGAGCACTATGGGAGGTCATCAGCCCCTAGTACTTAGGATGACTTAAACCTAACTAAGCTAAGGAGTTCACACACATCCATGCCCGAGGCCGGCTTCGAAATTGCGACCGGAGCGGTGGCGCGGTTCCAGACTGTAGCGCCTAGAACCACTCGACCACTCCGGCCGGCTCTCTGACGTAATGCACTCTCAGCTACACGGGACGATGTTCTGACCACGACTTACACTTGCAACTTGTTATCGCACAGGTGCCGTTCGTGTTCAAATGCCATAACACAACCTGCAGGCTCGGACAGCGTCTGTGGTCAAGGATGCATTTCTCGTCGTGTTTCAGTATGTTTGTCGAAGCCGTGCATAGATCTTCAGTTAGTGTGTCATCATTCCTTGTTCCTTTTCACAAAATGTGCCACATTTTGTAGTTGTCTGCCCTCGGACGATTTGATGCATCCTTCTGAGGTTCAAATGGCTCTGAGCACTATGGGACTCAACATCGTAGGTCATAAGTCCCCTAGAACTTAGAACTACTTAAACCTAACGAACCTAAGGACATCACACACACCCATGCCCGAGGCAGGATTCGAACCTGCGACCGGAGCAGTCCCGCGGTTCCGGACTGCAGCGCCAGAACCGCACGGCCACCGCGGCCGGCCATCCTTCTGAGGTAACATGTACAGACGTGGATTTTTTTTCTGTATAGTGAGAATTAGCGAGTTTCAGTCACAATCTTCCTGTATTTTTCCATAATATATGCAGATTTTATCTCAGCGCACAAAAGAAATTATAATTTAAGTTATTGTTCTATTTTGTAAGCTAGGTAAGAATTAAGAGAGTTGAAGTGATTTTCTTTTTGTTATAATGCCGCTGAAAATTCGTTTCTTACGCTATTGAAAAGCAGATGATTCGAGAAAATAATGGAAGTAGCACATTGATGCTCACTCGACTTTAGTAGTAGACGCTAGAAGGGACGCACTGTACATCATGCGTTGGTTTACTGTTACATTCCCACACTGTATCTTCCTAGAAGGATCAATAAACATATCGCTTTCCCTTGGTAAGGTTAGCGAAATGACCATGTTGGCCAAATCGGAGAGATCTGAGCTCACATGCACTTCATGCACACCAATTTCTATTCGAATAGGCAAGTAGGAATGTGACAGTGCCACACAAAGAACCCTGCCCCACACTCCATAAGATGGATGGCGGAATAAGAATGAGGCTGTAGCTTTCAAAATGGGGCATTACTGTGATAGGGTCCTGTAGCCACCTTTCATTAGTCCGGTAGCCCATTTTCATTACCATCTCTCTTTCTTTTCCTTGTTTCTCTTTTCTCATAACTCTCATTGTGGTGTGAGTGAATGAATGTGGTTGTGTGTCACGTTGCTAGACGGTGGCGCAGTCTGCTGCAGAAAGTCTGCGATAGTCGTACAGATTAAGCAGCAGTTGTACAGAATAGCCAACTCTCGTAGTGGTCAAGTAGACAAAGAGGTTTGCGCTACTTGCCAGAAATCCACCTGCATTAGGTTGGTGGAAATGGCAAATTTGGGTTTTCCGGGCCACGCGGAGCGTGGAAGAGGCTGGAGAAGTAAAAGGGAGGCAGTGTGCCGCCGGTACTGGAAGCGTCCACAGCTGTGCTCCAGTCGAAGGGTGGAGAGTTGTTAATTGGCGAGGGGGAGCTGTTAGCTTTTGGTCTCGCTTTTCAACTCTGAGAGATTGCTTTGCCTTGTCGCAGCAAGGAATGAAAAACCTTGGCAGATTTTTTTTTAAGTAAATTTCTAGAGCAGACTTGTATCCGCCGAAAGAGCCCCACATAAAGGTGTCGATAAGAAGTGAGTACTCGCTTCTGTATGAATGTCTGTTGCCTTCAGCTGCGCGTGTATAAGCTTTCATTTTTCTAAATATTAATAGCTTTGCCTTCTCGTAAATTTGCCTTTCTTTATGTATCTTTTGTACGTGGGGAGCCGACCATGTGGTTGAACATTAAAGTTTGTTGGGCTACCGTATGTTTTAAAGAATTTGCCTTCTCGTAAATTTGCCTTGCTTTATGTATCTTTTGTCCATAGGGAGCCGACCACGTGGTTGACCATTAAAGTTTGTTGGGCTACCGTTTGTTTTAAAGAATGTTAACTGTTCATGATTGTGTGATGAGATATTGTTGCAACTTGGCCACGATAGCTAGAAATTGCGTCTCCACAAACTGCGAAACGTGTACCGTTTCACGAGTTATTGCGATCAGTTATCAGGTAACAGCAGTTGTATGAATGATTCACACCAGTGATTTTAGGTGTAGATTATAACGGTGTATGTTTTGCTGGCTTTTCTTTAATGTTTTAAGAATTAATGTTATCAGGAATTGTGTACATGCCTCACATCCATATCTTAGGAATAAATGATTTTATACACAATTTTCTTTTGCATTCCGAGGTTACGTTTTTGCACCTAAGCCACTCACCTCGTAGCTTTCCCGTTAGCACATCCAACGCGATTCCTTACGCACAGGTCCAGTGATTATTTTCCGCTTTTATTTTAAAACAAATGCTTTAGATTTAACTCTTATTTTCAGGTGTGTTACTGGTAGCTGATCTTTTGCACAGTGTTCATGCATGTACTATTTTATTTTAAATGGTTGATTCTCGTGGACAGTGCACGGGAAATACTATTAATTACATCGCATCCCCTATGAGCGATATCACGACGTACGTATTTTTATGAGCTTTTGGACTGTGATCAAATTAATTTATTTTCCGACTCGGCCAAACCTTTGATTAGTTGTATGGTTAGAGTCGGTGGTGACCCTAATCTTCCCACGTTAATTTCACAACCAATAAGCATTTCCATTCCCACTCTTAACGTAATAACCCGTAGAAACAGGTTAGTTACAACTGTTCCCGAAAGCCGCTATACATTAAGCAAGTTCAAAGTGGCTATGGACAGATTCTAGTAAGTCACATGTATACGAGGTTTGGATGTCACTGCTCCAGGTGTTCTACAGTTATACTCGAACGTTTAAACACACACACACACACACACACACACACACACACACACACACACACACTATGCGTTCCAGTTTCCCTTGCGTAGGTGTGGTACTTACCGTATAATTCAGACAACGCTAGAGTTTGAATATTTTTCGCAGTGAAAAATATTGTCGGTCATAGTGCTCTCGTGAATGTTAGCTGAGCAAAAAAATATGGGCGGCCAAGGAATAAACTACAAACTGTTTGACTGTTAATATGACATTTACCCGTCTAGTTGGAAAATATGAAAATTCAAATTGAATAGAATAAAAGAGGTACGCATTACCCGATTAAATAGAGCTCATATTTTGCTCAGAGCCCTCTCTAATAATAAAAAATAAATAATAAATAAAACAAATGAAATAGAACACTCTCTGTTTGGGCAGTACCTGCGTCAGATTTAATGAACTATGATGGCGACCGAAGGGAGGCGCCTGCGAATAGCTCGAAGTACTTAAATTAAGAGCTTCCAGTGGAAGCGGATTCGAACGTAATTTTCGAAACATCGCTTGCACGATATGGTCTTCCCCCTAGTGGACGGCAACTGCACCCCGCGATCGTTTCCCGTGAAAATGCGCTATTGGTAAACGGCAGCAAAGTGTTTGTTTTACCTCGTTCATGGTTCGAAGCTAATGTACACCATCGAGAGGTACACAATTAATTGATGCTGTTCCGGACTAAACTGATGTATGCAGACGTGGAGAATGCTGGAAAATATTGTCGTATATGCAGGCGGGAAACGCATACGGTGCACTAATATGCTTGCTTGTGACCTGGCAAACTGAAGCGAGTTTATAAAGCGCTCTGCTAATTAAAGGCCAATGTACGAACATTTCATAGACAAACGCTTTACTTAAATAGAAGATGCTGAGAGACAGCGGCGAAAAGCGGTGAAGAAACTGTGAAAACATGTCTAATGCTTTGAAAAGACGTTGAATTTGATCCATACTGGAGAAGCTGTGTGTGATACTTTTTGCATAACCAATTAATTAGTCTGTTGGTCTATAAGTACATTAATAAAAGGCTTTTAACAGTGTTGACTTGAATATTTTCTCTTGAAATTGTGAAGTTGTTGTTGTTGTTGTTGTCTTCAGTCCTGAGACTGGTTTGATGCAGCTCTCCATGCTACTCTATCCTGTGCAAGCTTCTTCATCTCCCAGTGCCTACATCCTTCTGAATCTGCTTAGTGTATTCATCTCTTGGTCTCCCTCTACGATTTTTACCATCCAGGCTGCCCTCCAATGCTAAATTTGTGATCCCTTGATGCCTCAGAACATGTCCTATCAACCGGTCCATTCTTCTTGTCAAGTTGTGCCCCAAACTCCTCCCCACTTCTATTCAATACCTCCTCATTAGTTATGTGATCTATCCACCTTATCTTCAACATTCTTCTGTAGCACCACATTTCGAAAGCTTCTATTCTCTTCTTGTCCAAACTAGTTATCGTCCATGTTTCACTTCCATACGTGGCTACACTCCAAACAAATACTTTCAGAAACAACTTCCTTATACATAAATCTATATTCGATTTTAACAAATTTCTCTTCTTCAGAAACGCTTTCCTGGCCATTGCCAATCTACATTTTATATCCTCTCTACATCGACCATCATCAGTTATTTTACTTCCTAAACAGCAAAACTCCTTTACTACTTTAAGTGTCTCATTTCCTAATCTAATTCCCTCAGCATCACCCGATTTAATTTGACTACATTCCATTATCCTCGTTTTGCTTTTGTTGATGTTCATCTTATATCCTCCTTTCAAGACACTGTCCATTCCGTTCAACTGCTCTTCCAAGTCCTTTGCCGTCTCTGACAGAATTACAATGTCATCGGCGAACCTTAAAGTTTTTACTTCTTCTCCATGAATTTTAATACCTACTCCAAATTTTTCTTTTGTTTCCTTTACTGCTTGCTCAATATACAGATTGAATAACATCGGGGAAAGGCTACAACTCTGTCTCACTCCTTTCCCAACCACTGCTTCCCTTTCATGCCCCTCGACTCTAATAACTGCCACCTGGTTTCTGTACAACTTGTATATAGCCTTTCGCTCCCTGTATTTTACCCCTGCCACTTTCAGAATTTGAAAGAGAGTATTCCAGTCAACATTGTCAAAAGCTTTCTCTAAGTCTACAAATACTAGAAACGTAGGTTTCCCTTTTCTTAATCTTTCTTCTAAGATAAGTCGTAAGGTCAGTATTGCCTCACGTGTTCCAACATTTCTACGGAATCCAAACTGATCCTCCCCGAGGTCCGCATCTACCAGTTTTTCCATTCGTCTGTAAAGAATTCGCGTTATTATTTTGCAGCTGTGACTTATTAAACTGATAGTTCGGTAATTATCACATCTGTCACCACCTGCTTGCTTTGGGATTGGAATTATTATATTCTTCTTGAAGTCTGAGGGTATTTCGCCTGTCTCATACATCTTGCTCACCAGCTGGTAGAGTTTTGTCATGACTGGCTCTCCCAAGGCCATCAGTAGTTCTAATGGAATGTTGTCTACTCCGGGCGCCTTGTTCCGACTCAGGTCTTTCAGTGCTCTGTCAAACTCTTCACGCAGTATCTTATCTCCCATTTCGTCTTCATCTACATCCTCTTCCATTTCCATAATATTGTCCTCAAGTACATCGCCCTTGTATAAACCTTCTATATACTCCTTCCAATTGTGAAGTACTCATCGTAAAATAAATGTAACGAAAGGTTAATTGCAACCAAGTTAACGTGCAAAATGAATGCAAATGCGTTAAGTCGGAAGAAACGAAGAACATTTTTGTCCACGCCTTCGCATGTTGCAGCTGCTGACGTTCTGTATTCTTTATATTGTTTTCATTTTGTACCACACGATTCTACTGTTCTGTGGCAAAAGAAATGCAACGTTGCAAAATTTTCGTTTGTTGCTTTAATTTTGGTCACCAGTGTGTATGTGTGCTACAGTTACTCTGTTGTAATGTATAATAAATATTTCCCTTTTCTATAAATGTTATAGCTCTTACAGTAGTTTTACACTCACAATTCAGAAACAAGGCGCCAGCAGTTAACAGCCTTCCATGAGACTCACATTGATCTTGGCTCGTTAGAAAGTATATCAGTTGAAGCTGGACCTGCGGTGTTAGTCTTTTGGGGTGACTGTCCCAAATGTCGCTTACCCTAGCTATGCCTTGGCCTCGTGCGGAGACACATGAAACTGAATAAAGATTACAAATAACTCTCTTAATTTACTTCCCTGGCATCATTGCCCTTCTACGCCTTTTTTGAGTGCTATCATTCAGCGAAGTCTGAGAACCCTGAAAGTGAGACTTTTCGAAAATGTTTTCCTAATATCGTCGACATTTGTTCCTGATATCTGCCAGGCGCACCTGTTGTAGGAGTTTCCAGTTGGACATAAAAACGCTAAGATTTCCTGTGCGATGTAAAATGAAATGGGGCATAAGAACAATAAAATAGTCTGAGAAAAACTGGACAACGTTTGAAAGGGACGTAACTGTTTGTGAATATAAGCTGAAGCGACGAGTACCAAGGCCGGCAATCGAACCCGGGTCTCATGCTACCAGGTATGTGCGTTAGCGGTTCATATAACTGCAAGGATTATCCTGGCACACTAATTCGTTTATCAAAATTCTCACTGCTACCACAGATTGCTTTAAATTCCCCCTTACTCGAACAGAATTGCAGAGGCTCTCCATGTTCTGGAGTAGCTCCTCAGCATCAGACGTAAATGTGGAATCCAGTTTGAAACCCCGGGAGCAGATACTTATACAAATGAAAGGACACAATTCAGACACTTTGCTGCCATCATAGAGTTGTGATTTTATGTATATAGACTGAAGCAGCGAGTGAAGATTTGTATCAAGGCGGGGAATCGAAGCCAGGCCTCTTGATGCCAGGGTGGCTCAGGGGCTGACGCAACTGCCTAGTAAGCAGGGGACCCGGATTCCATTCCCCACTCTGATGCAAGTCTTCACTCGCTCCTTCAGTCTGTATATATAAAATCATATCTGCATGAGATCAGCAAAGTCTGTAATGGCGTCATTTCATTCATATACGGAACGTAAGTTGTTTTGATCGAACATAGTAACTGGAATAAAATATAAAAAATCAAACAATTAATTTCAGGTGTATCTATAACTACTTACAGCATATCCGACACAAAATTAAATTAAGCCAATAAAATAAGGAATCATGAAATAAAACAAATTATTCTCATAACAAAAACAAACGTTTCCTGCCCCCCAGGAGTCTGTGTACCAGACAAGTTATTAAGGTTGAAGCTGGAAATGCCTATTATGCATTTCTGACCACTGAAATTTTCTAAGTACTTCTTCCAATGGAGTCCATAACACTAGCTTTCAAACTGAGATCATCACCTGAGACAGTCAGTGGAAACAGATACCCACCCCCCATCCCCTGCCACTCCCTATTATTTTAAGAATCGAGCTCCACACATATAAAACGGCTTCGAATATCTGATTCCTTGCAAATCAGATAAAGTGTTACATATTTGATGTTAAGCACATGTAACTTTTAAACCAGGAGAAAATTTAGCAAAAGTTTTTTATTACGTGTAAATTCTGTTGGAAGGCGCTAAGTGCTCGTATTCTCAAATACTCTAGAAATGTACTGTGGGTAATTCACAGGTTGCCTCATGACATAGACTCAGTTTCTGCTATCATATTTGACTTTTGGTGTTAAACCTTAACGTCATATTACACCTCTTGATGAGTACATGTGATCGTATTTTAAATTTTTAAATGCAGTCAGTAACTACATGAAACATAACAAACTTTTTTTTTCCTCCCATGAAATCATTAGATAGGCAGCCTGCAAATGCCTGGGTCGCAGTGTCAGCCATTTGGTAATATAGGCTTTTTCGGATTCCATGCTGCTTAAAGAACTTGACACATTGTGTTTCCTTTCTCTAACAGTTCCTGGTTTTTGGTGACAGGTTTCTTCCTTTTACCACCATTGTTAACTGAGTCATGAGCAGCCATTCTTTTCCTAGCGCTGATTAAAATTTTGCAGGTTCTGCTTGGAAAGCTGATCAAAACTAAGTTCTCCCAGCGTTCCTGTTCCCGAAGTGGTTTTCGGTGTTTTGGTATTGGTCTTATCTCCTTGAGTCAGAAGCAAACAGAAACAATATTCTACTGCTAAGGAGACTCAGGTAAGCAACAACATTCCCGTAAAAGTGAGAAAAAAACTGCTGAAAACCTGGAACTTAAGTGGGAACATGATGTGTGTAATAGCTCCTAAAGACGCAGTAATCCTTGCAATATTATCAGCATTAGCTCTCACAATTAAAAAGCAGCTACTCACAGAGACCCAGAGTGGGCTGTAATTATCGAATGGCAGCAAAACTTGGTAGACGTGCTGATGTGTTAAGCAGGAACTGATTTACGTTTTAAAAAAAAATTAGTTCCAATTTTGGCCACCAGGCGGAAATATGGCGCTGTGAATGCAAGAAACACATACAGAAGTGTTTCATTGTGTGATGGATCAGAAATGGAACGGGGGCGAAAAGATCAAACAAGTGAGTATGTCATAATGTCGATTTTGCTATTAACTTCCGTTACACAAATTGTCCTATATGAGCACCGGATATGTCGACAAGATGCGCCAGATTTTCACCTGGTGGCCAAAATTGCAACTAAATTTTTTCCAATACAAATCAGTTCTGCGTTATCTCATTAGCATATCTACAAAGTTTTACTGCCATATGACAACTATAGCCTACACTGGACTTCCACGAGTAGCTGCACTTTAATTATAACCACCCAGTATTAACCTAACGTCAGTTATAACGATTGTGTCTATTAGGTTTCCTTTCTCACGCGCCCGACTCGACTGAAATCAAATAAATTACATGCAGTTCCAGGGATAATTCTAATACAATATTAATGAAGTCAATATTGGGATATCTTATTAGATATCAAATTACGTCACTTAGGATGTGAATATGTTATACTCTTGAAGCTCTTGGCATTTTCTTAAACATAACCTTATATTTTGTTATGGACAAGCACTGCTACACATGTTCTTCATAACTGGTTGTCGCTTAATGTACAGTTCACAACAGTTCGATGTAAATTTGGATTTTTTTTCCTTTTTGGAGTTGTGTCGTGTCTAACTAATTATAATTTAAATCTTACAAACCTTTTTATGTCATTCCTTTACTATCTGATCTCTCAAATATGTAATATTTTACCGAGAAATACTTTTCATTAAACATTACTGTCAATTAAGAAATATAAGATGCTGCAAATCCACATCATAGTTTATTTCCCTGAAACGATTCTGCAGTTGGTCTTTGAGTACCACTTCCCAAAACCTATGCCTCTTTGCTTCAGTCTTGAAAGAAAGGAGAATGGATGGAATATATCATCTGCTTCAGTACTTTGATACTAAATAATAAATTGTTCGTACACTTAGGAGTAAGCTGCGCACTAAAAGCGCTTCTCACTTTGATGCTATTGTAGTCCGTAGTACAAAGACAGGCCTGATGCAGTTCACCACGCAAGCCTATGCATCTCTTATTCATCTCTGCATCTGTGTACAGTTGAACCTGAATACTTTCATTAAAACATTGGTGCCCCTCCCTCTAAAATTCCCCCCCCCCCCCCTCCGACACATCCACTCACATACCTTCACCATTACCAAACTGTCGATTCCTCGACGACTCGAGATGTTTCTTACCAACTGATACCTTCCCTTAGTCAACTTGTGCCTCAAATTTCTTCTGTCTCCACTCTATTTCGGTATCTCTTATTCGATACACTCATTAGATTTTCAGTATTCTTCCATAACACTATGTTTCGAAAGTTTCTGTCCTCCTCTTGTCTAAATAGGTTGTCGTCGGTATTTCACATCCGTACACACCAGAAAAATATCTTCACAAAAGGTTTCCTGACACTCAAATTTATATTACTCTTTTAGAGTACTGTTTTTCTTGGTATTACCGGTCTGAATTTTGTATCCTCTCTATTCCGGTCATTATCGGTTATTTTGCTACCTAAATAATAAAGCTGATCTACTACTTTTACTGCTTCTGTTGTAATTCTCTCACCAGTACCTGATTTAATTTGACTACATGCCATTAACTTGTTTAACTTTTGTTGATGTCCATTTTCTAACCTCAAGATACTGTCCATTCCATTCAACTGCTCTTCTAAACCACCTGTCGTCTCTGGCAGAACTACAATGTCATTCGTAAACCTCACTGAACTACATTAATTCCCTTCCCAAATTTTCACTTGATTTCCTTCACAGCTCACCCAGTGGACAGATTGAACAACATAGGGCTGGACTAGAACTCGTAGACTACAACTCCGTCTCACTTCCTTCTCAACATTTTTTCTTTTTTATGTCTTTCGACTCTTGTAACTGCAGTCTTGTTTCTGTATAAGATGTGAATAACATTTTGTTTCCTTCCTACTTCACAAGTAACAATATGACGCTGGCAGTCAAGCAAAAATTAGAAAATGACATCACTATTCATGTCAATTCATAATAAACTCAAAATCTAATCCTTCGAAGACGGCAGCGTTAGTTTTCCACACTTTTCTTCTGCGACAAATCTGATCGATACTGATCTATTCTAAACTGGTAAATTACTGATACAGTACAGATATTTAGCATTTCCACAGACCATAGGCGAGTATTAATTATCCTAGTTAGGCACCGGAGTTATAACTAGCATCAAAAGGCAATTAATTGCAACTGCTACGTCGTTGGAGATTATTATGTCGGATTTAATAATCCAGTCTGACGACCTTTGCTGGCCAGCGGCCCAAGTGTCTCTTACAGTTTCCTCTTGGAAGTTTTCAGGGGTCGCATTCCCCGACTGCCGATTTCGCTACCCCCTAGATGGCTCTTACACTTGCGCTCCACCAAAACTAGAGTTCAGCAGTATCGGTGCACTAGATAAATGACGTCTTTAGTGGTAGAGTTACCGGTAGTATTAGGAACATTGGTATGGAAAGAACTATAAATGTATGAGTAAGACAGAAACTGAGAGCAGACGATTTCTCTTTGTTTTTATTTCGTTGCTTATTTTGCACATAATTAGAACGGCACATCGTTCATTGTTAGTCCATTGTGTATTTTACATCTTTACAGAATATAAATTGCATTATATAAGTAATAAAAATTAGTTGATCGTGTACAATCTGCGCTTTTACGTAACGGAAGCAATTACTTTTGACGCAAGTACAATTTACGTGGACAAACATAAAAAATTTGTATGATTATTGTTATTATTTTGTACTCAATATGACGTTCTTCACCATGATCAAAGGCATGCGTTTTTTGTTATTATTGGTAACTGCAGAAAATTGCTTCAGAATAACAGAATCATGTTGTATATTTATTCGATGAAGTATTGAAACTATGTTTAGTGTTTTTTTTATTTTTTTTATTCCTCCTATTTACTAAGGGAATTGCGTTTTCTAGCGCTTTATGAGAAATCTGAATTGTTTTTGTTTTTACTACAAAATCCCTCTCTTTCACGTTACAAATCAACAATTTTCGAATAAAGTCTGTACTCAATACTGACGATTTCAATTTTGGTATAAATATTTTTTTATTTTTAAGCAACAGACAGGAGGATATCGATGTAGAACAAAAATTTTCCGTAAGGAACGCGACCCTTTATATACGAACACACAGTTTCTAGACAGTTCACTGGTTCCAGGTTTTAGGGGACTCTAGTAAGACACTGATCGAGTGCGTAAAGAAAGCGATCGTTATGACGTAACACCCTCCAGGTATGCAGCAATCCTAACGTAGCGGTAACGCTGTTATGATGTTAACTGACCACGGGTACTAAGAAAACTACGTTGTCTACTGTTAATTATGATAGATTACAGCTGACTGCAGTGGTTCTACAACTCTAGTTCACACAAAATTTGACGTACACATAGTGTTCGCTGAGTCCAAGTCTGATCCCATAAGAGATACCATAACGAAACATTGACAAACTGATTAATATTAAATGACAATAAATATCAATTTTATAACAAACTTTTTACGAATAACAGTGTAGATCTCAACCAAGTGACGTACATAAGGGATTTTGGAGCTTGAGAACACATACCCACAGCGCCGGAAATCTAAAAATATGTTAAACAAGTATGGTATGGCACCTTATTCTCTGTTTGGTGAATTCTCACATGGTGTCAGTTGAAAACATATAAGAGCGCATTTATCTGGCCGTTTCTCGGCAAAAATGTAGGTCGTAGAACTATGAAAAAAGTTAAACGACTTAGCGAAGCAGACCTTGAGGGAAAGTTAGTTTGTTTTCTAGAGAAATCAGGAACACTTCAGGCAAAGCTGACCCTGTGGAACATCTTAGACCATCTTAGGATGAATTCATCTTAGGATGAATGAAGAGAAACCCGCAATTACAGCATTTGCAGATTTTGATAAAGATTTTGACAGTCTCGACTGGTATTTAGCTGCTGAAATTTTCCTATCAGTAGTGATAAAATACAGGGAGCGAAAGGCTATCTAGAACTACCATGCAAACTTCAATCTAGTTGGAAGAGCCGAAAGGCACGAAACGGAAGCAGTAACTGAAAAGGGTGCGAGAAAGGTTGGCAGCTCACGCCTCACACTGAGCAACCAATAGAGAAAACCAGGGAGAAATTAGGGGAAAAACTGTTACTTCACTTTGGAGAAATAAAACTGCAATTCTGTGAGAGAAGACATGGAACTTCAAGGATCAGTTGAACGGAACTGACAGTCTCCTGTAAAGAGAGTATAAAAACAACAAAAACGAAAGTCAAAAGCAAAGCAAGGGTAGAGTGTAGCCGATAAAGATGGAATTTGATTAGGAAATGCAATACTACAAGTAACATGCACCACAACAGCTGGCAAAGGTAGAAGTGAAGACGATATAAAACACACATAAGTAAAACGATTTTGAATAAGAGAGATAATTCATCTGTAAATACACTACTGGCCATTAAAACTGCTACACCATGAATATGACGTGCTACAGATGCGAAATTTAACCAACAGGAAGAAGATGCGGTGATACGCAAATGATTAGCTTTTCAGAGCATTCGCACAAAGTTGGTGCCGGTAGTGACACCTACAACGTGCTGATAAGAGGAAAGTATACAACCGATTTCCCATACACAAACAGCAGTTGACCGGCGTTGCCTGGTGAAACGTTGTTGCGATGCCTCGTATAAGGAGAAGAAATGCGTACCATCACGTTTCGGACTTTGATAAAGGTCGGATTGTAGCCTATCGTGACTGCGGTTTATCATATAGCAACACTGCTGCTCGCGTTGGTCGAGATCCACCGACTGTTAGCAGAATATGGAATCGGTGGGTTCAGGAGGGTAATACGGAACACCGTGTTGGATCCCAACGGCCGCGTATCAGTAGTAGTCGAGATGAAAGGCATCTTTTCCGCATGGCTGTAACGGACCGTGCAGCCACGTCTCGATCCCTGACTCAACAAATGGGGACGTTTGCAATACAACAACCATCTGCACGAACAGTTCGACGACGTTTGCAGCAGCATGGACTATCAGCTGGGAGACCATGGCTGCGGTTACCCTTGACGCTGCATCACAGACAGGAGCTCCAGCAATGGTGTACTCAGCGACGAACGGCAAGACGTCATTTTTTCGGATGAATCCAGGTTCTGTTTACAACATCGTGTTGGTCGCATTCGTGTTTGGCGACATCGCGGTGAACGGACATTGGAAGCGTGATTCGTCATCGCCATATTGGCGTATCACCCGGCGTGATGGTATGGGTTGCCATTGGTTACACGTGTCGGGCACCTCTTGTTCGCATTGACGGCACTTTGAACAGTGGACGTTACATTTCGGATTTGGTACGGCCCGTGGCTCTACCCTTCATTCGATCCTTGCGAAACCCTACACTTCAGAAGGATAATGCACGACCGCATGTTGCAGGCCCTGTACGGGCCTTACTGCCCTGGCCAGCACATTCTCCAGATCTCTCACCAATTGAAAACGTCTGGTCAATGGTGGCCGAGAAACTGGCTCGTCACAATACGCCAGACAGTACTCTTGATGAACTGTAGTATCGTGTTGAAGTTGCTTGAGCAGCTGCACCTGTACACGATATCCAAGCTCTGTTTGACTCAATGCCCAGCCGTATCAAGGCCGTTTTACGACCAAAGGTGGTTGTTCTGGGTACTGATTTCTCGGGATCTATGCACCCAAATTGCGTGAAAATGTAATCACATGTCAGTTCTAGTATTATATATTCGTCCAATGAATACCCGTATATGATCTGCATTTCTTCTTGGTGTAGCAATTTTAATGCCCAGTAGTGTATTTTAAATTACAACTCCCTGGCACGTTTTTATGTTTATGCGTATGTACGGGATAATCTTAGGCACTACTACAGAGATTTTGAAACGGCTTTCACTAGTAAAAAAATGGTTCAAATGGCTCTGAGCACTATGATACTTAATATCTGAGGTCATCAGTCCCCTAGAACTTAGAACTGCTTAAACCTAACTAACCTAAGGATATCACACACATCCATGCCCGAGGCAGGATTCGAACCTGCGACCGTAGCAGTCGCAGGGTTCCTGACAGAAGCGCCTAGAACCCCTATGCCACCGATGCTGGCTTTCACTAGTAGCTCAACTCATTCAAGACTACGTTTTGTTTATTTAATTCATTAACGAACCCGGCAATGCTTCACAATTGTTAAATACGTATGGTAACTGGATATACGAGGTCCGCTCAAAAAATTCCTGAACTTTGTCCACAAAATTTTTCTACGCTTATCTTTTACTTATGGTTTCTTTCAAAATACTCTCCTCCACAGTTGATACACCGCTCTCAATGCCGTTTCCACCTCCGGAAGCAGTCTTGTTACGTCCCATGCTGGATCGCGCGAAGCCTCGTCTGCGAATTTTCTTTTTATCTCGCCTCTTCGTCCTTTCAACGAGTTTTTGAATTTTGGACATGAAAAAAGTCCGCAGGGGCCAGGTCTAGAGAGTGCGTAGGATGAGACAGCACAGTGATTTCGTTTTTTGTGCGACAGTCACGCACGACACGGATGAATGTGCGGGTGCGCTATCGTGAAGCAAGAGCCATGAATTGTCTCGACACATTCCAGGCCGTTTCTTCTCGCATTTTCTCTCAGGCGTTGCAACGCGTCCCGATAGTACCATCGATTAACAGTTTGTCCCTGCGTCACGAATTCATAATGAAGTAGTACTGCAAACTCGCAGAGAACTATCAGCATTGGCTTTGACATTTGACCTGGCCTGACGTGATTTTTTGGTTTTGGAGAAACTTTCCGGACCAGTTGCGAAGATGCAATCCTGGTCTCTACATCCTAACCGTAGACCCACATCTCATCACCAGTTACGATTCTGTTAAGGAACATCTCATTTGGATGATCTAAAACCTCTTCACAGATAGCGAGGCGAAGGTCTTTCTGGTCTCGACTCATGAGCCGTTGGGAGAACATGGCGGCAGCACGATGCATTCCAAGGTGCTGTGTCACTATTTCATGACATGATCCAACTGAAATGTTTCATTCTTCTGCAGTCTCTCGGGCAGTCAGTCTTCAATTCACACAAGCAATTTTGTTGACGTGCCTGACATGAGGGTCGTCGGTAGACGACGAAAGGTGTCCTGAACGAGGACCATCCTTAACTTCCGTCCGGCCATTTTTTAAGCGTGTGATCCATTCGTAGCACCGAGTACGGCTTAAGCACTCATCACGGTAGGCTTCCTGCATCACTTGGTGTGTCTCTGTAAAGGTCTTCTTCAGTTTCACGCAAAACGTATCGCAGACGCGCTGCTCCTCTAACTCTGCCATCTCCAAATTCGCAAACTGCGCGGCACAACGTTCTACACAATACAGCACTGAACAATAACTCACAGACATACAATTAAACTTAAGACAGCTAAACATTGCACACAGGTCTGTGGTGGGATGCCAACAGCATTTCGCTCCAACACGCCGTTGGCTTCAAATTATGAATGTTTCGGAATTTTTTGAACAGACTTCGTACGTCCGGGACTCCTTCCTTCCCCTCCCCCCCCCCCGTACTCCTCCCCCCCCACCCTTTCTCTGTTCATCACCTCCTTCCCATCTCTCTGCTCATCTTTCCTCCCGCCTACCCTCTGTCCTCTCACCCCTCCCTCTGCCCTTGAGCCTTGTTTATTTTTACTGCAAATGAAACATTGATTTGGAACATAAGTCCTTTAAATGAATGGGTAACTTAGTTGGGATCATTGGTAACGACGTACGACGGAGCTCCCTCCATCTGCTGGATCTGTGAGAATAGCAGCTTCAGTGACAGTATTTATCACAGCTTTAAACTGCGAATAGGTAAAATTACGATGTTTCGAACGATTCAGGTACTGTAGTAGTGTTCTAATCGTAAGATCATAAACCATAATCACAACTGTCCTGTTTTCTGTAGCTGAAACTGGCAGCGAGAAAAAAGAAACCGCGATGTTTCACAGTACTGTACAACATTTCTGTCCCGGCAGTCAGTATTAATAGGAAACGTGTACGTTACTGTTCAAATAAACAGTATTTATGTAGGTATGAAGAGAACAGAGAAGCGAGAAGATCTGTGTCAGACGACATTTCGGAAAGAAGACCACGAGAACACACTAGTAATCCTGTCTGACACCCGCATATTAGTGCTTCAACCAAATTATACTGTATTGTCCAAGAGACCTCTTCAAGCGTCGAAAGACTGAGTGATAATTTGTACCATGGCTGGAGTGTTAAAATTATAGCTTTTGTGTATCGGAATGTTTATTAGTGTATATGTAAAATCTTGTTGTAAATCTGTCAAGAACTTACTCGTATTTTAGCTCACAAAGTTTCCGCTTTCTATATTAAATACATATTTATATATTGCATACATTAAAAAACGGGTAGCCTATGTCAGTGTGAGTGTTAATTACTATATCATGTATACATCAGAAGAAAATACTAAAGAACTTTCGATAAGAAACTTCCTGGCGGATTAAAACTGTGTGCCGGACAGAGAATCGAACTCGAGACCTTTTCCTATCGCGAGCAAGTGCTCTAACATCTGAGCTACCCAAGCACGACTCACGCCCCGTCCTCACAGCTTTACTTCTGCCAGTACGTCGTCTCCTACCTTCCAAATTTTGCAGAAGCTCTCCTGCGAACCTTGCAGAACTAGCACTCCTGGAAGAAAGGATATTGCGGAGACATGGCTTAGCCACAGCCTGGGGGATCTTTCGAGAGTGAAAATGTCATTCTGGAAACATCCCCAATGTAGAATAGCGAGAAGAGTTGCGTCAAACCACCGCTCTGACTGAAGACCACAACAACACACTCGGAATCACGCCTGAAACCTATGCATTGGTGCTTCGATCAAATTATACTGTATGGTTCCAGAGACCTTTCCAAGTGCACAAACTTCTACGATGTATACGTACAGGCTGAGGCAACAATTAAAACGACCGGGTACTGACCCCATTACTCTTGCTCACTAAGTAAGCTACGTTAAGGAGGGAGGCGTGCTTGAGTAGTTCAGCAAAACCCCCTGTGCCAGGGTGGTCAGCGGTAAAGATGGGTAAAGTCGTTCATCGTCGGGAACTAGTTCACTGGTGATCGCTTTTTTGTAGGAACCGTTCATTTTAACTCGTTTCTTGTACTGTGTATCTAAATTGTGAAGTAAGCTGATAAGCCGTTTTGTTGCCTGAATCGATGTATTATTACATACCACGTACTGTTTCTGTAATTTACGTAATTACAAAATACGTTTTAATTACCGCTCGTGGACACTGAATAGAATACGAAAAGAACCAAAAGTTCAGAGCTCAAACAGGTATGAAACAGACTGAGAATTGACGTCCGAAGCGAACGACACGAACAACAACAACTCGCTTGTTAACTGTGAGCAGTCGGCAGTGGAACTGCGACGAGTGGCCACGCGAAGAAGGACGAGTCCGGCGGAGCGGGACCGAGACCGAGACAGACGGGAACGGGACCGAGGCTGGAACGAGACCGGCCGACGTGCCGTTGCGGGAAGGAGACTGACCGTATACCGTTCTCGGGAACTACACTACTGCCCATCAAAATTGCTACACCAGGAAGAAGTGGATAAATATATTACACTAGAACTGACATGTGATTACATTTTCACGCAATTTGGGTGCAAAGATCCTGAGAATTGGTCATTGTGTCAAACAGAGCTTGGATGGCGTGAACAGGTACAGCTGCCCATGGAGCTTCAACAGGATACCACAGTTCATCAAGACTGGCGTATTGTGACGAGCCATTTGCTCGGCCACCATTGACCAGACGTTTTTCAATTGGTGAGAGATCTGGAGAATGTGCTGGCCAGGGCAGCAGTCGAACATTTTCTGTATCCAGAAAGGCCCGTACAGGACCTGCAACATGTGGTCTTGCATTATCGTGCTGAAATGTAGCGTTCGCAGGGCTGGAATGAAGTGTAGAGCCACGAGTCGTAACACATCTGAAATGTAACGTCCACTGTTCAAAGTGCCGTCAATGCGAACGAGAGGTGACCCAGACGTGTAACCAATGGCAGCCCATACCATCACGCAGGGTGATGATACGCCGGTATGGCGATGCCGAATACACGCTTCTAATGTCCGTTCACCGCGATGTCGCCAAACACGGATGCGACCATAGTGATGCTGTAAACAGAACCTACATTCATTCTAAAAAACGACGTTTTGCCATACGTGCACCCAGGTTCCTCGTTGAGTACATCTTCGCAGGCGCTGCTGTCTGTGATGCAGCATCAAGGGTAACAGCAGCCATAGTGTCCGAGATGATAGTCCATGCTGCTGCAAACGTCGTCGAACTGTTCGTGCAGATGGTTGTTGTCTTGCAAAAGTCCCCATCTGTAGACTCAGAATCGAGACGTGGCTGCACGGTCCGTTACAGCCGTGCGGATAAGATGCCTGTCATGTTGACTGCTAGTGATACGAGGCCGTTGGGGTCCAGCACGGCGTTCCGTATTACCCTCCGGAACCCACCGATTCGATTTTCTGTTAACAGTCATTGGATCTCGACCAACGCGAGCAGCAATGTCGCGATACGACAAACCGCAACCGCGATAGGCTACAATCCGACCTTTACCGAAGTCGGAAACGTGATGGTACGCATTTCTCTCCTTACACGAGGCATCACAACAACGTTTCACCAGGCAACTGCTGTTTGTGTATTAGAAATCGGTTGGAAAAATTCCTCATGACAGCACGTTGTAGGTGTCGCCACCGGCGCCAACCTTGTGTGAATGCTCTGAAAAGCTAATCATTTGCATATCACAGCATCTTCTTCCTATCGGTTACATTTAGCGTCTGTAGCACGTCATCTTCGGGGTATAGTAATTTCAATGGCCAGTAGTGTATAAAGTAGAAAGCCGGGACCGAAGTGAAGTATGAAAGACTGTTCCTTAGAATTCGTTCCTCGCGCGTTCCGCTCATCTTGGTGAACCGTTCCTCTGGACCCATCTCTAGTCAGCGCATCTGGCTAGTCAACACGAGATCTGGGCTCGAATCCTGGCCTTGGTAAAAGATTTTCACTTCAGTCTGCTTATACACAGACTTGGAAAGGTCTGTGGAACAATACAGCTTATTTTGATTAACACGCCAGTGGTTTTTGCAATTCAGCCACTTCCTACTCTGGAGAAACTGGTATTTGGGTCTCGTCAGTTCCGAAATGGAGCGAGCGGCGAGATCTGGTCCTGTTGGCCGCAGCAGTCACGAGACGTTCCCTGCCGCGAGAACTGCCTGTCCTCAGGTCAACGCCGGCTGTGAGACCGCCCCAATCTCATTTCGGCGGCGCGGCGCATAAATATTTAGCCGGCACCGTTCCGCTCCAGCTCATCCTCCGCCTCGGTCCACCGGCGGCGACCCACCGTCGCGACGTCTTCCACTCGTGACTGCCTGTCATACGTCCCTGTCTCTCCTGAATTAAACAACGCACTCCTTCTGGTCGCTGTGTCGGAGCTTTCAGAAAGTCGCCAACTCGGGCGCTGTCTGCTGTCAGCTAGGTCACGGTACTGAGCGTCTTAAGAGCTGACAGTAATGCGTAGCGTTGTCCCTCACTTATCAATACCGGATGCCGTTCTGCTGTTGTTGCACATCAACCTTCAACACACTTTATGACATAAAAACGACGCACCATCAAGGAATCTCATATTTCCATGTCAACTGTGTAATCTCTAATCGCGTGATTTATTCGTTTTAGGCTAAGCTTGATAATGGTCACTGACCGAAGCAAGTAGCGAATTGTGCATAATAAATGACAGCTGATGGTTTCACCATGAATTTATATCAATAATGTTTAATTCTGTCCGACGCCGCTATTAGGTGGTTGAAGCAGCTCCTGGAGTAGTTTACCAAAATATCGTCGCTAAGGCTCAACCTCACGTCTCTTCCTCTAGCCACGAATTCAGACAACTTTCTTATTTCACTTTTGTACTGATTTCAAGCTGGCAATCCTGAGCTGTTGCACTACCAATGGGACTGCAAGAAATTTTGTTTGGTGCTTCACTACTCACAAAATGTCGATACTGAAATGTACATACATGTCGCCTCGTAGTCATTCACGAAACCAGTTGCCCAACACTGGTTCCCTGAAACGAGTTCCGCAACTCAGTGTCTTAGCGTTGAGGAAAAAATGGTTCAAATGGCTCTGAGTACTATGGGACTTAGCATCTGAGATCATCAGTCCCCTAGAAGGTAGAACTACTTAAACCTAACTAAGGACGTCGGATACATCCTTGCCCGAGGCAGCATTCGAACCTGCGACCGTAGCGGTAGACAGTTTCTCCTAGAACCGCTCGGCCACCCCGGCCGGCTAGCGTACCCTTAAATCTTGCGTTCGACCTTCAGAAATCTTCATTGCCTGCAGCGCTCCAAAGCCACAAGTGTGCTACTTTCAGAGAGTGACTCATACCTAATACAGCGGAAAAATGCTGCTGTCTGACCACAAAAAATTAATACGTTCCTCTTCAAAAGACAATGACAAAAATTGGGGCAACCACCTCATACTGCCTTTCTCACCAAAAGTTTTGGCGTGCGAACAGATTCGTGCTTGCCCATTTTTCTGTAACGTTTTTTTTGAAAAGGCACATATCAAATTTTTTGCTCCGACAGGAGCATTTTCTGCCGGTTCTCTTGTTTTCCCTACTACACCAGGGTGTGCTGCTTATGTAAAACGGATTATATAGCTCAGTAAAGTTTTGACAAATTATTTATACGCTTTGACAATTACATACTTTGATATAAACAACAAACAGGTACGCATAATGTAAGATTAATACAGAAAGCAGAATAAGGGTACTTTTCGTCCATATGCTAATTGCGTTTCGTTTTGTCCCAACACAAAAAATAACAAATTAATCATATATTAAATTCGGAATTTTTTTAAACAACCACGTGGGGAGTAAAAGCAAAAGGGACTAAAAACAAAAGGTTTTAAAGCAGTGCTACAAATGTATGGTGTACAGTGACACACCACGCAATAGACGCTTCCTCCAGTTTAAAGCGAATGCAGGAGTCTCATCCAACGTAAGTTCACTTTACGCAGTTTGCATAAAAATACTCAACACTTTTACACTACACCTACAGTATACAAAAAAATGCGGCGTTTTATTAGCAAGTGTAAAGAAGTACGTATGACAAAATCATTTTCTGTAAGGTGCTTACGCTGTCAGGTGTCACCACCGAATAATTTCCAGGTCAACACAGCCTGTGTAGCCGTGAATTATCGGGTATACCGAGACAGTGCGTCATAAAGTTTAATTGGTGAAAAAATGCAGATTGAAAACAGATTGGTTAGCTCTTAGCCCTTGCGATGACCCCAGAATCTTTGCCGTATGACACTACGTCACTCAAAAACCACATTTACGCTTCATACTGGAAATTAGGTGCATACCTTACGTGAATAACTACGGTAACTTTAAACCTCTGGATGGCTAAAGATATCAAAAAATGTCTCAATATTCTCCGAGAACTCCATCTTAAGAACGTATGGCAGAAATTTCGACTATTTACCATGGATAGAAACTACAATAGTGGTCATCCCCACAACTGGTAATTTTCGTGCCGAAAAGTCATAGTTTTACGCGTGTATCATGATAACGAGTAAAGATTTTGGAAAACTGGGAAACGGCGTTTTCTAGATCAATGTCTAAATAATGCACAGTTGATATTTGCGTCATTTTCTGCGGTTAGTTATTAAGATAACTGCGGCTCACGATGCAAAAGTGGCAAGGAAACACTTTTTTGCTGTTTTCTGCATAAGTACGATAACTTTGAAGCTGTGGGTCTGAGTAACGGGTAATGCTACCGAAAAAAGTTTCGAAGATCCCTGGTAATATCATCGAAAGAACATACAGTGAAAATTCTGACGATAAAAATTATAGAAATGGCCGTCCCCACAATTTGTACATTTCGTATCCAGATCTCATGGTTTTTCAGGATTTTCTCAGGAACAGGCCATGATCAAACGGTGCTTTTATAAGGCGCGTAAGGTTTACCATAGACAACACCTACTGCAAAAGAACCAACCGATTTGTCAATTTCCACAGGCTTGAAGAGAGGTCTAAAGTTCCAGTTTTGACCCTGCATCTAGCATAACTACAGTATGGTCATTCTTCCGATATGTATCCAAATGGTGGCTAGGCTACGGGCTACCTAAAACACTTGACCCCTTACCTCTGTGATCAATACGACCCACTGACAGATCGCGTGTCCGGGGCGGCTTTTTGGTGCAGACAGTGCACGGGGAGATTACTTGACAAATTTTATACATTAAGCATTATAAAACCTTTATACTTGAAGACACGGATACCATATCGTTGTGATTTTATTGTTTTTGGGTTATTCACTTTGAAAGTATGTTTAAGATCTGTTGGAAGTCGATAAGTGCTGTCGTTATTAAACCCTGCGTGAATGTAGACGGCATGATTTGCGCTCCGTTTTAGAAGAAACTAGCTTATCATACACGGCAGTATTCATGGCGTCATAGCTCCTGTACTCGGTGTCACACAATGATATAATTTTTGAGGTACATTCAGTGTTATATGTGGATACTGCTTGCAAAACGTATTGGGAAGAAAGTTAATAGTAAAGAAGTAAAAAATTAAAGCTTCGTTCCTGATGTTGCTGTGTTACGTATACGATTACTTTTATCCCTTTCACAATTGTCTTGGGGGCGGGGGGTGGGAGGGGGGGGGGGGAGGGAAGGGAGGATGGGTTGTTGTCAACGAAAAAACTTTCGAAGGGATTGGAAACTACGTGCAATGTTTGTTGCATAGTCTCTAAGCGGTGTCATTGTCATGTACTGGGCCGATATGGTGTGGAAAATCTACGTACCGTCAGTTACGGTGTCTCAGGATGTGCAGAGTGTTCGGAAATCTCCGCTAGAAACGTCTACGACTTGTAGAGGGGAATTAGTAAATAATATTTTTAATAGGAACCCACGTACTACGGCCATATGAAAACATGTCTGCTAGGTTGGTATGCAACAGGGTAGTCATGGGAGGAGGGGAGGGACTTGCTTACGTCGGATCGGCTGAGGTCATCTTCTGTCCTGACCTGATTCGAGCCCCATCGACGTGTCTGTGTCACAGCATCATGGTTGGGTACACGCTTACAGAATACAACGACATGATCCTTCTGTATGCTGAAGCTCACGGGGTCGTCTTTATCGAGATCATTATTCACAACGTCGACTCCATCACATACCCTTTTCGCTTCGAGAAAGAGGTACCTTCGCCGTCAGCACGGTTCACTGTCGTGCTCCAAGGAGACGAATTTAACTGAAAACAACAGTGTTTGCAAAACTGACTAAGTTTCCTTCTTTTTTTTTTTATTGACGAGTAGAAATGGCTCTGAGCACTATGGGACTTAACTGCTGAGGTCATCAGTCCCCTAGAACTTAGAACTACTTAAACCTAACCAACCTAAGGATAAAACACACATCCATGTCCGAGGCAGGATTCGCACCTGTGACCGTAGCGGTCGCGCGGCTCCAGACTGTAGTGCCTAGAACCGCTCGGCCACTCTGGCCAGCTTAAGAGTAGAATTGTGAAACAAGTGATCTACTGGGTCGCGCCTAATCAACGACTTGTAACACTGGTCGGGTCACCTATGTGTTTTAAAATCGTTGTAGCACGCAAATGATACGTTTCCGGGTGGTTTCTAATTCAAAATATTATCTACTCAGTCCCTTCCATAGGTTCTGCACCTTTGTAACGGGAATATTCTAGCAGCCTGTATCTACAATTTCTGACTTTAGCACTTGCTGTGTTAAACCGTCAAAAGAAAATTATACCTCTCGTGTTGCCCCTGAAAGCCTTTAGATAGACGTCACAGAACCGAGACTGGGTGTCCAGTCCACGTCGTCAGTTATATATTCTAAGGTATACACGATGTGCTGTGGAACGCCAACTGTATGGTTGGAAATGAAGAACACACTTCGTACTCCGCCACCGCAGTATAGGAGCTTTTATTGTTCCAAGATCACCGGTTTTCAGAGTCATATGATCAAAGGGGCGTACATGAAGATAATGGGGTTTGGGGCGAGGAGAAAAAAGATATCTTGGTTCTCTCCCCATCCCTCTCCATCTCTCTCTCTCTCTCTCTCTCTCTCTCTCACACACACACACACACACACACACACACACACACACACACACACACAGACACGCACACACCCAAAATCATAAAATCAGCGCCATAACACGCAGAAGACCAACGATGAACAAGTGAGCAACGACAATAACATGACACCTCACTGTGTATTGCCAGAAGTGTCCGCTCAGATCACATTTCGCCACATTTTGTGTAAGTGCATGTGTGGTGAAGTATTGAGCGGAAATTTATGAAGAACTGAGTGAAAGCAATGCACTAAATAGTAACTGATTGAAACACCAACAAGGGACACGGAACAGGACAGAAAATGTAAGTACAGAAACGCACATAACCTGTAACCTCGAAACAGCTCTCCGCAAATATGCAATAATTTTTCCTCGTGACTAGTTTGCAGATGACATGCTGTCAAACAAACGACGAAAACGAGCACTAAAATCGATGTTTAATAATACAGTTCAATTAGCGATGTAATTTTAAGGTGTGTCTCCAAACAAAGAGAAGAAAATTGCAAATATTGTGTTTCTTAGGCCTACAGTAGTTAAATTATTACAAAACTGATATTGCACTTTACAGAAAATAAAAATTGAACCCACAAAAGATGAAACATTGGTGTCGAAATATGTCTAGGGAAATATAAAAATAAACTAATAGTGTTTGCATAAGGCTGATTTGCAAAACAACCCTGAATACAATTAATTTCATCTATTATATAAAATAAAAAATTTCACGTACCTTATGGAAGTTTTTATAAAGGTGCCATATTACATTACGCGAAGTCAAAGCACAAAAGGAACCCTAAACATACCATCTTGGTAAAAATCTCCTCGAACCATCCATGCACATCAGCATCAGAAGTGACTCTCTCAAGCTTGCTGCACTGCACTGTGCTACAGACGGAGAGCTAACCTTCCTACTGCAGACTGGTACCGGTGTGTGTGTGTTTTGTGCATGTTAACCTATTAAACCTGATTTCAAAGGGAAAAATATTTTTGTAGCTAAGTCTCGAGTACGACACGGTCTTGTGACGTGTGTCCGGATATTTCACCTTGTGGCAGGGATGTTAGCATAGACGCGGCAGATTCGCTACACAGTTCCCTATCTCGCTGTTGGATGGCGTAAGTTGTACATGGTAAACGATAACATGCTGTGGTTGCAAGCAAATAACAGCGGTGCATCAGAAATATGGGTAGGTTTTTCAATATGTCCGATAGAATAAAAATACAGATGGTGTGTAGACTGTATGAGTCTGGCGATATACCATTGAAACGTCCCCTTAGAACAATTATACACGACTGTGCTTAAACTGACACACAATAGTTTTTACCGCAACGCAATCTGACTTTCAATAATCCCTACAAGAGAATGGCTCTGACTAACATTAACCTATATGTTTCACAAATCACTTACCTCACAAAAATCTTCGTTACTCGAGCTACTGCAATACAGCGAGCGCCACTACTGCCAGCTAAATAAAAGATTCAAACTACAGAAGTCACTAACTACTGATAAGCACAGTTAGCAAATGAAAGATTTTAATAGAGAACAAACAATGTATTTACCGTAATATCATCAGTAGTCATAACATAGTCGTGTAAAATTTTTCTAAGGGGACGTTTCACCATCTGGCTTTCGCAGAAATATCATCCACACAATTCCAAAGACTCTACGAGCTGACAAGTGCGAGAATTATCGCAGAATCGGCAGGTCATGCATCCAAGATTCTGACAAGAATAATATACAAAAGAATGGAAAATTGAGGATGTGTTAGATGACTATCAGTTCGGCTTTAGCAAAGATAAAAATATCAGCGGGGTGTTTTTGACGTTGCGATTGATAATGGAAGCAAGAAGGAAGAAAAATCAAGATACGTCCATAGGTTTTGAGAACCTGGGAAAAGGCGTTCGACAATGCAAGATGTTGCAAGATGTTCGAAATTCTGTGGAAAATAGGGGTAAGCTATAGCGGAGAGAGACGGGTAGTAAATATATACAGTAGTGGACAAAACGAGCGAGACCCCTCGCCTTTTCGTTATGCTGATCCTCACAGCTTTAAAGTCTGCTACACAGCATAACAGGCAAGGAGACGAAGTGCTACCAACATACTAAGCACAGGCGTGAAACTGACAAACCATCCGAATTTTCTCAGACTGTTTTCAATCATGTGTATGACTATATTAATTCTGATTAGTGTGTTAAACACAACACGTAAATATAAGATATAAATGAAAGAAGAAACGCTAATTAGTATAAAATGTACCAATAAAAATGAATTTCAGCCTATCGAGATAACATAACTGTTTTAGTAAGAGAAAGTACCTCAGATTGTTACGAATTAGCAAAAAGGGGGTTTAAGGGCTGGGTAGACAGACAGACGGTGAAGAAAGTGAGACTAGTAGGGTTCCATGTTTACCGATTTAGGTGACGAAACCCTAACAACGAAAATAGCTCCGACAGTTACTGAAGATGAGGGCCCCATAAATAATTCCCCCTACTCTTTATTGGAAATGTTCTAGTTGCAGTCGATACATCAGCATTAATGCCACCGCGTTTTAGAAGTGCCAACATTCCGATTGCACAACACTTCGGCTAATGAACGTTTTCGGGCTGTTGCGAGTCTAATGGAGAATTCGAAACATTGTAGAATACGCTTGGCAGTTATGTAGCCGTTTATTTCATTGCGCGGTGTAGAATTATCTTACTAAATTTACTCGCTTAGTAACAGTATTTTGTTATTTAGATTAACATCCCGAATGATTGTCACATAAACGGTGACATCCTTGTTTTTGAGTCCAGAAAGCTCTATGCAACGAAAACTGCAAATCATTTTGCCATTTTCATTGTGAAATTGGCGACTTATTCAAGTCTGGGGTGATAATAGAGGGGGGGGGGGGGGGTGCTGTTTGCTTGGGTTGTCTGCAAGCGTACTCAAAGATGTTTGCTACTGCAAGGGAGGTCTGGTTTGTTTTCGGTTCTAATCTCGAGGCAGATAGACTATCAGTGAAGCAATTTTAAGAAATTCTCGCCCCTCCAATACGTTTTATTGCTACCTTTACTCTATACCAGCGCCCTGTGGATGTAAATATGATGATCTTGTAGATGGTGGTGGTGGTGGTGGTTAGTGTTTAACGTCCTGTCGGCAACGAAGCTCGGGTTAGGGAAGGATTGGGAAGGAAATCGGCCGTGCCCTTTCAAAGGAACCATCCCGGCATTTGCCTGAAACGATTTAGGGAAATCACGGAAAACCTAAATCAGGATGGCCGGAGACGGGATTGAACCGTCGTCCTCCCGAATGCGAGTGCAGTGTGCTAACCACTGCGCCAACGAAGATCTTGTAGAGTTTCATACTTGTTTCTGATTACTTTTTCCGCTTCTGTCAATAATTGATTTGACTTATGTGTGGCACTGAATGATTTGTAACTGAATTTCGTTATGAATCTTCACGCATTGCTAAATTTGCACACTTTCAAGGTAGGTGAGCAACGGTAATCAAGTATGACTGATCTGAACATTGACACAGACAGTTTCGCTGTCGAATGGGCATAATGTTTTGCTAATTCGTGACGATGTGGGGTACTTTGTCTTATTATAACAGCTATGCTATCTAGACAAGCTGAAATTCATTTTTATTAGTACAGTTCATACTAATCATCATTTCCTCTTTCATTTACATCTTATATTTACTTTTGTTTAACACACTAATCAGCATTAACATAGTCATACACATGATTGAAAAGAGTCTGACAAAGTTCGGATAGTTTGTCAATTTCACACCTGTGCACAGTATGTTGGTAGCACTTCGTCGCCTTGCCTGTTATGCTGTGTAGCAGACTTTAAAGTTGTGCGGGTCAGCATAACGGAAAGGGGAGGGGTCTCGCTCGTTTTGTCCACGACTGTACAAGAGCCAAGATGGAATAATAAGAGTAGACGACCAAGAACGAAGCGCTCGGATTAAAAGGGGTGAACGACAGGGATGTACTCTCTCGCCTCTACTGTTCAATCTGTCCATTGAAGAAGCAATGCTGGAGGTAAAAGACAGGTTCAGGAGTGCGATTAACATTCAAGGTGAAAGGGTGTCAATGATACTATTCGCTGATGAACTTGCTATCCTGAGTGGATGTGAAGAACTATTATATGATCTGCTGAATGGAATGAACAATCTAATGGGTACAGAATATGGATTGAGAGTAGATCGAAGAAAGACGATAATAATGAGATGTAGCAGACATGAGAACAGCAAAAAACTTAACATCGGGATTGATGGTCAGAAAATAGATAAGGAATTATACTACCGAGGCAACCAAGTAACGAATGACGGCCGTAGCAAAGACGACACCAACAAATGGTTCAAATGGCTCTGAGCTCTATGGGACTTAACTTCTGAGGTCATCAGTTCGCTAGAACTTAGAACTACGTAAACCTAACTAACCTAAGGACATCAAAAACATCCATGCCCAGGGACGATTCGAACCTGCGACCGTAGCTGTAGCGCCTAGAACCGCTCGACAAGCGTAGTGTAAGCAGTCTCTTTGATAGACTTGTTGCATCTTCTAACTGTTCTGCCAATGAATCACAGTCTTTGTTTTGCTCTACCCACAATATTATCTTTGTGATTGTTCCAATTTTGGTTATTTGCAATTGTAATCCCTAAATATTTAGTTGCATTTACAGCCCTCAGATTTGTGTGACTTAACGCGTAATCGAAATTTTGCTGATTTCTTTTGGTACTCATGTGAATAACTTCACACTTTTCTTTATTCAGGGTCAATTGCCACTTTTCGCACCAAACAGATATCTTATCTAAATCATTTTGCAAGTCCTTTCGATCATATGATGACTTTACAAGACGGTAAATGACAGCATCATCTGCAAACAATCTAAGAAGCCTACTCAGATTGTCTCCTACGACGTGAATATAGATCAGGAACAACAGAGGGCCTATAACACTCCCTTGGGGAACGCCAGATATTACTTCTGTTTTACTCGATGACTTTCCGTCTATTTCTACGAACTGTGACCTTTCTGACAGGAAATCACGAATCCAGTCGCACAACTGAGGCGATACTCCGTAGGCACGCAGTTTGATTAGAAGACGCTTGTGAGGAACGGTGTCGAAAGCCCTCTGGAATCAATTGGACATCCCCTGTCTGTAGAACTTATTACTTCATGAGTATGAAGAGCTAGTTGTGTTTCAGCAGAACGATATTTTCTGAATCCGCTGACTATGTGGTGTCACCGCCAGACACCACACTTGCTAGGTGGTAGCCTTTAAATCGGCCGCGGTCCGTTAGTATACGTCGGACCCGCTTGTCGCCACTATCAGTGATTGGAGACCGAGCGCCGCCACGCGGCAGGTCTAGTCTAGAGAGACTCCCTAGCACTCGCCCCAGTTGTACAGCCGACTTTGCTAGCGATGGTTCACTGTCTACATACGCTCTCATTTGGAGAGACGACAGTTTAGCATAGCCTTCAGCTACGTCATTTGCTACGAATTAGCAAGGCGCCATATTCATTTATTTCAAGAATGTATTCTGAACAGATAATATTGTGAATCATGTACCGTCAAGAGCGACGTTTATCATTAATGGATTAAAGTTAAGTATCAAACTAATAACTTGCGCTTTCTGAATTCTAATTCCTTATCATGTTCCAGACCTCACGTCAGCCTGCGTGAGCTAAAACGCTTGCATTTCGGCCTCCACTAGTAACACAGTGTTGGCTCTTCTGCCAACACAACAGACTACATGTCAATAAATCGTTTTCTTCGAGGTAGTTCATAATGTTCGAATACAGTATATGTTCTAAAACCCTATTGCAAATCCACTTTAGTGATATAGGCCTGTAATTCAGCGGATTACTCCTACTTCCCTTTTTGGGCATTGGCGAGAGTTGAGCAATTTTCCAATCTTGAGGTACGTATCCTTCTGTGAGCGAGTGGTTGTACATAATTGCTAAATATGGAGCTATTTTATTGGCATACTCTGAGAGGTGTCTGACAGTCTTGAAAGGAGAGTATAAGATGAACATCAACAAAAGCAAAAGGAGGATAATGGAATGTAGTCGAATTAAGTCGGGTGATGCTCAGGGAATTAGATTAGGAAATGAGACACTTAAAGTAGTAAAGGAGTTTTGCTACTTGGGGAGCAAAATAACTGATGATGATCGAAGTAGAGAGGATATAATATGTAGACTACTAGTGGCAAGGAAAGCGTGGGTAGATCATATAACTAATGAGGAATTATTGAATAGAATTGGGGAGGAGTTTGTGGCACAACTTGACTAGAAGAAGGGATCGGGTGGTAGGACACGTTCTGAGACATCGAGGGATCACCAGTTTAGTATTGGAGGGCAGCGTGGAGGGTAAAAATCGTAGAGGGAGACCAAGAGATGAATACACTAAGCAGTAGGTACTGGGAGATGAAGAAGCTCGCACAGGATAGAGTAGCATGGAGATCTGCATCAAACCAGTCTCAGGACAAAAGACCACAACAACAACAACTCTGAGAGGAACATGACGTATACAATCTGGACCGAATGCCTTGCCTTTATTAAGTGATTTAAGCTGCTTTGCTATGAAATCAGTCAGAAGAATGACGAGACAAAAATAATTGAAGTGTGATTAGGTGGTGAGTGCGCAGTGTTGAGCAGTGCGGGACGCACGCCCACAGCTGACGCACCCCACCACGCGGCGACTCAGGACTGTGTCGCGCGTCGCTTTGTCCCTGAGGGCGGGTCGCCAGCAAATATATGCGCGCGCCCGGTCTGCCGTCCCGGCGTGGCTAGGCGGCCGTGTCGCCGCGTTACGCAGTGTCAGCTGACAGCGCGAACGCCGTACATTTTCAGGTCCCGCACGCATGCATATGCAGGCGCGCCGTTAATACAGCGCAGCCCTGCACCGCGCCAGCGGCTCGCTCTGCCGGCACCGTGCCACGAGGCAGAGCGGGAGGACCCCCCCGTCTGCAGTTCCAAAACAAGAAAAAGCTTTCTGTCGTGTTCTCAGCCAACGGTCGTCAACTGCGACTCGCCACAAACTCCTCTCTTGTGGCACCGTCTCTATCTCAGAGTAGCAATTTACTTACCCAGTTATACAGGGTGGTCCATTGATAGTGACAGGGCCAAATATCTCACTAAATAAGCATCAAACAAACGAAACTCGTCTAGCTTGAAGGGGAAAACCAGATCGCTCTATGGTTGGCCCACTAGATGGCGCTGCCATTGGTCAGACGGATATCAACTGCGTTTTTTTAAAAATAGGTACCCCCATTTTTTATTACATATTGGTGTAGTGCGTAAAGAAATATGAATGTTTTAGTTGGACCACTTTTTTCGCTGTGTGATAGATCGCGCTGTGATAGTCACAAACGCCGGCTGGAATGGCCGAGCGGTTCTAGGCGGTACAGTCTGGAGATGTGCGACCGCTACGGTCGCAGGTTCGAATCCTGCCTCGAGCATGGATGTCTGTGATGTCCTTAGGTTAGTTAGGTTTAAGAGAAAACAGGAAGAAGTTGTGTGGCGCTATGAAAAAAATAAGCAAAATATACAATCTGAGTAGTCCATGGGGAAGATAGACAACATCAAGACTCATCTGAGCTCAGGAGGGCCGTGGTCCGGTGGTTAGCGTGAGCGGCTGAGGAACGAGAGGTACTTGGTGGAAGTCTTCCCTCGACTGAAAAGTTTACTTTCTTTATTTTCCCATAGTTATGATCTGTCCGTTCGTTCATTGATGTCTCTTTTCACTGTAATAAGTTTAGTGTCTGTGTTTTGCGAGCGCACGGCAAAACCGTGGGATTAGTAGACGAAAGCACGTGCCTCTCGAATGCGAACCGAAAACATTTGATCGCAAGGTCACAGATCAACCGATTCCTCCACAGGAAAACACGTCTGATATATTCAGTACGACACTGGTGACGGCATGTGCGTCACATGACAGGAATATGTTGTCGACCCACCTAACTTGTACACTTGGCGGATGGGTAAAAAGATTCTTCTGCCTTCCCCAATTTAGGTTTTCTTGTGGATGTGATAATTACTCCCAAAAAAGTGATGAAAATAAAATATTAAATTTTTTACTCGAGGGACGACTTGAACCAAGGACCTCGCGTTCAACATCTGCTAACGGTAACCACAGGACTACGGCGCTCCGGAGTTCACATTATCATAATGTGGCATATCTTGCTCATGAACTACTCACTTGGTATATTTTGCTTACTATTTCCATAGTTCCACACAACTTCTTCCTGTTTTCTCGATTGATTTGTGTTCAGTTTCTCAAGGCCTATCCACTATGCGAACTTATAACTAAATCTGAGAGGGTGCGATGAGGAGGTTCCCTTGTCAGAGCCATTTGAGCCAATAGTCACAAACGTATAAGTACGTGGTATCACGTAACATTCCGCCAGTGCGGACGGTATTTGCTTCGTGATACATTACCCCTGTTAAGATGGACCGTTTACCAATTGCGGAAAAGGTCGATATCGTGTTGATGCGTGGCTATTATGATCAAAATGACCAACGGGCGTGTGCTATGTATGCTGCTCTGTATCCTAGACGACATCATGTAAGTGTCCGCACCGCTTGTTACTTTAGGAAACAGGAAGCGTTCAGCCACATGTGAAACGTCAACCACGACCTGCAACAAACGATGATGCCCAAGTAGGTGTCTCATCTGCTGTCGCGGCTAATCTGCACGTAAGTATCAGACAAATTGCGCGAGAATCCGGAATCTCAAAAACGTCGGTGTTGACAATGCTACATCAACATCGATTGCGTCCGTACCATATTTCTATGCACCAAGAATTGCATGGCGACGACTTTGAACGTCGTGTTCAGTTCTGTCACTGGGCACAAGACAAATTACGGAACGGAACGATGACAGATTTTTTGCACGCATTCTATATGGCGACGAGGCGTCATTCACCAACAGCGGTAACGTAAACCGGCATAATATGCACTATTGGGCAACGGAAAATGCACGATGGCTGCAACAAGTGGTACGTCAGACACCTCGGCGGGTTAATGTATGGTGCGGCATTATGGGAGGAAGTGTAATTGGCCCCCATTTTATCAAATGTTTCAAATGGCTCTGAGCACTATTCGACTTAACGTCTGAGGTCATCAGTCCCCTAGAACTTAGAATAAAAAGGCTCAAATGGCTCTGAGCACTATGGGACTTAACATCTGTGGTCATCAGTCCCCTAGAACTTAGAACTACTTAAACCTAACTAACCCGAGGACATCACACACATCCATGCCCGCGGCATGATTCGAACTTGCGACAGTAGCGGTCGCCCGGCTCCAGACTGTAGCGCCTAGAACCGCACGGCCACTCCGGCCGGCCCCATTATCTAAATGGTGCACTGTATGCTGATTTCCTACGTAATGTTCTACCGATGTTACTAAAGATGTTTTACTGCATAACAGAAGGGTGATGTGCTTCCAACTTGGTGGATGTCCGGTACGTAGCTCGCGTGCGGTTGAAGCGGTATTGAACAGCATATTTCATGTCAGGTGGATTTGTCGTCGAAGCACCATACCATGCCCGCACGTCCACCGGATCTGACGTCTCCGGATTTCTTTCTGTGGGGAAATTGAGGGATATTTGCTATCGTGATCCACCGGCAACGCCTGACAGCATGCGTCAGCGCATTGTCAATGCATGTGCGAACATTACGGAAGGCGAACTACTCGCAGTTGAGAGGAATGTCGTTACACATATTGCCAAATGCATTGAGGTTGACGGACACCATTTTGAGCATTTATTGCATTAATGTGGTATTTACAGGTAATCACGGTGTAACAACATGTGTTCTCAGAAATTATACGTTCACAAAGGTACATGTATCGCATTGGAACAACCGAAATAAAATGTTCAAACGTACCTACGTTCTGTATTTTAATTTAAAAAACCTACCTGTACCAACCGTTCGTCTAAAATTGTGAGCCATATGTTTGTGATTATTACAGCGCCATCTGTCACAAAGCGAAAAAAGTGGTCCAACCAAAACATTGATATTTATTTACTTACTACACGAATATGTAATAAAAATGGGGGTTCCTATTTTAAAAAACAGAGTTGATATCCGTTTGACATAAGCGCCATCTATCGGGCCAACCATAGCACCATCAGGTTTCCCCCTTCAAGTTAGAGAAGTTTCGTTCTTTCTAATTTTTTTGTTTGAAGCTTATTTCGTGAGATATTTGGCCCGGTCACTATCAATGGACCACCCTGTATACGTGGGTCGTTCAATAAACAATGCAACAATTTTTTTCTTGGTAAATTTCGGTGGAAACGATGCAGAATTTATATGTAAAGTGAAGGCGGAGAGTGGGAGAAAGGAGAGAGAGGACATTACTTCTGTCTGCTTCATCGGGACATTACGTGGATTCAGCTGTGACAGGTGAAGATCTGTGCCGGACCGGGATTTGAATCCACGATCTCCTGCTTACCTTTTTTTGTAGTGATAAAGAAAGTAAAACGTTCTATTGTGTCAAAATAAGACAATATTCTATAAAAAATAAACTATTTCTGGAAAACTTAAAAAAAGTGCATTTTTCAACACTACTTTTTTTGTTTTACGTAAGTGGTGAAACAATAATGAAGCAAAAGAAAAACTGCTTCGTTCAGTACAGAACAACAACAACGGGCCACGCCCCTCATCGCGGGCGCGTTCCTTGACGGTCCCATTGTACCTCGATTTAATGCCGGGTACGTCTTCACGTATGGTGGTGGATGATCTTCTGCTCTGTTCTGGTCCTTTACTGTTCAGAGTACTTATATCCAATAATTACATTATCCTACCCGGTACAACACAATTGGGTTTTCGTATGTTCGATATCTCGGATTTTGCGTAAGCAATGAGTGACGTTCTGGTAGTAAAGCCCAAAGATCTAGCACATTCTTATTGCCCTCTCGGTGAGGGTAAAGTACAGTCAGACCCCGAATCCAAGTCACTACGTTGATCTCCGTTCCGGGAAAACATATCTGCGAGAAGTAGAATCCATGTTTGCGACACCACCCGAAGGAAGATCATTTTTTGGACCAAACACCAACCACACGGCTGCAGAAGGCCGGCATATCAGACGATGTTCGTCTGTGTCTATAACACTGAACTGTAGACACAGTGAAGTATCCGCCATATGAATTGTATGCAACCTGCTACGAGTCACTTATTTCCCACTTATTACCTGGTACCACAGTGTGCGCGTTCCCGTATTATGATGTAGATGGCGCACTGTACGCCAGACCACTGACCATGTCGCTGTTGGATGTCGCCTCTCTACGGCATTACTTGGCTGTCCTCGAGTCAAGATGCTGTCTGTATCATGTGTCGTGGCCGTCCTGGTAGTGGGTAGTTCCATATGTACATAACTGTGTTCCACAAAAGAGATTCGTATGTGGGCAAGCGATGGTGAGACGCGAGCCACCGGTACCGGTGTCAGACGAGAAGGTGGAGCTAGTTCGCCTGTCAAGGTGCCCGGCAGCCTTGTCTGGTGTCGTGTCCATGTGTCCACATCTTTATCATAGTGCTTACGTAAATAGCCACTGCTCAGCCGCGGACATAGACTAGCCCAAGGCCTCCACGACCCTTAGGAAGGGTGAGTGGTTCATACCTGCCTTAAAAAGTAGTCCTGTGCTCAGAAAATATCGTAACGCCGCCAGGATTCGGCCAGCCAACACCACCGGCATCGGAAGAACTTGGACCAGTTTGGGGATGTGTGAAACTACACTCCTGGAAATTGAAATAAGAACACCGTGAATTCATTGTCCCAGGAAGGGGAAACTTTATTGACACATTCCTGGGGTCAGATACATCACATGATCACACTGACAGTACCACAGGCACATAGACACAGGCAACAGAGCATGCACAATGTCGGCACTAGTACAGTGTATATCCACCTTTCGCAGCAATGCAGGCTGCTATTCTCCCATGGAGACGATCGTAGAGATGCTGGATGTAGACGGCTTGCCATGCCATTTCCACCTGGCGCCTCAGTTGGACCAGCGTTCGTGCTGGACGTGCAGACCGCGTGAGACGACGCCTCATCCAGTCCCTAACATGCTCAATGGGGGACAGATCCGGAGATCTTGCTGGCCAGGGTAGTTGACTTACACCTTCTAGAGCACGTTGGGTGGCACGGGATACATGCGGACGTGCATTTTCCTGTTGGAACAGCAAGGCAGAAGCGACTCTCATCGATGAAGACGACACGTCTCCATTCGTCCCTCCATTCACGCCTGTCGCGACACCACTGGAGGCGGGCTGCACGATGTTGGGGCGTGAGCGGAAGACGGCCTAACGGTGTGCGGGACCGTAGCCCAGCTTCATGGAGACGGTTGCGAATGGTCCTCGCCGATACCCCAGGAGCAACAGTGTCCCTAATTTGCTGGGAAGTGGCGGTGCGGTCCCCTAAGGCACTGCGTAGGATCCTACGGTCTTGGCGTGCATCCGGGCGTCGCTGCGGTCCGGTCCCAGGTCAACGGGCACGTGCACCTTCCGCCGACCACTGGCGACAACATCGATGTACTGTGTAGACCTTACGCCCCACGTGTTGAGCAATTCGGCGGTACGTCCACCCGGCCTCCCGCATGCCCACTATACGCCCTCGCTCAAAGTCCGTCAACTGCACATACGGTTCACGTCCACGCTGTCGCGGCATACTACCAGTGTTAAAGACTGAGATGGAGCTCCGTATGCCACGGCAAACTGGCTGACACTGACGGCGGCGGTGCACAAATGCTGCGCAGCTAGCGCCATTCGACGGCCAACACCGCGGTTCCTGGTGTGTCCGCTGTGCCGTGCGTGTAATCATTGCTTGTACAGCCCTCTCGCAGTGTCCGGAGCAAGTATGATGGGTCTGACACACCGGTGTCAATGTGTTCTTTTTTCCATTTCCAGGAGTGTAGATAAGTGTTGGGAAAGGTGCCCCCTTGTATCATGTCGAGACCCTGTGGCTTCTAACACTCTCACGAATTGTTTGCAGAAGATGTCTGTAGCTTAGTGCTGACGAGCGTCGAACGTTTGTAGTGTAGACAATTCCCAACCTTTTCATCCTGTCTGTTGGCTGTAATGGTCCTACACTTCCCATCGGGAGTCTTCTCCCGATGTTCATCGCTCCCGTCTTTGCCACGTTCATACGACTTCACGTAGCCACACCACACAAATCAATCCAATGCAAAATCGCTCTTGCGTCGTCGTCCGACCGTACTACCTCGGGAGTTGCGGTAGCAACTGCGTCATTCTGGACACAGCGTTATCGCAACTGCGAGGACTCTCTCAGTACGCCTCACCGCCGATACATCGAGCGTCACCTATCCGCAGCCCTGTCCATTTCCTCCATGTTCGCTACAGACCGCCACAGGATGCGAGACATATTTTTGCATCCGCACTGAAGAAGGTGGATGCATTGCCCACTAGGCACATCAGTTATGTAAACGCGTGGGGTCTGTTCTTTCATCTCCAAAAGAACATGGCTGTGTCTCAGATGGCGCAGTTGTTAACACTGCCTGCCCACCATGCTGGAGATCCCCGGTTCGAGTCCCGCTCCATTACACATTTTCACACATCGCCGCTGATTCCGTGTGATGTCGCGATGCAGCTCCCTTTCTTTTCCTTTTTCCCCCTCTCCACCTTCAATTTACAATTAATGTATGTCCAAAGGAACAGAAACCACGCACACAAACTGGGTGATCAAAAAGTCAGTATAAATTTGAAAGCTGAATAAATCACAGAATAGAGAGGTACAAATTGACACACATGCTGGGAATGACATGGGGTTTTATTAGAACTAAAAGTTCAAAAAATCCCAGACAGATGGCGCTTCATCTGACCAGAATAGGAATAATTAGCATAACAAAGTCAGACAACGCAAAGATGATGTTCTTTACAGGAAATGCTCAATATGTCCACCATCATTCCTCAACAATAGCTGCAGTCGAGGAATAATGTTGTGAACAGCACTGTAAAGCATAACCGGTGTTATGGTGAGACATTGGCGTCGGGTATTGTCTTTCAGTATCCCTAGAGATGTCGGGCGCTCACGATACACTTGCGACTTCAGGTAACCCCAAAGCCAATAATCGCACGGATTGAGGTCTGGGGATCTGGGAGGCCAAGCGTGACGAAAGTGGCGGCTGAGCACACGATCATCACCAAACGATGCGCGCAAGAGATCTTCCACGCGTCTAGCAATATGGGGTGGAGCGCCATCCTGCATTTTGGGTTCTTATAAAACCCCGTGTCATTCCAAGCATGTGTGTCAATTTGTACCTCTCTATCTACATTATTCCGTGGTTTATTAAGTTTTCAAATTTATACTGACTTTTTGATCACCCGATATATTGCAGAATTTGTTGTGAGACATCGTAGCATATTCGGACATCGGCTTCTACAGCGTCATGATGATCTTACCGGTAGTCTTAAAAATGGCGTCTGTAATAAAGCGGTGTTGTAAGCACAGAAATGCCACTGTTTACCTTGGTGGTAAACCGCAGCGTCGCAGATACTTAAAGGTGCTTTCAGAATTTTTACGAAGGCCTTGCAGTGACCAAAAGCACGGTGAGTTGTTGGGCGAGGCGCCTGTCATCATTGGAACAAGGCCGCGCAAAACTGTTTGGATCTCCAGCGTGCCGACCGGCCGCACACAGATATGACTCCTGCAATGTTGGAGCGTGAGGAAACACATTCGAGGTGATCGACGGATCACAATGAAACACCTCGATGTCCAGCTAGACGTCTCTGTTGGCAGTACTGACACACTCGTGCACCAATTGGGGTACTCCAAAATGTGTGCCCGCTGGGTTTCTCGACACCTGACAGAAAACCACAAAGAACAGCGAATGACCACTTGTGCAGAATAACGCACGCGTTACGGAGCTGATTGTGACAATTCTTTGTCGAAGATCGTCACAGGCGATGAAATATGGCTTCACCATTTCGAACGGGAAACGTAACAGCAAACCATGAAGTGGCGCCACACCAATTCTCCTCTGAAAAAAGAAAAAAAGCTCAAAGCCGCAGACTCAACCGCGACAGCCTTGTGGGACTCTGACTCCTGTTTGATGTTCTCCCTTATGGTGCAATGACCAACGCTGAGGTGAATTGTGCTGTGTGATACTGAAGAAACTATCTTCTGCGTGACAACGCAGTGCCTCACACAAGTGCGCCCTTCCGAGAGCAACTCACGAAACTGCTTTGCACTGTTCGTCCTCATCCATCCTGCACCTTGGATCGAGTACCTTCCATCTGTTTGGCCCAATGAAGGATGCACAACGTAACGTGAGAATCAGTAGGCAGACAACGGGGGGAGGGGGGGGGGGGTGAGAGGAGGAAATGGCAGAGGTTATTGATTCAGCAAGACATTGGTTTCGACGTGGTGTACCATGTGGTCATCCAGGTCATCCCGGTAAGATGGCGTAACGCCGTCACACTGAATGGCCACTAAGTTGAAAAAAAAAGGATGTACATAAAAGTGAGGAATAACGTGGTGTACTGGAATCCTGAACAGAGCCAAACTGCTTCTAGAAAAAGATGTGTTGCATTAGTTACTGAACGCTTCTCGTAAGTACATCTACATCTACATACATACTCCGCAATCCACCATACGGTGCCTGGCGGAGGGTAGCTCGTACCACAACTAGCATCTTCTCTCCCTGTTACACTCCCAACGAGGGAAAAATGACTGCCTATATGCCTCTGTACGAGCCCTAATCTCTCTTCTCTTATCTTTGTGGTCTTTCCGCGAAATATAAGTTGGCGGCAGTAAAATTGTACTGCAGTCAGCCTCAAATGCTGGTTCTCTAAATTTCTTCAGTAGCGATTCACGAAAAGAACGCCTCCTTTCCTCTAGAGACTCCCACCCGAGTTCCTGAAGCATTTCCATAACATTCGCGTGATGTTCAAACCTACCCGTAACAAATCTAGCAGGCCGCCTCTGAATTTGTCCTCCCTCAATCCGACCTGATAGGGATCCCAAACGCTCGAGCAGTATCCAAGAATAGGTCGCATTAGTCTCCTTTACAGATGAACCACGTCTTCCCAAAATTCTAGCAATGAACCGAAGACGACTATCCGCCTTCCCCACAACTGCCATTACATGCTTGTCCCACTTCATATCGCTCTGCAATGTTACTCCCAAATATTTAATCCACGTCAATCACTAAACTACTAATGGAGTATTCAAACATTACGGGATTCTTTTTCCTATTCACCTGCATTAATTTACATTTATCTATATTTAGAGTTAGCTGCCATTCTTTACACCAATCACAAATCCTGTCCAAGTCATCTTGTATCCTCCTACAGTCACTCAACGATGACACCTTCCCGTACACCACAGCATCATCAGCAATCAGCCGCACATTGCTATCAACCCTATTCAAAAGATCATTTATGTAGATAGAAAACAACAGCGGACCTACCACACTTCCCTGGGGCACTCCAGACGATACCCTCACCTCCGATGAACACTCACCATCGAGGACAACGTACTGGGTTCTACTACTTAAGAAATCTTCAAGCCACTCACATACTTGGAAACCAATCCCATACGCTCGTATCTTAGTTAGGAGTCTGCAGTGGGGCACCGAGTCAACCGCTTTCCGGAAGTCGGGGAATATGGCATCCGTCTGATACTCTCCATCCATGGTTCGCAAGATATCATGTGAAAAAAGGGCGAGTTGCGTCTCGTAGGAGCGATGCTTTCTAAAGCCGTGCTGATGCGTGGACAGCAACTTCTCTGTCTCAAGGAAATTCATTATATTCGAACTGAGAATATGTTCGAGAATCCTGCAACAAACCTATGTTAAGGATATTGGTCTGTAATTTTGAGGATCCGTCCTTCTACCTTTCTTATATACTGGCGTCACCTGAGCTTTTTTCCAGTCACTCGGGACTTTACGTTGGGCAAGAGATTCGCGTTAAATGTAAGCCAATGCAGTAGAGTACTCTCTGTAAAACCGAATTGGAATCCCATCAGGACCTGGCGATTTACTTATTTTGAACCCACTCACCTGCTTCACAACCCCAGGGATGTCTATCAATATGTCCTCCATACGGGAATCTGTACGAGACTCAAACGGCGGTATGTTTGTAGTACACATATTACTCTGAATCATGTTTCATATAAAGAAGATGTCCCACTAATTTAGTAATTTAGAGACGGGTACAAGAGCAAAGGGGGAATAGTAAGAGTAGACGACCAAGAACGAAGCGCTCGGATTAAACAGTATGTAAGACAGTTATGTACTCTCTCGGCCCTACTGCTCAATCTGTACATCGAAGAATCAATGCTGGAAGCAAAAGACAGGTTCAGGAGTGCGATTAACATTCACGGTAAAAGGGTATCAATGATACTATTCGCTGATTATATTGCTATCCTGAGTGAAAGTGAAGAACAATTAGACGATCTGCTGAATGGACTGAGCAATCTAATGGGTACAGAATACGGGTTGAGAGCTGCCGGCCGCTGTGGCCGAGCGGTTCTAGGAGCTTCAGTCCGGAACCGCGCTGCTGCTACGGTCGCAGGTTCGAATCCTGCCTCGGGCATGGATGTGTGTGACGTGCTTAGATTAGTTGGGTTTAAGTAGTTATAAGTTCTAGGGGACTGATGACCTCAGATGTTATGATAGTGCTCAGAGCCATTCGAACCATTTTGATTGAGATTAGATGAACGTAAGGTGCCGTCAGCAGCAATGAGACTTCTTAGGGCTGTGAAAGACTGTACCAGAGTAGACAGAACATGTGACATTAGGTAAGAATTGAACATTTAACGTAAGGAACGAAACTGATAACAACAGAAAAAAATGTAGGAAACATCTCGACAGAATGAACAGTGTCAGACCAAAAATTATTCCATTCTATTGTGGCAGGATGCTACAGCAACCACTTTTGAATAATTTCGGAATATAAACAGCAGTGGCTACGAAATAATTTAATACCAATGACGCGTTTTACCATTTTGGAGCATCACCAGATTGTCTGTAAAAGCTAGAAACCAATCAATTTAAAAAAAAAATAGAGAAAGTCTTGCACGATTAAGCAGGTAAAATGAACTGACAGTAATAGAAACTTACGTAAAACTAGTTAGATATAAAACACATCGGTCATCAATCAATGTGAAATGGACAATGCACCCAACAGTAACTGGATACGTAATACAGCCGTCATAAAAACATATAAAATGTAAGGTGGACCTAGCTAAAAGAAAAGCGCCAGTACATCAACTAGAAGATGCAGAAAGGGAAAAAAATTTACCGGCTTTCGCGTGTTACCTGTAACACACCAGCTGACCCCACCATAGGAGTACAAAACAGGGCAACGTTTACAAAATAAACGCGGTATGGACTGCACGCAGCGCAATGTCGTTCTGGTGTGCACACAGATACACTCCTGGAAATGGAAAAAGGAACACATTGACACCGGTGTGTCAGACCCACCATACTTGCTCCGGACACTGCGAGAGGGCTGTACAAGCAATGATCACACGCACGGCACAGCGGACACACCAGGAACCGCGGTGTTGGCCGTCGAATGGCGCTAGCTGCACAGCATTTGTGCACCGCCGCGTCAGTGTCAGCCAGTTTGCCGTGGCATACGGAGCTCCATCTCAGTCTTTAACACTGGTAGCATAACGCGACAGCGTGGACGTGAACCGTATGTGCAGTTGACAGACTTTGAGCGAGGGCGTATAGTGGGCACGCGGGAGGCCGGGTGGACGTACCGCCGAATTGCTCAACACGTGGGGGGTGAGGTCTCCACTGTACATCGATGTTGTCGCCAGTGGTCGGCGGAAGGTGCACGTGCCCGTCGACCTGGGACCGGACCGCAGCGACGTACGGATGCACGCCAAGACCGTAGGATCCTACGCAGTGCCGTAGGGGACCGCACCGCCACTTCCCAGCAAATTAGGGACACTGTTGCTCCTCGGGTATCGGCGAGGACCATTCACAACCGTCTCCATGAAGCTGGGCTACGGTCCCGCACACCGTTAGGCCGTCTTCCGCTCACGCCCCAACATCGTACAGCCCGCCTCCAGTGGTGTCGCGACAGGCGTGAATGGAGGGACGAATGTAGACGTGTCGTCTTCAGCGATGAGAGTCGCTTCTGCCTTGGTGCCAATGATGGTCGTATGCGTGTTTGGCGCCGTGCAGGTGAGCTCCACAATCAGGACTGCATACGACCGAGACACACAGGGCCAACACCCGGCATCATGGTGTGGGGAGCGATCTCCTACACTGGCCGTACACCTCTGGTGATCGTCGAGGGGACACTGAATAGTGCACGGTACATCCAAACCGTCATCGAACCCATCGTTCTGCCAATCCTAGACCGGCAAGGGAACTTGCTGTTCCAACAGGACAATGCACGTCCGCATGTATCCCGTGCCACCCAACGTGCTCTAGAAGGTGTACGTCAACTACCCTGGCCAGCAAGATCTCCGGATCTGTCCCCCATCGAGCATGTTTGGGACTGGATGAAGCGTCTTCTCACGCGTTCTGCATGTCCAGCACGAACGCTGGTCCAACTGAGGCGCCAGGTGGAAATGGCATGGCAAGCCGCTCCACAGGACTACATCCAGCATCTCTACGATCGTCTCCATGGGAGAATAGCAGCGTGCATTGCTGCGAAAGGTGGATATACACTGTACTACTGCCGACATTGTGCATGCTCTGTTGCCTGTGTCTATGTGCCTGTGGTTCTGTCAGTGTGATCATGTGATGTATCTGAACCCAGGAATGTGTCAATAAAGCTTCCCCTTCCTGGGACAATGAATTCACGGTGTTCTTATTTCAATTTCCAGGAGTGTATTACTGTGACAGATCAAGACGCAAGCACTGCGTTTAATGTGGCAAGAGGTGTCCAGGTGGCGCGCATTACTGGCGTAAGGCATATCTGCGAAATACAGACACAACGTAAACCTGATAAACTAAGATACATTAAGCAGACCACTGCATCCACATGAAACCAAAAGTGCATTAAGGTGTCCCTGTATAAAAAAGAGTAATTAGGTAAAGTGATATCAAATAGCCAGTCAAAATGTATTAAAAGAGTGATACCGATTTAAAAAGTTAAATTTTAGATTGCCTGCACAGCGTATGTATACAAAACCAACAACCCATATAGGAAGGGATGAGGAACAGGGGCAGTCGTGAGCACTGACAAAGAACTACTTCTAGTCATCAGAATAAAAATGTAAGTTACAGAACATGAAAAAGGTAACGTCACCTGCGACAAAATAAGATCATTAATAAGCCACCCTTTGAAATATAACTCTGCTAACTCCATACACAACAAAACAAAGAAGTTAAAAATTAGGCTGTCGACATAAGAAAATGGTATCACGGTAGCAAGTCCCCAAACACTTGAAGCATTGTATCGTAATATACGTGGATTATGCTGATCAGTTAATCGTTCAGCAACTTGTCTGTAGCGACATAGAGATGTTTAACCATTTCCAACTTCTCGGCTAGATTCGACTTTTTCTCCTTCTGAGGAATGTGTTGTATTTTCAAGTTTTCTAGTGTCGTAGAATGGCGCCCGCGTGACTTAAGATTTTCAGCAAACGCATTATTCTGTTTAACCTGGCCTTTCTTAGCATGTTCTCGCTAAACCTGGTCTTAAACATGCCGCCAGTCTCACCTGAATATGACATCTCACAATCGCTAACTCCAATTTGTATACGTCCGACCATGCGTTATTATCCTTATGGGCGCGTTCGTTGTGAATGTAATTATCCTGAGATTTATTGACAGTAGTGAAAACAACACGAAAACCTAGTTCTCAAAAAGCTTAACGAAATCATAAGAGAGTTTCCCCATGACCGGGATATCCACAAATGTGGACCTCAAATGCAGCGACGCGGGAGACCTCAGTGCTCAGCTACTGATATTTTTCCTTTACATACATCAACAAAAGCAAAGCGAGGATAATGGAATGTAGTCAAATTAAATCGGGTGATGCTGAGGGAATTAGATTAGGAAATGAGACACTTAAAGTAGTAAACGAGTTTTGCTATTCAGGAAGTAAAATAACTGATGATGGTCGAAGTAGAGAGGATATAAAATGTAGACTGGCAATGGCCAGGGAAGCGTTTCTGAAGAAGAGAAATTTGTTAACATCGAATATAGATTTATGTATCAGGAAGTCGTTTCTGAAAGTATTTGTTTGGAGTGTAGACATGTATGGAAGTGAAACATGGACGATAACTAGTTTGGACAAGAAGAGAATAGAAGCTTTCGAAATGTGGTGCTACAGAAGAATGCTGAAGATAAGGTGGATAGATCACGTAACTAATGAGGAGGTATTGAATAGGATTGGGGAGAAGAGAAGTGTGTGGCATAACTTGACCAGAAGAAGGGATCGGTTGGTAGGACATGTTCTGAGGCATCAAAGGATCACCAATTTAGTATTGGAGGGCAGCGTGGAGGTTAAAAATCGTAGAGGGAGACCAAGAGATGAATAGACTAAGCAGATTCAGAAGGATGTAGGTTGCAGTAGGTACTGGGAGATGAAGAAGCTTGCACAGGATAGAGTAGCATGGAGAGCTGCATCAAACCAGTCTCAGGACTGAAGACAACAACAACAACAGCTTATTGACAGTTGCAGGTCTGCAGGAATTATTTGAAGCGATGATTTTCAAATTCGCTGACTCTTTCTCTACGGAGGATTCGCTGAATGATAGCTCACTAATGCAGTTCATCACAAATCTGATAAAACTCGGCAGGAGGAAGCATTGATTATAGAATCGGTAGCCGTGGGCCTACGATGGATGCCAAATCGAATAATACCGCGAGCAAGCTGTTTCTGACTAATGGATTGGTTTCTTGTTTATATAAACAATCTGACGAGGCCCCGAAAGAGTGAAATGTGTCACTGATATTATATAATTTCGCAACCAAGAATATTTATATTCTAGAATAGTGGAAGACTACCTTACAAACTGAGTAGTTATAATCCAGTAGGCCGAAGGAGAATGGAAAGGCCAAGGAAGTAATAGGCGTTTGGCCTAATATTTGGCTGTGGCCGAGCGGTTCTAGGCGCTTTCGGTCCGGAACCGCGCTGCTGCTACGGTCGGAGGTTCGAATCCTGCATAGAGCATGGATGTGTGTGGTGTCCTTAGGTTTGTTAGGTTTAAATAGTTCTAAGTCTAGGGGACTGATGACCTCATATGTTAAGTCCCATAGTGCTTAGAGCCATTTTAACCTAATATTTGAAGTGAAGAAGAAGGAAAGTTTCTTTATACGAGGAAATCCAGCCGTGGGCACGGCTAATGCAGTGTACATCAGTAATTTCCCCCGCAAAATTTTCTTCCTAATCGGTCGACGTTATGGCATCCTCACAAAGACGTTATGGCGTTATGGCATCCTCACAAAGCAGCTTTTGTGGAAATGGTGGAGAATTTCGAAAGAAGAGTTTCCACGCTGCGTCACAGGATCGTTTCGCTAAAACGAGTGTATGGAAGCTTCAACAAACACTGATTTGGCCGGCCGGGGTGGCCGAGCGGTTCTAGGCGCTACACTCTGGAACCGCGCGACCGCTACGGTCGCAGGTTGGAATCCTGCCTTGGGCATGGGTGTGTTTGATGTCCTTAGGCTAGAAGGTTTAAGTAGTTCTAAGTTCTAGGGGACTGATGACCACAGAAGTTAAATGCTCAGAGCCATTTGATTTGAAACACTGATTTGAGGCGCTATCGAAGAGGCGTTCTGCATAGCCCTACTCACTAAAGTCCTGCAGCTTACTTTACTGCTGTAGGCTCACAGTACACTAGGCAGCACGTGGAAAACGAGATACACTGATCACCCAGAACGTTGTGGTCACCGACCAGGCGATAGCAGCTTAACCTGGCGGGGAACGGCTGCTAGCCAGACACACGCACGGTGCGTGCAGTATCAGTGAGGGTCTAGTATCTTCAATGGGGGAGGCGCGCGATCTGTCTTTGTCCAAGGGCAGACGGTGACGGCCCAGAGGCTCGGCACGAGCATTCCGGAAACTACTCGACCTGTCCGCTGTTCGATGAATGTTGTGTTGAGTGTCTTCAACAAATGGCGAAACCAAGGTGAAACCACGTCCAGACGTCGTGAGGTTGGACAGACTTGTGAAACAGGACAGGGAGCGAACTATGGTGGACCTAACATCAGTCTTTAATAATGCTGGGCAGAGTACAAGTGTGTCTGAACACACAGGGCACCGAACACTCCTACTGATGGGCCTTTGCAGCTGACGACCCAATCAAGTGCCAACGTTGACAGCTACGACTAAAATGGACACTGACCGTCGGCACAGGCCGTTGACGCAGTGAGAGAGAGTTGCATGATCTGATGAATCCCTATACCTTCTTCAACATGCCGATGGGAGGTCGCGAATCTGTTGTCCTCCAGGGGAACAGCTCCTTGGCACCTGTACTGCGTGATGGAGACAAAAATGAAATGTTTTTGTATGTCCATCCTTTTGGCCGTTTACTATTGTTACAAAATAATGAACCGACAGCTGTACTTATCATTTTATTTTATTTTGTTGCAACCAGTTTCAACGCTTCAGTGCGTCATCCTCAGGCCTGTATGCATAAACCAGTAACGATAGCATTATCAACTTATCAACTTACATAGAAACAGATTACAACAGAATGAGAAACAATGGCAAGACGCTAAAAATGAATTTACAACTAACATTTAATAGAACGAACAGGAAGATTCATTGTCACACATCTAAATTATACCATCACGAATTTCCACTCAATAGATTGTACAATTATACTATCTATTAAAAACTTATTTAAATAACTTTTCATGCTTTTTATTGGAGAGTCGGACATACATTATCTGCAGTGCCCTGCAAAAACCTACTCTAAGACAAAATAACTGTAGAAGGTGATAAATGGAAGGAAACAATACCTCACAAATAAGTAAAAAGGAGGAACATGACCTATGTGTCGTGTCAAAGCATAAAGTGCTTAGTTGTACACATAAGAGGGGCATACACTACGTCATATCTACAAAAAGAACGTCCAAGACGTGTTATAAACCGAATGTAGGATCCACCTCAGATTATAACATATGTAGAAAGTATGAAAGACATTCTAAACATTCATCGTGGTGTCTGTTTGTTCTATATCGTGTCTCCCTACCACTTTCGCGCAACGACGCTCTGAGCGTGTTTTTTAGGGGATTGACTAGTTTGAACCTCGGACCTGTTGCTGGTAAGGAGACGCCAGACCACACATGACATGTAGAATTCAGAAGAGTTCAATGAGACTAGCGATGATATAACCAAATACTTAATGATCTCAGCTTGAGCTCCACTGCACTCCCTGTAAAAGAATCTTAATACTAACTAAATATAGTGGAAAGGGTTCAATTCTTTCCTATTTTTAGTTAGCTGGTAAAATATCGAAGAAAAAGCAGTTAAGTTTACCACTGATAATTTTATGCTACTCACAAAACATCGTTTATTAATTGCGATATAGATAAAAGGAAATATTTAAATACAGGATGGTAAAAACCAACTGCGTTCAACAAAAATGTGAACGAATATTCCCTGAGTGGTTTTCCAAGTTCTACAATCGATCGAAGGATGACCTATGCCATATCACATCTATAATCTATGTTTAAATTAAGTTTCACAAAAGAGAAAACTATCAAAATGGTCTACAGTAACCCTCAATTATCTTTAATTACTAATCTAACCTGTCGTAAATTACAGTGGCGGATGTGGCTTCTCAATAACTATAAAATAGAAAAATCATCGCGTTTCAGATCTTTACTTCAAGTGGCAAATGTGAACACCATGAGTTTTAACTAACGATCGACACCAGTCTTACGCAAAAAGGAGTGTAACAGATGAGTCTTCTGCAGTTCTGAGTGAAGCCTTAGGCGCTGAAAAATGCGGCATCACGTGCGTTCATTACCTTATCGGTGTTTAGGCAGCGTCAGGGCGACAGCGGCAGGCGCAGCAGCCATCCAGCTCGCCGTCTCGGAACTAACTCTCCTCTAACTTCTCCTTACTACAATTTACCGAAGTTAGTTTAAAAAATCTATCTGGCTATGTTTTCATCTGACCAATCAATGTTAACCTTAAGCTCCGCCTACAAAAATTCTGTCTATCCAATGAGAAACGTTATACTTTTCGTGGTGGGGCAATGTTTTTAAAGTTTGCAACGTAACAGAGACGCTGAAAAGTCTCACGCTAAAACCTGCAGCTGGTGTGGTCCTTTTGGCGTTATCGTAAGATCTATACTGTTCTTCTGGAGGGCTCTATCTTTTAACATGGGCTGGGGGGTGGTCCTTGACATACCTGAGAAGCGAAAAAGTCTCACGCTAAAACTTGCTGGTGGTAGTGGCCCTTTTTGTGTGATCGTAAGATCTATACTGTTTCCCTGGAGGGCTCTAGCTTTTAACATGGGCTAGGGGGTGGTCCTTGACGTACCTGAGACGCGAAAAAGTCTCACGCTAAAACGTGCGGGTGGTGAGGCTCTAGTCGTTAGTTGGCGACGTGGGTGTCCAGTCCGTCCCTTATCGTAGGGCCTTCTAGCGTAACATGGTTCTGCTCTCGGCTTCTGTTCTCGTTTCTCCCCTCGGAACTGCGTCGGTCTCACGGTGGGAAGTTACGACATGCATTTAGGCATTCTTGTGTTAGTCTGTGGTATTCCATTTGCTCATTCGTTAGTCGTATTACTTTGGTTAATTTAATGTCACGATTTATTTGGAGCTATGTGACATACTACTAGATTTGCTTATTATGTCAGGGTTTTCATGGAAGGTGTTGGATTTGCCTGATGCCTTACATATCACCACCCTTCGAACTTAATTTTTGCACTGAATTTAGGCACTGATTGAATCATTGTCTAAGTCAGTCAAAAATTTTCTAATTTATCTAAATTTTGTTGCATATTGTTCAGCCACGTTATTCTGTTCTATGCTAGTTTGTATTACTAATTTATATTTTTATATTCTTACACATTATAAAAATGACAAGAGAAGAATATTTTCATACTATTATTATTTTTTTAATTATTTTCTTTCTTTATTTAAGTGTGAACTTTTTTATTTTTTTAAAAAAGTTTGTTATCGATAGTGAGGAGTCTTTCACGTCGATTTTCTTAGAAATATTGTTTTTATAAATTTAGTAATTAAGTAAAACCTATTCCTAACACATTTTCTAAATATCACGTACAAGTAAAAAATGTTTTTGTTTCTAGGCACTCATTTCAACATTGTTACACTAACAAATAAGAATTATTTCCAAGAATTGCTTTGACAGAGAAATATACATACAAAAGTATTGACATATTATCCTAACAATTGGTACAAATGTTAAAAAAAAGGGGAAAACATCCAACAAGATAATCTTTTATTCTTTGTTTTTATAAGGAGAAAATTAGTAAATATAATTATTCTTTTATTTTTATGAGCAGAAAATAAGTGGCATATTGTTTATTTATATACTGTCCATTTCAGAACTAATGACTTAATTTTATCGATAGTCTATTTTTTTATTTAAGTCCATAGTCAATGACAGTTATTTTTTTAGTTTATTAGCTGTCTGGTGTGCTTAACTTATTTAGTTTTTCACACGTTTCTTTTGCACAATTCCTACATCGCACAATTTGATTTCACACGTTCGCACAATCCTATGAATGTTTAAGCATGAGGTTGGCGAATGTTTTTGCACGAAGGTGATGGACTTGAGCGAGATGGATGTGGGCAAGTATTTGATGTACAGCTTCGTTTCTTGTTGGCTTCACAAGTGTGTGTCGATGTTGTGGAGTTTCAATAATGGAATGGAGCTGTGAGTGCAGAATCTCGTGGTTTACTGGCTTTATATGCGTGAAAGTCATCGTTATGTGTCGCTGAAAGCGGTCGTTTTTCGTTATAATACTTCTCAGACGACTAGTTTACAATAGGATAGGGATTTGGGAAGTTATGTTGTCTATTCTTCACCCATCTTCTTTCTTGGTCTCAATCTTGCGAATCTTCAACTTCTGTTCTTCCCACTTTTTCTGTGCTTCTTACTTGCTTCTTGGTTCTTCTCTGGGCAGGATATGGAAATATTTATTGATAACTAGTCGCTTTGAAGTTCTCCTTCTATTAACAGTTTGACAAGTTGTTTGGGCGTGTCATTTTTACTTTGTGGAAGTTCTTCTTCAGTTTCGTGCATCAGCGTGCTGTTTAATAGCAGTAGTGTGACTTTTACGCATATTTTTTGCCAGCGGTGGCTTGCCCAAGCGGTCTTCTCGTCGCGCCGTTTTTTGCTCGCTCTGCTAAGTCGGAGCGCCCTGGGGTTTACGAGCGGCGAAAGTGGGGTGTCTTCTTGTCTGTCCATATTGACATTCAGCGTTCCGTCGCGTCTCTGCAGGGGGCTGTCACTAAGCGACTCGGTGTTCCATCCCAGCAGGTTTCCTCCTAGTGGGCAAATTTATTGCCCACTTTCTGTACAAGGGCCATCTGTTAGTTTCGCTGTCCTTTCCCTTCTCTCGACGCTCCTGCTATGTAGGAATCGTGTCTTGCTGATTACGTCCTTTTCTTTCTTGATACATCTCGCGTTGCAACTTGTGGGTCGTTGCATCTCTTGCTTGCTGGAGTTTTTAGAATGGTTCTTACAAAAGTTTTACTTATAATCATCTAACATATGTCTAGTACCTACTTGTTTTACGCCTTCTTAAAAAGCTTTACAAATTTCGGCGCCCTTTCCATGTTACAATTCTAAGATATTTGGAGTCTTAACGTCTACTCAAGAATCCTCAAATTCGTCTTTTATTTTTTTGTAGTGTCGTGGTGTATAGTATTTTAGTATTTCATGCTGTTAGACTATCTACGTTTTATCCCTTCACCTTAAGCTATGGTACTATTGGTGTTATTATTGAAACTACTTTCTTTTTCCCACCTTCCTCTCTCTTCATTCTTCTTTCTCCTGACGATCTTATCTGCAACATAATCTTAAAATATTGTGCTGGTTATTTACCACTAATAAAATTAATCTTCAAAATTGTACTGAAAGTGTTTAATACTGCCAGTCTTAGGTAAAAATACTTCTGCTTTATCTCGTAAAATACCCTGTAATTCTCTTTTACTGTGTTCCGAAATACCTTAAACTTCTTGTAATTTTTCGTCGATTTCTTTATGGACTTCTAATATGAGTTGAGGCGATTCCTTCTTTTGTGCATACCATTCTAACTCTTCATCCTCTTTATCTCGCGTCATTCTTAATTGTTTGTTTATAACTGGTATTTCTTCTAATTTTAGCTTTTGCTCAAAGAGAAGTGTGACATTCCCGAATTTTACGCTACCTTTCCCCAATCTACTATCGCTCGTCTCTCATTTAAAAAATCTGCACCTATAATCAAATCTACAGTTAGTTTAGGTATAATCAAGAAGTTGGCTTCGATCTTTTGACCTTGGCACGAAAGAGTTAACCTTGTTTGTCTCATAACTTCCGCAGCATTGTTTCTAATAGGACCTCTTACTTTAATCTTACGTGTTTTGAGAACTGGCAATTCCTCATTGGTGTTACCCTGCATGAATAAATTTTCTGAGAAAGCAGTCAGTTCACTTCCGCTATCAATTACAATATTGACTGGGATATGCTTTACCATGGCCTTCACAATTGGTTGAATTTGAAAGGGTTGGTTCTGTTCTTCTTCTTCTTGCATCAACGAATCGTCCACTGAATCATACATGAGTCTTTTTAGGAATTTCCCTTGTGAATTCGGACTTTCTGTAGGATAAGCTTCGACTGCTACTTCTCTCTCTTTTATTTCCTCTTCTCTATTTCTTCCTTCATTTATGCTTTCTTCAACATCCTCTACTTTTTCCTCATCCTCGTCTATCTTCTCCTTCTTCGTCGCTACTTCCACATAATCGCATCTAAATGCTCTAATTATCACTTCATAACTTCCTTCATTATATACATTGGGTTGTGTGCCCACTCGTAATTTATCTACAACATCTGTCGACTGTGCATTATCCTCATTGAATTCGCTTTCCCTGGTTTCCATCTCAAATAGCTCTGCAATACTCATTACTTCGTCCTTTCCTTCTACATTCGTTGTGCATGCCTCTGGTAATTCATCTTCCTCATCAGTATTCTCCCAATTAATTTCGTCCCAACACGATATTGTTATTTTCTCTTCTTCGTTTACATCTGGTCCCTTCTTCTCTTCTCGTGATAAGATTTTGATTTCTCTGTTCAAGGTGCTGCAATTGTCCTGTGTCGGTGCGTCATTCTCTTTGGCATGGGTGCTTAATTGTCAAAGCGAACTTTTATTGGGGTTTGGTGGTCTTACCTCCACGTCTTCTATCTGTATTCGCTTTTCTTGTTCAGCTTGTTGATAGTGGTTTCTTGGTTGATACTTTGTCGATCTATTGGTTCTCCAGTACCCGTTCCAGTTGTCGTTATTCCCTCTGTAATAGTTGTTGCCGTTCCTGGATGAATTATAGTTATTGCCATATTCTCTTCTAAATCCATAACCGGTTCTTTGTTGAAATCTATTCTGGTTTCTTGGTGCAAAGTTATCACGTGGTTCGTAATTGTTCCGTCGTACTGTGTCTTGTGGATTCCACTGCTTTTTGCTTTCGTTTTCACGTGCGCTTCGTCTTTTTCTTGCGTCATCTTCCGAAAGTATGAACTCTAGTTCTCTTAGAATACCTTTAAATGCTTCAACGTCATTGCCTCCGCGACCTACTAATGATTGCTGGTATTTCAATGGTAGCTTCATCGCGCATAATTTAATCAACTCTCCGTCACTGTATGGTACATCTAAGCATTGATTTTTGTTTGCCATTGCTTGGAAAAATTTCTCGGGACTCTTCTCTCCTGAATTTTCAAAATATGGGTTCTGAAATAATTCGTACTTCACTCTGTTCTGTGCTTTGCTGGACGAATATCGTGAGAGAAACTTCTCTCTGAAATCTTCGTACAATCGACATGTCGTTGCAACATTCTGCATGGTTTCTGCGACTGTTCCTGACATGTGTGCACATATAAAGTCTAATTTGTGTGCTAGCGTCCAGTGTTCTGGTAATCCTACTCGGAATTGATCAATAAAAGTTCGTGGATGTAATGAGTTTCGTTCTCGAAAGTGTTGAAATTTTCTGACTGTAAGGAAATGATCGTTGTCGCACTTCGTCATACTTCCATATGAAATTCGCGATTCTTCCCCACTTTTTTTTCTGATCATTTCTCTCGTCGTTCTTTCCTGTTGTGGTAGATCCATTGGATATTGTCCACTGCAACTTTCGCGTAACAGAGACGCTAAAAAGTCTCACGCTAAAACCTGCAGCTGGTGTGGTCCTTTTGGCTTTATCGTAAGATCTATACTGTTCTTCTGGAGGGCTCTATCTTTTAACATGGGCTGGGGGGTGGTCCTTGACATACCTGAGAAGCGAAAAAGTCTCACGCTAAAACTTGCTGGTGGTAGTGGCCCTTTTTGTGTGATCGTAAGATCTATACTGTTTCCCTGGAGGGCTCTAGCTTTTAACATGGGCTAGGGGGTGGTCCTTGACGTACCTGAGACGCGAAAAAGTCTCACGCTAAAACGTGCGGGTGGTAGTCGTACAGGTAGGCTGGCGGCGTGGGTGTCCAGACCGTCCCTTATCGTAGGGCCTTCTAGCTGAACACGGTTCTGCTCTCGGCTTCTGTTCTCGTTTCTCCTCTCGGAACTGCGTCGGTCTCACGATGGGAAGGTACGACATGCGTTTAGGCATTCTTGTGTTAGTCTGTGGTATTCCATTTGCTCACTCGTTACTCGTATTACTTTGGTTAATTTAATGTCACGATTTATTCGGAGCTATGTGACATACTACTAGATTTGCTTATTATGTCAGGGTTTTCATGGAAGGTGTTGGATTTGCCTGACACCTTACAACATCCACAAGGAAACTGTTCATGAAGCAAACATTTATATGCGAATGCCTCAAATACCGTTTACTGCATTCCATTTATCACCTTCTACAGTTATTTTGGCTTACAGTAGTTTATTTCAGGGTTGTGCAGATGATGTATGCCCAATTGTCCAATAAAATCATGAATAGTTATTTAAAGAGTTTTTTAATAGATAGTATAATTGTACAATCGATTGAGAGGATATTCATGATGGTATATTATAGACATGTGACAATGAATCTAACTGTTCGTTCTATCAAATGTTAGTTGTAAATTCACTTGTAGAGTCTTCCTATTGTTTCTCATTCTGTTTTAATCGCTTTCAATGTAACTTGATTGATAAGTTATAAGGCTATCGTTGCTGTTTTATCCATACAGGCCTGAAGATGACTCATTGAAGCGTTGAAACTGGTTGCAGCAAAATAGAATAAAATCATAAGGACGGCTGTAGGTGTTTTATTTTGTCACAAAAATGAAATGAGCGTGTGCCATTATTGGCTGCCAGGCCCCACTCATGCAAGTTCAGCCGCGGAATGCTAGTCTTATTTCAGTCGACGTCACAATGAACGACTTCCCTGTCGGTGATGAGGATGAAATGATGATGAGGACAACAGAACATGGAGTCCACAAGCGGAAAAATCTCCAACCAGGCAGGGAATCGAAATGGGGCCCGCCGCATGGAAGCTACTCATCTAAGCACTTAGACGGGATGGAGACAAGTTGGTGGTGACTCCATTATGCTCTGGGGAACATTCACGTGAACGTGCATGGCTCCAGTGGAGGTCGTGGAAAGCTCCATGTCGGCCAAGGAGTGTCGTAACTTCTTGCCGACTACACACACCCCTTCATGACGATCATGTTTCTTGACGGCCGCGCCATTTTTCAACAAGATAATGCGCCATGTCACAAGGTCAGGAGTGTGATGGAGTGGTTCGAGGAACACAGTGGCGAGTTCCAGTTGTTGAACTGGTCCCCCAAATCGTCAGATATGATTGAATGTGGCGTCAGAGCTCATCGCTATGCCTCCCCAGAATTTACAGAATTACACCTAGTTTGCACTTCTGTGTGTAGATGTGGTGCCAAATCCCTCCATCGACCTACCAAGGCCTCACTGCCTCCACGTCACGACGCACCGCCACTGTTGCCTGTGCCGACGTTGGACATACCGCCTATTAGGTAGGTAGTCATAATGTTCTGGCTGATCAGTGTGCAAGCTTTGCCGACTGCTGAAAATGCGGGAGAGTTTGATTTGCGACATAAAGTCAAGCAGGAGGGCTGCGACCAATGCAGAGGTTATTCACAAGTACCTGCAGAGTTTCAGGGTACGAGTGTGCGAACACTGCGTGACAGAAGAACGATATAATGTATAACCAAGCGATGGGTGCGTTTTGTGTTCTTAAATCTACTAAATCTGTTTGTGACGTTTCAGCAATGATTTCGTACCGAATATCAGATAATAGATCCAGCAGAGAAAAAAATCCTTGGGTGGTACAACAAATAGCCTGAGACTGGCTGCGTATGTCGTGCGGAGAAGAAAGGCTGACTGTGAGGGCACAAGGAGAGAGGAAATTACTCGCCACGAGCCCGAAGCGCGGCCAACGTTAATTACTGGCCCGAGCGCACGTCCGTGTGACGTCAACAGTGTAGTGTTCGGCACCAACAACAAATACTCAGAGCTCATTGGTCAAATCTATAACACTGTAGTAGGGATGCTTTTAGGAAAGGTCTTTAGTAAAAGTTAAAGCGAGGGCCTAACTTGATCAACGTTCGTCATTGTATACACGGCTCTTCGCTTGGCATTGAAACAATAAAGTTACGACTTATACTTGATGTGTGACTTCCACCAGAGTCATCATTGCAAAACATGGAGAATACGAATTCCTTCATAACACGAACCGCGTTGAGTGCGAAAATTGTAATAAGTGGTTGAACTCTTACAAAGAAATAGTTGCAGCGATCAGCTGCATTCGAAATGACCGCGCTGTGGATGATGTTCACCCTACGTATAAAAACAAAAGATGTGGAAGGAGATGGAAATGTGAAAAGACAAGTCTGTTCAAAATGTACATAAGTGAATGAAATGATTTATTTTTATTTTTATTTTATTTTACTTTTTTTTGGCACTTTGTATTATTTAACTTATCCTTCGTAAATTCCCCTTGGGTGATTTATATATTGATTCACACGTTTTTGGAGTAATACGTAAAATAGTCCACAGTGGGAGTCGAGTACTGTATTGGAAGCTGGAAGAACCATGAAAGGGTCATGAGCAGAATCAGCATTCACGATTTAAATAACGGTACACTAGACCACATAAGCATTTTTTCACGATTTGGATGATACTTTTTCGAGAATTTATTATCATGATCAAGAACAAATATTTACGAAAGTATTTAATGTGATGTTTGTGAAAATTATACAGAAGAAATCTGTCCGATTGCAGTAAACATCAAACACAAATGCACGGCATTTGTCCCCTGACTGGTTTGAAGCGGTCCACCACGATTTCATCTCCTGTGCCAACCTCTTCATCTTCATAGTGGCTCTTGCAACCTACTTCCTGGATGTATTCCAGTCTGTCTTCCTCTACATTTTTTTTTTTTGCCATCTACAGTTCCCTACACACACAAACCTACAAAAAGTACTTATGTAAATATTTCTTCCTGACAATGAGAATAAGTTCTCTAAAAGCGTCATATTAAGCCGTAAATGATAAAACACAGACACACAACACACACACACACACACACACACACACACACACACACACACACATTGATCTTCAGAAATGAAACACGCTTAAGTATTTAATTCTCAAGTTTTTATTTCGTAAGCAATAGTACAAATAACTTAAATTTTACCTCTACAACGATCGGACAGAGGAAGATGAGTAAGGAAGTGACAAATGAAAAACAATTTTGACAAAACAAGATAAACTGCGTATCGCTAGGCTCTCAGGCTTGTAAGTAAAAAATACATGTTGTTATTCAAAGTCCTTACACTTGATGCATCGCGCATACAAAAAAGAAAAATTAATCTTGTAGCAAATTTTAGCTTGCGATTTAAATGAAACGCTATAAGTTTAAACGAATATCGTAAGCCTGGCCATCAACCAGCTCACACTTCAATCTGTTCAGGGCTATCCAAGTCTTGCATTCCTCATCATGGTCGGGATGTAACGTTTTACAAACTATAATTTTACATCCCGGGAGAAGTCTGCTCTCAGCCCTACAATAGCTGCATCCTGTCTTTTCAAAGGTGTTTCTAAGTTCCTTGATGTCAGTCTTAGCGGACGCTGTTTTCGCCCCAACTGTGGGTGGTCTCTTTACTATTCCAGTTTCTTTCTGTCCTTGCTCGCAGCAGTTTCTGTTCGAATGGGATGTGATGCTGTTCCTACAGTAATAGTAATTTCGCATGGCTTCATGTAAGTCTTCCAATTGGATGCCACATCGAAGACTTAAAGCACCCCAGAAATATTGCCGGCGATAGTGCACATACAGTTTAAAGTGGAATCCGAACCACTTATTGTTCCTGGTACATTCTCACTGCACTGACATAAGAAAGCAGACTGATACATGGACCGACCAGAATTCGATCTTGCGAAACTTTCACTTTCCAGACACGAGATATAGCACTAGACTGCGAGGTTTGGTGCTGTTTCTCCCAGATAGTAAAGCCATTCGACTGAAGTTGACTCCAAACGACCTGTTACAATTCTACAGGTGTCGTTAAAAGCTGAATTTACGCGTTTTGCATGTGCTGAATTATACCAAACAAGTCTGCTGTACTCTTCAGAAGAATACCACAGCACCAGAAGTTCTGATGGTTTCACGATGACAGCTGTAATATAACGTAGCGAAAATGTTTTTGTGTGGTAAAGTGTGGGATGTGTACCGTTGCTTCACACAAGAAAAACAGAGTACCACGGCATATTGCTGCTATCCTCCACAAAATAAATAATATGTATCTTGTGTAATCCGCGATGGTGCTGTAGGCTCATCTGGAAGTTACTGCATCGCCACATGAACTCATGCAATGATTTAAAAAAATCCAGTATTTCTTGTTCACGAAGAGCTTTATTTCGCGCGCTAGATGTTCGGCGGCGAATTGCATGCGCAAAAATTGACTTATCACTGTCTCATGACTGGCGTAAAACTGACCTCAGACAGACGTATGGCGGCGTACAAATCACCTCTATTTATGTGATTTTAAACAATTACTGTCATTGTTTCATATTAAGTTTTTAGATTTACAAAATTAAAATTTTTACGTACATCTTCCCAAATTACATAGATATTTACATGAAATAAAAGTGAATAATTTCATACAAAGACAAGACAGAATCTGTTTCTATTAAGACTATAAAATACATGTTTTATCATTGCAAGAATATATTTCGTTAATTTGCATATATCAATTTACTTACTTAAAGAATGACCATCCTATCACTTACAGGTGAACAAAGTGATTAATGTTATTGAAGGAAAGGCCTAGATTTAGTTAATCAAACGTTACACAAGTAAAATTTTACATTTCCATATAGTCGTACTTACAGTTCTGGTAATTATCACCAATTAGAACATGAGCATATTTGGTTATGACTAAAAAATCAGCATGTCATATTTACAAACAATTTTTTTAGCTTGAAAAAATAAAAATAGCTATCTTTCGATGACTAGAAATATCGGGACTTAATCTGTAATTACTCAAATAAATACACTCCTGGAAATGGAAAAAAGAACACATTGACACCGGTGTGTCAGACCCACCATACTTGCACCGGACACTGCGAGAGGGCTGTACAAGCAATTATGACACGCACGGCCGTCGAATGGCGCTAGCTGCGCAGCATTTGTGCACCGCCGCCGTCAGTGTCAGCCACTTTGCCGTGGCATGCGGAGCTCCATCGCAGTCTTTAACACTGGTAGCATGCCGCGACAGCGAGGACGTGAACCGTATGTGCAGTTGACGGACTTTGAGCGAGGGCGTATAGTGGGCATGCGGGAGGCCGGGTGGACGTACCGCCGAATTGCTCAACACGTGGGGCGTGAGGTCTCCACAGTACATCGATGTTGTCGCCAGTGGTCGGCGGAAGGTGCACGTGCCCGTCGACCTGGGACCGGACCGCAGCGACGTACGGATGCACGCCAAGACCGTAGGATCCTACGCAGTGCCGTAGGGGACCGCACCGCCACTTCCCAGCAAATTAGGGACACTGTTGCTCCTGGGGTATCGGCGAGGACCATTCGCAACCGTCTCGATGAAGCTGGGCTACGGTCCTGCACACCGTTAGGCCGTCTTCCGCTCACGCCCCAACATCGTGCAGCCCGCCTCCAGTGGTGTCGCGACAGGCGTGAATGGAGGGACGAGTGGAGACGTGTCGTCTTCAGCGACGAGAGTCGCTTCTGCCTTGGTGCCAATGATGGTCGTATGCGTGTTGGGCGCCGTGCAGGTGAGCGCCACAATCAGGACTGCATACGACCGAGGCACACAGGGCCAACACCCGGCATCATGGTGTGGGGAGCGATCTCCTACACTGGCCGTACACCTCTGGTGATCGTCGAGGGGACACTGAATAGTGCACGGTACATCCAAACCGTCATCGAACCCATCGTTCTACCATTACTAGACCGGCAAGGGAACTTGCTGTTCCAACAGGACAATGCACGTCTGCCTGTATCCCGTGCCACCCAACGTGCTCCGGATCTGTCCCCCATTGAGCATGTTTGGGACTGGATGAAGCGTCGTCTCACGCGGTCTGCACGTCCAGCACGAACACTGGTCCAACTGAGGCGCCAGGTGGAAATGGCATGGCAAGCCGTTCCACAGGACTACATCCAGCATCTCTACGATCGTCTCCATGGGAGAATAGCAGCCTGCATTGCTGCGAAAGGTGGATATACACTGTACTAGTGCCGACATTGTGCATGCTCTGTTGCCTGTGTCTCTGTGCCTGTGGTTCTGTCAGTGTGATCATGTGATGTATCTGACCCCAGGAATGTGTCAATAAAGTTTCCCTTTCCTGGGACAATGAATTCACGGTGTTCTTATTTCAATTTCCAGGAGTGTACAATAGGAACATTATTCCTACCACGTGCCTCTTGCTTGTATTATGTACAAATTGTGATCGTACACCAACATGTTTCCTTCATTCTGCATACTGGTGAGGCTAGCGTGAACAGCCTGAAAACAAAAGCTTAGTAAAAATTACAAAAAAAGAACTTCGGTGTTTTCGAATCTAGGTAACCAGAAATGACAAAATCAAAGCAGCAGTTTAAATTGGTGTCAATTGCTGATATTACGCATATGTGATGAGACTGGAAGAGGATACAGGATCCCTAAAAAGTGTTGTGGTATTACACAGTCCCACTGTGATCAGTCCAGTTTTATTAGGAGATTATTTTTTCTAGTGAGCCCTTGGACTAGAAGTTCACCCAATACCTGCTGAGCGGTATTCCTATATATTTTGCAGTATTACAGTGTATCGTCTCCGCTCCTAGCGAGTTCCCATCTGTGGAAGTGAAAAGCACAGTACACACTTGAGCCTTTCAAGAGATTTGGTTTAAAACGATTTGTGTGTGAACTCTGTTGAGGCAGAACTGATGCAGAACATTGAAAAATTATTAAAAAGACACCCTTAAGAGCAATTACACATGTTAATGAAAATCTGTTTCTGACAAGAGAATGGTCCAATCTCTTTTGTAGAAATCTGCACTGAAATTTTTCACACAGGGAGAATACATCGAAATAAATGCACTCATAACACTTTAGCAGCTAAGGTGCACTGCAAGTATTTTTGCTGTACAAAGAACCGCTTATAATATTGTTTTTTACAGTCCTTCTTGCATAGCGCCGAAGAGGCGAATAAGAAGACATAGCCGTGACAAGAGGACCTAGCGCCGCATCCGTGGACGCATCCGAATTTTAAGCATTTGAACCACGCCAAAAATTTCACAAACCATTAATTTTTTTAGTAACTTCCGTTTCATATCGACAACTAAACTGTTGCAAATGTAATTGTTACACAGATCACTAGTGGGGAAAAGAAGTCAAGGCAGTGTATAATGTTACATTACAGACGACCTTTTTTACCAATGTTTTAAACAATTTCTGTAGCGCAATTCTTATGATGTTTTTGTGTAATGTATATTTTGCTAACAGTGAAATAGTTCGTTGTTTATTCCCCGTAGTCGTCACAAAAATGTGAATTGTCTATTGGATGAGAAGAACAAACATTTTCCTTACGTATGCACATCTTATAAATGAAAAATTAATGCATTCAGCTATTATTAAATTATTAGTTTTATTTACACAGAACTGGAATAGAGTACAAAATGATCATCTCTGTTATTCTGCGTCATTTTGCTGCATACCGGGCATACTCGATCAAAATGTGCTGATGCAAACTCACAACACAGAAATGGCTGAAACTGAACAGCTCTATTTATAAACGTGAAGGAAACTTGTCATAAACGTGGAATGACAGAGAGCTAAAGCAAATTATTTTGCCCTACAATATTCTGAAAAATGTTTAAACTGTCAAAAAAATTTTATCGAGAGGCTGAGTCACACTGTTATTTCCAGGTGGAATCCAAATAATAATAACAGCCTTTTGGTCATCCTCGTAAAGACAGATGTGTAGGAAAGTCCAGGCCAAAATTTCAACAAAACCAATTAGATAAGAGCCACGTCTGCATGTATATAAAAACAAAGTTTTCTCATTCAGCAGTGAACAAAATCAGCGTGAAGAAGGCACTTGCAACAGTGACTGAAACGTCGATAGTTTTGTATATTGACAATGGCGAAAAATTTTGTTGACTCTGACAATGGCCGCGGAAGCTTACGTTTACATGAAAGCAATGAATGATTTTCGGCAAATAGTAAGAAGACGTTTCGGAGGTAACACTTTAAATTAGTCTGGCCCATTTTTCAGGATTTCGCTACGTCAGTTACAAGATTCTTGGGAGTAAACAGTCCTTTCATTTCAATTTTTGTACTTATTTGCATTGTTGTTCAAATGTTCAACTGTGTGTGAAATCTCATGGGACTTAACTGCTAAGGTCATCAGTCCCTAAGCTTACACACTAAATTATCCTAAGGACAAACACACACACCCACGCCCGAGGGAGGACACGAACCTCCGCCGGGACCAGCATTGTTGTTCCAGAAGATAGATATAAATCTGCAGAAACAGTAATTCTCTGAAACTTATCATTCACATTGTTGTAAACACATGTGACACAGTATTCATCAACTTCACAAGCGACAGCGTCTTTTTTTCCGCTCAAAATTGTAAAGAGCGGTTTGCACGAAACCTGAGTTCCTGGCTTTACTCGTAACAGTTTGGAGGATAACACGACGATTGTCTTCACATCAGCAATGCATTTCCACGTGGTTTTACTTACTAATGACCTCTTCTCTGCACATTTACTTGAGATAAACTTCGTAATTCTTGCGAATTCCTTTTCGGTATTAATTCCTGAACGCGTTTAACCAGGTCGAAGAAGCCTGGGAATCAGTAACATTCATCTCAGGTGCAGTTCAGAGGGCCTAGCCCTGTAAATCTCCTTCGATATGGGTGTGCAGTTCAAGTTTTCCAAATAGCTTTTCTTTCACATTTTTGAGAGTTTCATTTCTTTGCAAATATTGCACTTCAAGTACACCTTTCTTTCATCTATACAGTTCTGCTTCAGATTTTATGAAACTAAATCGGCTTTTTCTCCCTCAATTGCTTAGTTAAAAACTTTATAGCGATTTCTTTCTCAAGGGACTTTCCTATTCTGCATGTATTCTTTGGCTTGGAAGGTACTTTATTTTTGTTCTGGACTTGAATTAACACAAAAATCATCGTTTTTTTAGTTAGCACTACAATCATTTTTGTTAACATTTGGCGATAGCACAAATTCAACTCCTAATTATTGTGCACATTAAATAAGATAACAAATTCGAGCGAATAGTAATTGTGAAGCATTGTGTCAGAGAAACTATCAACGGTAACTGAAATTCGCTACACCAATTTCGATCGCGCTATTCAGTGTTATCTGTTTACCGACGTGCCGTGTCGCGCATGTACCATCTTCTACTGCTACGCCAGGGTGTACATTTCTCCAGCCACTTGGCGAGCTACGGATTTCGCAAATTTCAACATTTTTAAAAATATTTTTAGTGTGTCTTTGCACCTGAAATTTTGAAATTGTGATTCCAAAGTGGTTCATGGTGTGGTTTCCTGTAGTCATGTCCTAGTTCATGAACCACGGGCAACGTATGAGTGGCCAAGTAAGTGGTCCCGACAGTCGGGATACCAGTTGCTTTGGAATAAGGCTAGGCATCGCGGACATATTCTGAGTCGTGGTCACCTATGTGCTCATACGGCAAAGACTACCAAATCCACCGGTTAGTCCCTCAGCCGTTAGGGGTGAAACCCAATGGGACTCGGGGCAAGTAAGGCTAGCAAACTGCTTCCCTGGTACTTTAAATATGATGCTGGCAACAATCAGAGCAAAATGCCTCGGACCTTCGGAGGAGACGGAGTCCCACCTCTAACTAACAAACCAGGGACTCCTAAGATACGACTTGGCAAACAAATGGTAATGAGATGGGGAGCTATTAATGTCAATGGGGGCTACTCTGGGAAGAAGGTAGAGCTGGCAGAGGCTGCAAGTAAGATGGGGCTGGACGCTTTAGCTGTTAGTGACATTCGGGTAAGGGGTGAGAAAGAAGAGGAAGTGGGAGAATACAAGGCGTACCTGTCAGGAGTCAAAGCAGGTATAGCACAATAGGGTGTAGGGCTTTACATCAGGAAAGAAATGGAACCCAGCGTAGTTGCAATAAGGTATGTCAACGAACGACTGACGTGGATAGATTTGACAGTGTCTAGCAAGAAAATTAGGATTGTGTCAGTATATTCGCGTTGTGAAGGGACAGATCAAGATGAGATGGATAGTTTTTATGAGGCACTCAGTGATGTAGTTGTTAGAGTAAAGGACAAGGACAGTGTTCTGCTCATGGGTGATTTTAATGCCAGGATTGGAAATCGAACAGAAGGGTATGAAAAGGTTATGGTTAAATTTAGAGAGGATATGGAGGCCAACAGGAACGGGAAACAACTCTTGGATTTCTGTACCAGTATGGGCTTAGTAATCACAAACTCCTTTTTTTAAACATAAGAACATTCACCGGTATACTTGGGAAAGCAGGGGAACCAGATCTGTCATTGACTATATAATAACAGATCAGGAATTCAGGAAGGCTGTGGGGGACACACGTGTATTCAGGGGATTCTTTGATGACACTGATCATTATTTAATCTGCAGTGAAATTGGGATTGTGATTCCGAAAGTGCAGGAGGATAAGAGTGGAGAAACTTCAGGATAAGGAAATCAGGCACATGTACATAACAGCAATCTCAGAAAGGTACCAGTTAGTTGAATGTAGTCAATTACAGTCATTGGAAAAGGAATGGACAAGGTACAGGGACACAGTACTAGAAGTGGCTAAAGAATGTCTTGGAACAGTAGTGTGTAAAAGTAGGATGAAGCAAACAGCTTGGTGGAATGACACAGTCAAGGCAGCCTGTAAAAGGAAAAAGAAGGGGTATCAAAAATGGCTACATACTAGAACTCAGGTAGACAGAGAAAGTTATGTTGAAGAATGAAACAAAGACAAACAGATAATTGCAGCATCCAAGAAGAAATCTTGGATGGACTTTGGAAACAGGTTGGAGACTATGGGTCAAGCTGCTGGAAAACCATTCTGGAGTGTAATTAGCAGTCTTCGAAAGGGAGGTAAGAAGGAAATGACAAGTGTTTTGGACAGGTCAGGAAAACCGCTTGTGAATCCTGTGGATGCCTTGGGGAGATGGAGGGAATATTTTGAATAGTTGCTCAATGTAGGTGAAAATATGATCAACAATGTTTCAGATTTCGAGGTAGAATGGGATAGGAATGATGGTGGAAATAGCATCACATTTGAGGAAGTGGAGAAAGTGGTAAATAGACTGCAGTACAATAAAGCAGCTGGGGTGGATGAAATTAAGTCGGAACTCATCAAATACAGTGGAATGTCAGGTCTTAAATGGCTACACAGGATAATTGAAACGGCCTGGGAGATGGGACAGGTTCCATCAGACTGGACAAAAGCAGTAATCACACCAATCTCTAAACATGGAAACAGAAAATATTGTAACAACTACAGAGGTATCTCTTTAATCAGCGTTTTGCGTAAAATCTTCTCAGGTATTGGTGAAAGGAAAGTGCGAGTATTAGTTGAGGACCAATTCGATGAAAATCAGTGTGGGTTTAGGCCTCTTAGAGGTTGTCAGGATCAGATCTTTAGCTTGCGGCAAATAATGGAGAAGTGTTATGAGTGGAACAGGGAATTGTACCTATGCTTTATAGATCTAGAAAAGGCATATGACCGGGTTCCTAGGAGGAAGTTATTGTCTGTTCTATGAGATTATGGAATAGGAGGCAAACTTTTGCAAGCAATTAAAGGTCTTTACATGGATAGTCAGGCAGCAGTTAGAGTTGACGGTAAATTGAGTTCATGGTTCAGAGTAGTTTCAGGGGTAAGACAAGGCTGCAATCTGTCTCCACTGTTGTTCATATTATTTATGGATCATATGTTGAAAACAATAGACCGGCTGGGTGAGATCAAGATATGTGAACACAAAATAAGCAATCTTGCATATGCGGATGACTTAGTTGTGATGGCAGATTCGATTGAAAGTTCGCAAAGTAATATTTCAGAGCTAGATCAGAAATGTAAGGACTATGGTATGAAGATTAGCATCTCCAAAACGAAAGTAATGTCAGTGGGAAAGAAATACAAACGGATTGAGTGCCAAATAGGAGGAACAAAGTTAGAACAGGTGGACGGTTTCAAGTACTTAGGATGCATATTCTCACAGGATGGCAACATAGTGAAAGAACTGGAAGCGAGGTGTAGCAAAGCTACTGCAGTGAGCGTTCAGCAACGATCTACTCTCTTCTGCAAGAAGGAAGTCAGTACCAAGACTAAGTTATCTGTGCACCGTTCAATCTTTCGACCAACTTTGTTGTTTGGAGGCGAAAGCTGGGTGGATTCAGGTTACCTTATCGACAAGGTTGAGGTTACGGATATGAAAGTAGCTAGGATGATTGCAGGTACTAGTAGATGGGAACAATGGCAGGAGGGTGTCCACAAAGAGGAAATCAAAGAAAAACTGGGAATGAACTCTATAGATGTAGCAGTCAGGATGAACAGGCCTAGATGGTGGGGTGATGTTACACGCATGGGAGAAGCAAGGTTACCCAAGAGATTCATGGGGTCAACAGTAGAGGGTAGAAGGAGTCGGGATAGACCAAGGAGAAGGTACCAGGATTCGGTTAAGAATGATTTTGAAGTAATAGGTTTAATATCAGAAGAGGCACCAATGTTAGCACTGAATAGGGGATCATGGAGGAATTTTATAAGGGGGCTATGCTCGAGACTGAACGCTGAAAGGCATAATCAGTCTTAAATGACGATGATGATGATGATTCCTTCAGTGTTTTTCCCATAAAAAGGAATTCAGGGTATATTTAGACGTGCTGGATTGGACAGTTCCCTTGGCAACGTTTGACGTTCACTTCGAAGCCGATCTGAGCAACGTTTCTCTATCTTGAAAACGATGTAATCGTTTTGTGAGGCTACCTGCAGTTCGCCCAAACAGGCGATATTGTCTGATCTAAGTGGAAATGAGACAAAATATTAACTCAAATTATGTTTTAAACGAATACAACGAAACACGAATGGTAAGTAATCTAATGGTCTATTACTGTAAGCAATATTGAACTACCAAAAGGATGTCATACAGTCTGGGCTAACCAATTTCCTCAACTAACTGTCTTTCTTTTCAGGATGTAGGCAGAACGGACAACCAATGTTATATAAACGAAACGTCCGACTCCAGAGAGTGATAAATTGGGAAACTGGAATAATCAAAACAAAAATGTAGCAGTTTGTGGCAGAAAAAGCTCCACTTGTGAAACTGGTTTTGTTTCATTTTGGAGATTTGCATGATCGTTACAGAGTATTTATGGATGGGCACACGCGGCGCTTCGGTGTAATCAAAATTCGCGCTGGCGTATGATGGTTCGGCGCCTTGTGAACAAACGAGTCCTGCTCTCGTAAAAGCAGAGATAAATGCCTCTAAATTGCGTACAGAATTAAAGCTTAACAGATGGAAATTTTGAAATATGCACGCACCAAAAGGCTTAACCAGTTCCAGAACAGTAAATCATCTGGAATATCAAAATACTTTGTTTTCGCAAGAGTGCTGCTGTCAACAGGTTATCACTAGGAAAGTGCTCGAGAGTCACCGAGTCATTCACTTACTTTAAAATTAGACTGTATATGTTCAGTAAATTTTTCTAATAGACGTTCTGAAAGAAGTATATTTCATTTCAGTCCCTCATTTTTCGTTTCTTTTCATCGACTAATTGATGAAAACCATCTACTGTATTTATATCACTTTTATTATGCCAATGGACGTTTTAAAGTCACAACTTCATTACCTGACCGTTCTGTTGTTTCGCAAGAACCTTTATTCCGATGTCATAACGCCAGAACACTGCTCTGCTATTTTGTTTCTGATTTCTTTTGTCACTCATTCATTGTTTATTATCTCAACCTACACATTTTTGATATAGCAGTGTAATACGCATCCCAGTTATGTGGGATTTAACTGAAATCTTTACGTTTCTAATTCAGTTGTCGTATCTGTGACAATACAGGGATATTCGCAACTATCTCAGGGGTTTCAGAAGACAGCTGCGAGAAATCTATATCCGGTGAAAAAATATAAATTGTTTCATTATTACTGATTTAGTGTTTCTTTGAGTAAGTTTTTAAATTGTTAGTCGACGTTTGATTAGAACTTTATTAGAATGAGATGATTAGGGTTTGGTTTCTCATTATTTAGTTATTTATTATCAAAATGTAAAGACATGCATACATTATTCTGAATAACGTGTCCGCAAGTTGCTTCGAGCATATAATTAGAGAACCATCTCGTGAAGGAAACGTGTTAGACCTCCTAGCAAACAAACAGAACTGAATTTATCGAATCAATTAATGTAGAGGAGGGTATCAGTGATCATAAGGCTGTGATAACAACTTTGACTACCGGTTTTACACGAACCGTTAAGATAGGCAGGAATATAGTTCTGCGTAGCTTGCAGAGTGCATAAGCAGTGCCGGCCGTTTTGGCCGATCGGTTCTAGACGCTTCAGTCTGGAACCACGCTGCTGATACGGTAGCAGGTTCGAATCCTGCCTAGGGCGTGGATGTGTGTGATGTCCTTAGGTTAGTTAGGTTTAAGTAGTTCTAAGTCTAGGGGACCGATGATCCCAGATGTTAAGTCCCATAGTGCTCAGAGCCATTTGAACCATTTTTGAGCCCAAGCAGTCAGCATCAGCTATTCAGGGACGAGGTTGAAGATGTCGAGCACAATTGGACAAAATTGTAAAACATGGTTGAGTAAGAATTACAGGCTATGTTCTTAGCAAGGTCTTAAGGGATAGAAATGATTCGCCGTAGTTTAATAGCCGCTTTACAGAATTGCTGCGCAAACACAGAGCGTTTCATTACATATTCAAGAGAAGTGAAAACGCAGCTAACAAACAAAAGCTGAACGAAACGAAAATGAGCGTTAAGGAGAGCAAAGAGGAAAGTGATCAACAGCTTTGAAAGTAAAGTTTTGTCAACCGATTTGACTAAAAACTCTAAAAGGTTATGGGCTTATGTAAAACCAGTTCAAATGGTTCAAATGGCTCTAAGCACAATGGGATCTAACATGTAGGGTCATCAGTCCTCTAGACTTAGAACTACTTAAACCTAAGGACATCACACATATCCATGCCCGAGGCAGGATTCGAAGCTGTGACCGTAGCAGTAACACGGCTCCTAGCCGAAGCGCCTAGAACCGCTCGCTCATAGCGGCCGGAGTAAAATCAGTAAGCGGTTCGAAATCGCGTGTTCATTCACTCAGTGACCATACTGGCACCGAAACTGAAGATAAAAGAATGGAGGTCGAAATACTGGATTCGGTTTTCCGAACATCGTCTCTGCTTTTAATCATCGTACGAACGTCGAAATGGCAGATATTGAGCCGATCGCGGAATAAAAAAGCAACTACCATTGCGTAACACTGGAAAGGCATCAGGCTCAGGTTGATGCCGTCTTCCTTGATTTCAGTAAGGCATCTGACACAGCCGGGCACTGCCGTTTAGTGAAAAAAAAAACGAGCTTGCCGGGCATCGGAGCAGATTTGCGACTGGATTCAAGACATTCTTGCAGATAGAACTCAGCACTTCGCTCGTAACGGAACAAATTCGACAGATGCAAAATGTAATTTCCTGAGTAGCCAAGGAAGTATGATAGGACTGTCAGCCTCTACAGTGTGTGTATAAACGATCTAGTAGAAAGTGTCGGAAGCTGTTTAGGACTGTTCGCAGATGCTGGGATTGTCTATGACAAAAGCAGCAACACCAGAAGACAGTACCGATTTGAAGAATGACTCGGAGGGGATTGGTGAATGGTGCAGGCTCTGGCAGTTGACCCAAAACGTAAATAAATGTAACGTACTGCGCTCACATGTGAAAGAAATGCACTACTGCACAACCAACCATTGATGATAAACTTCCAACTAATTTCTCCAAAGCCGTTTTTCAGACATGATGTATTTCCGATTAGTAATGTCCACACAACAAACCAGGCAGTAAATAATAAGTTTGTTACCCGTATCTGGCAACTAAACGATTATTCACGTTGGTGTGTAGAATGTATGAATCAGGCGATATACCATCTGACATCCGGTAAAATATCATTCACTGAGTTCTGAAGAAAACCAGAGCTGACAAGTGTGAGAATTATCTCACAATCAGCTTAACAGCTCATGTATCAAAGTTGCTGACAAGAATAGTATACAGAAGAATGGAAAAGAAAATTGAGGATGTGTTAGATGCCGATCGGTTTGGCTTTAAGAAAGGTAAAGTTACCAGAGAGGCAATTCAGACGTTGCGCTTACAGGATTTGTCGACATGGAAAAAGAATTCGACGATATGAAATGGTGCGAGATTTTCGAAAATCTGAGGAAAATAGGCGTAAGCTGTAGAGAAAGATGGATAATACTCAATATGTACAATTTCCAAAAGCGAAAAATAAGAGTGGGAGACGAACAACGATGTCATCCAATTAAAAAGGGTGTAAGACACGGGTGTAATCTTTATATCCGAAGAAGTGACTTAAATAAATGAAAGATTAGAGGATGAGTTCATGATATTAATATAAATTTCAGAACATGTTAATAACATAAACTCAATCACTTGATAATGACATAAAATGTTTAAACCTAAGTCCTTATTAAATAAACAACAATAGAGTCAAATGGCGGTGTGTTCATTTAAAAATTATTGTATGACTGTTGCTCAGAAACATCAAAAACTGTTCAACATTGAAATTAAAATTCAAGGTGAAAGACTATGAATTATGCGATTTGCTTATGACATTGCTGTCGTGAGCCAAAATGAAAAAGAATTACATGATCTTCTGAATGGAATGAACAGTCTAATGAGTGCAGAATATGGTTTGAGAGTAAGTCGAAGAAAGACGAAAGTTATGCGACGTAGCAGAAACGAGAACAGAGAGAAACTTGCAAGAGAATTTGTGATTGCGAACTAGATGAAGTTAAGGAATTCTGCTGCATAGACAGCAAATTAGCCCATGACGGCGTAAGCAAGGAGGACATAAAGAGCTGATTAACACTGGCATAAATGGCATTCCTGGTCAAGAGAGAAGCATATTAGTACTAAACATATGCCTTTATTTTAAGAAGAAAAGTCTTTGAACGTTCTTTTGGAGCATAGGATTGTATGGTAGTGAAACATGGACTGTCTGGAAACTGGACCAGAAGGGAACTGAAACATTTGAGATGCGGTGCTACTGACGAATGTTGAAAATTCGGTGGACTGATAAGGTAAGGAATGAGGAGGTTCTGCGCAGAATCGGAGAGGAAAAAGATGTGTGGAAAACACTCAGAAGGAGAAGGGACAGGATGATAAGACATCTGTTATGATAGGAGGAAATGACGTCTATTGAAAGCTGCAGAGGAAGAAACAGATTGGAACACATCCAGCAAGTAACTGAGGACATAGGTTGCAATTGTTACTCTGAGATGAAAAGGGAAAAGGGTGGCACAGGAGAAAAAGTAGCTCGCTGTTCTGCTTTGGAGCCCTCACTGTTCATGTCTTAGTATAACTGGCTCTCCGAAGTGCCGTGGCAGTAGGATTATTGCCGTTCTGCTACGGCCACACACACAGTCCTCGCCCGGTATTGTATCTGTCCCAGATCTTCCAGATGCTTCATGGCGTCGCCAGTATTCTTTCTGTTTCTTTACAACAAATTAGCTCAAGACGAATACCCCTACTTGTAATGTCGTCTGTTCGGTCAACAATATACACTCCTGGAAATTGAAATAAGAACACCGTGAATTCATTGTCCCAGGAAGGGGAAACTTTATTGACACATTCCTGGGGTCAGATACATCACATGATCACACTGACAGAACCACAGGCACATAGACACATGCAACAGAGCATGCACAATGTCGGCACTAGTACAGTGTATATCCACCGTTCGCAGCAATGCAGGCTGCTATTCTCTCATGGACACGATAGTAGAGATGCTGGATGTAGTCCTGTGGAACGGCTTGCCATGCCATTTCCACCTGGCGCCTCAGTTGGACGTCCAGACTGCGTGAGACGACGCTTCATCCAGTCCCAAACATGCTCAATGGGGGACAGATCCGGAGATCTTGCTGGCCAGGGTAGTTGACTTACACCTTCTAGAGCACGTTGGGTGGCACGGGATACATGCGGACGTGATTGTCCTGTTGGAACAGCAAGTTCCCTTGCCGGTCTAGGAATGGTAGAACGATGGGTTCGATGACGGTTTGGATGTATCGTGCACTATTCAGTGTCCCCTCGACGATCACCAGAGGTGTACGGCCAGTGTAGGAGATCGCTCCCCACACCATGATGCCGGGTGTTGGCCCTGTCTGCCTCGGTCGTATGCAGTCCTGATTGTGGCGCTCACCTGCACGGCGCCAAACACGCATACGACCATCATTGGCACCAAGGCAGAAGCGACTCTCATCGCTGAAGACGACACGTCTCCATTCGTCCCTCCATTCACGCCTGTCGCGACACCACTGGAGGCGGGCTGCACGATGTTGGGGCGTGAGCGGAAGACGGCCTAACGGTGTGCGGGACCGTAGCCCAGCTTCATGGAGACGGTTGCGAATGGTCCTCGCCGATACCCCAGGAGCAACAGTGTCCCTAATTTGCTGGGAAGTGGCGGTGCGGTCCCCTACGGCACTGCGTTGCATCCTACGGTCTTGGCGTGCATCCGTGCGTCGCTGCGGTCCGGTCCCAGGTCGACGGGCACGTGCAGCTTCCGCCGACCACTGGCGACAACATCGATGTACTGTGGAGACCTCACGCCCCACGTGTTGAGCAATTCGGCGGTACGTCCACCTGGCCTCCCGCATGCCCACTATACGCCCTCGCTCAAAGTCCGTCAACTGCACATACGGTTCACGTCCACGCTGTCGCGGCATGCTACCAGTGTTAAAGACTGCGATGGAGCTCCGTATGCCACGGCAAACTGGCCGACACTGACGGCGGCGGTGCACAAATGCTGCGCAGCTAGCGCCATTCGACGGCCAACACCGCGGTTCCTGGTGTGTCCGCTGTGCCGTGCGTGTGATCATTGCTTGTACAGCCCTCTCGCAGTGTCCGTAGCAAGTATGGTGGGTCTGACACACCGGTGTCAATGTGTTCTTTTCCAGGAGTGTATTTAAAATGAGGGTTGCCCAGCAAGTAATGCACCACATTTTTTTTCTGAGCCTTAAACAATGCTACGAATTCGAAACGTTAGATATGTATTGTTTGAAATCTCCTGAGTGAGTACGCTAAGTTTCCGTAACTTCCGATAGATAGCGTAGCTGCAGGACAGTTACAAAATGGGGTCTGTAGGTGATGTACGTTACAAGCAACGTGCCGTCATTGAGTTTCTCCCTGTAGGGAAAGGAACTGTGAGGAATATTCACAAACGCTTGTGCCAGGTCTACGGAGCTGTCGATGGAAGTACAGTGGGCACAGAATGTTAGGTCATGAGAAGGCGGTTCGGTGGAGCTCCACGATTTGCAGCGGTCGGCGAGACCACCCCCGCTGTCACACCCTACATGTTCCAGCGAGCTGATGTCATTCGCAAGGACAGACCCATTACGACTGCACAGTTGGAGTTGCATCTGTCAGTCAGCAAAGGAACTGTGGGTCCAATATCTCCACTCTTGGATATTCAATAGTGTGTGCAAAATGGGTCCCGCGGCGCCTCACCGTGGATCACAAATCGCACGGGAAAAAAATTGTCTTGATTTGTTGCAACGTTGTGAAGCTGACGGGAAAGCCTTCTTGTTCCGGATTGTGACAGGTGATGAAATCTGGTTTCACAATTTTGAGCCCGAAACAAAACAACAGTCGTTGAAATGGCGCCGTTACCACTCCCCACGGAAGAAAAAATTCAACGCAGCTGCTTCCGCCGGTAAGGTCACGATCACAGTGTTCTGGGACTGTGAAGGTGTGATTCTCATTTATATGTTGCCAAGAGGTGGTTCCTTTACTTTAGAAGCATATGTCAGAACATTAACAAAACTCAAGGCATGCTTCCCATGATTTTGGCGAGACAGCAATCCAGGAGATGTTTTGCTGCAAGACGATAATGCTCGGCCCCACACAAGTCTGAGGACTGCTGAACACAGCAAAACAGGATTGCATAGTGTTACAGCCGGCCGGTGTGACCGAGCGGTTGTAGGCGCGTCAGTCTGGAACCGCGAGGCCGCTACTCTGTGACCGAGTGGTTCTAGGCGCGTCAGTCTGGAACAGCGAGGCCTCAGGCATGGATGTGTGTAATGTCTTTAGGTTAGTTCTATGAGTACTAGCGGACTGATGACCTGAGATGTTAAGTACCATAGTACTCAGAGCTATTTAAAACCTACATACCTGCGAACCCCCCTCGGACATGCACTTGTTAGGGTCATTAATAGATGCCATTCGTGGAAGACATTTTGAGGACGATGAGGAGGTGATGCACACAGTGAAGCACTGACTCCGCCTTCAGGACAAGGATTGGTACGGACAGACCATAGAAACCCTTGTTTCGCGCCGGAGGAAGGGCATAGAAACTGGATGGAGATTACGTGGAAAAATAGAACGTAGAGACAAAACACCATTCTTTCGTGTGTGTAATTCTCATTATGTTCCATAAAGAAGTGCTGAAGAAAAAAAAATGCGGTACATTACTTTCTGGGCAACCCTCGTCCATTCACCTGTCTTTACATTTAAAAGAGGACGAAAATTAACGTTCTAACGGTCATCAAATGCAGACTATTACAAAAAAGATTTTGATCACTTGTGGGTCGGATTTCATATCAACAGAAATATTTTCAGGGCATGATGAGCCAAAACATTATAAGCACAGCCCGCCATGGGGCTGCATGCTGCCTGCTGGCACTGAGGGCAAGTGAGGCGATAAAGATGTACATGAGCGGAGCAGAGACGAATGGCGGATCATTCTAGCTAAGTATCGCAAATCCGCCGGCTTCCGCGACTTTGAAAGAAGCCAGCTTGTTGTTGGAGGCGAATGGGCACCCATGGGACCTGTGGTAATAATCTAAGGCACTATGACAGCTGTAGGCTATGTGAACATTATTATGGACCACCAGTAACTCCTAATACTTGATACAGGCGGATTAGTGTCGAGGTCCGTCGTGCCCGCCAACCCGTGGGTGGTTTTTTACGGCGGTTTTCCATCTGCCTCGACGAATGTGGGCTGGTCCCTCTTATACCACCTCAGTTACACTATGTCGGTGATTTATGCGCAAACACTTTCTCCACGTACGCGTACACCATAATTACTGTACCATGCAAACATTGAGGTTACACTCGTCTGCTGTGAGACGTTAATAGGCGGGGGGGGGGGGGGGGGGGGGGGGGGGAGGTCCACTGGGAGCCGAACAGCACAATAACGCTGGGTTCAGTGTGGGGCGACGGTGGGGTGAGTGGACTGCTGTAGCCTGTTGTGGGGTTGTGTCCCACTGCGGGCTACGGCGGGGACGAAGTCTCTCCGTCGTTTCTAGGCCCCCAGTTCCATACAATACAATACAACATCAGATTTTAGTGCTAGGCTAACCACAAGTGTATCTGAACACACAGTGCACCGAACACACCAAACGATGTACCTCCGCAGTCGACGACAGATGCATGTGCAGTTCGAATATAATGAATATCCTTGAGACAGAGAAGTTGCTGTCCATGCATCAGCACGGCTTTAGAAAGTATCGCTCCTGCGAAACGCAACTCGCCCTTTTCTCACATGATATCTTGCGAACCATGGATCAAGGGTATCAGACGGATGACTTCCGGATGACTTCCGCAAAGCGTTTAACTCGGTGCCCCACTGCAGACTGCTAACTAAGGTACGAGACGTCTTAAGTAATAGAACCCGTTACGTTGTCCTCGATGGTGAGGGTATCATCTGAAGTGCCCCAGGGAAGTGTGGTAGACCCGCTGTTGTTTTCTATCTACATAAATGGTCTTTTCGATAGGGTGGATAGCAATGAGCGGCTGTTTGATGACGATGCTGTGGTGTACGGGAAGGTGTCGTCGTTGAGTGACTGTAGGAGGACACAAGATGACTTGGACAGGATTTTTGATTGGCGTAAAGAATGGCAGCTAACTCTACATAAATGTAAATTAATGCAGATGAATAGGAAAAAGAAGCCCGTAATGTTTGAATACTCCATTAGTAGTGTAGCGCTTGACACAGTCACGTAGATTAAATATTTGGGCGTAACACTGCAGAGCGATATGAAGTGGGACAAGCATGTAATGGCGGATAGTCGTCTTCGGTTCACTGGTAGAATTTAGGAAAGATGTGGTTCGTCTGTAAAGGAGACCGCTTATAAAACACTAATACGACCTATTCTAGAGTACTGCTCGAGCGTTTGGGATCCCTATCATGGCGGATTGAGGGAGGACATAGAAGCAATTCAGAGGCGGGCTGCTAGATTTGTTACTGGTAGGTTTGATCATCACGCGAGTGTTACGGAAATGCTTCAGGAACTCGGGTGGGAGTCTCTAGAGGGAAGGAGGCGTTCTTTTCGTGAATCGCTACTGAGGAAATTTAGAGAACCAGCATTTGAGGCTGACTGCAGTACAATTTTACTGCCGCCAACTTACATTTCGCGGAAAGACCACAAAGATAAGGTAAGAGAGATTAGGGCTCGTATAGAGGCATATAGGCATTTTTCCCTCGTTCTGTTTGGGAGTGGAACAGGGAGAGAAGATGCTAGTTGTGGTACGAGGTACGCTCCGCCACGCGCCGTATGGTGGATTGCGGAGTATGTATGTAGACGTAGATGTAGAATATAAACATCACGACATCTGCATCTACGATTGAAATGCGCATGTGACCATCGGCACTGGATGTTGACCCAATGGCAGACCGTTGCATGGTCTGATGACTCCCGAGACCTTCTTAATCACGCCGATGGGAGGACGCGAATCCTCTGTCATCCAGGGGAACAGCTATTTGACTACTGTACTGCAGTACTGAGAGAAGCTGGCGACGGCTCAGTTATGCTCTGGGGATAATTCACGAGGTCATCCAAGGGTCCAGGGGAACTCGTGCAATACACCATGACGGCGAAGGAGCATCGCACACTGGTTGCAGACCACGTACACCTCTTCACGACGATCATGTCTCCCGACTGCAGTGGCACTTTTCGACAAGATAATACGCAATGTCACAAGGCCAGGAGTGTGATGGAGTGGTTCGTGGAACACAGTGGCGAGTTCGGATTGATGTGCTGGCCCCCCATCTAGCCAGATGCGGACGCAATCCAACACATCTGGGATGTTATTGAACGTGTCGTCACAGTTGTGGTTGCAGATGTGGTGCCAACTCTCTCCAGCCATCACACAAGACGTCACTGCTCCCATGTCACGATGCGTCGCCACCATTATCCGTGCCAGAAGGCGGACTTGCCAGCTATTATGTGGGCGGTCATAATGTTCTGGCTCATCAGTGCATATTCTTTGGTTTAGCTCATATTAAATATTTGTTCGTATTTCCTGTAAACTTACCTGACGAGAATAAATCTGTGCACGTATTTTTCAAAACTAAGTTCTCTTAAAATGCTTGTATGCCAAAATAGTATTTGTAGAACTGATTCATGCATAGGGCACGGAGGTATGTAGTAAACGTATAACCTGATGTGAAGTCCCTCCAGCACGATAGACGGTAAGCGGGAATGTAGAAAGTTTATCTGGCAAAGAACGGCAAAGAGTCTTTGTGACACACAGGGAGTCGGTGGCTAGCATTCAAACTGTTCACATGTCGGGTGCTGAGGGAAGCAGAAGGATTAAGTAATAACACCTCGGATGTGGGAGTTTACTGGGTAGTAATCCATGGCATTTGCTGGTTAGCTGTGAATCATAAAAATCCGGCACCAAGAAGAAAATATTCAGAGCGCCATGATGACGTTTGCCGTCTTCATGTCATCCACATAGTATCACCACAGTCACCACCTTCAGCTCACATAAAAGTATAGTATCGTAATTGTCTTCATGTACCAGTACTTTTCTTCACATTCAAGTACTAAGCACTCTACTTTCAACTGTACTTCATTAACTCTACCTAGACAAGATCCTTTTGCTAGTGATGTAGTATATCCGAGTGTCCTGTCTCACTGAGCTGCAAAGGATTTATTACTTTAATAGTGCTGCCGCACGGAGTGGCCTCGTGGTTTGGGCCGCCATGTCACGGACTGGGCGGCCTCTTCCTCGGCCATGGGTGTGTGTGTTGTTCTTAGCATAAGTTAGTGTCAGTAGTGTGTAAGTCTAGGGACCAATGACCTCAGCAGTTTGGTCCCTTAGGAATTCGCACACATTTGAACATCTTTAATAGTGCTCATTAACTTTGGTAGAGCACTAAATTTCTTACGTCTTCGGGTAGTTACGTTTCTGGAATACTCCACGTGATTCGCATAGGTGAATAGTTAAAGCATTGCAAAGGAGTGACAGCTAAGAAAAGAAGTAATTGATTTACTTGATTTTCATTGTTACCAAACTAGTAGTTCAGTACTGAAAGTAAGTACAGTAGAGCGTCGATCAGCCGAAGTAACTGGGGGACATGGGTGTTCGGAAAACTGGTTTGTTTGGATAATCGAACTGTACAACTTTATTTGCCAAGAAGTTCGTCAAGTTCATTTCTTCACCCAGCAGCACACAAGTGGTCGTAACAGAGAATAGAAGGTGACTGTTTGCACTAGTGGTGGGCAGGAAATCGCGTATCTGTTAGAAATCACAGTGATTGAGAAGTCACAGATATCACAATTACATCTTCACAAAATCTAACTGCGATTTCAGTCACAGTTAGCAGTCGCAAGTAGCATTTCACATTCAACGCCGTGAGCCGTCTGTTGGCCGAATTCCGTACTGCTTTCTTCTATTTCAGTGACAAGTCGCAACTAACAGTGGCAAATAGCAACTAAAAAGCTCTGTTAACATTCTTTGTGCCATCTGTTGACTGACGTATGTACTTCGTTATGAGAGTCTTGTGCCTCACGAGATCGATGTGCTGTGTGTGCATGTAAAGGACTTATTTCAATAGTGGTACAAGTCCATTTTTGTACATTTTAAGATACAGAGTCGAAAAGTTAAATGAGCGCTGAAAAATCTGCACTTGAGATACAACAAATATTCAAGCATTGGCTTCTTGCTAGAAATGAATCTTTATTTATGTTTGTTTGGAGCATTAATTTCAGAATCGTTATAGACAGAAAAGTGGAGGTAATGGACTTGTACCACTATTGAAATAAGCCCTTCATATTATATGACGACATGCACATTCAGCATCAGTTATGGTTGGTCACACACAGCTGTGACTCTGAATGTATTATATTAATAAGAAGCAACATTGCCTTTTTCTACTGAAAATATCAAGTAAAGTAACAAATGTGTCTGATTTTGTTTCCAATATGACAGTTTTGGTTAATACTCTACATGCCTAAAGGACCTTGCAATGTTAACACAGGAGAACTCAGACATCGAAATGAAAACAGTATTACTGAGTCATATGAATGCCTCACTTTCGTTCCGACACAGTTCAAGACTCGGGATAAAAGTTTTACACCTGGTGTTCTACATGGCAACTTCACACACAAGAACTTTTTCCAGACACTACTACCACCTACATAAGTAAGCTTTCCTGTGTTGCTTTCAAGTAATGCATTTAAGATATTCCTCATTTAACTGGAAGATCTGTACTTCCCACTTTCAAATCAACAGCCTCAAAATGCATAATCTAGACTTCGGGATATGTTACAGGTCAGTGTCACACCAAGATTGTGGAGAAAGGGAGGAGGGGGCGGCATGTCACTCTCCAACAAGCGTTTAGCAATAAATAAGTGGCGGAAAATTACGGGTATAGGACGGCTTAACATGTGGAAAATGAGATTTTCATTATTGACTCAAAGTATTTAACATTTATTATTCCTTTAAAATCGCACAACTTCAATAAAACACAGTTTAATCACTCATCTGCACACTTATTTCACAATTATGTCACTTTTAAACTGCAAATCCTCTAAGAGCTGCCTTGAATCTTCATGAGTCTCTCTCAACAGCCTTGATGTAGATAGATACGTACAGCAAACAGGAATCAGAGTCAGAACTGTGTCTGCAAAATCACAAGGATTATTAAACAATTTCTGCTGTCACTAATTACAAGCTATATAACTGACAGAGTAGATTGGTAATACTTGCTGTAATGAAAGCCACTCAATGAGGTAAGTTTCACATTTGCAAGAACGATCTCACTGAAGTAATTAACTCCATCGAAACACTTAGAAAGTAACCTCTCGTCTGATGAAAACGGTCTAAAGAGCAATGGCAATTTCTGCAGATCTGTTGACAATGATATTTTCAGTTATCACTTTACTGAGTGACTGAAATGTAGTTCGGGTACCTGTGAACATAACAATATAGTAGAATTCATTTTCTAAACACGAACTATTACGGTACTGTATGTCTACTTACATATTAATTACACTATTAATATTTTCACAGTTGTTTCTTTAATACATAATTAAAGCCAACGGAAGAAAAACGTAAAACATACTTACTAATGACAGGTTTGTTGAGATGCAGTTTTCTGTGTGGACAGATGTTACTTTTTCATACGGTGGTAAGTCGCAGAAATCGCAGGAGTCACAGAAGTCGCAGAAGTAGCAGAAATCGCAGAAGTAGCAGGAGTCACAGAAGTAGCAGAAGTCGCAGAAATCGCGGAAGTAGCAGAAATCGCAGAAATAGCAGTGGCGGAGGGATACACGACCTAGGTTCCTTCACTGCGACTCTTAACTGCGACAAATCACAGTTAAGAATAACAGATACTGAAAAGTAGCATTCACAGAAATCACTGATATCGGAAAATCGCAGTTTAGCCCATCACTAGTTTGCACCGTGAAAAGCTCTTCTCGGGGGCGTGCAATCCTTCAAAACTGCGCGGAGCGGCACGTATCAACTCTAAGCCGGCGCAGCTGTTGCTGTCAACAGCTCTGATACTGCCGCTATTTCTACTGCCAGTGCCGAGCCGACAGAACTGTGCCGATTGTTGAAACACAGCGACTGGATGCTCGGCCGGTCAGCAGCGCCTCTTGAAGGCCCCATTAGAAGCAGCGGTGCCCCAGTGCGGCAACTACTGTGGGAAACTTGGTTTGGGAATGAGGGGGAGAGGGGGATGATGGACGGTAGGGTGGGAGAGTAACAGGTGCGAGCGAGTACACAGTTCGGTTAAGCGGTCGTTCGGTTCACCGACGTTCGGGTAATCGACGCTCTACTGTAAATAAAATAGTGATCATAAAAAGTGATTATTGGCCATTACAGTTTAAGAGGCAATGTGATGAATGTCTGCTTCATAGATTCGTAAAAGTGTTCTTTCCATTGTAATTGTGTTTGAAAGTTTATTGGCTGGTTCAAATGGCTCTGAGCACTATGGGACTTAACTTCTGAGGTCATCAGTCCCCTAGAACTTAGAACTTCTTAAACCTAACTAACCTATGGACAGCACACACATCCATGCCCGAGGCAGGATTCGAACCGGCGACCGTAGCGATCGTGCGGTTCCAGACTGAAGCGCCTAGAACCGCTCGGCCGCACCGGCCGGCCGAATGTTTATTCACATTGTATGTCACCAGAAGTGTTTACTTCTTATCTAGGTCAAATAATATAACAGTTTATTGGGCCCATACTAAATGTAGAATCAGTAATGCTACCACACTTATAGGGACAGTGCTCAAGAAGTGCAGATTTTGTGTTCTTGAAAGTTTAACTGGATACAACCTGTTCAAACCATGATAGATGCAGTGCCCCAGTGTTTCACTTACTCTCTCCCTGATGCAATGAAGTAAATGATCGCCAGTAAAACCGACAATATGTCACTTAACACAACACTTTTAAGATCATTTCTATGTCAGTGTTTCCCAATGTTAAAATGGTAAAATCTTCTCATGTGAAAATTAACTGTGCTCCTCCTTTATTAGTTGTGATTATATGATTCTTGCTTTGAATACAGACAGCATATACTGAGCAACCAGAACCTCATCACCACCCACCTAATAACCTGTATGTCCACCTCCGGCACGGATCATAACCGCGACGTGTCTTGGCATAGAAGCAATGACCCTTGGTCACTGGAAGGAGCTGGCACCACATTTGCACGCACAAGTCACCTATTCCGCAGAGGGGAGCGATGCTCTGACACCACATTCAACCACATCCCATATGTGTTCTATCGGGTTCAGATCCGGTGAGCCCGTCGGGCTATCACATCAATTATGACTCCCCACTGTGTACCTCAAACCACATTCCTAGCCGGCCGTAGTGGCCGAGAGGTTGTAGGCTTTCCAGTCTGGAACCGCGCGACTGCTACGGTCGCAGGTTCGAATCCTGTCTTGGGCATGGATGTGTGTGATGTCCTAAGGTTAGTTGGGTTTAAGTAGTTCTACGTTCTAGGGGATTGATGACCTCAGCAGTTAAGTCCCGTAGTCCTCAGAGCCATTTGAATCTTCAAATTAGATTGTTTGTTCTCAAAATGAGTTCAACTGCGTTCATGTGCATTTTATTTTATCCGTTATTACTTTTATGTTGTAATTTCATGTACTGACACTTTCCGTGACCTTGGAGATTTGTTCCTCAATTTGGTGCTACGGAACGAGACGTGTGAAATAAAACAAAAAAGTAAAACGAGGCCTCGTATTAGGTTATCCTTCTGTTTCTCCACAGGATGACCAGGGCACATACCAAGACTATACAAGAAAATTTTAATGCGCTGCTCAAAAGAGTTAACGGAATATGACTTTCATCATTTGTCATACGCCACTGAGAGTGCTTTTCGTTGGATTCTAAGAGCTTCAATAACGTGCATGCCTCCCGTCAACGCTTATCACTGCCTGTCACCTACGTGCCACGTCCTGTATATGTCTAAGTAGGTCACACCGTGGTATGTGTGCGCATTCATCGATGAGAGCATATGAGAGTTCTTGGAGAGTGGAACAGAATGACACGAACACGTCGATAGGGTTGAGTTCGGGACTCGCCGCCGGCCATTCGTGGGCGTGAGTCGTGCTTGCTCAGATGGTAGAGCACATGCCCGCGAAAGGCAAAGGTCCCGAGTTCGAGTCTCGCTCCGGCATACAGTTTTAATCTGCCAGGAAATTTCATATCAGCGCACACTGCGCTGCAGAATGAAAATCTCATTCCGGCTTTGCGATAATTTTGCTAAGCTAATTTCACCCTTGAAACGCCGGCTAAATCACGTAGGGCAAATAGGTAATTAGGATTGTGGAAAGGGCCAAGGGAGTTGCGGTCGGATTCATTTCACAATTGTAATTTATTATCATTTACTTCACAAATACACTTTTAAAAGAATTAAATTTGCCTAGCGGCTGAAAGCTTCCATACAGAGGTTTTAGAATAAGTTCAATTTTGAAATACATGACACATAGTTAAATTTACGAATAAGATAAATCGTATACATATAGAGATCAGCATGCGGAGCGGCTGAAGGCCGCCGTATTAAATCTTCAAAATTCCAAATATGCTATGATCATTACTGAAGGCAGAGGGCCACAATATTTTAAGGTGCTGAGAGGGATGATGGCCCGCAAAGTACCCAGAGAGAGATAAACTAACGGAATAAGATCGCTGAAGGCTGCAAGGTTAAATACTGCAAATTAAGGGATATATATTGCAACAATCGGTAAAACAATACAGTAAGTTTCAAATTTTCCTTTTGCTACACCAGCAGTGGAAGGCCCACAATAACTTGTAAAATCTTTCAGAGGAAATTACAATAACCTTTCAAGAGCAAAAGGCGATAACGTTTGGACTTGAAGGAAACATGTTCCCACGGCTGAAGGCTCACAACTTAAAAATGTAAAATACAGTTAAATTAAAACAACACTAACAGTACCAAAAGGATAATTAAGAGAACGGCACTCAGGAGTCTCCAGTGGATCGGTCTGCCCTCGTTCACTTGCCGACCGGTGTGGCTGAGCGGTTCTAGGCACTTCAGTCCGGAACCGCGTGACCGCAACGGTCGCAGGTTCAAATCATGCCTCGGACATGGATGTGTGTGATGTCCTTAGGTTAGTTAGGTTTAAGTAATTCTAAGTTCTAGGGGAAGTTCTAGGGGAATGATGACGTCAGATGTTAAGTCCCATAGCGCTCAGAGCCATTTGAACCATTTTTGAACCACACTGCTAGCCTTGTGATATGGCGCATTATCTTGTACAAAAATGCCAATGCCGTCGGTAAACATGATCGTTCTGAAGGGGTGCACGTGGTCTGCAACCAGTGTGCGATACTCCGTGGCCGTCAAGGTGTCTTGCACGAACTCCACTGGACCCACGGATGCTCACTTGAATGTTCCCAGAGCGTAACGGAGTCGCTGTCAGCTTCCCTCCATCCCGCAGTACAGGTGTGAAGCAGCTGTTCCCTTCCACCAGCTTGACGAAGAAGGTGTCGGGATTCATCAGCCCAAGCTACGCTCTGCCATTGGGCCAACGTCCAGTGCCGATGGTCAGTCGTAGTTGCTGATGTCGTGGTGTTAACATTGGCACATGGATAAGTTGCCAGCAAAGGAGGCCCACCATTAGGAACGTGCAGTGCACTGTGTGTTCAGACACACTTGTAATCTGGTCATCATTAAAGTCTGATGTGAGTTCCGCCACAGTTCGCCGCTGTCCTGTTTTGCCCAGCCTACGACGTACAACATTTGTAATGTTGGTGGTCACCCAACAGAACGATGTCTGGACGTGGTTTCATCTTGGTTTCACCACGTGATGAAGACACTCACCACAGCACTCTTCGAACACTCGGCAAGTCATGTAGTTTCCAAAATGCTCTCACCGAACCTCCAGGCCATCACAGTTTGCCCTCGATCAAACCCAGATACATAGCGCTCACTCTCAATTCTACACACAGACAGGACGCTCACTGATACTGCATGTACCACGCGTGTATCTGACAGTGATTCATCGCCAGGCGCCGCTGCTATCTCCTGGACGGGCTTATACCGATAGTTCCGGCTAATCTGTGTATGTTAGTGAGAGACGCTTTGTCGACAGAACAGTTTAACCTTGTATCTCTACTGCTCGTGACAAACCATTCGCCGGCCGGCGTGGCCGAGTGGTTCTAGGCGCTACAGTCTGGAACCGTGCAACCGCTACGGTCGCAGGTTCGAATCCTGCCTGGGGCATGGATGTGTGTGATGTCCATAAGTTAGTTAGGTTTAACTAGTTCTAAGTTCTAGGCGACTGATGACCTCTGAAGTTCCATAGTGCTCAGATCCATTTGAACCATTTGAACAGACTCTTCACCAAGACTTGCGAGATTGTGCAACTGTTTCTTGTCCTATTTACAAAACAGGTTTTAGTGCCAAATAAAATCACATCAAGTAGCTAATTTTCTTAATGAACAGTATAAACACTTGGTACTGAGACTCAGCACCTTGTATCGCGCTAGTGTAACTTAGATATAGTAGCAGGTAGACAGCTTCAGACGGAAATCATGTCTCACATGGCACGTGCGATCGGATCCCGTAGCTAGCTGCAAATAGCTTCGGTTGTGGCAGAAATGTGTAAGCAAATTGCTCTGAAAATATCAAATTGTTGAAACTGTATATTTGGTAAGCAAAATTGTGTTTATTGAGATTACTGTGATGTTCATGAATTATTCCTAATTTCTTTCATTCTTAGTGTGAATGATGACGTGAATGTGAAGTATTAAATAAATGAACATTGTTACGTGCACATTACTGTGAGAATTGTGTACTGAACAAATGAATCATGCTTATGGGAAATTGTTAAGTGCAACTAGCCAGCTTATGGAACCGAGGAAACAGGATACGTTTCACAACAATACTGTTATTTGAACAACTCGTTATTTTGATATTTGTGGATATTTCAAATGGCTCTGAGCAGTATGGGACTTAACATCTTAGGTCATCAGTCCCCTAGAACTTAGAACTACTTAAACCTAACAAACCTAAGGACATCACACACATCCATGTCCGAGGCAGGATTCGAACCTGCGACCGTAGCAGTCCCGCGGTTCCGGACTGTATCGCCTAGAACCGCACGACCACCGCGGCCGGCTGTGGATATTTATTTTGATAAATTGTGCACAGAAGCTACTAAGTTTTGGTTGGTCAAAAGTTTAATACTAATGTTGGACTGGTTACGCTGTATACCAGTCAATCAGAGGACAGTGCGTTCGCGAGTAATTTGTGGGCTAAGAGAATTGCTTTGTGGAGCCGAACGTTCAACAGCGACTATGTTCGGAGTAGATATAAGGAACTCTGAATAAATGTGAAAATTTTAGGGAATAATGGCTAAAGCGTGAACGAGAGGTGGTGTACGAGAACTTGTGAAACACGTGAAATTCCAATTTTAGTATGTAAACTGTGACTTTTGAATAGCCAAAATCCGCGTGGTGTACTAAGCAAGCTGTGACCGCAAACTGAACATTGGTCAAATTGTGTAATATTGAAAGCGAGCATTCTGTGGCAGATAATCCATTTTGCAATCCTTTCTGGTATTACGTTTGTTTCGATACCTGTTGAAACTAGAACTTAAGATTAGCATGCGCTTGGCACTGTTTTAGTATCAGACAAGTGTCAACATCTCGAAGTTTTCACTCACAAACTACCTTTCAATTAATAGCTCACTTAATCTGATACTGAAAAACAGTTGTTGGATCGGCTGGATTCGTCTGGTGCTACTGCACCTTTTCCAATAGAATGTTATTATTCGTTTTTAACGGGGAAGGTGTGTGCAACGGAATGCGGAAGAAGAAATTTACCACAAGGCGAGTGGACACTTACTGTTAGGCGTAACGTAAGTAACCACGGCGTTGCAATATCACTTTGTCTAATTAGGCTGGTAGCCTCCATTTTATTTACGTAATTTCAGTTCTCTTTAAAACTACCATAACCTTAGTTCGATGCCTGTTGCTTGAGCTACTGATCTCTATCAAAAGTAATCGTTCGGTACTCTTTGCATTAATGCGCGATCGCGGTCAGAACTAAATCCCTTTCATAGGAGTAACTACAGCCAACTGCTCATATACACTGGTGTGCAAAATTAAAGCAACAAACAGAAATTTTGCAAGGCTGCATTTATTTTGCCACAAAACAGTATAAGCAGCTGATAGTGAAGTAGAAACACTGTAAATAATACAGAACGTTATCAATTGCAACATGGATAAAGATAGACAAACTGTTCTTTTTTGTTTTTGTTTTTTTACAAGTTAACGGATTTCCACGCACATTCTGAAACTGGTTAATGTGCTTAGTGTGGGGTGTGACCACCTCTGGCACGAATACAGGCCTGCTGTGAGTCATGTCGCCAATCTGATGTTGAGGCAGTAATGCCTGTTTTTCCTGCCGCCTTGGACAAAGGTTGGTGGATGCTGATGTGATGCAACCTGTCTCCCTGGTGCATCCCAGACATGCTGTATGGGATTCAAATCGGGAGAATCAGCAGGCGGTGCCATGCGTGAAAAAAAAATATTTCACCCATTCTCTATGAGGTCGAGCATTAGCGTCTATCTGTACGAAGTTTGGGTCCGCAGCACTTCGCGACAACCAAGATCTCCTCACGGTACCTGACAGCAGTTAAATCTTGCTATTTTACTCGCACAATTTCATACATATGTGTTCGAGTGGTCAACATAATCCCTGTCCACACCATTAGGGATCCTCCTATATCGGTCTCTTTACACAATGTTTGGATCACTGAATTGTGTTCCAAGTTCCCTGCAAACGTGAATCCGCCGAGAAACACGCTCTAGACCAAATCGGGACTTATCTGTGAGAAGAATATTGGCCCACCGTTCGTTCGTCCAGATGGCACGTTCCACTCTAGACGTTCCCCTCTGAGAAGACGCGCCAGAGGTAAACAGGTATGTCTCCAACAATAAAAGTCACTCTGCGTAAGCTTTCTGTGCATCTTTTGCCTCGATACAACGCGTCCAGGGAACGCTGCGAAGCCAGTTATAGTGCAGTACTAAGGCTGTACCTTCGTGCCCTTACAGCCAAATAACGGTCCACTCTTTCTAATGTGTGTGGCGTTCGCTGTGTTATTGATGGTTTTGCATTTAACAAATTTGTAAATGAAAATGATAATCTTATTTCATTACAGTGAGTAATTACGAAATAATTTTTTCTCCCGGCTAAAGATTTGGTCAAGTTGTTAAAGAACTCCAAGTTAACGTTGTGTTAAAGTGTTGTCTATAAGTTGTGTAAGTGTCACTAAATCACAGTTCACACAACAGATTTTATACAACTATTGATTATGATTATGATGGAAACAGTTATCTTCAGTAGAATGATCATTAAAACCGCCGAGTATCAGCCGAGCACAACACTGACGTATGTTACCTGAAACAATATTCTTCGCAACTCATGCGTAATTAATTTCGGCTCCATACATCAGCAAGAAGAGTTTGTTATATGGATCGTGCTATGAGCACTGTTTTTAAAGAACCAATCTGATTCGAATTATTTTCATTAAAATGAGTTCGGGACCACCGCTGCACATTTATTTTTACACATTTTTACTACCTTCGGCATTTATGTCTGCAGAGTTGCGTAATTTGAATTTGCCACTGAGGTAATTGTTAAGATGGCGGCAGAAATTGATAGAGACTTTCTGTTTTTAGAGCAAATTTCCTTTTAACAGGATAAGTATTTGAAATGCTTATTAATCTTTACTTTCATATTGTGCACTATTTAGGCTAATTTTCATCAAGCAAACCTTTGATACTTTCTCAAGAAAGACAGATAAAAACGCGATACAAAAAGCTATCATCAATGGCTGTGCTGCTTGCAGCGGAAAGAAATAATTAATAGAGATAATGCTTATTGAGAGAGGAATTAAAGTTACAAATAATTATTCACTCATATTTTTAATAATAATGAACTCTATTCGCAAGTAATATTTAACAAATAATTATAATTTCTTAACAGACCTCACTTTGATATGCGTCTTGCGCCTGCAACCTACAAAAGCCAACCAACAAAAGGTAAAAACAATTATCATTGTCTTTGTATGATACACATTGATATGTCCAATTACATCATAAAATATTACACAATAATTAATATTTATCATCGTTTTATTTCACTGTTTTTTCATATGTTGGATAGTGTGGTGTGTGTACTGTAGGACCTTTGGTACATGTACCATCAGATTATTTAACTTGTCGCTCTAATGAAGTAGGCGAGTGTCAGCAATATGTCTCGTGGTCTTATCATGGCGTGTTTATCTTCTGCCGTTAGGTGAGACGATAGAAATGCCACTTGCAGGCTTAGAGTAGCAGATTCACGGTGACCAACTTTAAACAGAACTTGATAAATTTTCACACACATTTATTAAAAATAATAACAAGCATAAAATTGCTTAACTTCGTTCTGGATGCTATTTACAACTGACAATCTGAAGATCCCTTGGTATTAGTACATTAATCTTATTCTCACATATCTCTGATACTTGACAAAGTACACTCGTTATAATACCTCGTGCATTCATGTATCACTGCGCGAGTGTGATCCATGAGGAGAAAAGGTTCTATGTCAGCAGAGATCTTATTGGCTGCGTTACATATTAATACACGGACCGGCGGAAGCAGAATTTGGTCCGTCTCTAAGGCAGCGCCATCTCGTACTGCGGAGACGGATGAGCGCTGTGCCTGTGCTGTTGTGCATAGCGGGGTGCGCTCTAGTGGGAAAGTTGTGTAGACGCTGACTACGCAGAACTATGTACACAACAAATAGATAATGTTTATAACTGTTAAGAGGCATAATTTCCTCTCGATGCACTGTAGCTAAAGTTTATGTCGTGGATGTTACATGTGACACGTCCTATATAGGCCACCGTTCAGTAAATGGCGCATGCGCCGCACATCACGGTTCCTGCCTTCCAAGACAGGGAGGTGGCGCCGCCCTTAGTGAAACACCGCTGGCAACGATATATCGCAATCAAGGCTGCACCGAAGAACGTTCAGGTTTGATAAGAGATAATACAAGATTCCATGTTTTGCTAAGAGGAAACCCATTGTCTCTGTTGATCAAATTATCAGTCAACCTAATTTCAATCGCCTCTTTATACACACTGTTCCAAAAACCGGAAATGTTGGCAACCACAACAGTCTCCTCAAATTTCATTTTGTGTCCCTCATTTAGGCAGTGTTCTGCTACCGCCGATTTTTCCGGCTGTTGTAGCCTCGTATGTCGGCGATGTTCCACACACGTCTTGCACTGTGCGAATAGAACGCCCAACGTAAGCTTTCCCACATTGACATGGAATTTTGTACACCCCGGGCTTCCTAAGCCCCAAATCATCCTTCACAGAGCCGAGCAGAGACCTAATCTTAGAAGGTGGACGGAAAACACTCTTAATGTCAAAATTCCATAAAATTCGTCCAATTTTAAACGATAAGCCTCCATCCTAAGGAAGAAAGGCCACAGATCTATGTTCCTCTTCGTACACCTCCAGAGATGGTCCAAACTCCACAGCCCGACGAATCTGCTTCTCGGTGTATCCATTTTCCTTAAAAACAGTCATCAAATGCTCAAGTTCTTGGGTTAAGCTTTCTGCGTCGGAAATGACATATGCTCTCCCTACCAAAGTCCTGAGGACGCCACTACGTTGGTGTGGTGGATGACAACTCTTAGGATGATGATACCAATCTGTGTGTGTCGGCTTTCGGTGAACACTGTGTCCCAGAGTTCCATCTGGTTTTTTATAAACCATTAGTCTAAAAATGGAAACATCCCATCATTTTCAACCTCCATAGTAAATTTGATATGGGGATGAAGACAGTTGAAGTGGTCCAAAAATCTGTCAAGAGCATCACGTCCAACCGGCCAGACGAAGAATGTATCGTCCACGTATCTCAAGAAGCACATAGGTTGCAAAGCTGAAGTCCTCAGTGCCATGTCCTCGAAGTCCTCCATACATAAATTGGCGACTATGGGTGACAAAGGACTACCCATAGCCACTCCGTCATTCTGTTCAAAAATGTTACCGTTAAATAAAAAATACGTGGAGGTCAGCACATAACATGCCGAACAGTTGGATCGCCGAGATATCGAGTCAAGTTGATTTTAGGATCCGGCAGCAAACCCGAAGAGACTTTCACGACTACCCCGCTTGGTAGGTGCCCTGGCGTCTACATCTACATCTACATCCATACTCCGCAAGCCACCTGACGGTGTGTGGGGGAGGGTACCCTGAGTACCTCTATCGGTTCTCCCTTCTATTCCAGTCTCGTATTGTTCGTGGAAAGAAGGACTGTCGGTATGCCTCCGTGTGGGCTCTAATCTCTCTGATTTTATCCTCATGGTCTCTTCGCGAGATATACGTAGGTGGGAGAAATTTACTGCTTGACTCTTCGGTGAAGGTATTTTCTCGAAACTTTAGCAAAAGCCCGTACCGAGCTACTGAGCGTCTCTCCTGCAGAGTCTTCCACTGGAGTTTATCTATCATCTCCGTAACGCTTTCGAGATTACTACATGATCCTGTAACGAAGCGCGCTGCTCTCCGTTGTATCTTCTCTATCTCTTCTGTCAACCATATCTGGTACGGATCCCACACTGCTGAGCAGTATTCATGCAGTGGGCGAGCAAGCGTACTGTAACCTACTTCCTTTGTTTTCGGATTGCATTTCCTTAGGATTCTTCCAATGAATCTCAGTCTGGCATCTGCTTTACCGACGATCAACTTAATATGATCACTCCATTTTAAATCACTCCTAATACATAATCCCAGATAATTTATGGAATTAACTGCTTCCAGTTGCTGATCTGCTATTTTGTAGCTAAATGATAAGGGATCTATCTTTCTATGTATTCGGAGCACATTACACTTGTCGCTGCACCATGTGTCAATCCGCTGCAGATCCTCCTTCATTTCAGTACAATTTTACATTGTTACAACCTCTCGATATACTACAGCATCATCCGCAAAAAGCCTCAGTGAACTTCCGATGTCATCCACAAGGTCATTTATGTATATTGTGAATAGCAACGGTCCTACGACACTTCCCTGCGGCACACCTGAAATCACTCTTACTTCGGAAGACTTCTCTCCATTGACAATGACATGCTGCGTTCTGTTATTTAGGAACTCCTCAATCCAATCACACAATTTGTCTGATAGTCCATATGCTTTTACTTTGTTCATTAAACGACCGTGGGGAACTGTATCGAACGCCTTGCGGAAGTCAAGAAACACGGCATCTACCTGTAAACCCGTGTCTATGGCCCTCTGAGTGTCGTGGACGAATAGCGCGAGCTGGGTTTCACATGACCGTCTTTTTCGAAACCCATGCTGATTCCTACAGAGTAGATTTCTAGTCTCCAGAAAAGTCATTATACTCGAACATAATACGTGTTCCAAAATTCTAGCCTGCCGCGGCGGTCTCGCGGTTCTAGGCGCGCAGTCCGGAACCGTCAGACTGCTGCAGTCGCAGATTCGAATCCTGCCTCGGGCATGGATGTGTGTGATGTCCTGAGGTTAGTTAGGTTTAATTAGTTCTAAGTTCTAGGGGACTGATGACCACAGCAGCTGAGTCCCATAGTGCTCAGAGCCATTTGAACCATTTGAACCAAAATTCTACAACTGATCGAAGTTAGAGATATAGGTCTATAATTCTGCACATCTGTTCGACGTCCCTTCTAGAAAACGGGGATGACCTGTGCCCTTTTCCAATCCTTTGGAACGCTACGCTCTTCTAGTGAGCTACGGTACACAACTGCAAGAAGGGGGGCAAGTTCCTTCGCGTACTCTGTGTAAAATCGAACTGGAATCCCATCAGGACCAGCGGCCTTTCCTCTTTTGAGCGATTTAATTGTTTTTCTATCCCTCTGTCGTCTATTTCGATATCTACCATTTTGTCAACTGTGCGAATATCTAGAGAAGGAAGCACAGTGCACTCTTCCTCTGTGAAACAGCTTTGGAAAAAGACATTTAGTATTTCGGCCTTTAGTCTGTCATCCTCTGTTTCAGTACCATTTTGGTCACACAGTGTCTGGTAATTTTGTTTTAATCCACCTACCGCTTTGACAGAAGACAAAAATTTCTTAGGATTTTCTGCCAAGTCAGTACATAGAACTTTATTTTCGAATTCATTGAACGCGTCTCGCATAGCCCTCCTCACACTACATTTCGCTTCGAGTAATTTTAGTTTGTCTGCAAGGCTTTGGCTATGTTTATGTTTGCTGTGAAGTTCTCTTTGATTCTGCAGCAGTTTTCTAACTCGGTTGTTGTACACGGTGGCTCTTTTCCATCTCTTACGATCTTGCTTGGCACATACTCATCTAACGCATACTGTACTATGGTTTTGAACTTTGTCCACTGATCCTCAACGCTATCTGTACTTGAGACAAAGCTTTTGTGTTCAGCCGTCAGGTACTCTGAAATCTGCTTTTTGTCACTTTTGCTAAACAGAAAAATCTTCCTATCCTTTTTAATATTTCTATTTACGGCTGAAATCATCGATGCCGTAACCGCTTTATGATCGCTGATTCCCTGTTCTGCATTAACTGTTTCAAATAGTTCGGGTCTGTTAGTCACCAGAAGGTCTAATATGTTATCGCCACGAGTCGGTTCTCTGGTTAACTGCTCAAGGTAGTTTTCAGATAAAGCACTTAAAAAAATTTCACTGGATTCTTTGTCCCTGCCACCCGCTATGAACTTTTGAGTCTCCCAGTCTATATCCGGCAAATTAAAATCTCCACCCAGAACTATAACATGGTAAGGAAATCTACTCTAATTTTCCAAATTATCCTTCATGTCCTCAGCCACAACAGGTGCTGAGCCAGGAGGCCCATAGAGACATCTAATTACCATGTCTGACCCTGCTTTAACCGTGACCTTCACCCAAATCGTTTCACAATTCGGATCTCCGTGAATTTCCTTCGATACTATTGCACTTCTTATCGCTATAAACGCGCCTCCCCCTTCACTGTCCAGCCTATCTCTGTGGTATACATTCCAATCTGAGTTTAGGACTTCATTACTGTTTACGTCTGGTTTCAGCCAACTTTCTGTCCCTAGTACTATATGGGCGTTGTGACCGTTTATTAATGAGAGCAGTTCTGGGACCTTTCTATAGACGCTCCTGCACTTTACTATTAGCACATTAATATTATTATTCCCTGTTACATTTTGCCTACACCTACCTTGCCGCGTCTCAGGAGGCGTCTTGTCGGGCCTAGGGAGGGAATTCTCTAACCTAAAAAACCCCCATGTGCACTCCACACGTACTCCGCTACCCTTGTAGCCGCTTCGGGCGTGTAGTGCACGCCTGACCTATTCAGGGGCGTGGTTGTCCGTTGATCGAAATGGCATCCTCCTTGAAGAACACGATCGCAGAGACATCTGTTAACAGTTTGTATAATTATTACACACAGAATGGGGAAATAGCAGTTTGTTGCTTTAATCTTTGACACCAGTGTAGTAACAGTAGTAGTGTCATAAGCCCTGTGCTGGGACGGAACCCAAATCAAGTTATGGACTCCGCCCACAGCTCGCCTTTGGATAACAGTGGGACCCACTCTTCCTTTCACAGCAGGCTGAAACGCAAACGGCGGAATCCTCGCCTGTATAACTCCGTCAGCCGCGCACCCCCGCCTTGGCGAAGCTGACTGGGGTAGGGAGTCGAAGCTGCCGTACAGGCGAAGGGCGGGAGGGTGGTGTGGGTGGGCGGTATTTGCGGACGAATTTCATTTCGGTAGAGCAGGGAAGAATCCGAGGCGAGCGACGCGGGCCACGTGTGTGCGCAGCGGCTGAGCACGTGGGCAAACAGCCCCGCAGTGCACGCGCACACCCCGACTGCAGCTAGCGCCGTCTTTCTACTACCGTGTCCTTCTGAAGCTACGAGTCTTCCACAGCGAGACGGGAGGTGGGGGCCGGGGGAGGAGCAGAAGAGGCGTTTCTCGTCTCTCGTACACATTTCCAGTCTACGTTTTGCCATGCATACATTCACCAGCGAACTCGGCAATGCGCCGCAGTTGCTAAATATGTATTGGACTTGGCTATAAGTCCCATTCCCCACTCCTCTCTCGGTGCATATCCTCCCCCTCTTTGTCCATCCCCTTCTCCTCCCCCTCTATTTCTGCATCACCTACTCCCCCCTCTATCTTCCCAGCCCGCCGGCCAGAGTGACCGAGCGGTTCTAGGCGCTAGTCTGGATCCGCGAGACCGCTACAGTGGCAGGTTCGAATCCTGCCTCGGGCATGGATGTATGTGATGATGTCCTAAGGTTAGTTACGTTTAAGTAGTTAAACGTTCTAGGGGAATGATGACCTCAGAGTTAAGTCCCATAGTGCTCAGAGCCATTTGAACCTCTTCCCACCAACTTTGTAGTGGGACGCGAAATTGAAGCGTCACCCATCCACCAGTGACAGCCCAGTGTGCAGGTGAATATAAGTTTAATTTAGTGTTTTGTTTATGTCTTTTGTAATATTTGTAACGTTTGTGAATTATCTAAAGTTTTGTATTTATTTTTATGTTTCATGTACGGAAAGGGCGACGCAACGAACGGAGACAGCATCTTCACTGCCGGGACCAGAGAGAAATTTGCTGGCCACTATACGTCGCTGGTCGACAGCCAAAGAGCAACAGAAGATCCTGAAACCGAGTTGTTGCGTCGCGCTTCTAAAAACTGAAAAAATGGTTCAAATGGCTCGGAGCGCTATGGGACTTAACAAGTATGGTCATCAGTCCCCTAGAACTTAGAACTACTTGAACCTAACTAACCTAAGGACAGCACACAACACCCATTCATCACGCGGCAGGGAAAAATCCCTGACCCCGCCGGGAATCGAACCCGGGAACCCGTGCGTGGGAAGTGAGAACGCTACCGCACGACCACGAGCTGTGGACAACAGAAAAAATAAGAAGTTGTAATGTTGCTACAACAATGACGTCATAGAACGTTTAATCATGTTGTAAATGTTCAGTCTTGTCTTGTCAATGCTCAGGTTCACGTCTATATGTAGTATATATGAAGATAATAAACCAGTGTATACTACAAAAGTTTAAATACGTGTTCCGAGAATTTATTTATGATGAAATATATTAAGGAAGGATTACTGATTTATTTGACAAGATTATTAATTGACAACATTCATCGCGAGTTTGAGTCTTAAACGTTTATTCAATGTGGTTTTAATATTTATTAAAGCAGATAACTTGCATTAATATAATTTCTGAGAAGAAACAAACGACATCTAAATTGAAAAATGTTTGCGCAAACCAATTGGACTGAGTGACGTAATTCTGCGCATACGACTCAAATGATGATGTTTTAATTACAGTTTCGTTCAAGAACCATTCAGAGACAACGTTAAAAAGAGTTTAAATAATTTTGAAGTCTTTTGTAACTGACGTTGGTGACGAAGTCTGCACATGGTCATATGTCAAAAGAAATCATTTATACAAAAGTTACGTCGTTACACTACACTTTCTGTGGTCATATGTTCCGCCCACGTCCCTCTGACTTTGAGCCTTGTTATTGTTATTGCAAATGATACCCTCATTGGGAATTGAAGTCGCCTAGCATTAATGGGTAAGTCGGTTGGGATCACTGGTATGACAGATATGAAAGAGATCTCTTCGGCTGCTGCACTTGTCAGGATAGCAATTTCGACGAATTTGAGTGCTTTTAAAATGCACACTGGAAGGACTGCAAAGTTTCGGACGATTCGGATTCCGTAGTATTAATCTAATCATAAGCCCATAAGCCACAAATAAACTTTCCTATTTTCTGAAAACCGACAGCGAGGAAGAAACCACAAGAGTACACTGTTGTGTATAGAAGTTTTGTTCGAAGAAAAATTATATATGGGAAAACGATTTGTCTAATGGATTAAATGCCCCGCTTATGTAATTAAACGGCTGAAAGCAAGGGGAAACTACAGCCGTAATTTTTCCCGCGGGCATGCAGCTTTACTGTATGATTAAATGATGATAGCGTCCTCTTGGGTAAAATAGTCCGGAGGTAAAATAGTCCCCCATTCGGATCTCCGGGCGGGGACTACTCAAGAGGACGTCGTTAACAAGAGAAAGAAAACCGGCGTTCTACGGATCGGAGAGTGGAATGTCAGATCCCTTAATCGGGCATGTAGGTTAGAAAATTTAAAAATTGAAATTGATGGGTTAAAGTTATAGTGGGAATTCGTGAAGTTCGGTGGCAGGAGGAACAAGACTTTTTGTCAGGTTAATACAGGATTGTTGTTGCTGTTGTGGTCTTCAGTCCTGAGACCTGTTTGATGCAGCTCTCCAAGCAACTCTGTCCTGTGCAAGCTTCTTCATCTCCCAGTACCTATTGCAACCTACATCCTTCTGAATCTGCTTAGTGTATTCATCTCTTGGTCTCCCTTTACGATTTTTACCCTCCACGCTTTCCTCCAATGCTAAATTTGTGATCCCTTGATGCCTCAGAACATGTCCTACCAACCGATTCCTTCTTCTAGTCAAGTTGTGCCACAAACATCTCTTCTCCCCAATCCTATTCAATACCTCCTCATTAGTTACATGATCTATCCACCTTATCTTCAGCATTCTTCTGTAACACCACATTTCGAAAGCTTCTATTCTCTTCTTGTCCAAACTAGTTGTCGTCCATGTTTCACTTCCATACATGGCTACACTCCATACAAATACTTTCAGAAACGACTTCCTGATACATAAATCTATACTCGATGTTAACAAATTTCTCTTCTTCAGAAACGCTTGCCTTGCCATTGAAAGTCTACATTTTATATCCTCTCTACTTTGACCATCATCAGTTATTTTGCTCCCCAAATAGCAAAACTCCTTTACTACTTTAAGTGTCTCATTTGCTAATCTAATTCCCTCAGCATCACCCGACATAATTCGACTACATTCCATTATTCTCGTTTTGCTTTTGTTGATGTTCATCTTATACCCTCCTTTCAAGATACTGTCCATTCCGTTCAACTGCTCTTCCAAGTCCTTTGCTGTCTCTGACAGAATTACAATGTCATCGGCGAACCTCAAAGTTTTTATTTTTCTCCATGTATTTTAATACGTACTCCGCATTTTTCTTTTGTTTCCTTCACTGCTTGCTCAATATACAGATTGAATAACATCGAGGAGAGACTACAACCCTGTCTCACACCCTTCCCAACAACTGCTTCCATTTCATGTCCCTCGACTCTTATAATTGCCATCTGGTTTCTGTACAAATTGTAAATAGCCTTTCCCTCCCTTTATTTTACCCCTGCCACCTTCAGAATTTGAAAGAGAGTATTCCAATCAACATTGTCAAAAGCTTTCTCTAAGTCTACAAATGCTAGAAACGTAGGTTTGCCCTTCCTTAACCTAGCTTCTAAGATAAGCCGTAGAATCAGTATTGCCTCACGTGTTCCAACATTTCTACGGAATCGAAACTGATCTTCCCCGAGGTCGGCTTCTACTAGCTTTTCCATTCGTCTGTAAAGAATTCGCGTTAGTATTTTGCACCTGTGACTTATTAAACTGGTAGTTCGGTAATTTTCACATCTGTCAACACCTGCTTTCTTTGGGATTGGAATTATTATATTCTTCTTGAAGTCTGAGGGTATTTCGCCTGTCTCATACATCTTGCTCACCAGATGGTAGAGTTTTGTCAGGACTGGCTCTCCCAAGGCCGTCAGTAGTTCCAATGGAATGTTGTCTACTCCAGGGGCCTTGTTTCGACTCAGGTCTTTCAGTGCTCTGTCAAACTCTTCACACAGTAACGTATCTCACATTTCATCTTCATCTACATCCCCTTCCATTTCCATAATATTGTCCTCAAGTACATCGCGCTTGTATAGTCCCTCTACATACTCCTTCCACCTTTCTCCTTTCCCTTCTTTGCTTAGAACTGGGTTTCCATCTGAGCTCTTGATGTTCATACAAGTGGTTCTCTTTTCTCCAAAGGTCTCTTTAATTTTCCTGTAGGCAGTATCTATCTTACCCCTAGTGAGATAAGCCTCTACATCCTTACATTTGTCCTCTAGCCATCCCTGCTTCGCCATTTTGCACTTCCTGTCGATCTCATTTTGAGGTGTTTGTATTCCTTTTTGCCTGCTTCATTTACTGCATTTTTATATTTTCTCCTTTCATCAATTAAATTCGATATTTCTTCTGTTACCCAAGGATTTCTACTAGCCCTGGTCTTTTTACCTACTTGATCCTCTGCTGCCTTCACTATTTCATTCCTCAAAGTTACCTATTCTTCTTCTACTGTATTTCTTTCCTCCATTCCTGTCAATTGCTCCCTTATGCTCTCCCTGAAACTCTGTACAACCTCTGGTTGTTTTAGTTTATCCAGGTCCCATCTCCTTAAATTTCCACCTTTTTGCAGTTTCTTCAGTTTTAATCTACAGGTCATAACCAATAGGTTGTGGTCAGAGTCCACATCTGCCCCTGGAAATGTCTTACAAGATAAAATCTGGTTCCTAAATCTCTGTCGTACCATTATATAATCTATCTGAAACCAGTCAGTATCTCCAGGCTTCTTCCATGTATACAGCCTTCTTTTATGATTCTTGAACCAAGTGTTAGCTATGATTAAGTTGTGCTCTGTGCAAAATTCTACCAGGCGGCTTCCTCTTTCATTTCTTCGCCCCAGTCCATATCCACCTACTCTGTTTCCTTCTCTCCCTTTTCCTACTGACGAATTCCAGTCACCCATGACTATTAAATTTTCGTCACCCTTCACTATCCGAATAATTTCTTTTATTTGATCATACATTTCTTCAATTTCTTCGTCATCTGCAGAGCTAGTTGGCATATAAACTTGTACTACTGTAGTAGGCGTGGGCTTCGTGTCTATCTTGGCCACAATAATGCGTTCACTAAACTGTTTGTAGTAGCTTACCCAGACTCCTACTTTTTTATTCTTTATTAAACCGACTCCTGCATTGCCCCTATTTGATTTTGTATTTATAAGGCTGTAGTCACCTGACCAGAAGTCTTGTTCCTCCTGCCACCGAACTTCACTAATTCCCACTACATCTAACTTTAACCTATCCATTTCCCTTTTTAAATTTTCTAACCTACCTGCCAGATTAAGGGATCTGACATTCCACGCTCCGATCCGTAGAACGCCAGTTTTTTTTTTCTCCTGATAACGACATCCTCTTGAGTACTCCCCGCCCGGAGATCGGAATGGGGGAATATTTTACCCAAGAGGACGCTATCATCATTTAATCATAATGTACAGCTGTATGCCCTCGGGAAAAATTACGGCCGTAGTTTCCCCTTGCTTTCAGCCGTTCGCTGTACCAGCACAGCAAGGCCGTTTTGGTTATTGTTACAAGGCCAGATCAGTCAATCATCCAGACTGTTGCCCTTGCAACTACTGAAAAGGCTGCTGTCCCTCTTCAGGAACCACACGTTTGCCTGGCCTCTCAACAGATGGCCCTCCGTTGTGGTTGCACCTACGGTACGGCTATCTGTATCGCTGAGGCACGCAAGCCTCCCCAACAACGGCAAGGTCCATGGTTCATGGGGGGAGAAAGACGTTAACTGCGGAAATTGTATCACAGACACAGTCTCTTTGACTGTTAAGATATGTCACTAAACGCGCCCAAAGATGTAAAAAACAACGCATGAGCAGCGCCTATTAGACGGAGGGGGGCCGACAGCCGATCAGTTCCAGTAAATGGACCAGGAAGGAGATACACTGCTCATGTTGTCTGTAGTTCAACCATACCTAGACGGTCAATACCGCGGTTCGATCACGTCCAAATTGTTACTTTGTCCCAGTAAGTACTCTCAACAAGGGAAGTGTCCAAGAATCTCGGACTGAACCGAAGCGATGTTGTTTGGACATGGAGGAGATACAGAGAGACGGGAACTATCGATTTCATGTCTTACTCAGGCCGCCCAAGGGCTGCTGCTGCAGTGGATGACCGCTACTTACGGATTATAGCTCGGAGGAACCCTGACAACAACGCCACCATGTTGAATAATGCTTTTCGTGCAGCCACAGGACGTCACGTCACGACTCAAACTGTGCACAATAGCCTTCATGATGCGCAACTTCACTCCCGACGTCCATGGCGAGGTCCATCTTTGCGACCAGGACACCACGCAGCGCGGTACAGTTGGACCCAACAACATGCCGAATGGACCGCCCAGGATTGGCGTCATGTTGTCTTCACCGGTGAGTGTCGCATATCCCTTCAACCAGACAATCGTCCGAGACGTATTTGGAATCAACCCGGTCAGGCTGAACCACTTAGACACACTGTCCGCCGAGTGCAGCAAGATGGAAGTTCCCTGCTGTTTTTGGGTGGCATTATGTGGTGCCGACGTACGCCGCTAGTGGTCATGGAAGGCGCCGTAACGGTTGTACGATATGTGAATGCCATCCTTCTACCAATAGTGCAACCATACCGGCAGCATATTGGCGAGTTATTCATGGACGAGAATTCGCGCCCCCATCGTGCACGTCTTGTGAATGACTTCTTTCAGGATAGCGACATCGTTCGACTAGAGTGGCCAGCATGTTCTCCAGAACTCTATCGAACACGCCTGTGGTAGATTGAAAAGGGCTGTTTATGGCCGACGTGACCCACCAACCACTCTGAGGGATCTACGCCGAATCGCCGTTGACGACTGGGACAATCTAAACCAACAGTGCCTTGATGAACTTGTGGATAGTATGTCGCGACGAATACAGGCATGCATCAATGCAGGAGGACGTGGTACTGGGTATTAGAAGTACCGGTGTGTACAGCAATCTGGACCACCACCCCTGAAGGTCTCCCTGTATGGTGGTACAACACTCAATGTGTGGTTTTCGTGAGCAGTGAAAAGGAAGGAAATGATGTTCATGTTGCCCTCTGTGGAATATGAGACTCGTCCACAAGGCACGACTGTGTGCTGTGGGTTCTGGCCAGGGGGAGTGATCGGCCTGTACTTTTTTTTAAAAACGATGAGGGGAATTGCCGTCATTGTGAGCGGCAGCCGTTATCAAAATGTGGTTCCTGATTGGTTTTCCACTTTTGTTGACGGAAAGGACGAGTTTTGGTTTCGACAAGATGTGCGACATGCAACACATCCCGTGAAACGATTACCCTGCTGAATGAAGAGTTTCACAAAAAATTATCTCTTTGCGCGGAAACCAGGAATGGCCTGCCAGATCATGCCATCTTCTGCCTTGTGGCTTTTTTGTGGACGTTTGTGAAATCAAAAGTGTTAGTGAACAAACCACAAATCATACACCAACTGAAGGATGAAATAAAAAAGTTACTGATGGCATTCCACCAGATCTTTGTGAACCTGTCGTTGAGAACTTCCACAAATGCATTGCTCGTTGCCCTGCGGCCTTGAGTGGTCCTATGGAGTACATAATTTTTCAAACATAATTGGGAGAAGTTACTGAATATGTTTATAAAAATATATGTTTTCAATAAATTTTTGTGTAGCACTTCCGTATTTGTCCCTAATTCCCGGACACACTCTACTTGATTCTGCTGCGCCCAAGATTACTTCCGCTTTCTACTGAACGCTAGCCATCCAGCAAGACGTGTCGGCTTTGACTCGATTCTAGAAGTCCGTGTTATTGACAAGTCAGCAGACATTGCTTTCCAGAGAAAACACATTTTGAAGAATGATACGCTTCATTTATTGTCTTCAAAAGCTGATCGAAACTTAACGCTCTATCGATAGATTTTCTTTTTTTTTCCCTAGAGGTACACCGAATGAAACATGCAGTATACACACAGCGTCCAAAAAAATGTATCCACTGTTTAAAAGTCCATAAGTTGCAAACTAATTGAAGGAGTTCTCATTTTTGGCGAAAGTGCTGCTTAAAGTCCAGCTTAAAGATATCACTGTACGTGAAACTTCCTGGCAGATTAAAACTGTGTGCCAGACCGAGACTCGAACTCGGGACCTTTGCCTTTCGTCGGCAAGTGCTCTACCGACTGAGCTACCCAAGCACGACTCACGACCCGTCCTCACAGCTTTACTTCTGCCAGTACCTCGTCTCCTACCTTCCAAACTTTACAGGAACTCTCCTGAAAGAAAAGATATTGCGGAGACATGGCTTAGCCACAGCCTGGGGGATGTTTCCAGAATGAGATTTTTACTCTGCAACGGAGTGTGCGCTGATATGAAACTTCCTGGCAGATTAAAACTGTGGCCCAGATCGAGACCTTCGCCTTTCGTCGGCAAATGCTCTACCGACTGAGCTACCCAAGCACGACTCACGGCCTGTCCTCACAGCTTTACTTCTGCCAGTACCTCGTCTCCTACCTTCCAAACTTTACAGAAGCTCTCCTGGAAGAAAAGATATTGCGGAGACATGGCTTAGCCACAGCCACAGCCTGGGGATGTTTCCACAATGAGATTTTCACTCTGCAGCGGAATGTGCGCTGATATGGAACTTCCTGACAGATTAAAACTGTGGGCCAGACCGAGACTCGAACTCGGGACCTTTGCATTTCGTCGGCAAGTGCTCTACCGACTGAGCTGCCCAAGCACGACTCACGACCCGTCCTCACAGCTTTACTTCTGCCAGTACCTCGTCTCCTACCTTCCAAACATTACAGAAGCTCTCCTGCGAAACTTGCAGAACTAGCACTCCTGAAAGAAAGTATATTACGGAATTCGAGTCTCGCTCCGGCACACAGTTTTAATCTGCCAGGAAGTTTCATATCAGCGCACACTCCGCTGCAGAGTGAAAATCTTATTCTGGAAACATCCCCCAGGCTGTGGCTAAGCCATGTCTCAGCAGTATCCTTTCTTTCAGGAGTGCTAGTTCTGCAAGTTTCGTAGGAGAGCTTCTGTAAAGTTTGGAAGGTAGCAGACGAGGTACTGGCAGAAGTAAAGCTGTTAGTACTGGGCGTGAGTCGTTCTCGGGTAGCTCAATCGGTAGAGCACTTGCCGGTGAAAGGCAAAGGTCCCTAGTTCGAATCTCGGTCCAGCACACAATTTTAATCCGCTGCAGAGTGAAAATCTCATTCTGGAATCACTGTAGGTGTTCGAAATGGCCATCATTATCATCCACACACAACGATGCCGCCGAACTGCAGTACGAACTACTGACTGCAACGTGTTCAGTTGGATATTTGCACGTGAATGTACGATGGATTCTCGAAGTTCATCCAGTGTGTCTGGCTTTTGTCGCTAAACGACGTCCTTTAGTGTTCCGCACAGGTAAAAGTCCAGAGGAGTTAGGTCTGGGGAACGTGGTAGATAAATCACAGCACCTCTACGGCCTATCCATCTTCCTGGTAGATATTCGTCGAAATACGCCCTAACACGATTTTGGTAGTGGGCTGGGACACCATCTTGTTGAAAGTAAACTCTTCCGTCTCCATACAAGTCTCGGATGGCAGGTAAAATGAATGTCTTAAGCTTCTGAAGGTACACCTCACCGGTAACTGTGCCGTCAAAGAAGAAGGGCCCAATCAAGCCCCGGTAAGACAACCCACACCACACATTTACTCCTGGCAAATTCACGGCTTTGTCTACATGGATGTTCGGATTTTCGGAGGCCCGGTAGATACAATTGTGGCGATTTACTGTACCATTGAGTTTGAATTGTGCCTCATCAGACCACACAGTCATCTCTGCAAATTTTTCATCGTTCCGCACCATCTTAGTAAACCATTCGCGGTACTCCATTCTACGATCTAGGTCGTCCTCGTTCATTGCGTGTAGCAATCGTGGGATGTAGCACTTCCATTTTGCTGTCTTCAAAATTCACCACTTGAGCGACTCTCTCCAGTTTCACGGGCACACTGTCTCACAGACTTCTGTGGTGAGCGAGTAAATTTTTGTAACACACGACGGGAGTTAGCTGGACTTGTTACTGTTACAAAACAAAACAACACAATACAACACTTGTGCGGCGATTGCCAGAACTAAAAACCACTACACTACCAAAGATGAGAAAACTCCGTCAATTAGTTTGCCAGTTATGGACTTTTAAACAGTGGATACATTTTTATGGACCCCACTGTATAAGCAAGCTTTGTAGAAGGTGTAGTGTATCCTTCATTGGAGTTCATTCTGTCCTTCTCTTCAGTCTCCAATATGGATGTCACAGTCCTATGAAAACTTGATACTCTGCGCATACAATTTTAAATACGTCATCAGCATAGTGAAAGACTCTTTCCATCAGAAGCAGCGCAGAGGTACGCAGCGTTAAACATTTACATCGATGTCAGCTAGCCGGGACGAGCCGGCGACCTCTGCAATTTGCTGGGGATAATCTAGTCGGTATTATGCATGCATTATGCACGCATTTAATGCATCAGATGTCGGACAGGCGGCCCAAGCCCTTACGCAAACATGAAAATTTTATGCAGTTATAACAGGTCCCACTGCTTTATTACGAATGGAGGAAAAATTCTGTTCCTAACATTATTGCAAAAATAGCGTTGCTACACGAGTGAACTAGTATACTTTCGGTGTTTTGTATATGAAGTGCTTATATACCAACTAAGGGGAAAACAAAAGAGCTCCATTTCGCAAATGTTGACCCAAGTGCAGATAGCAAAAATATTAATCTTAAAGAAGGGGTAAGGAGAATTGCCACTTTAAAGCGAAAGAGGTCAACTGACTATTCTACTCATCGTCAACTTCAGCTGATCGTGCTGTCTGGAGACTGCTTAATCCCAGGTCGAAACCGATCATTTTAGTAAAATAACCATCGTGATCAAAACTGATTTTATATCTTCGTTTTAGACACAAAAATTTCTCTTGGCCACTTGTGGCAAATGACACTGTGATAGTTTCTGTTTACAATTTGTACCTTGCCATCAGTGCACCTTCCCAGTCTGTGATGGACAGGTACTGTCTGGACCATAACGTCTGTTCCAAGAGAAGTCCAGGTATTTCACTCAGTGCTAGTATTACGAACACCGCCAATTCCTTACGGTGTCTAAGTGTAAACACTCCAGAGATGTGAAATACCCATTAAAATTTTTTGAAAAAAATTGAGTCTTGGCGTGAAACCTCCCCTCAGGTAGAAAGAACTTTCAAGTTAATTTCCGGCCGGAATTGGATTATTGGCGTAAGGTCACCCACAGTGGTGAGCAGCTTATATTGATAGGTCGAAAAAGAATAACGAATCGATGGGTGAGGAGTTTTGCTGGGTCGAGGTATTGTCTGCACTGCGAAGAAATTGGGAAAGTGCTGTATAAATACAGACCAGGAATACGTGCAGAGGTCGCCAGCTGCAAATCGGAACTGCTGCGTGTCTTCAGTATCATGTTGTTTGTCTTCATTTGGCGTTAACACCCAAACATCCAGATGTCGATAGAGTACCAAACGAAACTGTGATTTACACTGAAGAGCCAAAGAATTGCCTAATATCGAGCATCCAGAAGCGCCGCAACATGACGTGGCATGGACTCGACTAATGTCTGAAGAAGTGCTGGAGAAACTTGACACCATGAACCCTGCAGTGCCGTCCATAAATCCGTAAGAGTACGACGGGTTGGAGATCTCTTCTGAACAGCACGTTGCAAGGCATCTCACACATTCTCAATAACGTTCATGACGGAGGAGTTTGGTGGCCATCGTAACTGAAACTCAGAAGAGTTTTCCTGGAGCCATTCTGTGGCAATTCTGGAAGTGTAGGGCGTCGCAATGTCTTGCTGGAATTTCCCAAGTCCGTCGGAATGCACAATGTACATGAATGGATGCAGGTGATCAGACAGGATGCTTACGCACGTGTCAGCTGTCAGAGCTGTATCTAGACGTAACAGAGGTCCAATATCACTCCAACTGCACACGCCCCACACCATTAAAAAGCCTCCACTAGCTTGAACAGTCCCCTGCTGACATCCAGGGTCTATGGATTCATGAGGTTGTCTGCATGCCCGTACACGTCCATCCGCTCGAAACAATTTGAAACGAGACTCATCCGACCAGATAGCCGGCCGAAGCGCCCGAGCGGTTCTTTGCGCTTTATTCTGGAACCGCTCGACCGCTACGGTCGCAGGTTCGAATCCCGCCTCGGGCATGGATGTGTGTGATGTCCTTAGGTTAGTTAAATTTAAGTAGTTCTAAGTTCTAGGGAACTGATGACCTCAGATGTCCCATAGTGCTCAGATCCATTTGAACCATTTTTGAACCGACCAGGCAACATGTTTCCAGTCATCAACAGTCCAATGTCAGTGTTGACGGGCCCAGGCGAGGCGTAAACTTTGTATTGTGCAGTCATCAAGGGTACACGAGTAAAACGTCGGCTCCGAAAGCCTATATAGATGATGTTTCGCTGAATGCTTCACACTTGTTGATGCCTCAGCATTGTAATCTGCAGGAACTTGCGGTAGGGTTGCACTTCTGTCACGATGAACGATTCTCTTCAGTCGTCTTTGGTCCCGTTCTTGCAGGATCTTTTTCCGGCCGCAGCGGTGTCGGAGATTCGATGTTTTGCCGGTTTCCTGATATTCACCATACACTCGTGAAATTGTTGTACGGGAAAATCCCCACTTGATCGCTACCTCGGAGATACTGCGTCCCATGGCTCCTGCGCCGACTATAACACCACGTTCAAGCTCAATGAAATCTTGATAACCTGCTACTGTAGCAGCAGTAACCGATCTTACAAACGTGCCAGACACTTGTTTTCTTATGTGTGTGTTGCTGACCGCAGCGCCGTATTCTGCATGTTTACATACCTTTGTATTTGAAAATGCATGCCTGTACCAGCTTCTTTGGCGCTTCAGTATAGTTCATACTATGTGCTGCCGTCCACAGAACGGGCGTAAACATTAATTAAATGTAACACTAGAGCTACGAAGCTCAGGGAACTACACTCCTGGAAATTGAAATAAGAACACCGTGAATTCATTGTCCCAGGAAGGGGAAACTTTATTGACACATTCCTGGGGTCAGATACATCAAATGATCACACTGACAGAACCACAGGCACATAGACACAGGCAACAGAGCATGAACAATGTCGGCACTAGTACAGTGTATACCCACCTTTCGCAGCAATGCAGGCTGCTATTCTCCCATGGAGACGATCGTAGAGATGCTGGATGTAGTCCTGTGGAACGGCTTCCCATGCCATTTCCACCTGGCGCCTCAGTTGGACCAGCGTTCGTGCTGGACGTGCAGACCGCGTGTGACAACGCTACATCCAGTCCCAAACATGCTCAACGGGGGACAGATCCGGAGATCTTACTGGCCAGGGGAGTTGACTTACACCTTCTAGAGCACGTTGGGTGGCACGGGATACGTGTGGACGTGCATTGTCCTGTTGGAACAGCAAGTTCCCTTGCCGGTCTAGGAATGGTAGAACGATGGGTTCGATGACGGTTTGGATGTACCGTGCACTATTCAGTGTCTCCTCGACGATCACCAGAGGTGTACGGCTAGTGTAGGAGATCGCTCCCGACACCATGATGCCGGGTGTTGGCCCTGTGTGCCTCGGTCGTATGCAGTCCTGATTGTGGCGCTCACCTGCACGCCGCCAAACACGCAAACGACCATCATTGGCACCAAGGCAGAAGCGACTCTCATCGCTGAAGACGACACGTCTCCATTCGTCCCTCCATTCACGCCTATCGCGACACCACTGGAGGCGGGCTGCACGATGTTGGGGCGTGAGCGGAAGACGGCCTAACGGTGTGCGGGACCGTAGCCCAGCTTCATGGAGACGGTTGTGAATGGTCCTCGCCGATACCCCAGGAGCCACAGTGTCCCTAATTTGCTGGGAAGTGGTGGTGCGGTCCCCTACGGCACTGCGTAGGATCCTACGGTCTTGGCGTGCATCCGTGCGTCGCTGCGGTCCGGTCCCAGGTCGACGGACACGTGCACCTTCCGCCGACCACTGGCGACAACATCGATGTACTGTGGAGACCTCACGCCCCACGTGTTGAGCAATTCGGCGGTACGTCCACCCGGCCTCCCGCATGCCCACTATACGCCCTCGCTCAAAGTCCGTCAACTGCACATACGGTTCACGTCCACGCTGTCGCTACCAGTGTAAAGACTGCGATGGACCTCCATATGCCACGGGAAACTGGCTGACACTGACGGCGGCGGTGCACAAATGCTGCGCAGCTAGCGCCATTCGACGGCCAACACCGCGGTTCCTGGTGTGTCCGCTGTGCCGTGCGTGTGATCATTGCTTGTACAGCCCTCTCGCAGTGTCTGGAGCAAGTATGGTGGGTCTGACACACCGGTGTCAATGTGTTCTTTTTTCCATTTCCAGGAGTGTATTAATATTTCGCCACGTGTGATTCAACTGTTCCTTTATTCTACTGTTTCGATTGTTTATGTTTATTATATGAAACTACAAATGCACAAGCTGCTTTACTACGAGCTGTGTCTGTTCTGTCGCACATTCCGATGGAACACCACACCTAATATGTACAAACGTACTTTACAAGTCTGCTACTTTCAAGTAACGAAACGATAGCGGACTGTTAAAAGAACATTGTTACAAAGTCCGAAAAGTCATTTTACATCTCAGGAACGTGTTCTCCTATATAACAATTCCACGCATCAGCGGTTGAAACAAATTGTTGTTAGTGGGCCTTGAATGCGGGACTTCTGGCACGACCACCGCATACTCCACCAACTCACCCACGCGAGATCTACAAATCTGTCACTCACAGATGATCCGTAGCTCTCGCGTCATTACTAATTACCGTTTACGCATGTTGCACTGTACGACAGCACGTATTACGAACTAAATCAGAGTTTTGGTTGATGCTCTATCTACACACAACGTTTCGTACCGATCTGAGTGTCTGACACCTGGAGGATCGGGTGAAAGAACGAAGCTTTAACATTAAGCTAGTTTGCCCTGTTTTGAAACACTTACCTGTTTTACTGAATGGCTAAAGTAGTCACCCACTGCCACTTGCCACAGTAGTAGCACAGATTCCCGTCAGGTCACAGGAATTAAGAGCTCTCGGGCTTGGCTACCACTCGGATAGGTGACCATCCGGGTCTGCCGAGTGCTGTTGCCAAGCGGGGTCCCCTCAGCCCTTGCGAGGCCAATCGGGCAACTACTTGCGCGAGAAGTGGCAGCTTCAGCCACAAAAACTGACAAGAGCTGCGAGAGCAGTGTGCTGACCACATGCCCCTCCATATCCGCATCCAGTGTTAGCTATCAATTGAGGGTGACATGGAGGTCGGTCGGCACCACCTGGGCCTTAAGAGCCCTGTTTTAACTGATTTTGAGTTTTTTTATTCCCAGTTGCACGCTGCCTATTTAACAGCTTCCACTGGAACGAAAATTTCTCCATCACGTACATAATTTGAAAGACTTCATTTCGGCCATTGACTGCACGTTTATTAAAAATAACTAAGTATTACGGAAAATGGCAAAAGTTAGGCGAATGCTTCCTTGCAACCTTCGTCAAAACCTTCCTCTCATAATACTTCCCATCCCTTTGAGTCGTATACCCTATATCGCTCTCAGCTGCTGTATGTTTTATTCACAAAACGAGGTGTAGTATGGCATTATTTTATTTCCGCACGATTACGAATTTTTTTTGGAATACAAAGATGATGATGTTTTGCCATGTTTAATCACTATGCTTTTGAAAAAAAAAATTAGTTGCGCTTTTTTATGACGTTACGCACAATACGAGCCCCACACGCACACACTATCCTATGAGGAAGACGTCATGTGGCATGCTCATTGCACGATTACAAAGCGTCTTCCTCATGCCCAAATATGCAGATGACCTTTTTAACCAGAACATTCATGGCTGTTCTTTCATGCGTGGTCCACAATGATGTATTTGCTCTGTTTGGGGGGGGGGGGGGGGGGTCAGACAAGGGTAGAACTTTCTGCTAGTCTATTTTTTATTGCCTTAAAATGTTCTTTAGAAGTTCTCTGTATTCAGGCGACAACATCTACTGCTGTGAGATAGAGCAGAGTGAGGAGGTGGCGCCGGCCGGAGAGGCCGGGCGTTTGTGGGCTCTACAGTCTGGAACGGTCGCAGGTTGGAATCCTGCCTAGGGCATGGCTGTGTGTGATGTGCATAAAATGTAAAGTCTTCCTATGTCTAACAAGCTAAAAAAAAAATATTTATGTCTTTCCACACCAAGTAATAAATGAAGTTTTCTCTAACTTACCTTGACAGCATGTTTATATTATGTTGTATAAGAAAAACTAAGAAATGGTCATGTCATCCATATAAAAGTATATTCTCCTTCTTGCAATGATATTCTTCCTTGTATCACAAGCATGTCTTGTTTTTGTGTTAAATTCTTAAAAATAAATGATTTTATCAAATTCCTGAAAATCATGTGCACTTTCAACTTCTCGCGGCGTAATGAATAATCCATTAAATTTCGGGCATGCAGCCGCGCAAATAAAATTTCCTCTACTGATATTTCGGCCGCGTATCGTCCGGCCATCTTCAGGGCGAGTCACAAGACTGACGACAAGGTGCTAAGCGCGGCCTTACGTGCTCCACCGTAGCGCTACTGCGCATGCAGGCCACAGATTCTCGTCGGCGGCAGAGACATGCGCTTACACATGCGCCGCCTGTGGCGAAGGCGCACAGACATTCGATTCGCTCATCGATGTTTGATCGGCGGCGGTGACACGATAACGACTTCTCTGCAGTTTAATAACCCCAAGTGCCGGATTCCATGATTTGTCCAAATGAAAACCATTATCTTTGTTTATTAAATTGTCGTCTAATCGAATTTCTATAGCTTCCTTGAACACAGATTCCCAAAAAGAAGAGGTGGATGTTAAAATCTTCACATCACTATAATTCATGGAATGACCCGTATCAATACAATGTTCGGCCACAGCTGACTTGTCTGGTTGTAATAAGCGTGTGTATCTTCGGTGCTCCACACAACTCTCATGAACGGTGCGTGTTGTTTGACCTATGTATGAGTGCTCACAATTTCCGCAAGGAATCTGGTACACAACCGCTTTACGAAGCAATAATACGGCCTTCACAGTGCCGAGTAAAGCTGCAATCTTCGTGGGGGGCCGGAAGATCACCTTAACACAGTGTTTATCAAGAATACGGCCTATCTTTGAAGAAAGAGCACCCACATAGGGCAAAAACGCACTAGATCTGAAGAAATTACTATCTTCTTCCCCATCACATACCTGCTTTTTAGGTTTTACATCGAATGCTCTACGATTTTGTTGCGGAGAATATCCATTCGGTTTAAAAATGCTCTTGAGGTATGTTAGCTCTCCTTGTAAATTATCTTTATCGGAGATACACTAAGGTCTTAAGGACACCCATGGTTTGCGAAGGGTGATGGCAGCTACTGGCATGAAGATATAGATTTGTGTGCGTTGGTTTCCGATACACGGCATGTCCTAATGTGCCATCACTTTTACGGCGAACTACAACATTCAAAAAGGGGAGGCAGCCGTCTTTTTCTATTTCCAGACTGAATTTAATGCTAGCATGGATGGAATTCAAATGCTCAAGAAATCGATGTAACTCATCCATACCATGGGGCCATAGCACGAATGAGTCGTCCACGTACCTCCAGAAGACCGTAGGTCTAAAACATACTGAGTCCAGTGCCTTGCCCTCGAAGTCTTCCATGAATAAATTGGCTACCAGAGGGGAGAGAGGGCTTCCCATGGCAACACCGTCAATTTGCTCATAAAATTCACCATTAAACTGAAAATAAGATGATAAAAGCACATGTTCAAATAAGGCCCTAATGTTCTTATCAAAATGTTGGCTGATGAGAGATAAAGAGTCCTTTAAAGGTACCTTGGTGTATAATGATACCACGTCAAAACTAACAAACACATCCATAATATTTAGCCTGACATTGCTAAGTCTCTGATAAAATCCATAGAATTACGAATGTGGTGACTACATTTTCCTACTAACGGTTTGAATAAGGAAGCTAAATATTTCGCAGAAAAATATGTTGGTGAACCAATAGTGCTCGTTATGGGTCTCATAGGCAAGTCCTCTAGACGCTCATCGTTACCCATCTTGTGAGCTTTAGGAAGACCATAAAATATCAGTGGTACTGCACCTCGTACTTTTAAACTCCTTATGACTTCCGTCGGTAGTGATGAAGCGTTCAGCAAGGCAGCAGCCCTTATTGTCACCATGTTAGTAGGATCTTTGTTAATCTTCCGGTATGCACCAGAACTAAGTAGACCACATATCTTTTCCTTGTGGACTTCCTGAGGCAAAAGGACGGTAGCATTACCTTTATCAGCACGCAAGACGACGGTATCGTATCAGTATCCTCACGCAGGTTTCGTATCGCACGTCTTTCTTCCTTGGAAACATTGCTTCTTTGTGGACGATGCTTCGTGATTGTCTGACAGGTTTCTCGTCTGATTTCTTCCACAGAATCCTCTAATAGTGGTCGGACAGCTTCTTCAATGGCACTGATGAAAGATGATATCGGCAAAGTCTTTGGAGTAGGGACAAAATTTAGCCCTTTGCTTAAGACAGACAACGTAGCTTCCTCCAATTCCTTACCCGTCAAATTTATGACAGGGCGTCGAATAACAGAGTCCACCTGAGAAGGTTGGTCCAATCGGCTGTACTTGGTAATCTGTCTTTTTGTGGCCACTTCGCGAACCCAGTCAGACTTCATGCAATAGATCTAGTCCCAGGAGTCGGGAGATAAAACAGCTGCTACCTTCAGATGCAGATGATACAGCTGTTCAGAAACAATGTCCAACTTCCTACGAGTAAAACGAATTCTTTCTCTGACAATAGCGGAACCAGCCCTATGTAGATTTCTATTTACTACAGCATTCTTAACAAAGTGAACCAATCTTGCAAATTTTGGGACAACTCCATGGTCGCGGCACTATAGGAGACTTTCAAATTATATTTACAAATACATCCTGTTGTTGTTGTGGTCTTCAGTCCTGAGACTGGTTTGATGCAGCTCTCCATGTTAATCTCTCCTGTGTCAGCTCCTTCATCTCCCAGTACCTACAGCAACCTACATTCTTCTGAATCTGCTTAGTCTATTTATCTCTTGGTCTCCCTCTACGATTTTTACCCTCCAGGCTGCCCTCCAATGCTAAATTTGTGATCCCTTGATGCCTCAGGACATGTCCTACCAACCGATCCCTTCTTCTAGTCAAGTTGTGCCACAAACTTCTCTTCTCCCCAATCCTATTCAATACCTCCTCATTAGTTATGTGATCTACCCACCTAATCTTCAACATTCATCTGTAGCACCACATTTCGAAAGCTTCTATTCTCTTCTTATCCAAACAATTTATTGTCCATGTTTCACTTCCATACATGGCTACACTCCATACAAATACTTTCAGGAACAACTTCCTGACACTTAAATCTATACTCGATGTTAACAAATTTCTCTTCTTCAGAAAAGCTTTCCTTGGCATTGCTAGTCTACATTTTATATCCTCTCTACTTCGACCATCATCAGTTATTTTGCTCCCCAAATAGCAAAACTCCTTTACTACTTTAAGTGTCTCATTTCCTAATCTAATTCCCTCAGCATCACCGGACTTAATTCGACTACATTCCATTATCCTCGTTTTGCTTTTGTTGATGTTCATCTTATATCCTCCTTTCAAGACACTGTCCATTCCGTTCAACTGCTCTTCCAAGTCCTCTGCTGTCTCTGACAGAATTACAATGTCATTGGCGAACCTCAAAGTTTTTATTTCTTCTCCCTCACTTTTAATACCTACTCCAAATTTTGCTTTTGTTTCCTTTACTGCTTGCTCAATATACAGATTGAATAACATCGGGGACTGGCTACAATCCTGTCTCACTTCCTTCCCAACCATTGCTTCCCTTTCATGCCCCTCGACTCTTATAGCTGCCCTCTGGTTTCTGTACAAATTGTAAATAGCTTTTCACTCCCTGTATTTTACCCCAGCCAACTTTAGAATTTGAAAGAGAGTATTGCAGTCAACATTGTCAAAAGCTTTCTCTAAGTCTACAAATGCTTGAAACGTAAGTTTGCCTTTCCTTAATCTTTCTTGTAAGATAAGTCGTAAGGTCAGTATTGCCTCACGTGTTTCAACATTTCTACGGAATCCAAACTGATCTTCCCCGAGGTCTCCTTCTACCAGTTTTTCCATTCGTCTGTAAATAATTAATGTTAGTATTTTGCAGCTGCGACTTTTTTTTTTTTTTTTTTTTGGTCATCAGTCTACTGACAGGTTTGATGAGGCCCGCCACGAATTCCTTAAATGTGCTAACCTCTTCATCTAAGAGTTGCACTTGCAACCTACGTCCTCAATTATTTGCTTGACGTATTCCAATCTCTGTCTTCCTCTACAGTTTTTGCCCTCTACAGCTCCCTCTACTACCATGGAAGTCATTCCCTCATGTCTTAGCAGATGTCCTATCATCCTGTTCCTTCTCCTTATCAGTGTTTTCCACATATTCCTTCCCTCTCCGATTCTGCGTAGAACCTCCTCATTCCTTACCTTATCAGTCCATCTAATTTTCAACATTCGTCTATAGCACCACATCTCAAATGCTTCGATTCTCTTCTGTTCCGGTTTTCCCACAGTCCATGTTTCACTACCATACAATGCTGTACTCCAGATATACATCCTCAGAAATTTTTGCCTCAAATTAAGGCCAGTATTTGATATTAGTAGACTTCTCTTGGCCAGAAATGCCTTTTTTGCCGTAGCGAGTCTGCTTTTGATGTCCTCCTTGCTCCGTCATTGGTTATTTTACTGCCCAGGTAGCAAAATTCCTTAACTTCATTGACTTCGTGACCTTGAATCCTGATGTTAAGTTTCTCGCTGTTCTCATTTCTTCTACTACCTTCGTCTTCCTCCGATTTACTCTCAAACCATACTGTGTACTCATTAGACTGTTCATTCCGTTCAGCCGATCATTTAATTCTTCTTCACTTTCACTCAGGATAGAAATGTCATCAGCGAATCGTATCATTGATATCCTTTCACCTTGTATTTTAATTCCAATCCAGAACCTTTCTTTTAAATCCATCATTGCTTCCTCGATGTACAGATTGAAGAGTAGGGGCGAAAGGCTACAGCCTTGTCTTACTCCCTTCTTAATACGAGCACTTCGTTCTTGATCGTCCACTCTTATTATTCCCTCTTGGTTGTTGTACATATTGCATATGACCCGTCTCTCCCTATAGCTTACCCTACTTTTTTCAGAATCTCGAACAGCTTGCACCATTTTATATTGTCGAACGCTTTTTCGAGGTCGACAAATCCTATGAACGTGTCTTGATTTTCCTTTAGCCTTGCTTCCATTATTAGCCGTAACGTCAGAATTGCCTCTCTTGTGCCTTTACTTTTCCTAAAGCCAAATTGATCGTCACCTAGCTCATTCTCAATTTTCTTTTCCATTCTTCTGTATATTATTCTTGTAAGCAGCTTCGATGCATGAGCTGTTAAGCTGATTGTGCGATAATTCTCGCACTTGTCAGCTCTTGCCGTCTTCAGAATTGTGTGGATGATGCTTTTTCGAAAGTCAGATGGTATGTCGCCAGACTCATATATTCTACACACCAACGTGAATAGTCGTTTTGTTGCCACTTCCCCTAATGATTTTAGAAATTCTGATGGAATGTTATCTATCGCTTCTGCCTTATTTGTATTTATTTATTAATTTATTTATGCATTTATTTTACCTGGCAAGATTAGGGCCTTCAGGCCCTCTCTTACACCTAACCAGGCATACTCAAATTAAACGAGTTACAGTTTCTACACAACATTAAGGACATATAGCGTATTATGTAGTATTGATGTTAATGAAAAAAATAGATATTATAACAGTAGCACAGTGATAATTATAACAATAAAAAACAATTATAACAATAAATAATAATAATAATAATAATAATAATAATAATAATAATAATAATAATAATGACTATGTCTATGAAAGTAAACAAACTTTTCTTTTGTGAATGTCAGTCCCATTGTTAGCTGGGAATTTTCTCGTTATGTTCTTGCAGCTTGTGAGTTATTCTCATCGATCAGACACATAAGACGATAGAATGGGGTGGAAGAGATATATAAGAGGTAAATAGCTTAGAGGAAGAGAAATAGAATGGTAAAATTCGAAGCTGTGATGGAGAGGAGAAAGAAAGAGATGAGAGGGGCACAACAATGGTGGCTATACCGTCCCTAATATGTAACTTCTGAGTTCCCTCTTGAATGTTGAGTAGTCCTCCAAAGCTCTTTTAAATTCCGATTCTAATACTGGATCCCCTACCTCTTCTAAATCGACTCCTGTTTCTTCTTGTATCACATCAGACAAATCTTCACCCTCATAGAGGCTTTCAATGTATTCTTTCCACCTATCTGCTCTCTCCTCTGCATTTAACAGTGGAATTCCCGTTGCACTCTTAGTGTTACCACCATTGCTTTTAATGTCACCAAAGGTTGTTTTGACTTTCCTGTATGCTGGGTCTGTCCTTCCGACAATCATATCTTTTTCGATGTCTTCACATTTTTCCTGCAGCCATTTCGTCTTAGCTTCCCTGCACTTCCTATTTATTTCATTCCTCAGCGACTTGTATTTCTGTATTCCTGATTTTCCCGGAACATGTTTGTACTTCCTCCTTTCAACAATCAACTGAAGTATTTCTTCTGTTACCCATGGTCTCTTCGCAGCTACCTTCTTTGTACCTATGTTTTCCTTCCCAACTTCTGTGATGGCCCTTTTTAGAGACGTCCATTCCTCTTCAACTGTGTTGCCTACTGCGCTATTCCTTATTGCTGTATCTATAGCGTTAGAGAACTTCAAACGTATCTCGTCATTCCTTAGAACTTCCGTATCCCACTTCTTTGCGTATTGATTCTTCCTGACTAATGTCTTGAACTTCAGCCTACTCTTCATCACTACTATATTGTGATCTGAGTCTATATCTGCTCCTGGGTACGCCTTACAATCCAGTATCTGATTTCGGAATCTCTGACTGACCATGATGTAATCTAATTGAAATCTTCCTGTATCTTCCGGCCTTTTGCAAGTATACCTCCTCCTCTTGTGATTCTTGAACAGGGTATTCGCTATTACTAGCTGAAACTTGTTACAGAACTCAATTAGTCTTTCACCTCTTTCATTCCTTGTCCCAAGCCCATATTCCCCTGTAACCTTTTCTTCTACTCCTTCCCCTACAACTGCATTCCAGTCGCCCATGACTATTAGATTTTCGTCCCCCTTTACATACTGCATTACCCTTTCAATATCCTCATACTCTTTCTCTATCTGTTCATCTTCAGCTTGCGACGTCGGCATGTATACCTGAACTATCGTTGTCGGTGTTGGTATGCTGTCGATTCTGATTAGAACAACCCGGTCACTGAACTGTTCACTGTAACAAACCCTCTGCCCTACCTTCCTATTCATAACGAATCCTACACCTGTTATACCATTTTCTGCTGCTGTTGATATTACCCGACACTCATCTGACCAGAAATCCTTGTCTTCCTTCCACTTCACTTCACTGACCCCCTACTATATCTAGATTGAGCCTGTGCATTTCCCTTTTCAGATTTTCTAGTTTCCCTACCACATTCAAGCTTCTGACATTCCACGCCCCGACTCGTAGAACATTATCCTTTCGTTGATTATTCAATCTTTTTCTCATGTTAACCTCCTCCTTGGCAGTCCCCTCCCGGAGATCCGAATGGGGGACTATTCCGGAATGTTTTGCCAATGGAGAGGTAATCATGACACTTCTTCAACTACAGGCCACATGTCCTGTGGATACACGTTACGTGTCTTTAATGCAGTGGTTTCCATTGCCTTCTGCATCCTCATGTCGTTGATCATTGCTGATTCTTCCGCCTTTAGGGGCAATTTCCCACCCCTAGGACAAGAGAGTGCCCTGAACCTCTATCCGCTCCTCCGCCCTCTTTGACAAGGCCGTTGGCAGAATGAGCATGACTTGTTACGCCGGAAGTCTTCGGCAGACAATGCTGATTATTTATCAAAATTTAGGCAGTGGCGGGGATCGAACCCGGGACCGAAGACGTTTTGATTATGAATACAAGATGCTATCCCTAGACCACGGGTGCCCTAATGCTGTGACTTCTTAAACTGATAGTTCGGTAATTTTCACATCTGTCAACACCTCCTTCCTTTGGGATTGGATATACATCCTAGATAACATAGTTCAAAGCAAATATTTTTTAATCACATATATTAATTCACGGATGAAAAGGTTAAGAAGTCGCTTCTCGGTTTATCCCAGTGACGATACTTTACCTCTTTGTGTATTTTGATGCACACTGGAGTGCTCCTTTACAGAATGAAACTTGAGTTGTATCTTGTACTGAGTTAATTTCAGCTGTAGGAGTTTGTGGACGCCATATTGCGTCCACTGTGTAGGCAGACAATTCCAGTTGCGTCTTGGGTGTCTGTGTAAGATAAACTCCCCGCCGAAGCCTGTCATATGGGAGCGCTAGCCAGGGCCACCTTCACTGCACTGGAGGATGCCTGTTGAGATCAAGGCGAAGATTAACGCGACTGGAATCGACACCAGCAAGTATATCATGCTTGCACGGCACTGTAGCTTGAGGAAACAGTGTTGAGTGAGAAATATGTTGCAGTCTCCTACAGAAAGTTAGACACGTTATTCCACGTTTAGAAAATTCTACAATAAGAGTGGCGTATTGTCTGAAGAGAGTGCACGTTACGGGTGTCCTCCAGGTACAGTTCTGATGCAATAAAAACAGGTGCATCACAGTGTGACAGCGAAATGGCGCAACAACTAGGAAGGTACTCCGAAGTTGAAGCAAACTGGACAGTACGAGTCTTGAGCGCAAAAGTCTGAACTGCATACAGGTGCACCTTGCTGGCAGTGTGCAGATCTAATGCAATGTTGCAACCAGCGGCAGTGAAATGGTGCCAACAATTTTACTGAGGCCACGTAGGCCTGCTTGGGAAGTCCACATCTTGCACCATGTGATATCCACCTTTTCAGCAAACTAAAAGAAGGTCTTGAAGAAGTGTTGCAGTGATGACGAATTTCACACCACTCCACCGCATCTGCTAAAATTCGGTATGGAGACAGCATGAGCGTTGAGGAACAACGTAGCCCACTGCGTAAAGTGTGTAGGACAATATATTTATTTATTTGAAGAGTATATCGCGAACTAGGGAAACATACTCACTCACTGAAAAACCGATTTATTCATTGACTTTTCAACTTTACCTATTTGCCAAAATGCTTTTGTTGGTTGATACGTTCAACGTAATGAATACAATGCTTATATAATCCTCAACAAGAGTAGCCAACACTAAGATTATTAAATGTGAAAGTAACTCTATCTTTTACGTTTTCACGACTAAACCGCTGAATCGATTTCAGTGAAACGTGAGGTTGAGATAGCTGAGGAACCCAGACACAACAGACAATTTATTGATCGATAAACAGTCTATATGAGAAGAGAACAGGACCTTTCGAAATGTGGTGCTACCGAAGAATGTGGATGAGTCTATTACGTAACTAATGAGAACGTACTGATGAGAATTGGGGACAAGAAATTTGTGGTACAGCTTCACCAAAAGAAGGCATAGATTGATAGAACAAATTCTGAGACATCAAGGGATTACGTTTAGTACTGGAGGGAAATGTGGGGGTTAAAAATAGTAGATAGTGACCAAGAGATGAATACAGTAAGCAGATTCAGAAGTATGTGGGTCGCAGTGGTTGCACAGGATGAAGGAGCATGGAGAGCTGCATCAAACCAGTCTTTTGACTGAAGATTACAACAACAATATTAACATGGATCATCCTTTGTCGTAGCATCTTATTTTACACCACTTACAACTCTTCCCACCTCAAGGGCAAGAGATAGCTCTGAACCTTCGTCCACTCCTCGACCCTCAGTGATTTTTTACACATATTTCACGTTCATCTCCCTGTTGTCACATTTCCTAAAATATGTATCGCACAATGATATAATATTTCTGGTACGTTCAGTGACATATGTGAATGATATTGCAAAATGGGTTGGTAAATACAGTTAAGTGTAAAGAAATAGTAAATTGAAACGTCATGATTCATGAGACAATTTTATTGCACGAGGAGCGAGAACGCAGTAAGCGATAAATTTTTGTCCTTGCATCATTTTGCGGGTGTCGTCATCTAGAAAAAGTTTGATATCGGTTTGAAATTATGTGTAAAGTTTGTTGTAAATGGCTAAGAGCCATAGAGGAATACAGTCTCTGTAATTTTCACGCAATGAGCTAGACTGCCTCATGACTTGTACAGAGTTGCTAACCTAATACTTGGCTTACTGTTTTAAGACTTCGACTATTAATGAGTGGATTATGAGAGCATTTTAAGTTTTGAAATGCGGTCAATACTTGCATGAAACACTGAAAATCAGGCAACCTGCAACTGGGACTGTGTGACTGGGAGATCGTTTTAGCAGTTTAGTAATATATATTACATTATACTGTCCTATGACGTAGTGTGTAAATTTTATTGGTATTTGGTGCGCTTATTGTATTAATATTTATTATTAGATCTGAGGATGGTTCACTTGGAACCGAAAACGGTCATTTTAAGAAATGAAAGTAATGAAGGCGGAGAATGGAAGCAGTAGTAATATTGATGCAGAACTACACACTCAGAGTGGGGGGGGGGGGGGGGGGGGGATGATGTCGCAAAGGGAGTTCCACAGTTTTAGGTCTTTTCCTATTTCTCAATTTTGTGAATGACCTTCCACTGAACATTCGACAAAATTGGTGCATTTTGCAGACGATGATAGTGTTACAGTAAATCCAATTAAAGAGAAAGCAACAGAAGAGTTTGTAAATGATATTTTCCAAACAATTATTAAGTGATTCTCTGAAAATGGAGTGCGCCTAAATTTTCAGTAAACACACTTCAGTCAATAATTCAAAAACAGTCTTAATCGCATGTATTATTATTATTATTATTATTATACCGCCAACTGGTTTCAACCCAAAGTATGGGTCATCTTCTGGGCGTTTAAGACTGGTTTTTTGAATTATTGATTAATCATACTAATCGCTGCTTCTCTCCACAACCATGTTGTCCAAAAATACTTCAGTCAGTTCTGTACAACAAATACAGTCATAGAAACAACTGATGTAGCACATGAGAAGGAATCAGAAAATAGGGTAGAATGATCCAATTTTATGGGAACGTTATTGATGGAACCCGATGAAGCATTTAACAGAGTTTCTCAAACGAGTTCGACTATTTTTGTTCTTGGCATAATTACTAATCTTGGAGACAAACGTATCAACTTCCTGACATATTTTGCAGATATTCACTCAATAATGACTTAAGGAATAATTTTCACTTAGAGAGAAGGTACTGACTGCTCAAAAGTGAGAAATAAAAATAATATGTGGTGTTCTCCCACGGATATAATGTAGGTACCTCTCCAAGGAGCTAGTGGTCACAATAAGTACATAACCCAACGAAATTCGTCATAAACAATCGACCACAGTTTGAGAAGAAAGTGATGTCGTTACTTGTGATGTCGATACCTATGATGCCGATACCTACAAATTTACCATTATTGCCCATAATTAAAGCTGTCAGTGGGTCAGAAAGGTGTTCAAAGTACAGCAACAAAAATTTCCGACAGTTTGCGCAATAACATGAAACGTCTGACATACTGCGAAGCAAGCCTTAAATCTAAAATCACTTCTGCTGGACAACTCCCATTCCATTGATGAATTTCTGTTTAAAAGCTGGTAGCCAGTAAAAAAAAGATGTGTTCATTAATGTTAACACTAATGGCTTATACGTATCCTGTAAGATGACGCGTTCCACGTTATTTTGATAAAAGAATCGTTCCAATGACCTATAGAACATCTAACTATCTACTCTGAAGTCAAGACAAGCTTAGGCTAACTACAGCGCTCATAGAGGCGCTTAATCAGTCATTCGTCCCCTCTGAAACGACTGGAACGGGAATAAGCCTCCTCTAATGACCTCGATGTCGACGAGAAGTTAAAGCCAGGAATAAGCCTCAAATCGTGGAACAACGGCATGCAGTTGACAGCGCTTCTGCAGACTACAGCTGTAGACGAGGATGCAGGAGGAGACGCGTCTGGGTGTAGCATCTGCAGCGAGGAGCAGACACAGTGACGGAAGCCGTTTATGCAGGGCGGTGAGAGGAGAGTCGTGTCGTGTGTCTGGCGGTTCCCCGATACACCGCGCGCTCTGCGCCGTCTCTCACAGCGCGCGCTCGCTCTGTATAAAAGTTTACAAGACTTCCCTCAGAGAGACTTCCGTGCTCTCGTTTCCACAGCGGGGCGCGGTTTTCGCCCTCCGCCTGTGATGGTGAGATTATTTCATGGCGGCTGTTTACGGAGGCCTGAAACGCCTTTGAAGGAGCAGATCGACCATGCATGAGAAACTATTACGGCACTAGATTTACAGTGATGTGACCTCTGAATCTTTTTATGAAGCGTTCAGATTTTCAATTGGCCAGATGCCATCTCACCTAACTGTACCGTTCTTTTCGTTTTTACCCTCTGCAAACCTCTCTATCGCTGCACATGTCAATTTAGAGTGAACATAGCGATTACGAACTGTGCAGTACACACACCATCATATTATTTGACATGTCACTCTAACGAAGTAGGCGAGTGTCAGCAATATGTCTCGTGGTCTTATCGTGGCGTGTTTATCTTCTGCCGTTAGGTCAGAGGTAGAAATGCAACTTACACGCTTAGAGTAGCAGATTGACAGTGACCAACTTTAAACAGAACTTGATTAATTTTCACACACATTTATTAAAACAATAACAAGCATAAAAATTACTTAACTTGGTTCTGGATGCTATTTACAGTTGACAATCTGAATTTCCTTTGGCATTGGTACATTAATCTTATTCTCACATATATCTCTGATATTTGGATAAAGTGTCTATACATTTATCTTCATGGCTATGTACAGGAACATGGTAATCTTATTAAGCGCAGACTGAAACTTGACTATAGACTGGTACAGACAAATGCAGTACTCGTACAGACTGGTACAGACTTATGCAGACTGGTATAGTCTGGTGCAGACAAATGCAGACTGATTAATCGGAGGTCTGTACACTCGTTATAATACCTCGAGCGTTCAGGTATCACTGCGCGAGTGTGATCCGTGAGGAGAAAAGGTTCTATGTTAGCAGCAATCTCATTGGCTGCGTTACATATTAATACACAGATCGGCGGGAGCAGAATTTGGTCCGTCTCTAAGGCAGCGCCATCTCGTAGTGTGGAGACGGACGAGCGCTGCCCCTGCGCTGTTGTGCTTAGCGGGGAAAGTTGTGTACACGCTGACTATGCGGAACTATGTACACAACACGAACGGTCAGCTAGGTATTGATGCATGCATTTTCCATTTGTTTAACGCTGCTTCACAGACACAACTGATGCGACAGCGCCATGACCGGCCCGTTATACTGCCGATGAGTATAATTCCTCGGATCCCAGTCAAAAGGAGCAGAAATAGAAAACATAGGTAAGTGCGTACTTATATACTTCTGATTTTACATTAATGAATACATCCATCTAAGTAGAAAATCACTGTTTGAGAATGTAGGCTATAGCTGTAACATATTCCCATATGCCCCAACATCAATAGCAATATAGTTACATTGAGTATCTACAAGAGGCAACGAAGTTACAAAGAATTTTTTTTATGTAACTAAAGAATCTCCCACACCGCTTCCCCTGAAGAATGGACATTCCTGGTGTTGGGGAGGCTTGCGTGCCTTAGCGATACAGATACAAGCAATGCAGGTGCATGCACAATGGAGAGGTACATCTCGAGAGGCCAAACAAACTTGTTGTTCCTGAAGAGGGGCAGCTCCCTTTTCAGTAGCTGCAGGGGCAACAGTCCAGATGACTGACTGATCTGGCTTTGTAATATTCACCAACGTGGCCTTGCTGTGCTGGTACTGCAAACAGCTGAAAGCAAGGGGAAACTATAGCTGTCATGCTTCCCAAGGACATGCAGCTCTACTGTACAGTTAAATGGTGATCGCGTCATCTTGAGTAATGTATTAAAGGGGCAAAATAGTCCCCCATTTGGATCTCCAGGTGGGGACTACTCATGAGGATGTCGTCATTATGGCATTCTATGGATCAGACCATGTAATTTTAGAGCTCTTAATCGTGCAGGTATGTTAGAAAACTAGAGGAATGTACTGATTGAAGTTAGACATAGTGGGAATTAAAAAATGGTTCCAATGGCTCTGAGCACTATGGGACTTCCTTCTGAGGTCATCAGTCCCCTAGAACTTAGAACTACTTAAACCTATCTAACCTAACGACATCACACACATCCATGCCCGTGGCGGGATTCGAACCTGCGACAGTAGATAGTGAGAATTAGTACAGTTCGATGGCAAGAGGAACAGGACTTCTGGTCAGGTGAATACAGGGGTACAAATACAAAATCAAATATGTGTAATGCAGGAGTATATCTAATAATAATTAAAAAATAGGGAACTATGAACAGCATAGTGAACGCATTAGCCGAGATAGACCCGAAGCCCACGTACACCACAGGAGTAAAAGTTTATATGCCAACTAGCTACGCAGATGCCGAAGAAATTGATGAAATGTATGATGAGATAAAAGAAATTATTCGTAAAGTGAAGGGAGACGAAAATTTAATAGTCATTGGTGACTGGAATTCGATTGCAGAAAAAGGAATACAAGGAAAAGTAATAGGTGAATATGGTTTGGGAGTAAGGAACGCAACAGGAAGCCGTCTAGTAAAATTTTGCACAGACCATTACTTAATCATACTTAACACTTGGTTTAGAAATCATGAAATAAGGTTGTATACGTGGAAGACTCTGGAAGGTTTCAGATAGATTACTCAGTGGTAAGACAGAGGTTTAGGAACCAGGTTTTAAATTGTAAGACATTTCCATGGACTGATGTGGACTCTGAGCACAATTTATTTCTTATGAACTGTAGATGAAAATTGAAGAAATTGCGAAAGGTTAGGAATTTAAGAAGATGCGACCTGGATAAACTGAAACTTAATAGCCGAATTAAGTTAATAATTGGCTCCTTCTACCGACCCCCAGACTCCGATGATACAGTTGCGGAACAGTTCAGAGAAAGTTTGAGTCTCGTAACAAATAAATACCCCACTCATACGGTTATAGTTGGTGGGGACTTCAACCTACCCTCGGTATGTTGGCAAAAATACTTGTTCAAAACTGGTGGTAGGCAGAAAACGTCTTCCGAGATTACCCTAAGTGCTTTCTCCGAAAATTATTTCGAGCAGTTAGTCCACGAACCCACGCGAATTGTAAATGGTTGCGAAAACACACTTGACCTCTTAGCCACAAACAATCCAGAGCTGATAGAGAGCATCATGACTGATACAGGGATTAGTGATCACAAGGTCATTGTAGCTAGGCTCAATACCATTCTTCCAAATCCATCAGAAACAAACGCAAAATAATTTTATTTAAAAAAGCGGATAAAGTGCCACTAGAAGCCTTCCTAAAACACAATTTCCATTCCTTCCGAACTGACTATGCGAATGTAGACGAGATGTGGCTCAAATTCAAAGATATAGTAGCAACAGCAATTGAGATATTCATACCTCATAAATTGGTAAGAGATGGAACAGATCCCCCGTGGTACACAAAAAAGGTCCGAACGCTGTTGCAGAGGCAACGGAAAAAGCATGCGAAGTTCAGAAGAACGCGAAATCCCGAAGATGGGCTAAAATTTACAGACGCGCGAAATTTGGCACGTACTTCGATGCGAGATGCCTTTAATAGGTTCCACAACGAAACATTGTCTCGAAATTTGGTACAAAATCCGAAGAAATTCTGGTCGTATGTAAAGTACACAAGCGGCAAGACGCAGTCAATACCTTCGCTGCGCAGTGCCGATGGTACTGTTATCGACGACTGTGCCGCTAAAGCGGAGTTATTGAACGCAGTTTTCCGAAATTCCTTCACCAGGGAAGACGAATGGAATATTCCAGAATTTGAAACACGAACATCTGCTAGCATGAGTTTCTTAGAAGTAGATACCTTAGGGGTTGCGAAGCAACTCAAATCGCTTGATACGGGCAAGTCTTCAGGTCCAGATTGTATACCCATTAGGTTCCTTTCAGATTACGCTGATACTATAGCTCCCTACTTAGCACTCATATACAACCACTCGCTCACCGATAGATCTGTACCTACAGATTGGAAAATTGTGCAGGTCGCACCAGTGTTCAAGAAGGGTAGTAGGAGTAATCCATTTAACTACAGACCTATATCATTGACGTCGGTTTGCAGTAGGGTTTTGCAGCATATACTGTATTCAAACATTATGAATCACCTCGAAGAGAACGATCTATTGACACATGGCCTCAGAAAACATCGCTCTTGTGCAACGCAGCTAGTTCTTTATTCGCACGAAGTAATGGCCGCTATCGACAGGGGATCTCAAGTTGATTCCGTATTTCTAGATTTCCGGAAAGCTTTTGACACCGTTCCTCATAAGCGACTTCTAATCAAGCTGCGGAGCTATGGGGTATCGTCTCAGTTGGCGACTGGATTCGTGATTTCCTGTCAGGAAGGTCGCAGTTCGTAGTAATAGACGGCATTTCATCGAGTAAAACTGAAGTGATATCAGGTGTTCCCCAGGGAAGCGTCCTGGGACCTCTACTGTTGCTGATCTATATAAATGACCTGGGTGACAATCTGAGCAGTTCTCTTAGACTGTTCGCAGATGATGCTGTAATTTACCGTCTAGTAAGGTCATCCGAAGACCAGTATCAGCTGCAAAGCGATTTAGAAAAGATTGCTGAATGGTGTGTCAGGTGGCAGTTGACACTAAATAACGAAAAGTGTGAGATGATCCACATGAGTTCCAAAAGAAATCCGTTGGAATTCGATTACTCGATAAATAGTACAATTCTCAAGGCTGTCAATTCAACTAAGTACCTGGGTGTTAAAATTACGAACAACTTCAGTTGGAAGGACCACATAGATAATATTGTCGGGAAGGCGAGCCAAAGGTTGCGTTTCATTGGCAGGACACTTATAAGATGCAACAAGTCCACTAAAGAGACAGCTTACACTACACTCGTTCGTCCTCTGTTAGAATATTGCTGCGCGGTGTGGGATCCTTACCAGACGGACATCGAAAGAGTGCAAAAAAGGGCAGCTCGTTTTGTATTATCACGTTATAGGGGAGAGAGTGTGGCAGATATGATACACGAGTTGGGATGGAAGTCATTATAGCATAGACGTTTTTCTTCGCGGTGAGACCTTTTTACGAAATTTCAGTCACCAACTTTCTCTTCCGAATGCGAAAATATTTTGTTGAGCCCAACCTACATAGGTAGGAACGATCATCAAAATAAAATAAGAGATATCAGAGCTCGAACAGAAAGGTTTAGGTGTTCGTTTTTCCCCCTCGCTGTTCGGGAGTGGAATAGTAGAGAGATAGTATGATTGTGGTTCGATGAACCCTCTGCCAAGCACTTAAATGTGAATTGCAGAGTAGTCATGCAGAGTAGTTTCAGAGGGAGCATTCCGGAACGATTGACAAGAATAGGGGAAATAAACACAGTAGCAGAAGAACGGGTAGCTTTGAGAGGTGAAATAGTGAAAGTAGCAGAGGATCAAGTACGAAAAAAACGAGGACAAGTAGAAATCCTTATTAACACAAGAGATATGTTATTCACCTGATGAAAGGAGAACATAAAAAACAGTAAATGTAGCAGGCGAATGGGACTACGAATGAATAAGAGATGAGCTTGACAGAAACTGCTAAATGGCTAAGCAGGAATGGCTAGAGGACAAATGTAAGGATTTAGACGCATGTATCACTAGGGGAGAGATACATGCTGCCTAAAGGAAAATTAAAGAGCCCTTTGGAGAAAAGAGAACCACCTGTATGAATATCAAGAGCTCAGATGGAAAACCGGTAGTAAGCAAAGAAGGAAAACAGAAAGGTGGAAGGAGTATACAGAGGGTCTATACGAGGTAGATATACTTGAGAATAGTATTATGAAGATGAAAGACGACGTAGATGAAACATTTGACACAACAGTGAAAGACCAAAGTCGAAACAAGGTCCCGAGAACCGGGAGTAGACAACATTCCGTTAGAACTACACTCCTGGAAATTGAAAAAAGAACACCGTGAATTCATTGTCCCAGGAAGGGGAAACTGTATTGACACATTCCTGGGGTCAGATACATCACATGATCACACTGACAGAACCACAGGCACATAGACACAGGCAACAGAGCATGCACAATGTCGGCACTAGTACAGTGTATATCCATCTTTAGCAGCAATGCAGGCTGCTATTCTCCCATGGAGACGATCGTAGAGATGCTGGATGTAGTCCTGTGGAACGGCTTGCCATGCCATTTCCACCTGGCGCCTCAGTTGGACCACCGTTCGTGCTGGACGACCAGACCGCGTGAGACGACGCTCCATCCAGTCCCTAACATGCTCAATGGGGGACAGATCCGGAGATCTTGCTGGCCAGGGTAGTTGACTTACACCTTCTAGAGCACGTTGGGTGGCACGGGATACATGCGGACGTGCATTGTCCTGTTGGAACAGCAAGTTCCCTTGCCGGTCTAGGAATGGTAGAACGATGGGTTCGATGACGGTTTGGATGTACCGTGCACTATTCAGTGTCCCCTCGACGATCACCAGAGGTGTACGGCCAGTGTAGGAGATCGCTCCCCACACCATGATGCCGGGAGTTGGCCCTGTGTGTCTCGGTCGTATGCAGTCCTGATTGTGGCGCTCACCTGCACGGCGCCAAACACGCATACAACCAACATTGGCACCAAGGCAGTAGCGACTCTCATCGCTGAAGACGACACGTCTCCATTCGTCCCTCCATTCACGCCTGTCGCACCCCAGGAGCAACAGTGTCCCTAATTTGCTGGGAAGTGGCGGTGCGGTCCCCTACGGTACTGCGTAGGATCCTACGGTCTTGGCGTGCATCCGTGCGTCGCTGCGGTCCGGTCCCAGGTCGACGGGCACGTGCACCTTCTGCCGACCACTGGCGACAACATCGATGTACTGTGGAGACCTCACGCCCCACGTGTTGAGCAATTCGGCGGTACGTCCACCCGGCCTCCCGCATGCCCACTATACGCCCTCGCTCAAAGTCCGTCAACTGCACATACGGTTCACGTCCACGCTGTCGCGGCATGCTACCAGTGTTAAAGACTGCGATGGAGCTCCGTATGCCACGGCAAACTGGCTGACACTGACGGCGGCGGTGCACAAATGCTGTGCAGCTAGCGCCATTCGACGGCCAACACCGCGGTTCCTGGTGTGTCCGCTGTACCGTGCGTGTGATCATTGCTTGTACAGCCCTCTCGCAGTGTCCGGAGCAAGTATGGTGGGTCTGACACACCGGTGTCAATGTGTTCTTTTTTCCATTTCCACGAGTGTAGTTATAGCCTGGGGAGAGCCAGCTATGACAAAACTCTTCCATATGGTGAACAAGACAGGCGAAATACCCCAAGATTTGAAGAAGAATGTAGTAATTCCAATTCCAAAGAAACAAGGTACTGAAAGATGTGAAAATTACCGAACTATTAGTTTAATAATACACGGCTGCAAAGCACTAACACGATTTCTTTACAGAAGAATGGAAAAATTGGTAGAAGCCGATCTCGGGGAATATCACCTTGGATTCCAGAGAAATATAGAGAATACAGGAGGCAATACTGACCCTACAACTTCTCATAGAAGATAGGTTAAGGAAAGGCATACCTACGTTTATATTATTTGTAGACTCAGAGAAAGCTTTTGTCCATATTGAATGGATTACTCTCAAATTCTAAAGATAGTAGAGTTTCAATACAGGGAGCGAAAGTCAATTTACAGTTTTTACAGAAACCAGATGGCAGTAAGAAGAGACGAGGGGCAAGAAAGGGAAGCAGTGATTGAGAGGGGAGTAGCTAGTCCCAGATGCTATTCAATCTGTACATTGAGTAAGCAGTAAAGGAAACAAAAGAAAAGTTTGGAGTAGGAAATAAAAATTTTGAGGTTTGACGATGACATTGCAGTTCTGTCAGGGACAGCAAAGAGGTTGGAAGAGCAGTTGAATGGCATGGACAGTATTTTGAAACAAAAGCAAAACAAGGAGAATGGAATGTAGTCAAATGGAATCACTTAGAATTTCGTGTGAATATTTCCTAAAATGAATATAAATATCCAGTATAACTATCCAGTTCTTCGAGAATGTTGACAATGAGTTCAAAACATGGTTCAAATGGCTCTGAGCACTATGGGACTTACCTTCTGAGGTCATCAGTCCCCTAGAACTTAGAACTACTTAAACCTAACTACCCTAAGGACATCACACACATCCAGACTGAAGCGCCTAGAACCGGCCGGAGGATAATGAGTCCTTTCGGTACTTTGTGTAATATTTCTAATGCACTTTAAATTCTCTCCGCTATGTGGTGTTGAGTTTTCAGGTCTAAATAGAAGCTTGACGGATTACTACTGCTATTTCTAGTGTGTTCTTCAAATCTGGTGTTAAAATTTCACCCAGTTTGGCCAATATTGACATTGCTGCAACTGTCACAGTTGATTTCTTATATTCTAGAAGTGGCATATTCTGAGATATTGTGCACCGGCCCATGTGACCGAGCTGTTCCAGGCGCTTCAGTCTGAAACTGCGCCACCGCTAATGCAGCAGGTTCGAATCGTGCCTCGGGCATGGACGTGTGTGATGTCCTTAGGTTAGTTAGATTTAAGTAGTTCTAAGTTCTAGGGGACTGATGACCTCATATGTTAAGTCCCATAGTGCTCAGAGCCATCTGAACCATTTTGAGATTTTGCTTGTTCTTCAGTGTAATTTTGTTATAAGATTGTTGTTTCTATTGTCTATACCAGTGCTTCAGTACCACAAGCAAGAGCGCATGATGGCCTGTGCGTTGCAAGATCAGTGCGGAGTCCACTCTGCAGGTAATGAGTGACATGGATAGTGGCAACTTTCGTGAACAATATCACTCCCCTCTTGAGTGTGGAGTTCAAACGATAATGCGGAGACAACACATGCACTTGTCCCGAGCGTACTCATGTCTGCTTTCAGTCACTGAAACCTACCCTGTCTAAGATATTTCAACCTCCTCCTCCAAGAGACTGTGCCTCCTCTGGAACGCGTTGCTGGCCACGTGTCCACACGACCTTCTTAGTTCATTACTCCATGACGGACCGTGCAGTGTGTCCCCATTTAGGAGAATCACCCTGTATATAGCGTGTGTCGCAATTAATAGTGAATCTGATACTGCAGAAAGTGGCCCGTGGCAGCGCGTCTCTAGGTATCGATATCAGAGAGCCTCGCTACGAGTACGCTGTGGCGCTCATTATCTGCGGCCGACGCGGAAGTGCAGGAGCATCGGCTGGTGCGAGGTATTTGTACCATGTGCCTGGGTCGAGCAGCACGCTACTAATGGTGTATGCGAACATTACGTGATAGCTTTTCCTGCTGATCCACATTAACATACATTTTTCTACATTTATAGCCAGCTGGTCTTCATCACACTGAGCCGTAGTAAAGTGAGCTTTGAAAAGCGAGCCGCAGCGCGTAGCGTGAAGCAGTCGCCATCCGTTTTCTGGCGGTGGCGCCGTTGTCGCAATTGAAGGCTTCGGTGTCTCCCTCTAACGGGAAAGGGGAAAAGTGGGCTGTTCGCATGGGTTTAAGAGGTGACTGTATGGGCTCTCGTGGCAGGCGATCATTGTAGGCAAAACCACCCCCTCCTTCCGCCTCCTTGATTTCTATCTCACCGTCTATGGCCGTCCTATCGCCCTCACCCCCACCCTTAAGTACCTTGGCGTCACGCTCGACCGTCGACTCTCCTGGACCCTCCTTCTCCGGACAATCCAAGCCAAGGGACGCTCCCGACTCCCTCCTCAAGCTCCTTTCCGGCCGCACGTGGGGTCTGGACCTCTCCACCATACTCTACACCTATAAATCCCTCATCCGCCCTATCCTTTGTTACGCCCATCTGGCCTGGATATCCGCCCCCCCCCCTACCTTTTATAATCCCCTTCAAATCCTTGAACGCCATGCTCTCTGCCTCGCCTATCGCATCCGTCTCCCCTCCCCCACGCGGATCCTGTACGATCTCATTCCGTTCCCCCACCTTCTCCTTTTCCTTGAGAGGATACGGATCCTGTACACCTCCCGCAAACTCGATCGTCCTCACCCAATTGTCTCGCCCATCCTCTCCCACCCACGCCGGCTGCCGCAGCTGTATTCCCACGTCCCACCCGGTCTCCATCTCTCCACCCTCCTTACCCTCTCCCAAGGCGGCTTTCGCCAGCTCCCCCTCCCTGATGATGCCCTCCTCCCATCCATATACCCCTCCTACCAACTTTTATCCTCCCTCCCTCTTCCTCTGCCTGTTCCTTTGGGCACCCTCCCTCCCTCCTCCCTTTCTTCCCACCCCTCCCCCAGGCTTCCCCTCCCCTGTCCCTCTCCCCCTCCTCCCATCTCCTCAGCCATTGGCATCTTTGCTCTGCCCTCGCCACCCTCTCCCCCCCTCGCCTTTCTTCCCCTCTTGGCAGGTCCCCTGACTCGCACACGCTACGTGGACTTTCGCGGGCCAGAGATCATCGCCATCTGTGTCTCGTGTGTGTTTTTAGTGTCCGCCGTCACGCTTCTACGTTCACTAGTGCCGTCGGATTCATCAGTGTTCTGTGTGCCGTGTCAACGTGTTTTCAGTGTCGTTATCGTCGAGTGTGAACGGCTCCGTGTTTTTTGTGTATCTGTGACCACTATTTTTTAGCCTGTCACTATGTTCATTCTGTTTCTCCAACGTGTGTCCTGTCGTTGTCAACACTATGGCTGAAGAGCGTCGTAGCATGCCGCTGACAGCATACCTGATTGTATAGGTATTAAAATAATAATAAAGGAAAAAAAGCTCTTGTGTACAGTTGGCAGTCGGGGCATCGAGAAGCGATTTCTCTGTCGATGCTAGAGGGACAGCACGCAGACCGCGGCATCAGCGTAAGCGACGCGAGCAGCGGCTCCATGGTGTGGAGCGTTAACTGCTCGTCGCGAAAGGAATCTTCCTGAGCGTGGGCTTGCAAGGGGCCTAATCTGCAGTTCGACCGACGAGGAGGTTCTGAAAGTCGGGGCGCCTTCCTGCGTCCGTTGAAACGGCTGGCAGCGGGCCGCTCGGCAGAGCATTTGGAGGCGCTGCGTCGGTTCAGTCCTGGGAGTCGTAACGCACCAGAAGTTGAGGATTGATTGTTAACAGATTTTATGAAGTTTAATTGAATTCAATTTACTTACTCTCGTTAATTATACCAGCCGTATTTTTTGGGGGTTTCCCGCCATTCATTCTCGTCTGCCCATCCGCGGAGAAGTGGTAATATTAGAAAGGGTCGTCCGTTTGTCCCTTTTTGAGGACGAAAGGGGGGGGGGGGGCGGGGAGGAGTCAGAGCAAATCTGTGGTTCGGATTGCTTCTCTCCCCTCCCATCTTACCTGTGGGTTTATTCGACTGTTAGCCTCTGCCATGTCTATGAAAGTCTAGGCACCAATGGCTGTATTGTTTAAAATGCAAGGCACTAAGACCTGATCCATTCTCTCGCCTGCCATAACTAGTACTACTAGACTCACGTGTAAAAGGTACTCTAAGAGAGAAGAAAAATTCCTTTTGCCTCGTGGTAAGAACTAGTCAATTGCATAACCAATTCCTGCTCATCTGGAAGCTGTAACTTAGGTAAATTTGTGTTTATGTACATTTGGCTATAGGTAATCAAGGTTGTTAATGACGCTGTAGTGGATTTTTTATATTGTTTCTAGTCAGCAAAAACTGTTGTGTGTTTTTCCAATTCAGTACCTTTTAAGGCTTTTACTCAACGTGCTTATGTGTTTTATACAGGCAGTTGGTTATTAGTGTGTTTACTTGCCATGCGAAAGTTCGCCATTTCATTACGGGTAGAAATTGTTGCCTTGAAAGGAGAATGTTGTAAAAGTTATCAAGTCCTACCAGGCGAGCGTGTGTGTTTGACGTAAGTTAACTGGCAGAGATTTGAAAAAATTTGTTTCTTTATATATTTTCGAAATCTTAAGGTTATTAACTGTGTGTGTCCCCCCTGTGTGCATTACTCATGCGTTTTGGTTTTTCTATTTTGAGAACTTTTGCAAACAGGATTGTCTTTATATGTTGCAGACAAGTTAGATTGTGCGCGATTCAATGAATAGCGTGAGATTCGCCTGAGGTTGAAATATTATACAGCGTCGCGTTGTATATGTTAAATTGCTTGCGTCTACTTGCCTTTTACTGGCGTGAAATTTTTTATAGTAATTTAATAATTTAAAAGTTCTTTCCTGTGGTAAATTTTGACTTACTTGTTATTGTAGTTTTTTTAATATGGTAAAGTCTTGCACCAAATTTGAATAAAAAGTGTTACTCAAAATTGTGTGTAATTTCACCAGTTATTCCTTGGCACCTACTTCCACTCTACATTTTGTGTATCCTGACTAAATATTTGTATGTGATGACCACTCGCCGACGTGGTAACGTACTGGGTTCTATCACTTAAAAAAGTCTTCGAGCGACTCACACGTCTAGGAACCTGTCCCTTGTGCTTGTATCTTCGTTAAAGGTCTGCAGTGGGGCACACTGTCAAATGCTTTCTGGGAATCTGGAAATACGGTATCTGCCTGCTTCCCTTTATCCATAGTTAACAGGATATCATTTGAAAAAAGAATTAGCCGAGTATCGCAAGAACGATGCTTTCTAAAACCGTGCTATTTGTGGGCATAAGCTTCTCTGTCTCCAAAAAATTTATTGTATTCGAATTGAGTTTGTAATTTTGCGGATACGTTATTTTACGCTTTTTATATACGGGGGGTTCAAAAAGTCTCTCCGTAGTGCCGTGTGATTGTTAGCCGCGCGTGCCGTATGATTGTTCGCCTGCCTCGGTTACTTCCCTTTAAGTGGACTCTCCAAACATTCCACTATTTCGTCTCAGTAGTATCGTTGGTGTGTGTCGTTACGTGTTGACGTTGTAAGTAGGCTGTTGAGGTTCTCTTATTGGTAACGCCACATAGCGCTCTGTATGAAAAATCACTGGCTGTGCTGTGCGCAGTCTGTGGCTGGTTGACATTGTTGTAATACTCGCCATTGTAGTGTTGGGAGCGACAGCTGGATGCTAACGGCGCGTAGCGTTGCGCAGTTGGAGGTGAGCCGCCAGCAGTGGCGGAGTTTTGAAATTTGTAAGAATTGGTGTCATGAAGTGATATATATATTATGACTACTAAGGTAAATACATTGTTTGTTCTCTATTAAAATCTTTCATTTGCTAACTATACCTATCAGTAGTTAGTGGCTTCCGTAGTTTGAATCTTTTAGTTAGCTGGCAGTAGTGGCGCTCGCTGTGTTGCAGTAGTTCGAGTTACAAAGATTTTTGTGAGGTAAGTGATTTGTGAAACATATAGGTTAATGTTAGTCAGGGCCATTCTCTTGTAGGGATTATTGAAAGTCAGATTGCGTTGCGCTAAAAAACTATTGTGTGTCAGTTTAAGCACGGTCATGTATAAATTTTTCTAAGGGGACGTTTCAACGTGAACGTTAAGTTTAGTTCATTTGTTCGTTTGTTTCGTTTTTGTCACTGTTAAAATGCTAACCATTGAAGAACGTGTGTTTTTAGTCGAACAAGCGTTCAAAGCTGGCGGTAAATACACAGTCTCAGTTCGTCAAACATTTAATTCAGTTTTTCCCGGAGATAACAGTCCCTAACGGCGATACTGTGCGAGATTTTATTAACAAATTTCGAATTACGGGTTCAGTGACAGATGCACTGAGAAGTGGTCGTCCTAGCGTTTTGTCTCAGGATAAACTACTCGATATTTCCGATAAAATGTCCATGAGTCCGTACAAGTCAGTAAGAAAACTCGCCGAGGAAATCGATGTTACTGTCGGAACGGGCCACACAGCTGTAAGAAAAAAATTATAACTTTTCCCATTACAAGTGACAGTCTGCATGAACAGAAAAATACTGACCATGGAAAGACAGTGCATTATTGTCAATGGTTCAAAAATTTCGTTCAACAAAATGGAAGGGATAATCTTAATGAAACGTTTTCCACTCATAAGGCGTGGATTCATTTATCCGGGTACATGAACTCGTAAAATTCTCATGTGTGCAGTACTGCGAATCCATTGTGTATTCATGAGGAACCACTTCATTTTGTGAAAATAGGAGTTTGGATTGCAATTTCTCGACGTCGGATTGTGGGTCCCAAATTTTTCAACGAAACAATAAACGCAGAACGATACTGCAGTGATATTCTGTACCCATTCGTAGGAGAACTTGTGTTAAGTGAAATACTGAACGGTTATTTTCTACAAGAGCATACAGCTCGCGTTTCAATGTCACTGCTTGCTGATGTTTTTGGTGATCACATAATTTCACAGGGACTTTGGCCTCTACGATCGCCTGACCTAACACCAACTGAATTTTTCTTCTGCGGTGCAGGGAAAGCAACTGTCTACAACAAACCGTCCAAAATCCATCGATGAATTGATACTGCAATATCCACTTTCACTGCTATTGTCACCGAAGAAATGTTACAGTTTGTGTTTGGAAACATGATTACACTAATTGAATTCTGTATTCAACAACATTTCATGTCAAAATTTGTAAGTAAAAATGAATATTCAAAAAATTAATAACTTGTATTTCAGAGAGTTTCATTTCGGTATATTCACTGCGGCATACGGCACGCGCGGCTATCAATCATACGGCACGGCAAGAGCGACTTTTTGAACACCCCGTATAAACGTCACCTGCGCTTTTCTCCAGTCGCTTATGACTTCGCGCTCGGCGAGAGATGCGCCATAAATGCAAGCTAAGTAAGAAACCCATGCCGCAGAGTACTTGTAAAACCGAATTGGAATTCCATCCGAGCTTGGCGACTTACTTGTTTTCAAATCTCTCAGTTGTTTCTCCATGCCAGGGCTGCTCATTACTGTGTTATCCACACCACAAAGTACGTTCGACAGTCAAACGACGGGATGTCTGCACGATCCTCCTGCATCAACGATTTCTTAAACTGGAAATTTAAGACTTCAGTTTTCTTTTTCCTGTCTTCATCTGTCACCCTACACTGGTCAACGAGTAACTGAATGGTTCAAATGGCTCTGAGCACTATGGGACTCAACATCGGAGGTCATCAGTCCCCTAGAACTTAGAACTACTTAAACCTAACTAACCTAAGGACATCACACACATCCATGTCCGAGGGAAGATTCGAACCTGCTACCGTAGCGGTCGCGCGGTTCCAGACTGAAGCGCCTAGAACCGCTCGGCCACACTGTCTGGTAGTGATTACATGGAAGAATTAGACCCGCTGAACGATTTTACATAGGTCCGTAATATTCTCTGGTTTTCGGAGAGATCTTCTTCTAAGGAATGATGGTGGTAGTTGTTGCAGGCTTCGTGCACTACGCAACTTCCTGCTTACGAGCTTACCACCGTAGAGGATGTCCATAATATCCGACTATTCATTTGAAACAATCAAAACCTGGGAAAATATTAGAATAGAGAATCGTGGTTCGTTGTAATGCTTTCACAGTTCTTTAAGTTTTTTTCTTCATTTGTTCTTCGTAGCAGATTTGACTTCAGAGGGAGGACGGACCAGAAGAAGGCTCAGTATTTCATCTCGCTCCGAAAACCCGCACAGCACACCTGAACACATCCTTTAAAGCCTGAAACCTAACGTCTGGTGTGGCGTAATGCATGGTAGATTGGTTCACCACTTTTTCTTCGCAGATAAAACCTCAATGGGAAATGTTTCCCTGTACCTGCTGCAGCAGATTCTGTTACCACAGGTCATAGAGCTGCAGTCGTCCATCATCTTCCAGCACGACGGTGCAGCCACACATGGGAGTCTGAACGTGAAGGATGTGCTCAATGGCACATTTGGTGAGGGGTGGATGGGTCGTGATTGCGTCATCGCATGGATCCTGCGCTCTGCCATGGTCACGCCTTTAGATTTCTTTTTGTGTGGTTACGTCTAAGAGCGACGAGTGGAGCACACTTCGAAATTCATGAATAACATAAAAAAAGCTTTGTGAGCTGCTAAACATTTTACAGCAAACCTTGATGATTTGCCTCTCATAGTTTTCGAGTCATGTTTTTTTTAATGAATTTTTTTAATGTCTGGACGACACTACAGCTTCCGGCGAACGCTCTCCGTGTCAGATTTCCCGCCGAGCTAATACAGTCGCAGATCACAACGCGCTTGCCTCTGGCGTAGCCCACAAACGGCATAATGCGTTATGTCTGCCACTATCTGACGCAACCATCGACGTTTAAGCCCCGTGTTAGCACAACGCGTTGCGTGCTGCGGGACTTATCTTCAAAGCGTATCGCTCGCTGCCCCACGTTACACGCTAACAAAGTTACCTGCTGCGTCGTTTTCACACTAATCTCCAACCCCGCGTCTCTCAACAGGTGCCAACGATCCAACGATCGATAAACGGCTGAGCGGAGCGACCACTCGTAAGCAAATTACACTCCTGGAAATTGAAATAAGAACACCGTGAATTCATTGTCCCAGGAAGGGGAAACTTTATTGACACATTCCTGGGGTCAGATACATCACATGATCACACTGACAGAACCACAGGCACATAGACACAGGCAACAGAGCATGCACAATGTCGGCACTAGTACAGTGTATATCCACCTTTCGCAGCAATGCAGGCTGCTATTCTCCCATGGAGACGATCGTAGAGATGCTGGATGTAGTCCTGTGGAACGGCTTGCCATGCCATTTCCACCTGGCGCCTCAGTTGGACCAGCGTTCGTGCTGGACGTGCAGACCGCGTGAGACGACGCTTCATCCAGTCCCAAACATGCTCAATGGGGGACAGATCCGGAGATCTTGCTGGCCAGGGTAGTTGACTTACACCTTCTAGAGCACGTTGGGTGGCACGGGATACATACGGACGTGCATTGTCCTGTTGGAACAGCAAGTTCCCTTGCCGGTCTAGGAATGGTAGAACGATGGGTTCGATGACGGTTTGGATGTACCGTGCACTATTCAGTGTCCCCTCGACGATCACCAGAGGTGTACGGCCAGTGTAGGAGATCGCTCCCCACACCATGATGCCGGGTGTTGGCCCTGTGTGCCTCGGTCGTATGCAGTCCTGATTGTGGCGCTCACCTGCACGGCGCCAAACATGCCTACGACCATCATTGGCAACAAGGCAGAAGCGACTCTCATCGCTGAAGACGACACGTCTCCATTCGTCCCTCCATTCACGCCTGTCGCGACACCACTGGAGGCGGGCTGCACGATGTTGGGGCGTGAGCGGAAGACGGCCTAACGGTGTGCGGGACCGTAGCCCAGCTTCATGGAGACGGTTGCGAATGGTCCTCGCCGATACCCCAGCAACAACAGTGTCCCTAATTTGCTGGGAAGTGGCGGTGCGGTCCCCTACGGCACTGCGTAGGATCCTAAGGTCTTGGCGTGCATCCGTGCGTCGCTGCGGTCCGGTCCCAGGTCGACGGGCACGTGGACCTTCCGCCGACCACTGGCGACAACATCGATGTACTGTGGAGATCTCACGCCCCACGTGTTGAGCAATTCGGCGGTACGTCCACCCGGCCTCCAGCATGCCCACTATACGCCCTCGCTCAACGTCCGTCAACTGCACATACGGTTCACGTCCACGCTGTCGCGGCATGCTACCAGTGTTAAAGACTGCGATGGAGCTCCGTATGCCACGGCAAACTGGCTGACACTGACGGCGGCGGTGCACAAATGCTGCGCAGCTAGCGCCATTCGACGGCCAACACCGCGGTTCCTGGTGTGTCTGCTGTGCCGTGCGTGTGATCATTGCTTGTACAGCCCTCTCGCAGTGTCCGGAGCAAGTATGGTGGGTCTGACACACCGGTGTCAATGTGTTCTTTTTTCCATTTCCAGGAGTGTATATAAAACTTACGTGTGCTTACCTCATTACACAGTAATCTGACAGGCATGTGCCTAATCAGGTTTTCAATGTTGAATACGTGTAGCACTACACTTTGCCCGTAGGGAATCTGGCACAAGCGTTCATAGCACAAACTGTGACAAAAGTTTCACCCGCTGAGAGCAGCATATGTTCGTACTTGAATCAGCCAGAAACTGAAGCCAAAAGCGTTCACTGAACGGTGTTAGAATATTACATTCATTGTCATAAATTATTAAAACAGTACTAATAACCGAACTGTTGGGAAACTTTCTATAATCTTTTGTAAAGGTCACTGTTAAGAGCTGTACAAATTTTAGCTTGTTATATTGAGTATCTTTTGGTATACGAAACATTATATAAAAAACAGAATTTAAGGCTTTACTTTCAGAAATAACTTCCTGACATGTTAATGATTCCATGTGAAAAGTCAATGAAGAACGTTCAGTAAATACCTGATATTGAAATACTACACTAAACACATTCTAATGAAAACGTTAAAAAATTTACACAATAATTTCAATTTCAGACTGGTATAACTATTTCTACTGGACAATGTTAGTTTCGTTTGTTTTCTTGTCTACGTAAATGAGGGAACCAGTGGTCCTTTTTGTAAAGTGTGAATCATTAAAATTGGGGATAACTTCACTCATGCTCATAAATTAAGGATAATTGCAGAATATGGTGCCACACAACGTGGCACTACACAAAACTGGCGCTAATAGCATTGGCATATAGGGAACACACGCTACACAGATCTGTAAGTCCACCGTATTGGTAAGTTCAGGAAACCGTCCAGAAACACATGTGGTATGAAACGCCACTGTTTCCTGCGCATGTACCCCGACATCAATATGGGATATGATCACCATGCACATGTACACAGGCGGCACAACTGGTTGGCATGCTCTGGATCAGATGGTCGAGCAGCTGTTGGAATATAGCCTCCCTATCTTGCACCAGTGCCTGTCGGAGCTCCTGAATTGTCCTAAGGGTTTGAAGACGTGCAGCGATACGTCGACCGAGAGCATCCCGGACGTGCTCGATGGGATTTAGGTTTGGAGAAGAGGCAGGCCGCTCAATTCGCCTGATATCTTCTGTTTCAAGGTACTCCTCCACAATTGGGCCGTGCGAATCATCCATCAGGAGGAAGGTGGGACCCACTGCACCCCTGAAAAGTCGGACATACTGGTGCAAAATGACGTCCAGATACACCTGCCCTGTTACAGTTCCTCTGTCAAAGACATGCATGGGTGTACGTGCACCAGTCATAATCCCACCCCACACCATCAAACTACGACCTCCATACAGGTCCCTTTCAAGGACATTAAGGGGTTGGTATCTGGTTTCTGGTTCACGCCAGACGAAAACCCGGCGAGAATCACTGTTCAGCCTACACCTGGACTCTTCCGCGAACATAACCTGTGACCACTGCTCCAATGACCACGTACTGTGTTCTTGACGCCAGGCTTTACGGGGTCTCCGGTGACCAGGGGTCAGTGGAATGCACCTAGCAGGTCTCCAGGCGATTAAACCATGTCTGTTCAGTCGCGTCTGGAGACAACTGTTCCAGTAGCTGCGATAAGGTCCCGAGCAAGGCTGCCTGCAGTACTCCGTGGCCGTCTGCTGGCACTGATGGTGAGATATCAGTTTTCTTGTGGTGTTGTACTCTGTGAAGGTCCCGTACTGTAGCGCCTGGACACGTTTCCTGTCAGCTGGAATTGTTGCCATAACCTTGGGATCACACTTTGTGGCACATGGAGGGCCCGTGCTACGACCTGCTGTCTTTGACCAGCCTCCAGTCGCCCTAGCATTCTACCCCTCATAACGTCATGTGTTCTTTGAGCCATTTTCAACACACAGTCACCATTAGCACGTCTGAAAACGTCTGCACACTTATTCGCTGCACCATACTCTGACATGCACCAACACACTTCTGCGTTTGTGGACTGCTGCCAGCGCCAACCACAGTGTTGTTTCACCATGTATCAGCATAATCCTTGATTTATGAGCATGAGCGTTGATCTGCGTCAACGTAGGACTCCGTATCGGTTAACTTGAGTAATAGTGGTTCTTTGGAGAAAACAGTCCATCGGTAAAATTTTACGATAACTCCGGGATGATGGCTAAGAAAATTTCGATATTTTCAGTCGGAAATACGACTTTCTATCGCAGAGTACAGCCTCTGCGTGGCGTGCTGCGCAGTCGAAACCGCGAACTTTTATGTGACTGCAGGCTCTCTCGGCGTATTGCAGCTACGAAATTTTCTCGGGTTAGGATGATGCGACACCACTCGGCTGACAACCCGAGAAGATTACATAGCCCGAAGTTTTAGAGTCGAAAACTCATTTGCCACTGTGTGATCGGGCACAAAAGAGTAGTAAACACTATATGTTTTTGCAAATTGTTTACTAGATGGTGAAAACTGCTGTTCTTTCAGTGTCTGAGTGTTGTAAGTGTGGTAGGATTGGTACAAACTAGACGTATTTGTGTTCATTTCTTTCTATAAGTGTAAGCCAGTAAGAAATGTGTAGAAAATTTGTGTACACAAAGTAACAGTCAGACCTGCTGAAAATGACTCCGCAGTATAATACACTTAAATAGACTGATGAGCCACAATAGTATGACTACCTGCGTAACAGCTTGTTTATTCGTCTTTGGAACGAAATACATCTCTGATTCTGCGTATCAGGGATCCGATAATTTGTTGGTATCTTTGTGGAGGTATGTGGCAGCATGCGTGTACAAGCAGGTCATGTAACTCGCGTAGATAACGGGCCGCTGATTTACCTAGGCGGCGATGGCACCCGATGGCAGTCCAGGGGTTGCGAAGGATTTACATCAGGCGAATCTGGTCGCCGTGAGCTCGCTATAACGCTGCTCAAACCGCTGTAGCACGGTTCTGCCTCCGAGACACAAACAGTTACACAGCTGAAAATGACGTCGGCGTCGGGGAAGACGCCAAGCATGAAGGGATGCAGGTGGTTCGCAGGTTCCAGCGTGTCTTCGATTACTACCACAGGTCCCCTGCCAGCGCAGGAGACTGTCTCCCGTGGCATAATAGTGCAGCCACCATCCTGCGTCCGTGGCGCGCTGCACGTTTCTGCCCGCCTTCACCTCGATGACGGCGTTTGTGGAGACGATCATCGACCTACTGCACCAGAAATGTGGTTCACTCGAAAAGCCAACACGCTTCCATTGATCGATAGTCGAATTCGAATCGTCTCGTGTCAGTTCTAATCGAAGTTGACGATGTGACTGGATCAACAACGGAACACGTAGGAGTGGTCTGCTGAGGAGTTCCATATTCAACAATGTACGACGAACGGTGTGCTCCGAAACACTTGTGCGTGTACCAGCATTGTGCTCTTTCTGGCAAAGATGCCACAGATCACCAGCTATCCTACTTTACAGACCAGACCAGCCTCCAGACCCCACGTTCTGTAAAGAGTCGTGGACGCCCAACCGTTTAGCGCCTAGTGTCCTTCTACCTCTTTCCGTAGATATTCACGACAGTAGCACATGGACATCTAAACATTCATGGTGGTGTCTGATTGTTCTATATCGTGTCTCCCTACCACTTTCGCGCAACGACGCTCTGAGTGTGTTTTTTAGGGAATTAACTAGTTTGAACCTGGGACCTGTTGCTGGTAAGGAGACGCCAGACCACACATGACATGTAGAATTCAGAAGAGTTCAGTAAGACTAGCGATGATATAACCAAATACTAAATGATCTCAGCGTCAGCTCCACTGCACTCCCTGTAAAAGAATCTTAATACTAACTAAATTTAGTGGAAGGGGTTCGAGGGTTTCCTATTTTTAGTTAGCTGGTAAAATAACGTCGAAAAAGCAGTTAAGTTTAACATTGGAAATTTTATTCTACTCACAAAACATCGTTTATAAATTGCACTATTGATAAAAGGAAATGTTTTAATACAGGATGGTAAAAACCAACTGCGTTCAATAAAAATGTGAACGAATATTCCCTGAATGGGTTTCCAAGTTCTACAATCGATCGAAGGATGACCTATGCCATATCACATCTATAATCTAGGTTTAATTTAAGTTTCACAAAAGACAAAACTATCAAAATGGTCTACAGTGACCCTCAATTATCTTTAATTACTTATATAACTTGTCGTAAATTACAGTGGCTGAAGTGGCTTCTCAATAACTATATAAAAGAAAAATCATCGCGTTTCAGATCTGTTCTTAAAGTGGTAAATGTGAACACCATGAGTTTTAATTAACGATCGACATTAGTATTACGCAAAAAAGGGGTGTAAAAGATGAGTCTTCTGCAGTTCTGAGTGAAGCCTTATGCGCTCAAAAATGCGGCATCGCGTGCGTTCATTACCTTGTCGGTGTTTAGGCAGCGTCAGGGCGACAGCGGCCGGCGCAGCAGCCATCCAGCTCGCCGTCTCGGAACTAACTCTCCTCTATCTTCTCCTTACTACAATTTACCGAAGTTAGTTTAAAAAAACTATCTGGCTATGTTTTCATTTGACCAATCAGGGTCTCAATGTTAACCTTAAGCTCCGCCTATAAAGATTCTGTCTATCCAATGAGAAACGTTATACTTTTCGTGGTGGGGCAATGTTTTTAAAGTTTGCAACGTAACAGAGACGCTAAAAAGTCTCACGCTAAAACCTGCAGCTAGTGTGGTCCTTTTAGCGTTATCGTAAGATCTATACTGTTCTTCTGGAGGGCTCTATCTTTTAACATGGGCTGGGGGGTGGTCCTTGACGTACCTGAGACACGAAAAAGTCTCACGCTAAAACTTGCAGGTGGTAGTGGCCCTTTTTGTGTTTTCGTAAGATCTACACTGTTTTTCTGGAAGGCTCTAGCTTTTAACATGGGCTGGAGGGGGGGGGGGGGGGTGGTCCTTTACGTAACAGAGACGTGAAAAAGCCTCACGCTAAAACGTGCGGGTTGTGTAGTCGTACAGGTAGGCTGGCGGCGTGGGTGTCCAGCCCCTCCCTTATCGTAGCCCTTCTAGCTTAACACGGTTCTTCTCTCGGCTTCTGTTCTCGTTTCTCCCCTCGGAACTGCGTCTGCCTCACAGTGGGAAGGTACGACATGCATTTAGGCATTCTTGTGTTAGTCTGTGGTATTCCATTTGCTCACTCGTTACTCGTATTACTTTGGTTAATTTAATGTCACGATTTATTCGGAGCTATGTGACATACTACTGGATTTGCTTATTATGTCAGGGTTTTCATGGAATGTGTTGGATTTAACTGACACCTTACAGACATTCGACCAGCTTTGCTGTTTTCGAGTTACTCGTTCACAGGCGCCACGTATAATAATCTGCCCTTTCTCAAAGTCACCTATCTCAATGGGTTTCCCCATTTGCAGGCCTGATCTTCGCTAGCGGGTTCCCCCGTCCGTGTCGGCTCCGCTTACGTATTTTTGCTACCTCGTCACGTGCCCGTAATGTTTTGGCTGATCAGCGGATATCTGTGCAACATGTTGACACGAGTGGTGCAGGTAGTTCTTTACAGCTTTTCCTACCTGGGTAACATTATACGTCGCTTCGGGATAGGCGGTGTTTCAGAGGAACTCACAAAAGTAAGTACTTTCTATTTTAGTAGCAACGCAGAAAAATAATCCGCGTCGTCACACGTGGAACTACTTGGAGGGTAGATGAATAAGTAAAAACAGTTCTTTTCCCCTCCATAGATTGATAGTGATGAATGAACAATGATGTGCCTTGACCTCACTGTTATTTTCGTACGTTTGTTATTCTAGTTGTGGTGTGCGTACTGTGAGACCTTCGGTACACACACCATCAGATTATTTGACTTGTCACTCTAACGAAGTAGGCGAGTTTCAGCAATGTGTCTCGTGGTCTTATCGTGGCGTGTTTATCTTCTGCCGTTAGGTCAGACGATAGAAATGCCACTTGCACGCTTAGAGTAGCATATTGACGGTGACCAACTTTAAACATAACTTGATTAATTTTCACACACATTTGTTAAAATAATAACAATCATTAACCTTACTTAACTTGATTCTGGATGCTATTTACACCTCGTGATGGCTGGGTGTTGTGTGATGTCCTTAGGTTAGTTAGCTTTAAGTAGTTCTAAGTTCTAAGGGACTGATGACCATAGATGTTAAGTCCCATAGTGCTCAGAGCCATTTGAACCATTTGAGCTATTTACAATTGACAATCTGAAGTTCCTTTGGTCTTGGTACATTAATCTTATTCTCACATATCTCTCATACTTGACAAAAGTGTCTATACAATTCTCTTCATGGCTATGTGCAGGAATATGATAATCTTATTAGGCGCAGACTGAAACTTAACTATAGACTGGTAAAGACAAATGCAGACTGGTACAGACTAATGCACATGGATGCAGACTGATGCACACTGGCTAATCGGAGGTCTGTACACTCGTTATAATACCTCGAGCGTTCAGGTATCACTGTGCGAGTGTGATCCGAGAGGAAAAATGGTTCTACGTTAGCAGAAATCTCATTGGCTGCGTTGCATATTAATACACGGATTGGCAGAAGCAGAATTTGGTCCGTCTCTATGGCAGCGCCATCTCGTACTCCGGAGACGGACGAGCGCTGCGCCTGCACTGTTGTGCTTAGCAGGGTACGCTCTAGTGGGAAAGTTGTGTACGCGCTGACTACGCGGAACTATGTACACAACACTAGTTCAGTGAATATCTCTATTCGTATTTGTTTTCTGTGCATTTTGTTATGAGTAACTGTATGGATGAAGGAAGAAAAGAGGCCAGTGATTCGTTTCCCGCACTCTCGAAGGACCTAAATCCAGGAGACTATTTGCAGAAAGCGGCTGCTGTTGTCTTGGTGAACGAGAAATTCACGAATCGATAAATTGCTTTAAAATGAACATGTTTCTGTCCTATATGAACAACGGCCGGGTAGATAATTCACTTCGAAAAAGGAAAGCTTATAACACACTGACACCGCTTATAACACAATAACACAGTGCCTCACAATTTTTCTTCTGTATATAGTGCATTCTATCTTGCTACAACCTTCCTTTTCACTTACAATTATTACGTAATTTCGGAGACGACTCAGTCAGTAACAAATGTTAACTTCTGCTCTCTTATGTGCTGGCGACCATAATTAATTGTTTTCAATATAGACTTCATACTATTTCGATTACCTGTTACCTACCATTATGTACTGTAACCGATTTAACTTATTACAAAACTTTAATTTTCGATCATAACTGAGCACATTAGCGATCACGTTATAACTGTTTGTATTCTTTCGGTTACCTTTATTTTTCGTAATCTATATACCTTCCTCTTAAATAAGGAACATTAGGTATGTACAAGTGTCATTAAAACCATTAATAAATCGGAGAGTGGAGGTAGGTCGTAAGCGAATGATTGTAGTTGATAGTAGACTATAACATATGTATGTATTGTATGAAAGAATTGCAACAACTCTCATCTTGAAAAATAAAATCTTCACAATGAGCAAGGGTTCCTTTTCATTTTATTTGTTTCTTTGAGTCATCAGTCTTCTAACTTGAGGCCCACCACGAATTCCTCTCCTGTGACAACCTCTTCATCTCAGAGTAGCACTTGCAACATAGAACCTCTATTATATGCTAGACGTATTCCAATATCTGTTTCCCCTGCGGTTTCTATACTCTGCAGCTCCCTTTAGTACCAGTTTCACATTGTCCATGATTCACTACCTAACAATACCATCCTGCAAAAGTACATTCTCAGAAATTTCTTTATCAGTTGAAGGCCGATGCTTGATACTAGCAGACGTCTTTGGCCAGGAATGCCCTATTTGCCTTTGAGAATTTGCTTTTTATCTCCTCCTTGCTCCGTCCGTCATGTGTTATTTCACTATCAAGGTAGCAGAATTCCTTAACTTCATCAACTTCGTGGTACCCAATTTTATCACTAGTCTCACTTCTACAGCTCCTAATTCTTATGTTTTTCTCTCAATCAACATACTGTACTCATTCCATTCAGCACGTCCTGTAACTATTTCTCACTTTCACTGAGAATAGCAATGTCATCAACGAACCTTATCACTGATACCCTATTACCCTCAATTGTAGATAGTTATCCACATAGTGTGATCAAAGCTTTGTGCTGACCCAAGAGATAAATCTATTTGTCTATTCGACGTTCGTTAATCCGATGTAAGGAAGGGAGGTTAGTGTTTAATGTTTCATCCACATCGAGGTAATTACAGACGTAGCAGGAGCTCGGATCAAGGAAAAGTGGAGAAATAAATCGGCCGCACCCTCTGGAAGAAAGCACCCAGGCATTTGCCTCAATCGATTTAGAGAAATCACGGACAATCCAAATCAGGATTCGAATCGACGTCTTGCAAAATGCGAGTCCAACGTGCTGACCACTGCACTGTGTCGCTCAGTTTAATCAGACGTAATAGGGATCTCAAACATTCGAGTAGAACCCAAGAATGGGTCACACAAGCATTCCGTACGCGATCGTTAAGGGTGCAGTATGCTTTCCTGACTCTGTCTCCGTAGCCGAGTGTCATCAGTGTGGCTGAATGCCATGCGGACGAAGCGGGTTCGGACCCTGGTACTGCTAGGAATTTTACCTTAGTGGGAGAATTGGAGTGCTGGTGCGCCGACTGACTGGAAACTTGAACGAGAAGTAGTGCCTCGGTGGTGCACAAACCGACAGCAACCGGAAGAGCGCTGTGTTGGCCCCACGCTGATGGCTGATGGATGACACAGTGGTCGATCGGTCCCAGGTGGATCGGCTGAGCTCTACTTTCCCGGCTATTGTGCCTTTCTGGCTGTTCGGCTACCCCAACAAAGGTGCTGGTTCCATTGCACGTCTTTTTGCCAATTATTCAACGCTGCTGTATAAGCGCCACACCACGCACACTGTACTGGAATATTGCAAGGATATTCCCTGACGGGCGGCTCACACTGCTGGCGCCTTGGCAGCGTGCCCTGCGGCGCAAGGCCATCGACGTCACGCCTGCTTCCAGCTGGCCGCACCTGTACCTGCAGAAGAGCAGAGCGGCAGTCGCTGCCCGTTGTCCTCCGAGGCACACCTCGACTCTATTGTACTCTGCACTCTGTAATGACTGCACAGGTACTTGAGGGGCAACGTGAAAAGGCTGCAATGAACTTGCTATTGTGCCTCAAAAATTTTTTTTTCTTAAAAGATAGACAGAGAGACAAAAAGAAAGAGAGAGACAGAGACAGAGAAGGGACAGAGGAGTGTTTCGCACCTCGGTCAATAAAATCGGAACCCGTATAGTATCATTTTTGCTGTCCGTTTGCCCAGCTGTTCGAAACCTTATTTCTCTGGAAAGGGTATACGTATCAGGTTTAAATTTATGTCGCATATCCAGACCTACGGCCTCTTGTCGAAGTAAAAACGTAAAGCTTCTAAGTCAATGCAGTCGAAAGGTCACGTATTTTCATACAGACTTACGCATTGAAACCTATAGGATATTTCTCGTTGAGCTAGAATTATGAACCATTTTGGACCATTTTGTTCAATTTTTTTCTAAAAACTGAACCTTTGAGTACAAACTTCAAATACTGGTTTAGATATGTAGATGATGTCCTGTGTATGTGGACTGGTACTACAAGACAACTCAACACAGTCTTGAAAAACCTAAACAGTCAGCATAAAAATATCCAGTTCACTACGGAGATAGGCAACAAATCCATAAACTTCTTAGATCTCACCACTGAAATCAGTACACACACACACATTATTTCAAAATTTACAGAAAAACAACAACTACAGACACAGTAATACCTTCTTTCTCACAACACCCCATAGCTCACAAACATGCAGCTTTCCACTCAATGGTACACCGTCTCATATCTATCCCCCCATGTCCAGAGAAGATTTTAAAGCAGAGTTGGATACAATAAAATTAATTGCCACAGCCAATGGCTACAATCCAGTTCTTATTGACCACATCTTACACAGGAAACAAAAACGAAAAATTATACCCCTCCTCTATGCCCCACCTGCTTCCCCATCCTCTGACTGCAAGAAATGGTGTACACTACCATTTGTAGATCAAGTATCACAGATTGTAGCCAAATCACTGAAATCCTGCAAGTATAGGCTTTCCTACTATGTCAGGAACACGACAGTCCAGTGTGTTTTTAATAGCAAATACAAGATCCAGTTATTAGCCAACAGTGGGGTATACAAAATCACCTGTTCTGAGTGTGACAAATTTTACATTGGTCAGTCAGGCAGAGACATATCAACTAGTCTGGCTGAACATGAACGCAGCTGGACATTGCAGAATTCAGACTCTGCATTTGCTGAGCATGTACTGAGTGAGGGTCGCAACTATCAGCCAGTGTCCCGTGTACTTAACTTAGCAAAAAACAAAGGCCATAAACTCAACCTGCTGGAAGCCCTGGAAATTAACAAAACATCTCTCTCACAGTCCAGATCTCATCCTAAATGACCAGACACAGCTCAACACATCCCCTCCCCTAAACTTCATATAACCATCTCTGTTGTTCATTACTTCCCACACTGCCTCTTCCTACATATTCCCATTTTCCTGTATTCATTAAGTTGTTTTGTTTCAATGAAGTTGTCTTTGTATTCCACATAGACTGTAGTTTCAATAGTTAAGGCTTTCTTTTAACTGGTGCTTGTATTACTGTCCATGTTTAACACCCCTTGTAGTTGTCTCATCAAATACTGTTCATATTTTACTTTGCTCATTTATTTAATGAAAACTGTTACACAGCCACTGAGGTTATTGGTGCCGGCGCCTGTCGCTAGGCCACCCCTTTGGCAGCAAACGTGACTTCGTGCACTGATGCGGAGAGTTTCGCAATGTTGTCTGTTATTCCAGTGATCGCGACTCACTGCCATGATAGCCAGTGGAGAAGATAGAACTATCTCTTACGTAGAAACGTCTTTTCTCCATTGAATGCGAGGCTCTGCTACATTGGCGGATGACGATTTTGGGCACAGGTTTCCATTCGCAATTTATTTTCGTCATGGAGCCGGCTAAAATCTCTAATGTTTTTTGGTACACACAAAGAAAAGGCCTCGCAGCAGAGAGGACTTCTGCCCACCAGCGCCGCCGCTGGCGGGAGAAAAGAATCCCTGCCAGGTGGATGTGTTCAGGACTGATCGCTCTGTGCATGTAGTTGTAGATAATGGGCAGCATCAAACCAGTGTGAAGACCGATGGCCTAAAAAAAGCGAATTCTTCCAGAAGGGCGGTCTATTTCAATTGCTAAAAACCTTTCAACAGCCAGGATCGTATAAAATATTTCTTTATTTACGACAACCAGTTTCGACAGACTTCGCTGTCATCTTCGAGTCTTGAACGTTTCGTTGTGAAATATGTTCATTTTACGCTGTACCTCAAGCACAAGATGCCAGGCGGAAAAAATAAGCACATTATAAAAGATTTGTCGTCGCTAAAATATCTAAAACATAAAACACCTTGTACAAAAGGCCATGTCCATGCACAAATGGCTCCCAGATGATTGTTACATCATATAGGCATGGTACACAATAGCACATCTGTTTACATATGCTGGACACATTTTAAGAAAAAGCGCGACGTGGCATGTGTAAGTAGGCTGCTTACGTTTTTTATTGGTAAAGCCACGTAGCGCTTTATATGAAAAGCACTGACTGTGCTGTGTGAAGTCTTTGGTTAGTTTGCATTGTTGTCTGCCATTGTAGTGTTGGGCTGTTGGCTGTTAACAGCGCGTAGCGTTGCGCAGTTGGAGGTCAGCCGACAGCAGTGGTGGATGTGGGAAGTGAGATAGCAGATGTTTGAGAGCGGATGATCTGAGCGTGTGTTCATCAGAGACAGTACATTTGTAAGACTGGATGTCATGAACTGATATATATAATATGACTTTCGAACAATATTAAGGTAAATACATTGTTTCTTCTCTTTCAAAATCTTTCATTTGCTAACTGTGCCTATCAGTATTTAGTGCCTTCAGTAGTTTGAATCTTTTATTTAGCTGACAGTAGTGGCGCTCGCTGTACTGCAGTAGTTTGAGTAACGAAGATTTTTGTGAGGTACGTGATTTGTGAAACGTATAGGTTAATGTTAGTCGGGGCCATTCTTTTGTAGGGATTATTGAAAGTCAGATTGCGTTGCGCTAAAAAAATATTGTGTCTCAGTTTAAGCACAGTCACATATAATTGTTCAAAGGGGACGTTTCATATGTCGACCCTTAGCCGAGGATACCTCACTGGAATCTTCAGATTTTTTCTTGTAGTTTGTGTAATTAGTGTAGCTTTTGTTTATTGGTAGCGCATAGTTGTAGAGAGATGTTCCTTTGTAGTTGTAGTTTCTCATTCTTGTACAATAAAACAGTTGTGGCATGCATTTAGATTTGCACCAAGTATTTCTCAGCTGCGCTTGCGATTAACTAGATATTATTTTCAGTGCTATGTTAATGTGTTTTCTTATTTTTGCTCTTCAAATTGTGCTTTTCTGTGTTATCGTGTGAAATATCGTGACAATTATGGCGTGTGAAAAACGTAATATTAGGCTCCAAAGTAAACCGAGAAATGTCAGTGAAGACGAAAGCAGTGTGTTAGCGCCACGGTGTAATGAATTAACTAATGTTCAACATAGTAATTTGTTAATTGTGCATAGGGAAATGGAGCGGCGGGAAATAATGGTGTAGGCAGTGAAACAAGTAGTGAACAGAGAAGCATTATCGATCGATCGGTCGGCAACAGCTCGGCTCAGGAATTGGGAATGACAGGACACAATCTTGCAAATACTGCAGATTCAGGTTTTGGGTCCTCACCGTTTTCTCAAATAAGTCAAGACACATTTTCTGCTTGTCAAAATGTGAATGTTGCCGGTGCAACTTCACAACCGAAAAACACTGAGGAACATGTTTCAGACACCAGTGCATTGTTATTACAGTTAATTCAACAAAAGGGACAAAGGCTACAAACGTTAGACACAACGCTTGAACAAAATCTTCAAAAGTTAGACACAATGGAACAACACCAGAGACAAACACAGAAACAGTTAGACGCAATGGAACAAAAGCTTAAAAAGTTAGACGCAGTGGAACATACGCTTGAACAAACACGTGAAGATTTAACTACTGAGTTACATAAAATCGAATCGAAATGTAAAAAAGTCTGTAATGACGTAAAAACACAAATTTGTGAGCATTTGGTTCAAAATGGCTCTGAGCACTATGGGACTCAACAGCTGAGGTTATCAGTCCCCTAGAACTTAGAATTAGTTAAATCTAACTAATTTAAGTACATCACACACATCCATGCCCGAGGCAGGATTCGAACCTGCGACCGTAGCAGTCGTGCGGTCCGGACTGAAGCGCCTAGAACCGCTCGGCCACCACAAGTGACCATTTCTAACCTATTTTTTTGCGGCATGAAAATACATTACAGAATCACGAAGCAGCCATAAAAGAACTGCAAACTATCTTTTATTTAGCTGGCAGTAGTGGCGTTCGCTGTATTGCAGTAGTTCGAGTAACGAAGATTTTTGTGAGGTACGTGATTTGTGAAACGTATAGGTTAATGTTAGTCGGGGCCATTCTTTTGTAGGGATTTTTGAAAGTCAGATTGCGTTGCGCTAAAAATATTGTGTGTCAGTTTAAGCAGAGTCATGTATAATTGTTCAAAGAGGACGTTTCACATGGACTCGAATAATGTCTGAAGTAATGATGGAGTGAACTGCGACCATGAATTTTGCAGGGCTGTCCACAAATCCGTAAGAGTACGAGGTGGTGGACATCTCTTCTGGACAGGTCGTTGGAAGGCGTCCCACATATGCTCAATAATGTTCATGTCAGCGGGGTTTGGTGGCCAGGGGAAGTGTATAGACTCATAAGCTATTCTGTAGCAATTCTCGACTTGGGGAGGGGGGGCATTGACCTGCTGGAATTGCCCAAGTCTGTCGGAATGCACAATGGATATGGATGGAAGCAGGTGATCAGACAGGATGCTTACATACGTGTCACCTGTCAGAGTCGTATCTAGACGTATCAGGGGTCCCGTTTCACTCCACCAGCACACGCCACACACCATTACAGAGTCTCCACCAATCTGAACAGTCCCGGCTGACATGGAGGGTCCATGGATTCATGAGGTTGTCTCCATACCTGTACACGTTCATCTGCACGATACAATTTAAAACGAAACTCGTCCGAGCAGGCAACACGTTTCCAATCATCAGTAGTCCAATGTCAGTTTTGACAGACCCAGGAGAAACGTAAAGCTTTGTGTCGAGGGTACACGAGAATACCTTCGGCTCCGAAAGACCATATCGATGATATTTCGTTGAATAGTTCACAGGGTTACACTTGTTGATAGCCCAGGTTTGAAATCTGCAGCAATTTGCGAAAGGGTTGCACTTCTGTCACATTGAACGATTCCCTTCAGTCGTCGTCGGTCACGTTCTTGCAGGACTTTTTTCCGGCCGCAGCGATGTGGGAGAGTTTGTGTTTTATCGGATTCCGAATATAAACGGCACGCTAGTGAAATGGTCGTACGGGAAAATACCGACCTCGGAGATCCTGTGTCCTATCGCTCGTGCGCTGACTATAACACCACGTTCGACGTACAAACTCACTTAGATTTTGATAACCTGCTATCGTAGCAGCCGGCTGCGGTACCCGAGCGGTTCTAGGTGCTTCAGTCTGGAACCACGCGGCTGCTGCGGTCGCAGGTTCGAATCCTGCCTCGGGCATGGATGTATGTGATGTCCTTAGGTTTAAGTAGTTCTAAGTCTAGGGGACTTATGACCTCCGATGTTAAGTCCCATAGTGCCTAGAGCCATTTGCTATCGTAGCAGCCGTAACTTGTCTAACAACTGCGTCAGACACTTGTTGTCTTACATAGGCGCTGCCGACCGCAGCGCCGTATTCTGCCTGTTTACATATCTCCGTATTTCACGCATGCCTATACCAGTTTATTTGGCGCTTCAGTGTATATGGACATGGTCTTTTGCACAACACACTTTACGTTTTGGAATATTTTAGCGACTACAAAACTTTAAAAATTACTATGTAAAACAGTCTTGATCGCAATTTTTTTATTGGAGTGAGTGACCGGTTTCGACTCTATGAGTCATCTTCAGACTCTGTAAAGATATATTGCCTAAGTAGTGTAGACGTTATAATAAGCATTAAAAATATATAAAAAAGATAAATAGTAATGAATTATACCCAGAGCGGTGGATGGACACTGTTAGATGAGTTCTGTCGACCCTGAACGTTCGTGTAACAACTGACTGAGCATGGAGCGAACGGGTATTAACAGGGCTGGACAGACCCACCGTTCTGAGTACGACATCATAAGTAGCCAATCAGAAAACGCGTTCATAATTAGATAACTTAATACCTAAATATGAAGGAACAGTTGCAGTTGGAATACATCGTAATGTCAATTATTGATAATTATTCGTCAATGAATATAAATTATGCTATTAAAATGGTTCATTGGGATGAAATAAGGCTTAGAGTAAGCTGCCCTCTAAACTCATAACTACAGAATCTGCACCAAAGATTGTCGTCGCCCCAGTGTTTACGTGGATAATCGAGGGTTACCATGGAAATGGCGTCCTGTTCCGCTGTGGAGGTTAGTGGTGCTGTCAAATATTGTACTATTGGGAGTTACGTCTTATGTTACAGTTATGTGCCATAGAAATACGTGTAATTTTGCTCTCTTCTGATGTCAGCGCTATGAAAATAACTGTACTATGTGGGAACCACAGTAATATTTCTGTAATAACAGCGGAACGATGTTACTAAAGTGCATCGACAGTCGCCGTAGAAACGGCGTCCTAGCCCGGTGAGGCAGGCATCAGATGACCAGAGACTATCATGTACTGCGAAAGATATCTCAAGGGTTGACACTTCGACCATGAAATCAGTGTTTGCATAGATATATCGGCGGTTGTTGTAGAAATAGCGTGTTATTCTCACTGCGACAATCTATGGTGCTGTAAGAAAGTCATAATTGGCGGAATTTGACGCCTTTGTCAATATAGCACAGTATTCGTCATTATGACAAAAATTATACGTCATAAAAGGAGAAAATAAAAGGTTACAATCAGCTTAAAACTCTCTTCACAAGAAATTCTCTATGTCAGGTTATAATATTGGCAACAGGATGCTATGAAAGTGTATGGCGTTTGGTGGGAACAGATGTCTGATACCGCTATGGCAAAGTACATAGCGTACATTAAAAATAGGCGACGACTAGCATCGTTTGATGGAAAAATATGGATAACAAAATAAAATTTAGCAGTGTGAGAAGTAACAGTTTACATGTTGTTGTGTTGTGGTTTTTAAAATAAGAGCCATTATAAAAGTGAGATACAGATAGATAAAAAATAGTTATAAAATACGAATGATAAAACAAGCGTCGTCTTTATAGTGTACTTTTATCCACTTGACATCTGGAGTGTGAGGACCAACGTAAAATAAACATGTTTGTGGTGTGCATACTGTAAGACATTCAGTACACACACCATCAGATTATTTGACTTGTTGCTCTAATGAAGTAGGCGAGTGTCAGCAATATGTCTCGTGGTCTTATCGTGGCGTGTTTATCTTCTGCCGTTAGGTCAGACAATAGAAACGCCACTTGCACGCTTAGAGCAGCAGAGTGACGGTGACCAACTTTAAACAGAACTTGATTAATTTTCCCACACATTTATTACAATAATAACAAGTATAGACATTACTTAACTTGATTCTGGATGCTATTTACAATTGACAATCTGAAGTTCCTTTGGTCTTGGTACGTTAATCTTATTCTCACATATCTCTGATACTTGAGAAACGTGTCTATACATTTATGTTTGTGGCTATGTACAGGAATATGATACTCTTATTATGCGCAGACTGAAACTTGACTATAGACTGGTACACACTAACGCAGACTGGTACAGACTGGTGCAGACGAATGCAGAATGACTAATCAGAGGTCTGTACACTCGTTATGATACCTCGTGCATTGATGTATCACTGCGCGAGTGTGATCCGCGAGGAGAAAAGGTTCTACATTAGCAGCAATCTCATTGGCTGCGTGACGTATTAATACGCGGATCGGCGGAAGCAGAATTTGGTCCGTCTCTAAGGCAGCGCCATCTCGTAGTGCGGAGACGGACGAGCGCTGAGCCTGCGCTGTTGTGCTTAGCGAGGCGCGCTCTAGTGGGAAAGTTGTGTACGCGCTGACTACGCGGAACTGTGTACACAACAATGTTTTACAACAGTTTAAGACCTGAAGAAAGCAAAGTCTGTTGAAACCAGTTGTCTTAAATATAGAAATATTTTATGCGATCTTGGCTCTTGAATGGTTTTTAACGAGAAGAACTGGCTAGACTGAATAGCCTCGTAAATAACAAACCTTGCACAGTGACCACATTTGCCGTTTACGATGCAATTTTCAGCTGGAACCGCTATTTACCAGGCTGAGTTTAACACGTCTGGTAAGCCTTGCTAGGACTGTCGGGGCTGCAACGTGTTAACACGGATCAGCATGCAGCCGGCCCGCGGAGCACGCAGCTTTGTAACGTGACGAGTCCCCGTCACGGCCCCGTGTTCGGCGCATAAGCCGCCGTGGGAAGACCCGCACGTGCCCCACGCGTGTGGCGTGCACTCTGCTGCGTCACGACACTGGCACGCCTGAGTGCGGGCCTACACTTCTGGGAAGCGGCCCGGGGCGGCTTCCACTACACAGGCGCGGGAAACACTCCCTATTCGGGGGTAACACTTTCAACACGCAAGATATTACAGCAATATTTTGGTGCAGTATTCTCGGCAAAACGAAGCACTCAAGGTACCAAAAAATTATCTCACACGAAATATATTTCTTTGGATCAGTTCATTGACAGCTTTTCTTCCTTTCTCTTCTCAGATTCTCCAAGTGATCTCCTGTCAGTTTCAGTAGAGATATTCCGTCTTTTTGTTCAGTTATTCTGTACCTAGACACGTTTCCACATTTTTCCTGCTATCTTCACTGCGATTTTTCACTCTTCAGTCTGGAAATTAATGGTATGAAAACATTCGTATTTCAAGTGGTTCAAATGGCTCTGAGCACTATGCGACAACTTCTGAGGTCATCAGTCGCCTACAACTTAAAACTAATTAAACTTAACTAACCTAAGGACAGAACACAAATCCATGCCCGAGCCAGGATTCGAACCTGCGACCGTAGCGGTCGCTCGGTTCCATACTGTAGCGCCTAGAACCGTACGGCCAGTCCGGCCGGCTTCGTATTTCAGCTCAAATTTATACAGGGTGGTCCATTGATCGTGACCGGGCCAAACATCTCCCGAAATAAGCGTCAAACCAAAAAACTACAAAGAACTAAAATAGTCTAGCTTGAAGGGGGAAACCAGATGGCGCTATGGTTGGCCCGCTAGATGGTGCCGCTATAGCTCAAGAGGATAACAACTGCGTTTTTTTTGTTAAATAGGAAACCCCATTTTTTATTACATATTGGTGTAGTACGTAAAGAAATATGAATGTTTTAGATGTACCAGTTTTTGATAGATGGCGCTTTAATAGTAACAAACATATGGCTCACAGTTTAGACGAACATTTGGTAATACGTAGGTTTCTTAAATTAAAATACAGAACGTAGGTACATTTGAACATTTTATTTCGGTTGTTCCAATGTGATACGTGTACCTTTGCGAACTTATCATTTTTGAGAACGCATGCTGTTACACTGTGATTACCTGTAAATACCACATTAATGCAATAACTGCTGAAAATGATGTCCTTCAACCTCAATGCATTTGGCAATACGTGTAACGACATTCCTCTCAACAGCGAGTAGTTTGCCTTCCGTAATGTTCGCACGTGCATGACAATGCGCTGACGCATGTTGTCAGGCGTTGTCGGTGGATCACGATAGCAAATCCCTACAGAAAGAAATCCGGAGACGACAGTTCCGCTGAACGTGCGGGCCATGGACGGTGCTTCGACGACCAATCCACCTGTCATGAAGTATGGTATTCAATACCGCCTCAACCGCATGCTAGCTATGTGCCGGACATCCATCATGTTGGAAGTACATCGCCATTCTGTCATGTAGTGAAACATATTGTAGTAATATGTGTAGAACACTACGTAGGAAATCAGCATACATTGCTCCATTTAAACTGCCATCGATAAAATGGGGGCAATTATCCTTCCAGCCATAAGCCGCACCATACAGTAATCCGGCAAGGTCGCTGATGTTCCACTTGTCGCAGCCATCGTGGATTTACCGTCGCCCAATAGTGCATATTATGCCGGTTCACGTTACGGCTGTTAGTGAAAGACGCTTTGTCGCTAAATAGAACGTGTGCGAAAAAATCTGTCATCGTCCCGTAATTTCTCTTGTGCCCAGTGACAGAACTGTACACGACGTTCAAAGTCGTCGCCATGCAATTCTTGGTGCATAGGACGCAACCGATGTTGATGTAGCATTGTCAATACCGACGTTTTTGAGATTCCCGATTCTCGCGCAATTTGTCTGTTACTTCTGTGCAGATTAGCCACGACAGCAGCTAAGACACAAGCTAAGACAAGCTAAGACGTACTACACGAATATGTAATAAAAGACGGGGGTTGCTGTTTAAAAAAAATACAGTTGATATCCGTTTGACCTATGGCAGCGCCATTTAGTGGGCCAACCATAGCCCCCTTCAAGCTAGACGAGTTTCGTTCTTTGCAGTTTTTGTTTGATACTTATTTCGTGAGATATTTGGCCCAGTCACTATCAATGGACCACCCTGTATAAACGGTCTTACGGGTATAAGTACACGTATTTTTATTGGTGACAAGAGACTGGACTGGACAGCATTACATCAGTATTTACTTCATTTGCAAACTAATACTTACAGCTGCTAAGAGAAGTATGTTTTCGGGTTGGTTACTCCTTCCAAGTACATGTGGCAAGCGCAGGCCATTAAAGGTTACACTGATAAGTCAAAACATTACGACCACTGCCACCGCTACGTTCGATGCAGCCTCAAGGCGTTTCGGGCACGTGACGCGGTAACAAAAGTATGTAAGCGGAGCAGATACCTACGAAGATCATCCTAACGAAGAAATGTGCTGCAAATGGGGAAATCCAATGAGATAAGCGACTTCGACAAGGGCAAGGTCATTATTCCGCAGAGCCCGTGAACGAGTATCTTGAAAACGGTGAAGCTGGTCGAATGGTCACGTGCTACTATCGTGAGCATCTACGGAAAGAGGTAGAAAGACAGTCAAACGACCACTAGGCGCTAAATGTTTGGACGTCCACGACTCTTAACAGAACATGGAGTCTGGAGGCTTGTCTGATCGGTAAAGTAGTATATCTGGTGATCTGTGGCATCTCTGCCGAAAGAGCACAATGCTGGTGCATTGTCAAGTGTTTCGGAGCACTTGTTGATGAAATCACATCGCCAACTACGATTAGAGCTGACACGAAACGATTCAAATTCGACTATCGATCAATGGAAATTTGTTGGCTTTTCGAGTGGATCATATTTCTGGTGCAGTAGGTCGACAGTCGTCTCAACAAACGCCGTCACCGAGGTGGACGGCGGCTAGAAACGTGCAGCGTGCTAGGGACGCAGGCTGCTGGGAGCAGTATTATGCTATGGGGGACATTCTCCTGCGCTTGCAGGGGATCTGTGGTAATAACCGAAGACACGCTGACAGCTGCGAACCACCTGCAGCCTTTGATGCTTGATGTCTTCCCAGATGGCGATGTCGCCTTTCAACAATATACACTCCTGGAAATGGAAAAAAAGAACACATTGACACCGGTGTGTCAGACCCACCATACTTGCTCCGGACACTGCGAGAGGGCTGTACAAGCAATGATCACACGCACGGCACAGCGGACACACCAGGAACCGCGATGTTGGCCGTCGAATGGCGCCAGCTGCGCAGCATTTGCGCACCGCCGCCGTCAGTGTCAGCCAGTTTGCCGTGGCATACGGAACTCCATCGCAGTCTTTAACACTGGTAGCATGCCGCGACAGCGTGGACGTGAACCGTATGTGCAGTTGACGGACTTTGAGCGAGGGCGTATAGTGGGCATGCGGGAGGCCGGATGGACGTACCGCCGAATTGCTCAACACGTGGGGCGCGAGGTCTCCACAGTACATCGATGTGGATACACACTGTACTAGTGCCGACATTGTGCATGCTCTGTTGCCTGTGTCTATGTGCCTGTGGTTCTGTCAGTGTGATCATGTGATGTATCTGACCCCAGGAATGTGTCAATAAAGTTTCCCCTTCCTGGGACAATGAATTCACGGTGTTCTTATTTCAATTTCCAGGAGTGTATTTCGAACGGGAAACCATTTCCGGAAACTTACCGTTTCCGTTCCATTACGGTTTCAATGCAGGTGCTTAACTCCATAATATTGTGAACGGGAAACCCGTTTCCGTTCTATGACGGCTTCAATACAGACGTTTATCTCATCCACTTCAAGTGCTTAAGGAACTGAATTAAGCATTACGCAGTACACTTATTAGGTAACAATGGGAAAGGAAATATAACGAAATATTCATTTATCATTTAAGCATATTTATTTGTATCAACACTAAACATTGTTTGTTTACATTATTCCAAAACAAACAAGAACTTAGGTTACAGTACTGATGCAGTGGCTTGATGTGGCGACCACCACCGCTGTTACAGGCACTGCTAAGCACGTTCTGGTACACACTCTCCACCCCACCTGGTGCGTCTACAGTTGCAAGTGCAGCGACCAGAATTCCTGGGAGCAGATCTTCCTCTGCCTCTACAGGAGACGTCAGGTGACATGAAGACACCGTCTGACGTAGCACACATCACCCAGTCTGTCCTACTCTGTACCAGGACAACTAACTCTTTTCACTGCCCCGCAGACTTAAACGTACTACACAAGTGAACTGAAGCCGTCGTATAACGGAAATGGTACGTATCCGGTCGCGGGTTCCCACTGGAGATATTATGTAGCCACCTCCCTCCACAAATACTAGAACTACACCACTGGCGATTTAAACTGCTACACCAATAAGAAATGCAGATCATGCGTTGGACAAAAATATTATACTGGAACTGACGAGTGATTAAATTTTCACGCAATTTGGTGCATAGATCCTGAGAAATCAGTGTCCAGAACAACCACCCCTGGCCGTAATAACGGCCTTGATACGCCTGGGCATTGAGTCAAACAGTGCTTGGATAGCGTGTACAGGTACAGCTGCCCATGCACCTTCAACACGATACCACAGTTCATCAAGAGTAGTGACTGGCGTATTGTGACGAGCCAGTTGCTCGGTCAGACGTTTTCAATTGGTGAGAGATCTCGAGAATGTGCCGGCCAGGGCAGCAGTCGAACATTTTCTGTATCCAGAAAGACCCATACAGGACCTGCGACATGCGGTCGTGCATTATCCTGCTGAAATGTAGGGTTTCGCAGGGATCGAATGAAGGGTAGAGCCACGGGTCGCAACACATCTGAAATGTAACGTCCACTGTTCAGAATGCCGAACAAGAGGTGACCGAGACGTGTAACCAATGGCACCCCATACCATCACACCGGGTGATACGCCAGTATGGAGATGACGAATACACGTTTCTAATGTGCGTTCACCGCGATGTTACGAAACACGGATGCGACCATCATGATGCTGTAAACAGAACCTGCATTCATCCGAAAAAAATGACACTTTGCCTTTCGTGCACCCAGGTTCGTCGTCGAGTACACCATCGCAAGCGCTCCTGTCTGTGATGCAGCGTCAAGGGTAACCGCAGCCACGGTCTACGAGCTGATAGTCCATGCTGCTGCAAACGTCGTCGAACTGTTCGTGCAGATGGTTGTTGTCTTGCAAACGTCCCCATCAGGGATCGAGACGTGGCTGCACGATCCGTTACAGCCATGCGGTTAAGATGCCTGTCATCTCGACTGCTTGTGATACTGGGCCGTTGGGATCCAGCAAAGCGATCTGTATTCCTCTCCTGAACCCACCGATTCCATATTCTCCTAACAGTCATTGGATCTCGACCACCGCGACCAGCAATGTCGCGGTACGATACGATAGACCGCAATCGCGATAGGCTACAATCCGGCCTTTATCAAAGTCGGAAACGTGATGGTACGCATTTCTCCTCCTTACACGAAGCATCACAACAACGTTTCACCAGCCAACGCCCGTCAACTGCTGTTTTGTGTATGAGAAACCGGTTGGAAACTTTCCTCATGTCAGCACGTTGTAGGTGTCGCCACCGGTGCCAACCTTGTGTGAAAGCTCTGAAAAGGTAATCATTTACATATCACAGCATCTTCTTCCTGTTGGTTAAATGTCACGTCTGTAGCAGGTCATCTTCATGGTGTAGCAATTTTAATGGCCAGTAGTGTAAATAACGGGAATTTCGGGACACCTTTTTTTTTACTGATCGTAAAAAAAATAGAGAGAGAGAGAGAGAGAGAGATAGAGAGAGAGAGAGAGAGAGAGAGAGAGTGTATTAAACGGCTCGTATTATGATCATTTCTTGACAGAACTGAATGTATGCTAGGATTTTTCAGGTCGTGTAGTGTCAAAGTGATCACGACGTAGGCGTAGCGGTGAAGGGACGGGGGCGGGGGGAGGCGGCAGGTGAACGGTGGGCAGCGCCCCCGGTGCTGGAGGCGTAATTAGGGCGGCCGGCGCGGCCCCCGCCCACGCCGCCGCCGCCGCCGCCGCCGCCTCTGCTGACGCCTTGTCTCGGCCGTCCCCTGCCCGCCCCCTGCCACGCCCCCATTACTGTCAGCCTGACACGTGAAGACCAGCTGCGGGGACGGGACGATGCCGCCATCCGCCCCCGTCGCGTCAAACACGCGTCTCGGTGGCGAGCGAGGCGATGTGTTATCACGCGTCGCCTTCAGAAAGTGTGGCGAGATTCTAAACAAAATAATTTTTATCACTCGTTAATCATGGCTTCAACTATAACGAGTGATTCGAGTGCGCTTTCGAGGGCTTCCGCTGTGCCTGATCCCTCTCCACAAGACGAGGTGGGGCAGGCAGATGTTGATATTGAAACCGTCGCACAGAGGCATAACAGAATCGCCCTGTTGATTGACCAGAATGTGAAAAATGGCAAGATCAGTCAGGCTGCCTTGACCATTATTAAGAATGAACTTTCGGCCTGGGCTATTGCCCATGCAAAATTAGAAGGCCGTTTAGAAGAATTAGAAAAAGAAAACAGCAGGCTGCGAAAACAACCAGCCAAATCCTGGGCGGCAGTGGCTGCGCAAGCGCCCATTAAGCCAACTACCACAAAAGATACAATCGACAGGGTAGCAAAGAGACAAGACACGGCAGTTTTTCTTCGGACGCTGCCAGGACAGGACACAAGTGTAAAAAAGCTACAAGAACTTTTAACTACCACAATAGATCCTGTAAGGGACAAAATAAGAATCAAGAAAGTTAAACCCAGCAAGAACTCTGTAATAGTAGAAGTAGCCTCAGAAGAAGATAAGGAAAAACTACTAAAAAACCAAAAACTGAATGCAGTAATGAAATGTGAACCTCCACGGAAAAGGAATCCTTTGGTGATATTATATGACGTGCCAACTATAATGACTAACGACGAGTTAAGCGAGACAATAAGGGGACAAAATTTTGAAAGCATGAACGCGGAAGAATTCAATAATAAATTCAAACTCAAATTCAAAACAGGACCCCGTGATCGGGACGTTGTCCATCACGTGGCCGAGGTAAATCCACAAATGTGGAAGCAAATTACTGGAATGGGCAGACTATATGTCGGGTTTCATGCAATTAATGTAAGGGATTACATCGTGGTACCTCGTTGCCACAATTGTGGGGACTTGGACCACATTCTCAGGCACTGCACCAGGGGGTCGGCGTGCTCCAAGTGCGGTGACAATGGACACGTACGAAAGGACTGCAAGGCTGCCAGTGTTTGTATTCCCTGTAAGAGCAGAGGGAAAAAACCATGTGGAGCTACAGGACGGAGTTGCCCTACATACAGGATGTTAGAACAACGCCTAATATCCAGAATTGATTATGGTTGAGTCTGACACAACCTACAGGATGCCAAAGCGAAAATCCCCGAGCAAGAGAAGGAGGGATGCTATGAGGGCTCACAAATTCAGGGAATTTCTGAGATCGCTTTCGAGCTCAGAAGTCGAAACAGCAGACACTGCTGTCCAGACAGAGGCATTCATGGTAGACAAAGGACAGCAAACTGAATTTCCCATGCCACTCATGGCTCCCTCCCCTCGAAGCCGGGGATCTGAGCCGAAAACAGACCATCCACGGCAAGGGCATCCTGTGGTAGTGGCAACCCCCAAGGAGAAAATTGAAAAACCATCCATACAGGAAAATATAGTCACAAGTTCGGGTGTGGGTTGCACCACTGATACATCAATTGTCAGGCTTCCGCCTGTCGATCCGGTGAGGGTGTACCCAAACCTCGAATTTACGATGCAGCTGGCAAGACTGGAGCAGCCGGCAACCCTGACCACTGCCTTGAGACATGTGGTCCGAATTGGACATGAGAACGGCAGAAAGGTAACCTTCTCGGTGATGGAGGCTGTAGATAGAATACAGCTAAAGTCGGTGAATCTCCCCACGGACTTCGGAGCCCTGCGTGACCTGCTAAAGAAACTGTTTGAAAGACGAGGAGAGAAATTCGACTTAGAGGATATATACGTCCAATCAGTGTTGGCAAACGGAAGAATAACTTTCGATCCGAACAAGACCTGGCCATATGACCGAGTACACACATATTATCCATGACGACTAGGACATCTGTCGGCCAACTAAATACGCACAACAGTCGACTTGTGATGCAGGAACTCCGTAGGGAAGTGGAGGAGAGGAGACTGGATGTACTCTGTTTGCAGGAGCCTTACTCTCTGGCTGGCAAAATTGCTTTTGTGGCCACCACATGGCAAGTCATCAGCTGTGGGGATGCCCCCAAAGCAGCTGTGGTAATCACCAACAAAAAACTGCAGGCAACCTTACTTTCGCAGTACTCAAACAGTCACTGCAACGTCATAGAACTGCAATCTCCAGCAGGCACTATAATACTCATTAACATGTATTTTCAATATGGAGATGATATCGACATACATTTAGACCACCTAACAAGAGTGGCTATGGCGTTGCAGGGACGAAGAGTTGTCATAACTGCGGATATAAATGCGAAGTCCCCCCTATGGTACAGTGGCACAAGGGACGAAAATGGTGGAAAGGTGGAAGAAGTGATTATGTCGTTGCAGCTTGTGGTGGCAAACAAACCGGGAAACTCTCCCACCTATGCGGCGGGAGGGGGGCAAGGCACGAACATCGACGTGACCTTGGTCACGCCAAATGCGGCAAACCTAATACAGAACTGGAAGGTGATAGACAGTGCCACCACAAGCGATCACAACCTTATCACTTTTACCTTAGGGAGCAGGGAGTGCCACTGGGCCATGGGGTGGGAGGTGCAGTTGAACTTCAGGAAAGCCAACTGGGAACGCTTAGCCAGAGAGTGTGACATTCCTCCGTTACCGGATGGTGACAGACAAATTGACATTGACAACAGAGCTGAGGAACTGGTGTGTGCAGTGACTAGAGCGATGAAGGCGGCCGTGCCAACTAGGAGGAGGGCCATGGCGGCCTCGCCGACACCATGGTCTCCTGAGCTGCAGGAGCTGCGTCAGTCTGTCAGAAGGCTGCGGAGGCACTACCAGCGCAGTGTCGTCTGGTGGGAGAAGCAGAGATGGTTACTGCTATACCGGGAGGCAAAAGAAAGATTTCAAAAAGAATTAAAAGCGGTCCGAGTTAGAAGCTGGGAGACATTCGTGACCAATCAGCTGGCCTTGGATCCATGGGGGATTCCGTATAAACTAGTAAGAGAAAAGATCCGCTCCCCTATGATGCTGTCCACAGTCAGGCATGGGGATGGGATGACGGACTCATGGCAGGAGACTGCTGAGGTCCTACTCCGATCCCTGTTGCCTGACGACGACAGAACAGAGGATACTGAGGAACAGCGACGGTTGCGGGATTTAGATCTGGGCGACTATACAAATGATGAGGCAGTCCTCCCCTTCTCGGAGGAAGAGGTCGCTGCCCTCATAAAGACAATAAAGAGAGGGAAAGCCCCCGGGCCAGACGGCATTGTGGCGGAGGTGGTGCAGTTCTTGGCCCCACAACTGGTCGCTCCTTTAACCCAGCTGTACAACGAGTGCCTTCGGCAAGGCAAATTCCCGAGGATCTGGAAGGCAGCAAACGTTGTAATCATTAAGAAAGGCCCCGATAAAGATCCAGCTGAGGCAAAGTCTTACAAACCCATCTGCCTTCTGGATGTGCTCGGGAAAATCCTTGTAAAGCTGCTTGCTGATAGGCTGACTGCCCACCGAGTGCTGCACGGGATGAGCGACAGACAGTTTGGCTTCAGGCCTGGGCGTTCCGCATCTGATGCGATCGCCCTGGCGGCCGAGGTCTGTGGTTCGGCCCCGTGCAAGTACATCGTCGGCATCATGGTGGACATTAGTGGCGCCTTTGACAACCTGTGGTGGCCTTCGCTCTTCTCCTGCTTGCGGGAGAAAGAGTGCCCAGGGCCGCTATACGGTTGCCTTAGGAGCTATTGTGTAGATCGGGAGGTCTGGCTATCATCCCCTAGCGGGAGGATTGGAAAACCCATAACAAAGGGATGTCCCCAGGGTTCCGTCTTAGGTCCCCTATTTTGGGATATCCACATGGAGCCACTCTTAAATGCATTGCAACAAAATGAAGATGTGCTAGAGGTGATAGCCTACGCTGATGACCTCCTTCTACTGGTTGGCGGCCGAAGTCGCGAGGATATTGAACCAAAAATAGATAGAGCCATGACGCAACTACTATCATGGTGCCGTAATACCAAGATGACCATCTCACCGACCAAATCAACCTATCTATTACTAAAGGGACAGTTAATAAGAAACCCGACTGTAAGAATTGAGGGCACACCAGTACTCCGACGACGAGAGGGACGTTACTTAGGGATCATCATCGATGAAAGGTGGAACTTCGGAAAGCACATTGAAACCGTGACACAAAGAGCTCTGCAAATTCTCAATAACCTCATCACCATAGGTCATAAAAGATTTCATCTCCCCCCTCACCTTATCAAATTGTATCATAATAGCATACTAACATCAATAGTGGGTTACGGCGCGGGAGTCTGGGCACACAGGCTCACGAGGGTTGTGCCCGCCATGTCGGTGAGAAGGGTTCAAAGGAACATGATATTAAGATCTGTGGGGGCATACAGAACATCTCCGGGAGGGGCCCTATTAGTAATAATGGGGCTTTGTCCTCTGGATATCAAAATCAGGGAACAGGGTGCTTGGTATTGGGCAAAGAAAGGGGACATAGAAAAAGTAGAAGACATCTTGGGAGTTAGGGTTAGGGATAAGGGCGAGATACGGAAGAGGGGTGAAGAGCTATGGCAAGAAGTTTGGGAGGCAGAGGAATCCGGCAGAAGAACTTTCAGCTTCCTGCCGAATGTGAGGGAAAGAATGAGCATGGGTTATTTTGAACCAACTAGGGGTTTGTTCCACTTTCTCACTGGACATGGGCCTTACCCGACGTATCTATGTCGGTTTGGGAAGAGGGCAACGCCTACGTGTGACTGTGGTGCATCGGAGGGAACTCCCGACCATGTGGTCTACGAGTGCCCCCTTTTCGATGATGTAGCAACTACACTTAGACAGCAACTACCCAACTATGACACTTATATGTTATTAAGACAAGACGAGACCTTTCGACTGCTAAATCAGTTGGCAAATGAGGTATCACGAAAGGTCCTAACTCAATATCTGAGAGAGCTTTAAGACTTAAAAAATTAACATACTAGGTCAATGCCCCAATCCCGTACCGCCTGTGCGTGGACTGGTCGACTGGTAAAGTTGGAATCCGCCACGTGCAGGATAGGGGGAGAGGGGCAACCATACCGGATTTGACAACGCACCGATTCTGACTTAGAATAGTTCATTAGGTTAGGAAATTAGAATAGGAATTAAAATAGAAACCTGCAGCGAATAAAAGTATTGGCCTGCCCTGTGCCAGGGCGCGTTCACCGGGGTTAGCTCGGTGAGCAAGGCACACAAGTAGGATTGTATATTTACTGGCATGTTTGTAACGCTGCAGGCAGTAGAGACTAGTGTAAGTAGTAATATTAGGAGTAGCAGATTTGTTAATTAGTAGGTCTGCCCATTCAACTAACACACTGTCTATAGATTAGAATTAGAAATGTATAAGCTGTACCTAAGTAATGTATTATATCATGACCCACTAATTAATAAGGTGGTGGGTTTTATTGTATAAAATATTTTGTAAGAAATAAAGATTTTTTTTTTTTTAAAAAAAAAAATAATTAAGGTCTCAGTTTCAAGACGCCTTAAAAATCGACCTGAGCCGTGGTAAAATTTGCTGTTTTGAAGAGCGCGCCGCAGCGCGTAACGTAAAGCAGTCGCCGTCTGTTTCTGGCGGTGGCGCCGCTGTGGCAATCGCAGCCTTGGTGTCTCCCTCTGGTGGGAAAGAGGAAAGGTTGCCTCTTCACGTGCATTTAAGGGGCGCTATGAGCTCGCTAGGCGGCGAGTCTGGTCTGTTGGTCAGTCTGGGACTCGGTGCAGTGGGTCGACAGAGTTAGTCGGAAGGCAGACACTCACATGTTAGGCAGTCGACCCTAAGTCGCAGTCGCTGATGGGTTGTGCACTGAGTCGGGTTCGTCGTTACTCCGCGGCTGGACGAGTTGGCAGTCATTTGCAGGCAGGTCCGCACGGTGCAAGTCGCGCCGGCGCCGTGGTCGACGCAGGCGGGAGGCCGTCGGTCGATCGGTCGGCTGGTCGTCGGATGGCGACAGGTGGTCTGCTGAGCACTGGCTCCAGTATCAGGCGGGAAGAGCTGGCAGCCAGCAACAGTCGGGTCCAAAAGCGGGCTGCCGTCGGTCGATCGGTCGGCTGGTCGTCGGATGGCGACAGGTGGTCTGCTGAGCACTGGCTCCAGTATCAGGCGGGAAGAGCTGGCAGCCAGCAACAGTCGGGTCCAAAAGCGGGCTGCCGTCGGTCGATCGGTCGGCTGGTCGTCGGATGGCGACAGGTGGTCTGCTGAGCACTGGCTCCAGTATCAGGCGGGAAGAGCTGGCAGCCAGCAACAGTCGGGTCCAAAAGCGGGCTGCCGTCGGTCGATCGGTCGGCTGGTCGTCGGATGGCGACAGGTGGTCTGCTGAGCACTGGCTCCAGTATCAGGCGGGAAGAGCTGGCAGCCAGCAACAGTCGGGTCCAAAAGCGGGCTGCCGTCGGTCGATCGGTCGGCTGGTCGTCGGATGGCGACAGGTGGTCTGCTGAGCACTGGCTCCAGTATCAGGCGGGAAGAGCTGGCAGCCAGCAACAGTCGGGTCCAAAAGCGGGCTGCCGTCGGTCGATCGGTCGGCTGGTCGTCGGATGGCGACAGGTGGTCTGCTGAGCACTGGCTCCAGTATCAGGCGGGAAGAGCTGGCAGCCAGCAACAGTCGGGTCCAAAAGCGGGCTGCCGTCGGTCGATCGGTCGGCTGGTCGTCGGATGGCGACAGGTGGTCTGCTGAGCACTGGCTCCAGTATCAGGCGGGAAGAGCTGGCAGCCAGCAACAGTCGGGTCCAAAAGCGGGCTGCCGTCGGTCGATCGGTCGGCTGGTCGTCGGATGGCGACAGGTGGTCTGCTGAGCACTGGCTCCAGTATCAGGCGGGAAGAGCTGGCAGCCAGCAACAGTCGGGTCCAAAAGCGGGCTGCCGTCGGTCGATCGGTCGGCTGGTCGTCCGATGGCGACAGGTGGTCTGCTGAGCACTGGCTCCAGTATCAGGCGGGAAGAGCTGGCAGCCAGCAACAGTCGGGTCCAAAAGCGGGCTGCCGTCGGTCGATCGGTCGGCTGGTCGTCGGATGGCGACAGGTGGTCTGCTGAGCACTGGCTCCAGTATCAGGCGGGAAGAGCTGGCAGCCAGCAACAGTCGGGTCCAAAAGCAGGCTGCCGTCGGTCGATCGGTCGGCTGGTCGTCGGATGGCGACAGGTGGTCTGCTGAGCACTGGCTCCAGTATCAGGCGGGAAGAGCTGGCAGCCAGCAACAGTCGGGTCCAAAAGCGGGCTGCCGTCGGTCGATCGGTCGGCTGGTCGTCGGATGGCGACAGGTGGTCTGCTGAGCACTGGCTCCAGTATCAGGCGGGAAGAGCTGGCAGCCAGCAACAGTCGGGTCCAAAAGCGGGCTGCCGTCGGTCGATCGGTCGGCTGGTCGTCGGATGGCGACAGGTGGTCTGCTGAGCACTGGCTCCAGTATCAGGCGGGAAGAGCTGGCAGCCAGCAACAGTCGGGTCCAAAAGCGGGCTGCCGTCGGTCGATCGGTCGGCTGGTCGTCGGATGGCGACAGGTGGTCTGCTGAGCACTGGCTCCAGTATCAGGCGGGAAGAGCTGGCAGCCAGCAACAGTCGGGTCCAAAAGCGGGCTGCCGTCGGTCCTTTGCTCGGCCGGCCGTCTTAGTCGGCGGCGTCTCGGATCCTCGGGATGAACACCATTTCCCGAGTCGGGATGTGGCGGGACCTTGTTGGTTCGTCGGAACTGAGCTGCGGCGTAGTCTCCACAGCGCGAAGCCAGGCCGGAGCTTTAGGCGGCGGGCACGCGCAGTTGCATTTGGAGGCGCTAGCTGCGTGAGCGACTTTTCGCTTTCCTCCGAAGCAGGATCCTCAAGTTGAGTAGTCAGTTACTTCTTTAAATCTCGACTGTTACGATTTGTTCGCTATTTGTGGATTGTTGTTTCCTCAGCCGTTCACGCATGTGATAACAAGTGGCGTGTGTTGTTGTCTACAACCCGCAGCCTTCTTCCGTAGTGATTTGACTGTTGTGACCTGTGTTATATGTATTCTGTAAACTTGTCTTGAGTGCTGTTTGATACCTTGGTTAGACCGAGTTAGAAAGTGTTAAGTATCTCGGTTTACCCGTCATCGGCCGATATTCTCTGTTGCTTGTGCAGTTGGATCTGCACTTTGCAGGTACGCGCCGGGACCTTATATATATATATATATATATATATATATATATATATATATATATATATATATATATTCGTCAACACACCGAATTCGATCAACATGACAGAGGCAGCTTCGAACGACAGACACTCAGACCCACAATCTGACCGATTGGAGGAGATGTGGAAAACACACACACACACACACACACACACACACATATACACTCCTGGAAATTGAAATAAGAACACCGTGAATTCATTATCCCAGGAAGGGGAAACTTTATTGACACATTCCTGGGGTCAGATACATCACATGATCACACTGACAGAACCACACGCACATAGACACAGGCAACAGAGCATGCACAATGTCGGCGCTAGTACAGTGTATATCCACCTTTCGCAGCAACGCAGGCTGCTATTCTCCCATGGAGACGATCGTAGAGATGCTGGATGTAGTCCTGTGGAACGGCTTGCCATGCCATTTCCACCTGGCGCCTCAGTTGGACCAGCGTTCGTGCTGGACGTGCAGACCGCGTGAGACGACGCTTCATCCAGTCCCAAACATGCTCAATGGGGGACAGATCCGGAGATCTTGCTGACCAGGGTAGTTGACTTACACCTTCTAAAGCACGTTGGGTGGCACGGGATACATGCGGACGTGCATTGTCCTGTTGGAACAGCAAGTTCCCTTGCCGGTCTAGGAATGGTAGAACGATGGGTTCGATGACGGTTTGGATGTACCGTGCACTATTCAGTGTCCCCTCGACGATCACCAGAGGTGTACGGCCAGTGTAGGAGATCGCTCCCCACACCATGATGCCGGGTGTTGGTCCTGTGTGCCTCGGTCGTATGCAGCCCTGATTGTGGCGCGCTCACCTGCACGGCGCCAAACACGCATACGACCATCATTACCACCAAGGCAGAAGCGACTCTCATCGCTGAAGACGACACGTCTCCATTCGTCCCTCCATTCACGCCTGTCCCGACACCACTGGAGGCGGGCTGCACGATGTTGGGGCGTGATCGGAAGACGGCCTAACGGTGTGCGGGACCGTAGCCCAGCTTCATGGAGACGGTTGCGAATGGTCCTCGCCGATACCCCAGGAGCAACAGTGTCCTTAATTTGCTGGGAAGTGGCGGTGCGGTCCCCTACGGCACTGCGTAGGATCCTAAGGTCTTGGCGTGCATCCGTGCGTCGCTGCGGTCCGGTCCCAGGTCGACGGGCACGTGCACCTTCCGCCGACCACTGGCGACAACATCGATGTTCTGTGGAGACCTCACGCCCCACGTGTTGACCAATTCGGCGGTACGTGCACCCGACATCCCGCATGCCCACTATACTCCCTCGCTCAAAGTCCGTCAACTGCACATACGGTTCACGTCCACGCTGTCGCGGCATGCTACCAGTGTTAAAGACTGCGATGGAGCTCCGTATGCCACGGCAAACTGGCTGACACTGACGGCGGCGGTGCAGAAATGCTGCGCAGCTAGCGCCATTCGATGGCCAACACCGCGGTTCCTGGTGTGTCCGCTGTGCCGTGCGTGTGATCATTGCTTGTACAGCCCTCCCGCAGTGTCCTGAGCAAGTATGGTGGGTCTGACACACCGGTGTCAATGTGTTCTTTTTTCCATTTCCAGGAGTATATATATATATATATATATATATATATATATATATATATATATATATATATATATATATATGTGTGTGTGTGTGTGTGTGTTTTCCACATCTCCTCCAATCGGTCAGATTGTCGGTCGGAGTGTTACTATGTCTGTCGTTGGAAGCTGCCTCTGTCATGTTTATCGAATTCGGTGTGTTAACGAATTTATTGCTTGAAGCGTAACGGCCGAATTCCTGAAATATAGTTTTATGTTGCTTATCATCCTGACAGGCGGTATACATGTATTGTAGAGCAAGTCTGGCCAACCAAGTATAATTTTATGTAAGATTGCATTTCATGGGCTTTTATTTAAATGGTCGTTTTAGTATATAAAGTTGCCACCCTTTCACCGTAAGATTTTTCTTAGAAGTTAAAATCAAGTTGCACCTTCGGTGGCAAGTTAATCTTTTAATTTTAGTGTTTTGTACCATTTCCATCCCTCCTACAGGGTGCGTAGTTTGCGTGCTTGTGTGAGTTGTTAAAATTTTTAGTTGAAAGTAATCTGGTCGGTTGCAGGTTTGTACCAGTGTAATCTTTCAGAGGCTATTGTGAGCGGTCGTGACTACGGCCGTGTTAAAAGGGATCGGCAAGGTCCTCAGCCCGAAAGCTCATATACAGTCAAAAATTTGTTGTTTCTGCCTCTGAGTAAATTGTAACTTGATATTTAGAATGTGCTTTCTGATTAATAAAATAAGGCTTTTAGGAACAAAAATTTCCATTTGTTGAAAGAAATTTGATTTGTTTTCATCAGTTACTCCCTGGTAACTACTTCCACGCTCACATAGTGTGACTGAATGTGTTAATGTTCTTGATGAATCACTAGTAAATAAAGCAAATTCTTAGGAAAAGCTTTTGAAAGTAAATTCACGGTTCACGAACAACTCCTCAGAATGAATTCAAATTTCAACGTAATACTCTCAGATGATTAAAGGCAAGGGACAGCGTTATGCCCGTATTCAGACGGCGATGGTATCGCAGTTTATTGGCGCAGTTGTCAGTTGTACTCAGGTAATCCATGTGAAAATGTTCCAGCCGTGATTATGGCCCCACGACGAGAATGCGCATGGGACATTCAGTTTCAGAAATCGTTTGGGAATTCAGTATTGTGTGATGCATAGCGTCAAGTGTACGCTGAGAATACCAAATGTCAGGCTTTACCACGGACAACACGGCCGACGGCCTTCACCTAACGACCGAGAGCAGCGGTTTTTGCATAGAGTTGTCAGTGCTAACAGACAAGCAACATTTCATGAAATAACCGCAAGGAAATCAATTTCGGGCGCTCAGCGTAGGTATCCGTTAGGACAATGAGCGAAATCGGGCATTAATGGCCTATAGCAGCAGACGACCGTCACCCACCAGGTTAGCCGAGAGTGCTAATGCGCTGCTTCCTGGACTTGGGTAGGCTCGCAGGCCCCGGATCGAATCTGCAAGGCGGATTAAAAAGGTGGGCCGCTGTGTCGGCCAGCCTGGATGTGGTTTTTAGGCGGTTTTCCACATCCCGCTAAGTGATTACCGAGCTGGTCCCCCCATGCAGCCTCAGTTCCGCGACATGCAGATGTTTGTAATACTTCCGTACTATTTCATGGATTACACTAGACGCAGGCAGCTGGGGTCCACTGATTGCGTCCTGGGGGGTAAGGGGTGGTGGCAAGAAGGGCATCCGGCCACCCCTTTCACTTAACCTGCCACTTCCGTTGTAAACACGCCGACCCTGCGACCATTGCGGGGCAAAGGTGCAAGTGAAAGAAAGAAAGAAAGCAGCAGACGACCGTCACGAGTGCCGCTGCTGACACCACAACGTCGCCTCAAGTACCTCATCTGGACTCATGACCATATTAGTTGGACCCTAGATGACGGGGAGACCGTCGCCTGGTCACATGAGTCCCGATTTGAATTACTAAGATCTGATGGCGGGGTTAGAGGTTAACGCAGACCCCACAACGCCATGGACCCAAATTGCCAACGAAACAGTATGAGAGCTGGTGATGGCTCGTTAGTGGTGTGGAATGTACTAGCAACTCTGATCCAGCTGAAACGTCATTCAGTGGAAGTGGTTATGTTCTGCTGCTTGGAGACCATATGAGTTCTGGAGTTCATGTCAGCGGGCCACAGTTGTTTGCGACGGGTTTGAAGAACATTCTGGACAATTCGAACGAATGATTTGGCCATCCAGAATATGAATCCCATCGTACATTTTTGGGACATAATAGAGAGGTCAGTTCGTGCCCAAAACTCTCCACTAGCAGCACTTTCGCTATTATGGACGGCTGTTGAGGCAGCGTGGCTCAATATATCAGCAGGGGCCTTCCAACGACTTGTTGAGTCCATGCCACGTCGAGATGCTGCACTACACTTGGCAAAAGCAGATCCGACGCCCTATCAGGACATATCCCCTGATTCTGCCACCTCAGCATATTATTGCAGGTGGGGGAAACGTTATGAAAAGAAAAAAAATGTTATTAGAGGTCGCTGTAAGCGGCAGAATCCATACATATTATATTATTTGTGTGTGTGTGTGTGTGTGTGTGTGTGTGTGTGTGTGTGTGTGTGTGTGTCTGTGTGTCTGTGTGTCCGTGCGTCTGTGTGTGTGTGTGTGTCCGTGTGTTTTCCACATCTCCTCCTAAATCACTGGAATGATTTCAATCAAAACTGGTACAAATATTCTTCACTGTCAGGTAATAGTGTCTCTTGGTGTAAAAACCACCTATCTAACATAGTTCAGGGCACATGACGTAATAAACAATGAGATGCTTGAAAAATTGCCGCATCATGCGTGACATTTAAACATTTTATTTGTGAGCTACTATCCACATTCGCAATAATTTTCGCACACAGAATCCATGTAAGCCGCTAAGTGTACCTATAAAAGTATATCATGGTACCACACATAGTTCAGAAGATATGACGTCATCAACACTGAGCCGGCAGGGTGCATGACGTTTAAAATTATTAGCTCCTTTCTAATAACTCTATTCGCAACACATTTTGCAGACAGTATCCTATATATGTTGCTGAATGTACCGACGAAAATATACCATTGTACGATACATAGTCCAAGAGATACGATGTCGTAATCTCTGAAGTACGTGAAAAAATGACGTGCTATGTATTACGTTTTAATACATGTACGTACCATTTACAACCAATACACTCCTACAATACGTTCAACTCAAGGAAATCTCTGACAGTGGACACTCCTTTTAACAGATTTCAACTGCGAGGCGCAAACGATTGTAGGCGTTAACGGTAGCCGCCTGTAGAGCTACGAAGAGGCAGGTGCATAGAAACGTTTACAAAATCACGTCACAGACACGCGAAGCAGATGCGCCCAATGTGCAGAAACTTCCCGGATCATGTTTCTTAATAATGATACTGCACTTATAAATTTGTACATTTATGCCCATTTCTTTTTACGAACGTTTTCATGAATAAGCCGAAATGAATTTTATTTCTATACCTCACTAAAAATGCAGTTCTTATTTTTTTGTTATCATTTCTATTAGAAAAATGGCAAAATGAATATCCAGCCATTGCTAGTTTGCAAAATAAAAGACACGGGGTACCCGTCTGTTTCTCTGTTTGTATCCGAGATTTTCAGCGTGACTGTCTCAATGAAGGATTGCACGCTGCTGGTAAACCTCTTTTACTGGAACGGTGACTGTGAGCCAGTGGCTCTGCAGAAATTCCAGACACTCAGGGGCATGAAAATTGCGTTGGTCCGATATCTGCGAAGAGTATGGAGAAAATGATAACGAAATTCCAAAAGGAGGTTCTCTGAAGTTGCGCGAACTTTGGACATACCTGTGAGCAAACTGCATCAAATTCAACGAAACTTCCTGCGTTGCTTCCCTGACCTGCCAGTAAGACAAACGTTCGCTCTGGAACTTGTTGCACGCATGGAAGAGGACAGTGAATGGCCCTGGAATATTCTGTGGACAGATGAAGCCCATTTCCATCTCGAACGACATATCTAGTATAATCAGAATTGTAAATATGAGCAACGAAAAATCTGCTCGCATATCGAACGGGAACACTTCATTCTGCGAAGGTAACTGTGTGGTGTGAGTTTCCGGCATCGTTCATTGTAGGGTAGTATTTTTTCGAGGAGGTCCTTCGGGTTCTGTTACCTGTACCGTCACTGGTAAACACTATGGCAGTCTTTTCCGCACCAGCGTCATCCCAAAGCCTCAGCAGTTTGAACATTTGGGCCGGATCATTTTTATGTAAGATGGCGCTTTTCCGCACATTGCACAGCCGGTAAAGCAGATGTGGTAAAGGCAGTTTGGAAATGCTAGAATTATCAGCAGTCATTTTGTTACAGCTGGCCAACCACGTCACCTGGTCTTAATCCTCATGACTTCTGGCTTTAAGAAAGATGCTATGTCCAGTGCTGCATTACAAACGTAGCTGAACTGAAGGCAGACATTGCTCAAAACATTCTGAAAATGACTTCCGGGACACTCCGACCTGTTGTGGCACATCTTGTTATTCAATTTCAACTTGTGGCAGAAAACGGTGGGCAGCATACTGAAAATGCCTTACGTCAGTCCGACGTCAATTAGAAATCGATTTCATTGTTTCTATCCTCAATACAAATAAAAACTGATGTCAGTGTCGCTTTTTATGCGGTTTTGGACTCAGGACAATGAAAATCCTAGCCGTGGTGTATGGGTTTACCAAACTAACAATCCCACAATTGTGGAATGCAAAACTTGTGCGGTCATGCACACTGCACAGTGCGGTTGGTTTTATGTGCAACTCACACCATAACTGACGCGTTGCGATTCATGTCATTTCTAGAGGAACCCATTAACGTTAGGACGCTCACAGCACCATATAGTGGGAAAATTTTCGTTAATTTCTTTTACTTAACGTTTCACCTTTCTTCGATAACATTCCATTAAAATTTGACGTCATACCGAGTAGTGATTCAATTTTAACCGCGTTTTGAAACTGGAACTATAATTATAAATGTCCCATACACTGCCGACCATAAAATTCCCAACACCATAAAGGATGCCTATTTTTTTTAAAAAAAATGAGTTATTGCGAGTGTTGTATGTGTTCTGCTACGCTGCTACAGATAAATACACTCCTGGAAATTGAAATAAGAACACCGTGACTTCATTGTCCCAGGAAGGGGAAACTTTATTGACACATTCCTGGGGTCAGATACATCACATGATCACACTGACAGAACCACAGGCACATAGACACAGGCAACAGAGCATGCACAATGTCGGCACTAGTACAGTGTATATCCACCTTTCGCAGCAATGCAGGCTGCTATTCTCCCATGGACACGATCGTAGAGATGCTGGATGTAGTCCTGTGGAACGGCCTGCCATGCCATTTCCACTTGGCGCCTCAGTTGGACCAGCGTTCGTGCTGGACGTGCAGACCGCGTGAGACGACGCTTCATCCAGTCCCAAACATGCTCAATGGGGGACAGATCCGGAGATCTTGCTGGCCAGGGTAGTTGACTTACACCTTCTAGAGCACGTTTGGTGGCACGGGATACATGCGGACGTGCATTGTCCTGTTGGAACAACAAGTTCCCTTGCCGGTCTAGGAATGGTAGAACGATGGGTTCGATGACGGTTTGGATGTACCGTGCACTATTCAGTGTCCCCTCGACGATCACCAGAGGTGTACGGCCAGTGTAGGAGATCGCTCCCCACACCATGATGCCGGGTGTTGGTCCTGTGTGCCTCGGTCGTATGCAGTCCTGATTGTGGCGCTCACCTGCACGGCGCCAAACACGCATACGACCATCATTACCACCAAGGCAGAAGCGACTCTCATCGCTAACGACGACACGTCTCCATTCGTCCCTCCATTCACGCCTGTCGCGACACCACTGGAGGCGGGCTGCACGATGTTGGGGCGTGAGCTGAAGACGGCCTAACGGTGTGCGGGACCGTAGCCCAGCTTCATGGAGACGGTTGCGAATAGTCCTCGCCGATACCCCAGGAGCAACAGTGTCCCTAATTTGCTGGGAAGTGGCGGTGCGGTCCCCTAAGGCACTGCGTAGGATCCTACGGTCTTGGCGTGCATCCGGGCGTCGCTGCGGTCCGGTCCCAGGTCGACGGGCACGTGCACCTTCCGCCGACCACTGGCGACAACATCGATGTACTGTGGAGACCTCACGCCCCATGTGTTGAGCAATTCGGCGGTACGTCCACCCGGCCTCCCGCATGCCCACTATACGCCCTCGCTCAAAGTCCGTCAACTGCACATACGGTTCACGTCCACGCTGTCGCGGCATGCTACCAGTGTTAAAGACTGCGATGGAGCTCCGTATGCCACGGCAAACTGACTGACACTGACGGCGGCGGTGCACAAATGCTGCGCAGCTAGCGCCATTCGACGGCCAACACCGCGGTTCCTGGTGTGTCCGCTGTGCCGTGCGTGTGATCATTGCTTGTACAGCCCTCTCGCAGTGTCCGGAGCAAGTATGGTGGGTCTGACACACCGGTGTCAATGTGTTCTTTTTTCCATTTCCAGGAGTGTAATTAGTTCAAGTACATTGTCGCAAAAACATTAGCGCACACTTTTAGAGATTTCGAATTCACTCAAGGTTTGTTGTTGCTACAGTGCATACAGAGAACATGAAATGGTTACGTTTACAGCTCAATAGCACAAGCGGTTCTGACGTATCAGATATCGACCCATGCTGAAGTACCCATATTAGTAAGTGGTGTGGTCTCCACGGGTGGTGATGCAGGCGCTCACTCTGGCACTTAGTCGATCGTACAGATGGCGAACACTGTCCTGGGATAACACGTTTGTTTGTGTGGCCATCTTCCGCAGCAAGCACATAAATACTTGTTTTGCAAATCAAACTGCCTTTTCCTGCTGCTATTTATTTTATTTAATACATACGCGTTTCGCCTTTACTTTTTTAAGGCATCATCAGTGGGATCTATAATGATACATTTTTGTTAGTTATAGATCATCAAACAGCTCACTTCCCGATTTCTTGTACAAAATATAATTACTTACGATTTGCTGATCTGCGTTTCCTCACATCTGGTCTGGAGGTCGCAATACCACTTTTATGACTGTTGTACATTCACCTCTTCGTGTTTTCGCCATCCACACACTGTTCACCATGTTTGTCATTCTTTTTCTGTGGTGGACTATCGTTCTCCTGTCACTCGATACAACTATTTCGTCGTACACTTCTTTTCACAGCGTAAATATTGCGACTCCATTACGTGTTTCATCGTCTCTGGTATGTGTCGCCAACCTAACGAAGTACATGTTCGTTACTAACTTTTGTTTGTGCTGTTTATACCGTCTGTGTGCGTATGAGTGAAAGAGAGAGAGGGGGGGGGGGGATGGAGCCGATTTTTCCTTTTTTTTTTGGGAGGAGGGGGGGGGGGGGGTGGCGGTTGTACTAGCTGTTAGCGAGTGGCTGAAACTTTGGTGACAGCTGTTTCGACTTTCCGTTTCAGTATTGTGGGGAGGGGTCATGGATGAGTGAGTGTAAAGATGTTGGGTTCTATTATTATTACATTGAACACTGTTTTTATATTTATCCTTTTTGCGAACATTATTCTATTATTTTATCTATTAGTGTAAGTAATGAGTTGTTTGGCATGTGTACTTGGTCATTCAACAGGATTTTCCTCTCTGCTTTGGTTTTAAGTATGTGGTAATTTTCTTGCATGGTCAGAAGGTGCTTTTTATTGTTTATTCTAATTACTCTCATGCCATCTTCTCTAGTGGTTGGTTTGTGGTCATTTTCTCTCAGGTGTTCTGCAAATGTGGCATGGTTTGTCCCACATTTCCATGCCCTCATGTGTCTCTTTGTATCTGACATCAAATGTTCTCCCTGTTTGCTCTGTGTATGTGCCATCATAAGTGTTATATTGTAACTGGTATATACCTGCTTTCTGCTATATGTCTCTGTTTTTTCTGTCAGTTTTGGGGTGTATTTTTGTATAGAATTGTCTGTTGCGTATGCTACATTTCTTCCCTGTCTTTTGAAAATGTTGGTGATTTTATGGGTGAGTTTGTGTTTGTATGTCATTGTGTGACATCTTCTGTTTTCTTTCATTCTTTTCTAGTTTTCCTGTGTAGTTGTTATGGGACTGCGTGTTTGTGTTTGGTTCTGTTGTGTTGCTATCTGTGGTTTGGAGCTTTCTGCTTTTATTTTACTCTTATTTTGTTGTTTAGCTTTGTGACTGTGCTATTATTGCAACCATTATTTTGTGCTATCTGCATTATTATATCCAGTTCTTTTTGGTTGCTTTCTTTGGTGAGTGGTACTGTGTTGAGTCTATGGAGCATGTGTCAGAGTGCTGCTTCCTTTTGTGTATGTGGGTGGTTCGAGGATTATATCCAGAAAGTTAATTTGCTTGTTCTGTTCTCTTTCAATTGTGAATTTTATATTTTTATGTGTCTTGTTGATGTCAGTATGTATTTTTTCAATTTTTGTTTGTGGTTCATCTATTAAGCAAAGGATGTCGTCCGTATACCTGAACCAAGGTAATATATTGTATTCTTTTGCTACTATTTTTGTGAAAATTATCTGTTCAATGTGGTTCACAAAAATATTTGCTAAGGCTTCTGCAACTGGGGATCCCATTGGCAATCCATCTTCTTGTAAAGAAAATTCATTATTGAACTGGAAGTTCAAAATGGTTCAAATGGCTCTGAGCACTATGGGACTCAACTGCTGAGGTCATAAGTCCCCTAGAACTTAGAACTCCTTAAACCTAACTAACCTAAGGACATCACACACATCCATTACGGAGGCAGGATTCGAACCTGCGACCGGAGAGGTCGCGCGGTTCCAGACTGTAGCGCCAGAACCGCTCGGCCACCAGCGGCCGGCTGAACTGGAAGTAATTTTGGTCTGTTATGAGCTTTATTAGTGTGCATATTTCCTTAATTTCTTCGTCCGGGAGCTGACTATAGGTTTTCAGGTTCTTATGTATAATTTCTATTGTTTGTGGTACTGGTATGTTGGAATACATGTTTTCTGTATCAAATGAGAGGAGTGTTGATCTGTCTGGGATTTTTATGTCCTTTATTTGTTATATTATCTGCGTAGTGTTTTTAATGGGTCTGTCTTCTTGTACTTTGAAACTTTCAGACAGTAGTTTTTAACATGTATCCTGCCAGCTTGTAAGTGGAGGATTTTCTGAAATCCGGTATTGGCTTTACAGGAAGGTTCGGTTTGTGGATTTTTGTTTGGTTTCGGAGGACCGGTGCAGTGAGACTGATCCGTCTCAATTTCCTTTTCCCTGTGTTATCCAGTATGATGTCAATATTTTCAGAGTGTTTTTTACTTTTGTCTGGAACCTGTTTGTTGGGTCTGATTTTAATTTTGTAACGTTTCTCTGTGAGATCAATTCTTGTGTTTTTTAAATGTATTGTTCTTTGTCCAGCCCTTACACGTTCAATTACGGTTATATCTTTTATTGGTCGCTGATTTCAAGTACTCCGTCACTCGCAATGATGACGATCAACATTCACAACAACCCTCACAGCAATCCACGGTTGTTGCTGGTGTACGTGGTTCACGCGAAACACGTAATTCGGTACTTTTCACTTTTGGTTTTATATCACTCGCGCATCGGTATTGGTGAGGGTCAACCCCACGACGATAAGGTAAAGCGCTAATCTGTCACACTCCGGTGAATGTACAATTTACTCCTCACTCGCCACATCCGCTATTGGGACCGTACTCATCTCGACCGTCATTTTTCATTTTTTTCCAGTCTTTTTCCAGTACTGCTTTCACTCGAAACTCATCTCATTGCCTCCTGCAGCGCTCAACAATCCACTCCTATCTGCTATCGAATTGGGTGTCGGACACTAACATCTACGTTTGTGGGATCAGGGGTCCCTTACAGAGTCTTGACGGTGAGTGAAAATTTCACTGCTAGTACTTGGCCAGCAAGCAAGTCCGCAGCTCATGGTGCTTCTGGATCACGGGGTACCGTGTTCGAACCGGCCGGGTTAGGGATTTTCTCTGCCTGGTGGCTGGTTGTTTGTGTTGTCATCAGCATTCCATTATCATCATCATCATTCGTGACAGTGGCTAGGTTGGACTGAGTAAAAGGTTGGGCAGTGAAAAAATTGGGACTTTGTACGGGCGCTGTTGACAGCGCAGTACAGCGCCCCACAAACCAAACATCATCATCATCACGCATAGGCAAAGTTCCTGATTACCACACTTCGCGCTAATATCCCGGATTACATTCCAGACCTATTTTCAGGGTGTTTATGAAGTGAGAGCATGTGACACAGTTTTTTGTGAGCTGTCCGTCGGATGGGGCCATTAAGTTCGGCGGCCCCCTTGGTAATGTTCGATTGGAGTTGGCACGGGTTTCACACTCACCCCTTCTTTCATCCATGATAACACAAACCTAGCACTGCAATATGCAAGCACTTAGCACAGTCATCCACACGACCCAGATACACACACCGACGCACTTTGTATTCTCTACTTCGATCAGTGACAGCTATTTTGCTTCCCCAGTAGGGAAATTCATGTAACAATTCGTAAGTATTGTGCCACTCAGAGTGGCCAAGCTGTTTGAGGTGCCATGTTGCAGACTTCAATAAAATGGCTCTGAGCACTATGGGACTTAACATCTGAGGTGATCAGTCTCCTAGAACTACTTAAACCCAACCAAAGTACAGACATCACACACATCCATGCCCGAGGCAGGATTCGAACCTGGGACCGTAGCAGTCGCGCGGTTCCAGACTGAAGTGCCTACAACCGCGGGGCCAGCCGTAGGGAAGTGACTGCTCATAATTCTAGCATTTCCAAACTGCCTCTGCCGCATCTGCTTTACTGGCTGTACAATGTGCGGAGGAGAGCCATCTTACATAAAAACGTTCCCGCCCACACGTCCAAACTGTTGAGGTCTTGGGATGACGCTGGTGCGCAAAAGAGCGTCATAGTGTTTACCAGTGACGGAACGGGTAACAGAACCCGAAGGACTGATCTCCTCGAAAAAATACTACCCTACAATAAACGATGCCGGAAACTCGCACCGCAAAGTTGCCCTCCTTCGGGCATGGGTGTGTGTGTTGTTCTTAGCGTAACTTAGTTTAAGTAGTGTGTAAGTCTACGCACCAATGACCTCAGCTGTTTGGTCTCTTAGGAATTCACACACATTTGAACATTTGAATGTAAGTTTTCTAATTCGGTATGCAGTGTCACACTGCACATTTGCAGTCTGCACATTTTCCAAACAGCAGTCTTCAGTAGTCGATATGTTGCGCCACAGAGGCTCTGAGTGCAAACAACGTTATCGTTGGTTGCCAGTACACTGTTGTCATCCAGTGGTATTCAATGACAAGTAATGGAGCGTCTAAACCTTTGCGCCTTCGCCGGGCGATCTTGCTTGCTCCAGACGCAAGTACACGCACGCGTGTAGGTCGCGTGCGTGATGGGCACTACAGCCTCAGGGTGAGTAGCCGCAAGGCGGACAGGTGTAAACGCACCTTACGTTAGTGACCTGGGAGCTGGCCACACTACTGAGTGGTCTGGAAATAGACTGCAGAGCGTACAAGTAAGGATACAGAGGATTCAGAACGAGATTTTTCACTCTGCAGCGGAGAGTGGCAGATTAAAACTGTGTGCGGGACAGACACTCGAACTCGGGACCTTTGCCTTTCGCAGGCAAGTGCTCTACCAACTGAGCTACCCAAGCACGTCTCACGTCCCGTCCTCACAGCTTCAATTCCGCCACTATCTAGTCTCCTATCTTCCAAACTTCTCAGCTCTCCTGCGAACCTTCATTATGGAAACATCCCCCAGGCTGTGCCTAGGCCATGTCTCCGCAATAACCTTTCTTGCAGGAGCGATAGTTGTGCAAGTTTCGCAGAAGAGCTTCTGTGAAGAAGTTTGGAAAGTAGGAGACGAGGAACTAGCAGAACTGAAGCTGCGGGGACGGGTCGTGAGTCGTGCTTGGCTAGAGCACTTGAACGCGAAAGGCAAAGGCCCGAGTTCAGGTCCCCGCCAGGCGCACACGTTTAATCTACCTGGAAGCTTCAGATACAGAGGATGTCGTATTTTGGAAATGTTATTTGGCGAAGATTAATTTGAGAAGCATGGAGACATTCAGGTAATGCTGTTCCTGCTTTGGTCGCCTGGATGTGTTTGGAAAAACGAAAGTTTTAGTGGGCTCTTTCTTTGTTGGCTTGGGTTAGTTAGAGTCATTGTTCAGAAATGAACAGGTAAAGTAATCTATTCACATGCCGTGCTCTTAAAACTTGGAGATGTATCTACATCTTTATCAATTCAGCAATCAATTTGATGGCTCAGTCACATTTTGAATAACAAGTGGGTTTTGTAGAGACCATTGAAATTGTTAAGGAAGGTATCGAAGTTCCAGTATAGTTTCTGAATGTTAGTCTCCTTACATTGTTCACTAAGTGCAGTATCCTCTAGTGTCCTGTCACGAACTCTATGTTTTTGATTGTGTATGTCGTCGCACTGCACTGAGTGGATCACAGTGGCACAAAAGTAAAGCTGAAAACTAGTGTGCTTACATTTACTGCGCAAGATCTTTCTTTTATGCAGCCGGTTAGGTCTTGCACTGTACTTTTTATGTTCATCACCTTCGACCAATACCCAGTTCCCGTTGCCACATGCAACTCATCTACATTTTAAGAGCCTGTTTTACATCATTGTCATGATAATAAGGTCATTCTCAGTTAGGTGCTGTATTTCAAAATTAATTTCAGGTCCAGATTAGGTAAAGATACGTTTAGATTTCATTTCTTATGTATACAGGCTTATTCTTACAGGGCAGTGTTACATTTGCGTGTTTATTATCTAGCGTTTGCAATTTCATTTACCCTGTTGCTTAAGTAAAATCACAGGGCTTTTTTTTTTTGGGAAACATTTTCGTTATTTAGTCTTTCGAAAAGCATTTTGTAATTTAATGAAGCCGTTTTCTTCTCTTCCCTTTTTTTGTGTTGAAGTTGCAAGTCAAGTATTGTGCTGTCACGTATTGTAGCACTGCCGACTGCGCTGCACAGTAACGTTTTCCCCAAGGATTGTTTCTTTAATTACCAGCTTTCGCTTTCTAATTAATTTGGTTGACGTTAACGACAGGTTCAGACAGTTTGACGAGTCATTTTATCAGATAACATTTCAGTAAATACACCATTTGCATTGTTCAGGATTACAAAACAGACACATGCAAACCGAGTTAAAAAAAAAAGTTCAAATATGTAGGAATTCCTAAGGGACCAAACTGCTGAGCTCATCGGTCCGTAGACTTACGCAGTACTTAGACTAACTTATGGTAAGAAACACACACACACAGGCCCCAGGGTGGACTCAAACCACCTCCTGCGGGAGGGGCTGCGGAAACCGTAACATGGCGCATCTAACCGCGCGACCACTCCGCGCGGTACGAAGTTAGAAGATAGTAAACCTATTCACTTCAGTAGGATTGTAGTTCACAATATTCAAGTTATTATTTATTTTCATACAGAAAAGTTATAACTTCAAATAGGCTATCTGATTTCCTAATACTCGTCTTGTGACAAATTCATTTAAGCCAGGAGGTATTTGATGTTATCTGGCTGCCTCGGCTTCTCTGCTTTAGCTGTTATAATTTGAAGTGGCTCTCCCTTAGTACCAGCCGAATACAAGTGTGACTTGACGAATGTCACGAACGCCAAAATGATTAACAGATCAATGTAAAAACACCCACTCTTGTCACAGCCAGGACTCTCACAGAAATTGAATTCAGTGTAATCGATGAATGGAAACGCTGTTGGCAACAAAACTGCCCTCCACAGTGCCTGAAACTCCCCTGCATCCGAAAGAAACCCCCTGGATTTGACCAGCCTCAGGCAATTTTGACTACCCTGAACGGCATCCAAACAGGCTGTGGACGGTGTGCAGACCCCTCCATGAGTGAGGCAAATCTTCACCGCCGTCGTGGGACTGTGATGTGGAAACACACACAGCTGTTCATGCCGTACCAACATGTGACTACAAGAGTCCTTTCCAAGATTTCCTGATAGCGATGAGTGGTGTGATAAAATGTATAAGAAAGCTTGGTTTACGTACATAGCTGTTGTCATGTGTTATTTTATGCTGCAGGGTGTGTTTCACTGCAAATATCTAGTAGCTGCGTAATCTTTGCGTATGTATTGCAAGACTGTAAATAAACAAACCCTAATCCAGCTGACTTTCTTGATGTTCTTATTAAAATCTCTTGCACAATTGCAATGTCCTCGGCAAACCTCTGAGTTTTTACTCCTTCTGTGTGAAATTTATTTCATATCCCATATTTCTCCTTGGTTCCCCCCACTGCCTGTTCAATGCGCAGATTCAATAACGTTAGGGATAGTCTATAACCGAGTCTCACTCCCTTCTCAACTACCTCTTCCCTTGTACTGCTGACTGCATCTTCGTAGAGCTCACAGTCCCAGAACGTCTGCTCTAGAGTGCCCACATTGCCTCAGGCGATAATTTATCAGTGCACTCCACGGCTGAAGAAATCTCATTTTTAGTCTCTCACTAATGTTATGTACAAATTCGTATGTACTCTTTCCGGTATCTGAAGAATCCTATTCATTTTGCCACATTTTTAATATGCGATTTTGTATTAATTTTCCTGTGCTGGTCTCAATTCAAAATATCCTTCGTACTTCCATTTCATTGTCTTCCTTTCACCAATAAAGTGCTCTCCCTTTCCTAATTTCCAAATCCACTGTGCATATTCCCACAGTCACTAACAACGCATCATTCGGAGTAGTTCAGTAGGCACCCATTAATCATAGTAGCACTCCTCGTTGAACTGTTCTGACTGACGTAACTGGCCTCTCAGGCAGCTCCATATCCCACAACTGAAAGTTTGTTGCGATCGTTTTCAAGCCAAGTCGAAAATGCCTACTTGCGAGGTGCTGGGGTGGAGAAGATTTTATACAATTCTGACGAATTTTGCATGAGAAGGAGACATGCACTCGACCCCCTTCTTACCTACCACCTAATTAATTATATGCCCGACGGTGATGAAAGGAAATGATGGGTGGACCCTGCTAGCTGGTAAAATTAGGAGTGTACACTCACAATAATTTAATAAAAATCGTAATCTAGTAACAGAAATAAAAAGAGAACTTTATCATAATAAAGAACAGGAAACCGGATACTGCGTATATCTACGAAATGATATGCGGATTAAATATTACAATGAAATTTATTATATATATCAGGACATAAATGCACATGATTATCGACACAAACAGTAGGTTAAAGGATAGGGGTATACTGAACTATTACGAGAGTAAGAGTTTGGTCGAGAACAAGGGGTTCCTGCTCTCTGTGATGCAATAGATTGACGACAGAGACAGGAGGTCCTAATGAATCAAGTATTACTCTCCCGACTATATTGCAGTATCGCGATTAGTAGTCTGAGGTCAAATGGGATCACATGGCGAAACAGGCAAGGTGGACTTGCTGTAAAAGCGAGTGCGTGTGCTGTTGAGGACTTCGGTATAAAATTGATAGGCCCTACAATGCCGGAGCCGCAAAATACTGTACCAGGTCGTCGGTAGGAAGCGTTCTGGTGATGTAGGCGCCGACTTCTGCCGTGCAGCAACTCTGTGTCAACTCTGGCCACGAACGCTGTCCGAGAATTCCAAGTTCTAGCGAACAAGTGCGACCAAGTCGCAAGACCGTCCGACTCAAGCGAAGATCAGGTACCGAATGCTCTGCGCCCGCGCAGTGCGAGAGCGAAGGCAACATTGCTCAACTCCCTATTATCCATTCAGTGCTGATTCCAAAATTCCCCCACACTGTCTCAGAACATCATTCTCACCAGTAGCGACCGTTCCCTCCAATTTCGAACAGGGCTTTATGACGTCAACTAGCCCCAGTTTAAGTTGACCAATCATGGCTCTGCTATTCAGCTGAGGGCACTAAACTTCTAAACATTCATGGTGGTGTCTGATTGTACTATATCGTGTCTCCCTACCACTTTAGCGCAACGACGCTCTGAGCGTGTTTTTTAGGGAATTAACTAGTTTGAACCTGGGACCTGCTGCTGGTAAGGAGACGCCAGACCACACATGACATGTAGAATTCAGAAAAGTTCAGTGAGACTAGCGATCATATAACCAAATACTAAATGATCTCAGCGTCAGCTCCACTGCACTCCCTGTAAAAGAATCTTAATTCTAACTAAATATAGTGGAAAGGGTTCAACGCTTTCCTATTTTTAGTTAGCTGGTAAAATAACGTCGAAAAAGCAGTAAGTCTACCATTGGAAATTTATTCTAATCACAAAACATCGTTTATAAATTGCACTATTGATAAAAGGGAATGTTTTAATACAGGATGGTAAAAACCAACAGCGTTCATCAAAAATGTGAACGAATATTCCCTAAATGGGTTTCCAAGTTCTACAATCGATCGAAGGATGACCTATGCCATATCACATCTATAATCTAGGTTTAAATTAAGTTTCACAAAAGATAAAACTATCAAAATGGTCTACAGTGAACCTCAATTATCTTTAATTACTTATTTAACTTGTCGTAAATTACAGTGGCTGATGTGGCTTCTCAATAACTATAGAAAAGAAAAATCATCGCGTTTCAGATCTGTTCTTCAAGTGGCAAATGTGAACACCATAAGTTTTAATTAACGATCACCATTAGTATTACGAAAAAAAGGGGTGTAACAGATGAGTCTTCTGCAGTTCTGAGTGAAGCCTTATGCGCTCAAAAATGCGGCATCGCGTGCGTTCATTACCTTGTCGGTGTTTAGGCAGCGTCAGGGCGGCAGCGGCCGGCGCAGCAGCCGTCCAGCCCGCCGTCTCGGCGCTAACCCTCTCTAACTTCTCCTTACTACAATTAACCGAAGTTAGCTTAAAAAAACTATCTGGCTATGTTTTCATCTGACCAATCAGGGTCTCAATGTTAACCTTAAGCTCCGCCTACAAAGATTCTGTCTATCCAATGGGAAACGTTATACTTTACGTGGTGGGGCAATGTTTTTAAAGTTTGCAACGTAACAGAGACGCTAAAAAGTCTCACGCTAAAACCTGCAGCTAGTGTGGTCCTTTTAGCGTTATCGTGAGATCTATACTGCTCTTCTGGAGGGCTCTATCTTTTAACATGGGCTGGGGAGTGATCCTAATGTAACAGACACGCGAAAAAGTCTCACGCTAAAACTTGCGGGTGGTAGTGGCCCTTTTTGTGTTATCGTAAGATCTATACTGCTTTTCTGGAGGGCTCTAGCTTTTAACATGGGCTGGGGGTTGTCCTTGACATGCCTGAGACGCGAAAAAGCCTGACGCTAAAACGTGCGGGTTGTATAGTTGTACAGGTAGGCTCGTGGCGTGGGTGCCCAGCCCCTCCCCACGGTTCTGCTCTCGGCTTCTGTCCTCGTTTCTCCCCTCGGAACTGCGTCTGCCTCACGGTGGGAAGGTACGACATGCATTTAGGCATTCTTGTGTTAGTCTGTGGTATTCCATTTGCTCACTCGTTACTCGTATTACTTTGGTTAAATTAATGTCACAATTTATTCGGAGCTATGTGACATACTACTAGATTTGCTTATCATGTCAGGGTTTTCATGTAAGGTGTTGGATTTGCCTGACACCTTACATATCACCACCCTTCGAACTTAATTTTTGCACTGAATTTAGGCAATGATTGAATCGTTGTCTAAGTCAGTCAAAAATTTTCTAATTTATCTAAATTTTGTTGCACACTGTTCAGCCACATTATTCTGTTCTATGCTAGTTTGTATTACTAATTTATATTTTTATATTCTTCCACATTATAATTAAAAATGACAAGAGAAGAATATTTTTATGCTATTACTAATATTTAATTATTTTCTTTCTTTATTTAAGTGTGAAGTTTTTTTTATTTTTAAGAAGTTTGTTTTCGAAAGTGAGGAGTCTTTCACATCGATTTTCTTAGAAATATATATTTTTTTTATAAATGTAGTAATTGAGTAAAATCTATTCCTAACACATTTTCTAAATATCATGTGCAAGTAAAATGTTTTTGTTTCGAGACACTCATTTCAGCATTGTTACACTAACAAATAAGAATTATTTCCAAGAATTGCTTTGACAAAGAAATATATATTCACACGTATTGAGGTATTATCCTAATAAATGGTACAAATGTTAAAGAAAGGGAAAACATCCAAAAAGATAATTTTTTTTCTTTGTTTTTATAAGGAGAAACTAAGTACAATATAGTTATTCTTTCATTTTTATGAGGAGAAAATAAGTGGCATATTGTTTCTTTATATACTGTCCATTTCAGAATTAATGACTTGTTTTTATCGACAGTCTATTTTTTACTTAAGTCCGTAGTCAATGACATATTTTTTAGTTTATTAGCTGTCTGATGTGCTTAACGTATTTAGTTTTTCACACGTTTCTTTTGCACAATTCATACATCACATAATTTGATTTCACACGTTCACACAATCCTGTGAATGTTTAAGCATGAGGTTGGCGTATGTTTTTGCACGAAGGTGATGGACTTGAGCGGGATTGATCTGGGCAAGTATTTGATGTACAGCTTCGTTCGTCGTTCCTTGTCGGCTTTGCAAGTGTGTGTTGCTGTTGTGGGGTCCCATAATGGAGTGGAGCTGTGAGTGCAGAATCTCGTGGTTTACTGGCTTTGTATGCATGAAAGTCATCGTTATGTGTCGCTGAATGCGGTCGTTTTTCGTTGTAATACTTCGCAGACGACTAGTTTACAATAGGATAGGGATTTGGGAAGGTATGTCGTCTATTCTTCACCCATCTTCTTTCTTGGTCTCAATCTTGCGAATCTTCAACTTCTGTTCTTCCCGCTTTTTCTCTGCTTCTTACTTGCTTCTTGGTTCTTCTCTGGGCAGGATATGGAAATATTTATTGATAACTAGTCGCTTTGAAGTTCTCCTCCTAGTAACAGTTTGATAAATTGTTTAGGTGTGTCATTTTTACTTTATGGAAGTCTTCTTCAGTTTCGTGCATCAGCGTGCTGTTTAATAGCAGTAGTGTGACTTTTACACATATTTTTTGCCAGGGGTGGCTTGCCCAAAGGGTCTTCTCGTCCGGCCGTTTTTTGCTCGCTCCGCTGAGTCGGGGGCGCCCTGGGGTTTACGAGCGGTGAAAATCCGGTGTCCTGGCGTCCCGTGGCGCCTCTGCAGGGCTGTCACTGTGCGGCTTCCTGTTCCATCCCAGCAAGGTTCTACCTAGCGGGCACATTTATTGCCCACTTTCGCTACAAGGGCCGTCTGTTAGTTTCACCTCTCCCTTCTCTCGACGCTCCTGCTATATAGGAATCGATTCTTGCTAATTACGTCCTTTTCTTTCTTGATACATCACGCGTTGCAACTTGTGGGTCGTTGCATCTCTTCTTTGCTGGAGTTTATACAATGGTTCTTACAAAAAGTTTTACTTATAATCATCTAACATATATCTACTATCTACTTGTTTTTACGCCTACTTAAAAAACTTTACAAATTTCGGCGCCCTTTCCATGTTACAATTCTAAGATATTTGTAGTCTTAACGTCTACTCAAGAATCCTCAAATTCCTTTTTTTATTTTTGTGTAGTGTCGTGGTGTATAGTATTTTAGTATTTCATGCTGTTAGACTATCTACGCTTTATCCCTTCACCTTAATTTATAATACTATTGGTGTTATTATTGAAACTACTGTCTTTTTCCCACCTTCCTCTCTCTTCATTCTTCTTTCACCTGACGATCTTATCTGCAACATAATCTTGAAATATTGTGCTGATTATTTACCAATAATAAAATTAATCTTCAAACTTGTACTGAAAGTGTGTAATACTACCAGTCTTAGGTAAAAATACCTCTGCTTTATCTCGTAAAATATCCTCTAATTCTCTTTTACTGTGTTCCGAAATACCTTGAACTTCTTGTAATTTTTCGTCGATTTCTTTATGGACTTCTAACATGAGTTGAGGCGATTCCCCCTTTTGTGCATACCATTCTAATTCTTCATCCTCTTTATCTCGCATCATTCTTAATTGTTTGTTTATAACTGGTATCTCTTCTAATTTTAGCTTTTGCTCAAAGAGAAGTGTGACATTCCCGAATGTTACGCTACCTTTCCCCATATCTATTATCGCTCGTCTCTCATTTAAAAAATCTGCACCTATAATCAAATTTACATTTAGTTTAGGTATAATCACGAAGTTGGCTTCGATCTTTTGACCTTGGCACGAAATAGTTAACCTTGTTTGTCTCGTAACTTCCGCAGCATTGTTTCTAATAGGACCTCTTACTTTAATCTTACGTGTTTTTAGAACTGGCAATTCCTCATTGGCGTTACACTACATGAATAAATTTTCTGAGATCGCAGTCAGTTCACTTCCGCTATCAATTACAATATTGACTGGGATATTCTTTACCATGGACTTCACAATTGGTTGAATTTGAAAGGGTTGGTTCTGTTCTTCTTCCTCTTGCATCAACGAATCCTCCACTGAATCATACATGAGTCTTTTTAGGAATTTCCCTTGTGAATTCGAACTTTCTGTGGGATAAGCTTCGACTGCTACTTGGTTAATTTAATGTCACAATTTATTCGGAGCTATGTGACATACTACTGGATTTGCTTATCATGTCAGGGTTTTCATGTAAGGTGTTGGATTTGCCTGACACCTTACAAACTTGCCGTTTGATCGGCTACGAAAACAACCTGCCTACACCACCGGCCATCCGGTGCCAGAGAGTCGCACTCAGCAGGGCACAGTCCACAAGTTTTCTCCAAATCAAGAGGACAATGCAGTCAGTCGTTGACAGGAATCCTCGTTCCGGACGCGCCGGAACTGTAAACTCATAAACTGCGGCGACACTCAGACGTGTCACAGGTCGCTTCGCCCTGCACACAGCAGGCGAAACTCGACCGACGTCAGTCGTTGCACCAGGCGCTCAATACCAATAATGTAAGACCCTCTCAGTATTCGCAGAAGTGCAGTCCCTAACTGGAACTGCACTGTGCCGGCTCCTCCGTTGCTCGCCCTACACAGGCAACCCAGGAAAGTAACCCAACGTGCATAGGAATCAAGTGAAAAGTATTTTCAGCTCTAGTACAACTACTCTCATTACAATAACATTATTCGGCCTGTTACCACAATACAATGACATAAAATGTTAATAAAATTCATGAAAATGAGAGGCGACATTCAAAACATGGCATGGAAACTCTCATATTTTCTATGGTATAATTTTGTTTACCACGTTAATACTTTTTCTCCCTGTCTACTCTATATCATGTTACCACGATCATTGTCAAATGCCCCCTAGATACCTCGGTTCTGCGCTTCTTCTAATAGTTGCAGCATTTAATTTTATCTTGTGTTTTCTTGCTAGGTTCTCTTTCAGCAAGAGATACATGGTGTTGGGATGTGCCAGTGACTTTTTTTCATTCCTACACCACCCTTCGAGCTCTGTTTCATGTTTGTGTTCTATCATTCTTTCGCAATCGTCGCTGACATAGAGCAGCACATCATTTTACAGCCGTCATCTGTAGTATGGGTTCAAATGCCATATCCCATAACTCTGGACCACACATTGATCCCTCTGGTCAGTCTTTTGTTGTGGCCTTCGTTATTTCTTTTCCTAGAAATATTAAAGTCGCATGTCTCCTACGGCAATTGCCCCTCAGACAGTTGGAAAGCACCTCTGGACACACTAACTCCTTATCACCAAAGATAAATGGCCAAAGATGGCCACCAGGAGTTATCGAAATCGCCAGTAACATCGATCATTATTGCTAGAGCATATGTAAAATCAGTTTATATAGCTAGCGTGCTCACCTTCTTAATTGCGTCTACAGTTGGCTTCCCTCTTTTAAATCCATACTGATGAGGATTCACCCCTTGTAGTAGTCTGTGATCTTATAATCTTTTGCATAATCGTTTCTAAATATATTTCCAAGAACGTTCAGAAGACAAACTGGTCTGTAGGATTTAGGCAGCTCTGGACCCTCGTCTTCCCCTTTACAAGCTCCGGTTTCTTCCAGGGACCCTTCCTTACAACAGACATTCGTTCTACAGTTGACACAAGTAGATGCCTAAGTCGTCATATAAGCTTACATTATTTTGGCTGGCATCCCATTCAATTCTGGAGATTTTTTTCTTTTGCATCCTGAGAATTATTTGTCTAATTTCTTCCTGTTGAAAGAGCAGATAAGCTTATTGCTTCTTCATCACCACGAAGCAAGTTTTCCGTTGGCATGTCAGCTGACAGTCACTGTCCCATCATCCTTTCGAATGTGGATAAGACTGTTACTGATCGTATTTTCTCGCAACTCTATTTTGTATAGTATTCCCCAGGGATCGGTTTCTAAAAAGTTTTCTTCTTTCCATTTTTGTTTCCCATAACTCTTCCTTAAAAAGTTGTTTAACATATATGCGCAGCCTACAGATTCTTCCTTCTTGGCTCATGCTACTCTGGTATATCTTCCTGGCTCTTCTTATTTCACATCTTAACTTTCGCAGTGCCTCAGTCCAAGGCGAAGTACTCCCCAAAAAGGACCTCTCCTGATAGGTATCTACCCCTCCATTGCAGTATGTATTGTCGCTGTCAGTTCTTAAGCTTTAACATCTACATCACCACCCAACGATAGACTTTCCTGGCATTGGAACACTCTTCAGAATTCTTCCCAGTTAACCTCCTTGACGCTCTATTTAGGTCTTACGCGCACGTTTTATGTAGTGTCTTGGATTTCTCTTTGAGGATGATATCGTGTCCGATATTGTGATCACTCGATATCATTGCACTCTCAGGCTCCGAGCTGCCATATTTGCTAGAGTGACATCTATGGTTGACGTTGCTCCGGCCATCCCTTCATATGTTGACCGACTGCGTAGTGTATTCAGTACCTGTACGTTGAGTTACATGACAGTTTCTTCTAGCTGTCTTCCACGATCAGCAATCAGACTGCTATGACGCAGTACTTTGCATCAAGTCTAATTCGCCGTAAATGATTAATATCCTTTACCTTTAGCAGATACTCATTGATCTCGTCATTAATTGCAAATACCCTGCCGGAAAAAATAGTACATCTGGAAAGACGAAGTCGACTTTGATACGCTGATGGGATATGACACCTGGCAGATAGCGGATGTGTTGATAATGATTTCAACGTCGTCCGTCAACACATAGCGTTGTGGAATAGCTACCAAAGCGCCATCTGTGTCGACTGTTTATAGGCAATGCACATCGCCAGATGGCTCAGCGTTGTGCAGACGTGTGAAGCAAGCGGGCAATGATGCCATGGAGACGCACTCGTGCTTCCTACAGCCAACAGAGCGAGTTTGAAAGGGGTCAAATTGTGGCCTTCTGAGTGTCAGGATAGTGCTTTCGGAGTACTGCCATACAAGTTGGACGTGCTGCGACCGTTATGCAACGATGCTGGTCGTCAGTGGTAAGGCCGGCTGTGGCATATGGTACAGCTACCACAGCACAGATGAGAGGTATAAGAATTTTAGCATATTGCAGCCCCGTCAGCAACTGTGATGTTTAATATTTTGAGGAATCAGCCTCAGTTGCACAAATTTTCTGGTCTTTACCATGTTTCGGCTAAATTAATCCAGTCTTCTTCAGAAGCATAAAATTACTACAACATGCCAGAATAAGGCACAGTCAACATTAAAATTAAAACCTATAGTACCGTGGTACCATGTCGAATAAAACCACGTAGCTGCAGTCCAGCCCCGGCATCTCTTCACCACGCGGTCGGTTGGCAGCGGCAAATATTAACAGATGAGAGGGCTTCTGAGCTTAGACGTGTCAACACGAACTGTCGCAAAGCGGGACTACAGGCACACACTTCTCTAGCCGCTCTTCCATTCGCGCCACAGCATCGACGTACATGATTCGACAGGTGACTTTCGAAGATCATTGGAGGATGGAATGGCGTGCCGTGGTCTTCAGCGATGAAAACATATTCTGCCTGCCCGCGTACCACGTAGACCTAGTGAGCGCTGTCTTGTAGAGTTCATTCGTTCAAGACACATACTGGACCCTCGCCAGGAGATAAGCTGCAACTTTCATTCACCTTTGATGTTTCTGGAGCGGACGCTGACCAATAATCAGTACGTGCAGAATGTTGTAAGAGGAACGTGATGCGTTGTTTCCACAGTGTAACGCTAGCCCACACGGTTCCGGGGAAGTCAACATGCTCTCCAACAAGTACATCAGTTTCCCTGGCCAGAACGATCTCCAGGCTTATCTCCAATCGAGCACGTATGGAATACGATGGGACGAAACGTGACTCGTGCTACTCATCAGCTGACAACTATGTGAACAGATCGAGAAGGCGTGGCATAACGTATCCCAGGACAGTATTCGCCATCTGTACGATCGACTGGAGGACAGGGTCAGCGCCTGCACTGTAGACCGCGGATGCTACACCACACACTAATATGGGTGTTTCAGCACAGGTGGATACCTGGTACCCCAGAACCGCTTGTGCTATTGATCTGTAAACGTAATCATTTCATGGCAATTGAATCTCAATGTAGACAAGTGTAAGGTGCTGCAAATACATAGAAAGAAAGATCCCTTATCATTTAGCTACAATATAACAGGTCAGCAACTGGAAGCAGTTAATTCCATAAGTTATCTGGGAGTACGCATTAGGAGTTATTTAAAATGGAATGATCCTGTAAAGTTGATCGTCGGTAAAGCAGATGCCAGACTGAGATTCATTGGAAGAATCCTAAATGCAATCCGAAAACAAAGGAAGTAGGTTACAGTACGCGTGTTCGCCCACTGCTTGAATACTGCTAAGCAGTGTGGGATCCGTACCAGATAGGGTTAAGAGAGGACCAACAGAGAGCAGCGCGCTTCGTTACAGGATCATTTAGTAATCGCGAAAGCGTTACGGAGATGATAGATAAGCTCCAGTGGAAGACTCAGCAGGACAGACGCTCAGTAGCTCGGTACGGGCTTTTGTTAAAGTTTCGAGAACATACCTTCACCGAGGAGTCAAGCAGTATATTGCTCCCTCCTACGTATCTCTCGCGAAGAGACCATGAGGATAAAATCAGAGAGATTAGAGCCCACACAGAGGCACACCGACAATCCATCTTTCTACGAACAATGCGAGTCTGGAATAGAAGGGAGAACCGATAGAGGTACTCAAGGTACCCTCCGCCACACACCGTCAGGTGGCTTGCGGAGTATGGATGTAGATGTACTTCATATGCATGGTAGCAACAATAAATCTCGAGCGAATTGGAGACATCTGAAAGGGTGCAGATAAAGACAAAGATGCAGCTCTCCTTTTAGTGAACCCTTCCAACAAATTACGTGTTCTAAACAGTGCTGTAATATTTTTATCATTGTGATGTTCTTGTTAAGGTTGCTGCCTTAGATCCTTGCCCTCAGGCAACTGTCTGTGGAGCTACTGGGGAGTTTTCCAGCCTTATTATACGGTTCTTGGAGGCTCAATGCATCCAACATCAGCTCTTCTGCCACTTTCCTCACCATATGTACTATGGCATTAAAATGTACTGGTACTTTTGATCAGCTATCATCTCAGGGGAGCTAATCATCTGGTCCGCGTTTCCCACCCTGTAGCCCGGCACTGTGCTCAGCCCGCCCACTGCCAAGGAGTTCGGCGGCGCCTCCGCCCCCGCCACCTCCGCCTACGCCCCGAGGCCCCTGTCGCCCGCTGACAGCGCTGACAGGACAGCACCTGGTGCCTGCTGCCTGCTGCCTGCTGCCGCGACCCCGCTGTCAGCCCCGGCTGTAATTTAGCGGCAGCCCGCGGGACCGCGCCTCGCTCGCCCACTCGCTCGCTCTCTGGGTTTATTATCGCGGCCGTAATTTAGCGCCGTCGCTGCCGCTGCCGCCGCCGCTGCTTATCGCTGCCCTAAATATTCGCCAGAGCAAACAAACAGCCCAGCCCCGGCCGTGTTCTGTTCTGTTCTGTTCTGCTCCGCTCCGCTCCGTACCGCCGCGGCTGGCGCCAGCCCGCCCTGCAGAAATAGCCCGCGCCAGCCAATACGCCGCGAAACACCCGGTGTCCCACAAGGGTCCGTCTTCGGACCATTACTATACAGAGTGTTCCGAACGTACTCGACAACGTCCCATCTATTTTCGGTAAATTTCGCTTCGAGCCAAGTAGGTATGTAACGACGGTCGATTTATCAGAATTCAACTTGCAACTCGAGGATACACAGCTGCTTTATGAGAGTTGCAGTAGAAGTCAGAAGTCGATATGATATTTATTACTCGATGTACACAAACAACAACTCTATTGCGAATGTTACGAGCGTTATCTTACTAACTTCCTTATCTTTTTCTTTCCATTGCGGTTCTTCTCTAAACATTATTTTCAACTCTCAGTCTCATTTTCTTCTTCCGTCTGTGTTTCATGCTATCTGCATGACGTTCTTTTCATCTATTCTAGTTATTCTGTGTACATCTACATCTAAATCTACATACATACTCCCCAAGTCACCGTACAGCTGTACAACTACCAATCACTCCTTCACCTGTTCAATTCGCAAATAGGACAAGGAAAAAGCAACTATCCATATGCTTCCGTACGAGCCGTAATTTCTCGTATCTTATCTTCGTGGTCCTTGTGCGAAATGTATGTTGGCGGCTGTAAAATCATCGTGCAGTCAGCTTCAAATTCCGGTCCTTTAAATTTTCTCAATGCTGTTCTTCGAACAGACCGCCGCCTTCACTCCAGAGATTCCCATATAAGTTCCCGAAGCATCTCTGGACCACTTGCGTGTTGTTCGATCCTAACAGTAACAAATCTAGCAGCCCACCTCCGAAATGCTTCGACGTCTTCCTTTAATCCGACCTAGTACGGATCCCACTTGAACAACACTTAAGAATAGGTCGCAGCAGCGTCTTGTATGCGGTCTCGTTTACAGATGAATGACACTTTCCCAAAGTTCTCTCAATACAACGAAGCCGACCATTCACCTTGCTTACCACAAAGCTTCACATGCTCGTTCCATTTCATATCGCTTCGCAACGTTATACCCAGATATTTGAACGATGTGACTGTGTCAATCGGGACAGTATTAATGGTCTATCCGAACATTACGGGTCAGTTTTTCCTACTCAATCGCACTAACTTGCAGTTTTCCACATTTCAGGCAACTGCCATCCATCATACCAAATAGAAATTTTGTCTATGGCATCTTGTATCCTACAGTCACTCAACGACAACATCTTACAGTACATCACAGCATCATCGGCAAACACTCGCAAATTGCTGTCCACCTTGTCTGCCAAATATTTTTTTTTTTTTTTTTTTTTTTTTTTTTTTTTTTTTTTTCCATATCAGAGCAACACTTGCAACCTACGTTCACCGCTATTTTCTGGATGTATTCCAATCTCCGTGTTCCTCTACAGCTCCCTCTAGTACCATGATGTACTACTACCCGCTAGTACATGAAGTGTTAACAGATGTCCTATCGTCCTGTCCCTTCTCCTTGTCAGTATTTTCCACGTATTCCTTTTCTCTCTCATTCTGCACAGAGCCTCCTCATTTCTTACCTTATCAGTTGACTTACAATTTTCAACATTTATTTATGTATATAGAAAATAATAGCCGTCCTGTCAGACTTCCCTGGAGTGTTCGTGGTGATAGTAGCCTTGCCTCTCAGGAATGTTCGCAGTCTTCGAGCCCATCATATATTTGCGAACCTATTCCACATGCTCATACCTTCTTTAACAGCCTGCAATGGGGCACCGTGTTAAACATTTCCGAAAATCTCCGTCACACAGGAGAATTGCACAAATATACCGTCTTTTGACCATCAAACAGAGACCCGTAAGGACGACGTAGTAATAAGATTCCCTGAGTAATCCACTTACTAGGCACATAATTCTCAAACCACGATTTATAATCTACGTCCATCTTACTGGAATTAAGTGGTGTCAGTTCACTGTCTAAGTGAGATACTAACAAGTGCTTGTCTGGTCTTTCTAGCAACAAACGCTCTCCTCGCCATCTTAACTGATTTATTAACTTTCGTATCCGTAGTTGCTATAATTATAATCGCTATTCCCCTTTTCTATACTGACATTGTCGACAAGGTCCGAACTATTTGTAACTATAAGGTCTAACAACCCTCAGTGCTTATGCGCTGCCTAACTAGCTGCTCAAGTCAGTTTTCAGGAAACGTGTGCAAAAGTACTTCGCCTGACTGTGTTCCTGTACAACCTGCAATGAATCCGTAGACATCCCAGTCTATGCTCTATATGTTAAAGTCAAAACTTCAAACACATTATTCTCGGAATATGATTTTCCAAAAAGGCACGCAGCATAACTCCAACAATTTCCAATCTTTTTATTTAAGAATGTAACTTTGAAATAGCATTTCAAAGTGAACCACGCAGGGGATTTTGGATTAATTAATTTACACAATATCTCTTAACAAATGACCGTCCTTTTTGGTGAAAATTGAACGATTTTAGTCAAATACTGGCCAATTACGCAAAAATCTATATTTCTAAAATCCCCTACGCGGTTCACTGACTACACTCATGTGGATTAAACAATTTTTTTCCTTTTTCCAGAATTAAATTGGCACCAGTTATAGTGCGTGGCGCAGATCGCTCAGATTCAACCTGCCTCGGGAGAATTGTCGCAGTGTCGCCATTTTCTAATATCTTACTCCAAAAAATCTTGTAATATATTTAAGTATATTGTCAGTAATTACCCCAAGTATTATCAACTTTCTTCCACCCAAAAAAATCATCAGGGCCGTTACAGTGGTGTTACCCTATAACGGTTCTCCCAACGGTTTCAAAAGTACTTCTGGACTAACTTCCCTAAAAACAGACAACCGGAACCAACAATAAAAATCCAAGCTAGCATTATCGCTCAAAAGGTGGTACCGTATTCACTACGCTCAGTTAGAATTAGGACATGAGACGAGTAGTACTTAACCATCGTCTTCCCTACTAGATGATATCGCTTGCTTCGTGAATTAAAAAGGAACTTATAGGTTATAGGATGCACCTTTATGCCTAAACACTGTTCTTTCTTTTTACCCAAACATGTTTCGTCACTTCTGTGCCATCATCAGTCGGGTTTGTTTATTGACAACCATAAAAAGTGAACATATTTTAGGTTATAACTGATATAACAAAATGAGGCTTAAAGAACGTGTTCGTTCGTTTTGCTTCTTACCGTGATTTTACATTATTGCAGGACCATGTGTGTGGTTTCCTGCACTGATGGCTTGTCATCTGCAAACCGAACGAAGTATATGTGAATTCATCGGCGAGTTAACACATCCCTTGATTAAAAAAAAAAAAAAAAGAAATGAAAAAGAAAGCGGAGTAGAAGAAGGATCACTCACAAAAAAACATGAGTAATAACAAAACATTTTGCCACACCAAAATAACTTTTTCTGCACTCCACTGATGATGGCACGCAGGTGCCGAAACATGTTTGGGTAAAAAGAATAAACAGTGTTTTTGAATAAAGGCGGAACCTACAACCTATAATTTGAATGCAAATACAGAGAGGAAGACAAGAGCTGAAGATCTATTGGACGAAAAAAAAGGAACTGCCCATCTCTCCATGTTAATCGCAGGCTGGACCATATTTTGAGACAAACATTCCTCAATTTTGTAATGTTGTAATAAAAAAATCATTGCAGGTGGTGGCGACGGCAGCTTCGCCTAGCGGCCAGACCACACTGCCGTTGTGCGGCCTCTGGCATCAGCTGTCGCCGCTGCACACTGTCAGTCTTACCGCATCAGCTGCAACGTACAGCTGTCCACGGGATGGACTTCAACAACATATTTATAACGGTTAATTAGATAACTATTCAATAACCACTTCACACATTTCCCTTTATTATTTAAAAAAATTGGAAATTTGTGGTAAGTTCCTATCGGACCAAACTGCTGAGGTCATCACACCACTTAATCTAACTTAAACTAACTTATGCGAAGGACAACACACACACACACACACACACACATGTCGGAGGGAGGACTCGAAACTCCGACGGGGCCAGCCGCGCGAACTGTGGCAAGGCGCCCTAGACCACGCGGCTACCCCGGGTAGCTTGTTATTTATTTATGTTTTATAGTCTTCATTGGACCACGCTAACTAATCATACATAGGATGGTACAGAATGTTGTTATTCAGTAATGCGATGCAGTTCGACAATAATTCAATAGTGCAGTGATTATAGAGGGATAATTATAATTTATTACTGTATGAACGGTGTTCTGCTCTTCTGTCTGCCCAACATTTCTTTTTTCGTCTGAGACTATTCTTCCCGTTGCTCTTTTATTGATCTTCGTTTGTAGCCTTGTATGTGTTTCTTGCAGTATTCTGGTGTTCTCTGTTTTATTTTTTCAGTCATCTACCGTAATTTGGAGTTCTCTTATATCTTCCTTAATTTCAGTGATCCATTTAATGTTGCTCTTACTATTTCATAATTTTTCTATTATTCCTTTACTAATTCGTCCTGATCATTCATTACTGGTTCTATTTCCTTGTACGCTCTTTCATTTGAAGCTATTTTCCAATGACTATTTGTTGTATATTGTTTATTTATGTACGTCCAAATTATTCTTCTTTTTTTCTTTAATATTTTGTTAATTGCTTCCGTATTAGTTGTTTTGAAGGTGGTTCGAGCTCCACACGTCATTTTTGGTCGTGTAACTGTTCTATAAGGTTTTAATATTGCATCAATGGATAGGCTCTTTTTGTTGTATGCATTTTTGGCAATGTCATTTGCTTTGTTGGATTTTTTAATTCTGTTTTTCAATAATCGTTTCTCATGTAGATTATAAGTTACGATTTCACCTAAATATTTAAATTTGTCAACGACTTTGATTTTTTGTTCTCCTATTGTATTTTTGTTTGCAAGCGATGGGTCAGTTAGCATGAAAGGGTACAGTACCGCACGACATTTAAAATAGGTACAACATACTTCATTATTCTTGTCAGAACAACATTTTTTTTCTAATAGTAACTCAATTTCAATTAATACAGCGAAGCTGGATACCAGTGTAGGAAAGAATGACAATTTATTTATTTAATTGATCACATGTGTATGGTCGTCTGCTAACCACAGATAGTGAATTTGCAATATATGATCATCTTTGAGGCCGTACTTGGGTCACCTTTGGTGGTACCAAAGAGATGAAATTTACCTGAGCTTTGAGCGCCTAAAATGTGGCTGACCAATACGGTAGCAAGGTGCTGCCCCACTTCGGCAGACGTGCGAGAGGACCTGAAGAATGGCCATGTTTCAGCACTCTGCCGCTGGGTCTAGTGTTGGTAAGACCTGTCTTAGGTGTGCTCTGTAAAGACGAAAGAGTGGAGAGAATGGTATGCATGTGGAATATTTAAGAGTAATTTGGAATAATAACTTCTCTGTTTCAGGAACTTTTGTGGGGAGAATTAAATGTCAGGCAGGTAATATTAAGGGGATCGTAGTAATCTTCGGAAGTGACCAACGGTCACAATGAAACCACGTGTAGAAATAAGTTGAAATACTTCCGAGTGCTTAAGTTAAGCTGAATTACTAGCGTGTGTACTGTAAGTTGGAAATATTTAAGAAATGGCGTGTGCAGGACTTGAAGTTAGAGACGAGTACTTCCACGTGGTGAGTACTGTGTGAGTCTCAATCTGTGTATGAGACAAAGGATAAAGAGAAGTACTCGTCCATGATATCAGTTGAGGACTCGCGTGTGTGGTGAATATGTTCTTAATATTACTTTGCGTGTTATGTTTCCGTGTGGTGCTTGATTCAAACTATAATACTCTGAGAGAGAAGCAAGGTGAGTCAGCCGTCTATCCAGCAACGCCACTTGGCTTGCATTCCACAGGAAGACGTGCATATATCCTCCAGAGTTCATAGTAGGAAAGAAGAATTACAAAGTGGGGCAGTGTCGTGTGAAACTGGGATAAATACTAATTGAAGTGGAAAAGCTGAAAGTGATAATGTTGTGACTATTCCTTATGTTGTATTCCATGTTGCAGAGTAGTGTATGTCATGTAATTTAAGTATGTGTGGTTTGCATGGGAGAGTAGCTAGGTAGTTTCAGAGGTAGTGGGTTATGCATGTTCCTTTTGTACCGCCCGGTCTCGAGGAAAGTTACGTGATGATGGTTGTGAGAATCGAAGTGTGAGATATAGCAAAACATCCAACATCCTATCCAGAAAGTGCACTGTAGCGTTAAATAACTACGAGACGATAAGATAGAGAATCACCAATGTAAAGCCATGCGCACTGGGTGGAATATCACATGTGTTATTGTTGTAGGTTATAGAATTTGTGTGTTTAGGTTATAGAATTTATCGGAATAAATAAGATAGTGAAAAGAGAAAGATTGGTGGCCTTTTCCTTCGAATAGTATGTTGTCATGATATCCAGAATTTATAATATGTGCGCCATTCATATTCAGTGCGATGGCCACGTGTTGTTCAAAGCCGTTGAATGAGAAAGAAACTGTGGTACTGCCATTGCGTAGTGAACAGTCAGAATTGTGTAAATTACTAATAGTCAGATGTGCGTTATCCGTTGCGCAATATTAATACAGGAGGATAATTTGTAACTTGAATGTGAGTACGAGAGTTGATGTTACTCGATAAATAAGAATGAATCCACTCGCTTGGCAGACCACTCATCTTGCAGGCCTGACTTCTTAATGCCACAGTATGAGCAAGGCATGTGGATGCCTCTCAAGCACAATCTTTGTTTTCTCTAATGATACTCTATTTCCTGGTTTCTTGAAGATTGTTGGCTAGGAGAGCAAGATAATCAGCAAATCCCATACATTTCAAACATATTATTTTCAGCACTTCCAATTCTTATGATTTTTGGGTTATCCTTGTACCATTCTCTCATGGTGTTTCCCTGTGCCCAGCTAAACAATAATGATGATAGACAGTCACCTTATCTTAAGCCTGTTTTTATGACGAATGATTCACAAATTTATCCCCAAAACTTCACTTTCGATTTGCCGTTGGTCAGCGTGATTCATATTAATCTAATTAGTTTTGGATGAAGTCCCATTTTCCTTAAAATTTTTAATATTGAAGGTCTATGGAAGCAATCATATGCCATCTTAAAGTCTGCAAATGTTATTGTGAGAGATTTGTTCCGTTTCGTATAGTATGCTACAAACAGTTTTAAACTAAAGTTTGCACAGCTCCTCCGTGATATGAAACCTCCATTTAAAAATTTTTCTTTTACGTTTACTCATGGAACTTTGCAATAGGTGGAGGCGACAAGTTAACCACTCTTATACGGCAAAGCCATTTGGCACAGGGCATCGTGCAGCAACACTAAACACGAGGTCCAATGATGTGGTGGCCGTTCTAGCTATCATAGAGAATTGTGAATTTAATCACTTACATTCCCGTCAATGGTGCATACGAACACGGAGCTACACTGGCAGCCGATCGTGCCTTCTGAGGTCATAGCGTATTTTGTCACGCAACGTATATACAGATGCAGCGGGGTCACCGTTAGAGTATCCACACATATTATTAAACTGAATGTACATATGTACTGCAACGTAACCTTCCAGTTCTGGTGGTAAAAGTGTACCTAAGTAGGTAGGTTACCGTCGCTATGACCTGTCCTACCGCTCCTGAAAGCTACCGTCTGCAGTAAATGGTTTCTTAAATTCGTGTGGTCCACGAAATTACTAGCCCCTGCGAGTTATTGCTGGGTGTTAATAATTTCTAGCGGGAGGTTTTAACGAACCGGTAAAAATTTGAGCACCCAGCAATAGCTCGCAGGGGCCAGTAATTTTGTGGACCACACGAATTTAAGAAACAATTTACTACAGACGGTAGCTTGCAGGAGCGGTAGGACAGGCCAAAGCGACGGTAACCTACCGACTTAGGTAGACTTTTACCACCACCAGTACTGGAAGGTTACTTTGCACGGTGCCTTAAGCTCAAGGTCACGTTATTGCTCTGTGCTTAACGGAAATTCACTCATTCAATGTATTTTAATCTGCTCTTCCATTTACAGTAATATTTTGGGGATTTTTATAAAGGTGGCAGGGGTAAAATACAGGGAGCGAAAGGCTATTTACAATTTGTACAGAAACCAGATGGCAGTCATAAGAGTCGAGGGGCATGAAGAGGAAGCAGTGGTTGGGAAAGGAGTGAGACAGGGTTGTAGCCTCTCCCCGATGTTATTCAATCTGTATATTGAGCAAGCAGTAAAGGAAACAAAAGAAAAATTTGGAGTAGGTATTAAAATTCATGGAGAAGAAGTAAAAACTTTGAGGTTCGCCGATGACATTGTAATTCTATCAGAGACGGCAAAGGACTTGGAAGAGCAGTTGAACGGAATGGACAGTTCTTGAAAGGAGGATATAAGATGAACATCAACAAAAGCAAAACGAGGATAATGGAATGCAGTCAAATTAAATCGGGTGATGCAGAGGGAATTAGATTAGGAAATGAGACACTTAAAGTAGTAAAGGAGTTTTGCTATTTAGGAAGTAAAATAACTAATGATGGTGGAAGTAGATTGGATATAAAATGTACACTGGCAATGGCAAGGAAAGCGTTTCTGAAGAAGAGAAATTTGCTAACATCGAATATAGATTTATGTATCAGGAATTCGTTTCTGAAAGTATTTGTTTGGAGTGTAGCCATGTATGGAAGTGAAACATGGACGATAACTAGTTCGGACAAGAAGAGAATAGAAGCTTTCGAAATGTGGTGCTACAGAAGAATACTGAAGATAAGGTGGATAGATCACGTAACTAATGAGGAGGTATTGAATAGGATTGGGGAGAAGAGAAGTTTGTGGCACAACTTGACTAGAAGAAGGGATCGGTTTGTAGGACATGTTTTGAGGCATCAAGGGATCACAAATTTAGCATTGGAGGGCAGCGTGGAGGGTAAAAATCGTAGAGGGAGACCGAGAGATGAGTACACTAAGCAGATTCAGAAGGATGTAGGTTGCAGTAGGTACTGGGAGATGAAGAAGCTTGCACAGGATAGAGTAGCAAGGAGAGCTGCATCAAACCAGTCTCAGGACTGAGGACAAAAACAACAACAACAACATATTTATTTTCTGTATCTTTTCCTCGTGAACTTGCTTTCGCGCCACGTGGTCGGTTGGAGCAACCGCCGCGTTGATATATTGTAGTTTTGGTCTGAAAATATATTGTACACAATGAATAATCATACGATAGTGAGCGAGTGTAAAATAGGGAAGGAATAATCGTGTGTCTCCATATTTTTCTGAGTTTCTGTTGGCTACTGAAACTTGGCCCTGTGGGTTGAACAGCACTGAAGTGATGTTTCTCGTGCACCCCCATAACGGTCTGATTTATTGGCGATGTTGTGCGTTAAGTAAAATACTCTTGCCACTAGGAAAAGTATCGGATTTTAATGCCCACTGATTTGATAAAGATTTGCGAAATACTCTTCCCTGACTTAGTTTTGCTTCTATTGTCTTTGCGGAACTTGTTCTGAGTAATCTATAGCAACTGAATGCAATAACCGAAAGTTTAGTTATAATTGTGCGGTTGTATAAAAGTACATTGAAGCCAGGTCTGCGCTCCTCTGTCCCATTCCATAGTTACGTAGAGAAACTGAACCGTGTTAACTAAAGACGGGTTTTGATGACGTACATTGCAAGAGAAACAAGACTAGTTGTTGAAATACCATCGGTACTGAATAAAAATCAATTAATCTCTACCCTCGACTGATTATTTACTCCTTCCATCATAACGAATAGGTGGCAGTCAGTACCACAGTCGAATTCTGGGTAATGAAAGCAAATAAAAGCTATAGCCTGTGGACGATAAATAGCTTAGACAAGAAGAGAACAGAAGCTTTCGAAATATGGTGCTACAGAAGAATGCTGAACATTAGATGGGTAGATCACATAACTACCAAGGAGGTAATGAATTGAATTGGGAAGAAGAGGAGTTTGTGGCACAACTTGAGAAAAAGAAGGGACCGGTAGGTGTGGCATGTTTTGAGGCATCAAGGGATTGGAGGGCAGCGTGGAGGGTAAAAATCGTAGAGGGAGACCGAGAGATGAATACACTAAGCAGATTCAGAAGGATGTAGGCAGCAGTACGTATTGGGAGATGAAGAAGCTTGCACAGGATAGAGTAGCATGGAGAGCTGCATCAAACCAGTCTCAGGGCTGAAGACCACAACAACAACAAGAGCCTATTAAGCCCTGAATAGGTGCCTCCTGTAGTGGTTCCAAAAGAAAATGCGTTATCCGTTGCGTTCATATTTCTACCGGTTCGTTAAATCCTTCCGTTAGAAATTATTAATAGCCAGCAATAACTCGCAGGGGCCAGTAATTTCGTGGACCACACGAATTTAAGAAACTATTTACTACAGACGGTAGCTTCCAGGAGCGGTAGGACATGTCAAAGCGACGGTAATCTACCTACTTAGGTGGACTTTTACCACCACCGGTAAGGAAGGTTACGTTGCAGTATGTGTGTTTGTGTGTCTATCTACCATATCTCCTCCTAAACCACTGGACCGACATCAACCAAACGTGCTACAAATATGACTTACCGTCAAGCAACTATTTACCTTACCTCAGGAGATGCGTGAAAACTTGCCGCATCATGCACGATGTTTAAATTTATTACTTCTGTGCTACTAACGCTCTCCATAATAAATTTCGCAGACAGAATCCGCTTCTTGTACCTACAAAATTATATCACTGTATGGCACATAGGTCAGGAGATATGATGTCATAAACACTGAGATGCGTGCAAAAACTGCCGCATCATACATGACGTTTAAATTTCTTATTTCTTTGCTACAACTTACTTCGCAGATAGTATCCACATATGCTATTGAATATACCTATATAAATAACGAGTGGTTATAATTAAACTTTCCCTATTTAACACGTGACAACACGAAACCTAATAACCGTACGAGCACCAAACCTGGTAACAGTAATGTCCAGAGCATGGAGTGCATGATTTCCATGCGTCACAGCGCCACTGTCCATTCCCAACTATGGCCACGAGGTGCCGCTGTCAGTAATCGTGATTTATACAGAGTGTTACAAAAAGGTACGGCCAAACTTTCAGGAAACATTCCTCACACACAAAGAAAGAGAATATGTTATGTGGACATGTGTCCGGAAACGCTTACTTTCCATGTTAGAGCTCATTTTATTACTTCTCTTCAAATCACATTAATCATGGAATGGAAACACACAGCAACAGAACGTACCAGCGTGACTTCAAACACTTTGTTACAGGAAATGTACAAAATGTCCTCCGTTAGCGAGGATACATGCATCCTCCCTCAGTCGCATGGAATCCCTGATGCGCTGATGCAGCCCTGGAGAATGGCGTATTGTATCACAGCCGTCCACAATACGAGCACGAAGAGTCTCTACATTTGGTACTGAGGTTGCGTAGACAAGAGCTTTCAAATGCCCCATAAATGAAAGTCAATAGGGTTGAGGTCAGGAGAGCGTGGAGGACATGGAATTGGTCCGCCTCTACCAATCCATCGGTCACCGAATCTGTTGTTGAGAAGCGTACGAACACTTTGACTGAAATGTGCAGGAGCTCCATGGTGCATGAACCACATGTTGTGTCGTACTTGTAAAGGCACATGTTCTAGCAGCACAGGTAGAGTATCCCGTATGAAATCATGATAACATGCTCCATTGAGCGTAGGTGGAAGAACACGGGGCCCAATCAACACATCACCAACAATGCCTGCCCAAACGTTAAAAGAAAATCTGTGTTGATGACGTGATTGCACAATTGCGTGCGGATTCTCGTCAGCCCACACATGTTGATTGTGAAAATTTACAATTTGATCACGTTGGAATGAAGCCTCATCCGTAAAGAGAACATTTGCACTGAAATGAGGATTGACACATTGTTGGATGAACCATTCGCAGAAGCGTACCTGTGGAGGCCAATCAGCTGCTGATAGTGCCTGCACACGCTGTACATGGTACGGAAACAACTGGTTCTCCCGTAGCACTCTCCATACAGTGACGTGGTCAACGTTACCTTGTACAGCAGCAACTTCTCTGACGCTGACATTAGGGTTATCGTCAACTGCACGAAGAATTGCCTCGTCCATTGCAGGTGTCCTCGTCGTTCTAGGTCTTCCCCAGTCGCGAGTCACAGGCTGGAATATTCGGTGCTCCCTAAGACGCCGATCAATTGCTTCGAACGTCTTCCTGTCGCGACACCTTCGTTCTGGAAATATCTCGATACAAACGTACCGCGCCACGGCTATTGCCCCGTGCTAATCCATACATAAAATGGGCATGTGCCAACTCCGGATTTGTTAACATTGCACTGACCGCAAAACCACGTTCGTGATGAACACTAACCTGTTGATGATACGTACTGATGTGCTTGATGCTAGTGCTGTAGAGCAATGAGTCGCATGTCAACACAAGCACCGAAGTCAACATTACCTTCCTTCAATTGGGCCAACTGGGAGTGAATCGCAGAAGTACAGTACATACTGACGAAACTAAAATGAGCTCTAACATGGAAAGTAAGCCTTTCCGGACACATGTCCACATAACATCTTTTCTTTATTTGTGTGTGAGGAATGTTTCCTGAAAGTTTGGCAGTACCTTTTTGTAACACCCTGTAGACTCACACACCTGGCCAGTCGCAGTGCATTTGACGTGTCAACGTCGCCTTAGACAAAAGTAGCCGGGCCTTATCGGTGAAGCTCTATTATCGAAACAGCAGCAGTGGAGCAGCTGCACTTAAAGAATATCGGCGGCTGGAAGGATTACGGAAGGGTCCTGTTTCTCCACCACTGTGAAGAGCATGATGAAGAAGTTCGAATCACTGGAAATGGTTGTCGCTCTGGGAAGAGCCCGACGACAGGTTGCACCGTAGGTGGTTGATGAAATCGCTGTTGGTGTGGCAGACAACGCTGCTCGCCATTCCCGATCGTCGGGCAGTGCGCGTGTAACAACAGTTGAACATCCACTGTACGGGACGTGCTTCAAACCATTCTCAAATGGTATCCGCACAAGATTCATATCGTAGAGCAGTTTGCACCCGAGGACGCACAACTACGTGCTGACTTCGCTCTCCACTTTCTCGCAAGGACTGACCACCTTATGGACAGAAGAAGCTCATTTTTTTCTGACGGGTGAGGTCAACACACAGAACTGCCGAGTCTGGCAATCTTCACCCCCACTCACTGTGCATGAAGTTCCTCTGACTGGTGAACGTGTCACCGTATGGTGTGGCTTCACGGCTACATTAATCACTGGCCCACTGTTTTTTGAACAGGTTGGCGCCCGAGTCCCATAGACGAACACTGACTGCCCAGCGCTACTGCGATATGCTTCGCCGGCATGTCATACCCGCCCTACAGGAGGGAGACGCGTCGAACTCGACAGTTTTCGTGTAAGATGGAGTCCCACCACACATCGTTCGTGAAGTTCACCTGCTTCTCCGAAACGCATTTGGAAACGATCACCCGATCGTTTGCGAATGATTGGCCGTCACGATCACCTATTTTCACTCCCTGTGATTTCTGGTTGTGGGCTAACTGAAGGACAGTGTTTACCGGGGGAACATTCACGCATATGAAGAGAGGTGGCCAGCATACCTGAAGCCATGCTTCGTTCTGCTGTGCAGAATGCAATCCTCCACTTTCAGACTCTTCTGGACACTGACGGCCACCATACAGAGCCCCTTTTTAGCAGTAATGGTACCGGTACGTAATGGTGTGATGCAGCAGCACGTTAAAAACGTTTCAGTTGAATTTATTGTGCATTATTTCTCTTCCCCATGTCCTTGACATTACTGTTGCCAAGTCTGCCCACGTACAGTAGTTTTAAATAGAGAAACTTTAAATAAAACCACTCGGTATATCATTGCAAGACACATAGTTCAAACGATATGACATTATATCCACTGAGAAGAGTCATTAAACTTCGCATTGTGCACGAAGCTTAAATACATTTACTCTATAGTGCTAAGACTCTCCTACAGTCAAGTCTACTTAAGGAAATCCCTAACACCTCGCAGCGCTTTCAAATGCGAAGAGGGGACGGCTGCAGCCAAAAAGCTGCAGCCGTCTGTAGAGCTATGAAGAGGTGTTGCCACTGGAACGCTTACATCACGTTGTAGAGAGGCGAAGCAGCTTCGCCCAGTGTAGAGAAACTGCCTGGGATTCGCTGCTTACTTAAGCATTTGTGCATTATGCGTATTTCTTTGTACGACATTTTCATAATTTCAAAGGTTTTTTTTATACAAATACATAGAACAGAAATTTTCTCGATATTACACTACAAACAAGTTAATTTTTTAATTTTCGTTTATGATAGAAAATTGGAAAAATGAATACCTAGCAGTGCCAGATTTGTCTTCTAGTTACTAGTAATTGGCACGCTTCGTAGTGAATAACGCTAACTATACTCCATACTCAATAACCACTCAAAGTACCATAAAAATTAGAAAGTCAGGAATGGTGAGAAGTATCGAAAAGCCGCACAGCTGTATGAAGCTATTTCGCAATAACAAGTTTCACGCCAGTATAGACGCATCTTCAGGTTTGTAATGGTTATAATTCGATAATATAGATGGACCATCCCAGCTTTTGGGATCCAAGTGGAAAAGTGTAGAAACGGAAGAAGGCAAAAAGAGGTACAGGAAACTGAATAATGAATTAAGAAGAGAAACTGAAGAAGCAAGAGAAAAATGAATGAAACAGAAATGCGACAAAATAGAGAAAATGGAGAGAGAGGGAAAGTATGAAATGATGTATAGACTGGCTATTGAGATAGTTTTTGAACGTAAAAGAAAGAGGAATAACATGGAAATAGAAAGAGAGGATGGTGCTCTAGCAGAAGAACCACAGGAGGTTTTGAACAGATGGCAAGAATATATTGAATGTCTGTATAAGGGGGATGAAATGCAAAGCGAAATTAAGGTTGAAGAGGAGCAATATGTGCAGGAAGATGGAAAGGGATTTACCATCTTCGAAGCTGAAGTGGAAAAGGCGCTGAAGGAGATGAAGAATAGGAAGGCATGTGGAATAGATGATTTGCCAGCAGAACTGTTGAAGAGTCTCGGAAACAAGGCAAGAAAAGAAATAGTCTACCTCTGTAACGAGATATATGACAAAGGGGAATGGCCTGAGGACTTCGCAGCAACAGTTATGATACCAACAGAGCAAAAGAGAAATACTAAAAAATGTGAAGAGCACCGGACCATCAGTCTAATTTCTCATGCAGCTTAAGTCTTGCTGAGAGTGTTGAATAGAAGGTTATATGGCAAGCTGGATAGTGGGATTGCAGAGGAGCAGTTCGGATTTAGAAGGGGAAAAGGAACAAGAGATGCTATTGGCCTGCTAAGAACTATAGGGGAAAGATATATGGAAAAGGGTAGAGAAATCTTTGCTGTTTTTATAGATTTAGAAAAGACTTTGACAGAGTTCAGTGGAATAAGCTGATGGATATCTTGAAGAGGAAAGGAGTAGATTGGAAAGAGACGACTGATACAGAATCTATATTTACACCAGAAAGTAAGGATAAGGACTGGAAATGAAATATCAGAAGGAAGCAGCATTGGACGAGGTGTTAGACAAGGTTGTTGCCTTTCCCCACTGCTGTTTAACGTATACCTTAAAGATATTATTGCGAAAAGTTTAGATGGGAAAAGAGGAATATGTATTGGTGGAAAGAGAATAGAATGTATAAGATTTGCTGATGACATGGTATTAGTGGCAGAAAGTGAGCGGACAGTGAATGACACGCTCAAAGATCTGAATGAAGCTTGTGTGGAATACGGGATGCAAATAAACACAGAAAAAACAAAGAGTATGGTCATCAGTACAAGACGCAGACTGTCCAATATTAAAATAGGACAATCTGCCATTAGCCAAGTAAGTGAATTTAAATATCTTGGAAGCACAATAACTGAAGACTTGTGATGTCACCAGGAGGTGAAAACTCGAATTACCATAGCGAAGGAGGCATTCAACAGAAAGAAGAGACTCGTATGTGGCAAATTAAATAAACGACTAAGGAAAAGGCTTGGCAAATATTTTGACTGGAGTGTGGCACTATAAGGGGCAGCAACATGGACACTGAGACGAGAAGATGAAAAAAGGTTAGAAGCATTTGAGATATGGATGTGGAGGAGAATGGAGAGAATAAGCTGGATGGAAAGAGTGAGTAATGAAAGAGTTTTGGAAAGAGTTGGTGAGAGAAGATGTCTGCTGAAGGTTGTAGGAGAAAGGAAAAAGACTGGTTGGGACATTCATTGAGAAGGGTGTGCTTGCTAGTAGATGCTTTGGAAGGATTGGTTTGTGGGACAAGACCGAGAGGAAGAAGGAGATACAAGGTGATAGACGACATGAAAGGGAAGAGGAAATTATGCAGACCTGAAGAGGATGGCAGAAGACTGGACAGCCTGGAGAACAACCATGTGAAAACCTGCCTTTAGGCAGAACACTGATGATGATGATGATGATGTTGATGCTGATAGACATCGTCTGTATAAAATCAGTGAAGTACAACTGAAGATCGCACGTAATGTGCGTATCTCAGCCGCATTGCTAACGGGCCGATGTGGTGTCTGCAGTGAACTGCTAGCCTCCACGGGCTGCCTCTCACACCACTTCAGCCCGCTAGCAATACAGCGGAGGTACGCGCATTACGTGCGATTTCCAGTGTTACTTCATTGATTTTATACAATTCGTACCCACTGGATCTTATACTCTACAGGCTGTTATGGGTCTTCGTTTATACATCGGTCATGCTTCGTACATTTTCACAAGCATCTTTTGGCTGTACTCAAGTTTATTCCGACAATCCACCATTGTGCTTTGACTCTTAACGTGTACAACTACCTGAAAGCTGACACTCCGTATTTGTCCATCTACAACACGTAAATATAACTGCTATAAAGCTGAAGATACGTCGATACTGACGTAAAATTGGTAGTTACGAATGAAGCACCTTCATATAGTTACGTGGCTTTTGGAAACACCTCACCATTCTTTATAACTGTTAGACTTTTTATGATAATTTCCATGTTTATTGAGTGTCTTTCAGCTGCGGTTGCCCTCCCCAGAAAGTTCTTTGGACGCTGCGTAGTGTTCATTTCTGACACAGCAAAATTTGGCTCACGTGACCTACACTTGGTTTCCTGCACTGTGCCCTCTGCAGAGCTCGAGACGCACCGCTGTTTGGACCCGGGCCCACCCGCACCCCCTCCTCCTGTTTGCGCCTCTCCTCTCCTTTCTCTTCCTTTCAGCGACGTCCCCTCCTCCCCCTTCTTCCTCTCCCACCGGCTTCACCCCACTCTGCCTTTGTCCTCCGCCTCGCCAATTCCTCCGCAGAGCGCGTCTCTGATCCTCTCGAATTTTTACCTCTCCCTTTCCCCGATCCTCACAGCCGACCCCAGCACCCACACCCCTCTCGATCGAGGTAACTTTATTTGGGGCTGATTGCAGGATACCGACCGGTAAGAAAAATGGAAGGCCAAATTGATGTAGAACGGATCTTACGTCTACCCCAGCCCATTCCACACCGCAAGGTGCTTCGACTGCCGAATTCCACCGTTACTGGGCGAAGCGAAAATGGCAAATCGACGAGCGGGTGACTGGCGTATATCCCTTTAGACTCCACACTGGAGCCTCCGCCTTTGCGACGCTTCTAGCTATGCAAGTCGCTCTTGCAATGTAACAGTCGCTTCTTCATGTAGTCGTCATGACACCTTCAGCTGTATTTATAGGTCTAATTTCATTTGCAGTTGACGTAAGTGTTCGATTATGTTACCTGCACTTGCATATTTTCCAGCCTACTGAAGCCTTGGCAAAACGTATGCCGTTAGTTCATCACCACTCGCAGCGAGGTTAATAAATGAAAAAGATAAAATGCAATCGTTTCAGTAGAATTCTAAAATGTGGAAATAATAAGACTGATTTCTAATGATCATAAGTGTACCTGAAGCTCTGCTGCTCATGCCTGAAATTTACCAGATAAATTAAGGTGCCAGTCTCCTTGACACATGAGCTCTGCGGCTTGCAACCTACAACAAGTGTTTCGATAGTGACGTATCTCAGTTTCTTCGCGAGAGGAGGGAGGGCTACAGACGACCGACAGATACATTACAGTTGAATCCAAAAAATTTATATTGGTCTCATACATGGGAAGCCATCAGTACGCAATTCTGAATTCTATTAGCGGAGGGAAACAATAGATAAAACCACACAAAGAAAATAATATGTAAACATAATACTAATATGATGAGTAAAATTCATCTGGGTGATACATCGCGTCATTGTATAAAATACTTTAATTATAAACCCAAAAACCAACTTTACACATATTACAAGCCCTTAATCGGCAGAATCAGGATGTTTTGAGGTTGCACGACAACGCACGGCCACATGTCAGTTAAAAAACCATGGAAGCGATCACGAAATTCGGATGGACAACACTGAAACGTGGCCTGACCTGGCTCCATGTGACATTGGGAAACTGAAAGACTCTCTTCTTGGAACAAGGTTTGAAGGTGATGACTCCCTTGTGCACGCTGCCAAACAGCGGCTCCAACAGGTTGGTCCAGAATTTTACCGTGCGGGTATACAGGCGCTGGCTCCAAGATGGCGTAAGGCAGTTGAGAGGGATGGAAATCAGGTGGAAAAATGAAAATATTGTTCCTAAAGGATGTATCTTCACACTGAAAACTTTTAAACATGTACAATAAAAGATGGCTTTTTAAAAAAAAATTGTGTGCATTTCTTTTGGAGTGACCCTCGTAGATCTGTTGTGTCTGTTTGTTCCAGCTAACTGGCGGTCCCAAGGACCTGGTCGATCTTGCATTGCAAATTTTATGTATCTACATATTTGTGGAAATGAAGCTTGGAATATACATACAAACAGTATAGTAAACCAGGAAACTGAAATGGATACGGAATGAGACGTTCAGAAATGACACTTTCATTCAAAGACAATAATTTCACTGTAGTCTTCGCTATTTATGATGGTCCCCTGGACATTACAAAAGGTGAGACATGGTTCTTAATAGGGGTTGTGATCACAACGGGCGGCAGTGCATGTCCGGCAACGTGCTCACATGCTGGCCAGAAACTTAATGAGGAGTTGTTGTGGCAGGACGATCCTTTCGTCCGCTTGCTCGTCTGACAACCGCTGGATGGTCGCTGGGACACGTGGACATCGTGCAGTACGTCTCCCCAATACATCCATACAGGACAGGCTCGATATGTTTCGAGGCGAGGAACTTACAGGTCAATCCATTCGCTGAATATGCTCTCGTCCCAAAACCTCTGCTAATACGGTAGAGCATAGTCAACGATGAAAGTGGATCAAATGGTTTAAGTGGCTCTGAGCACGATGGGACTTAACATCTGAGATCATCAGTCCCCTAGACTTAGAACTACTTAAACCTAACTAACATAAGGACAATATACACACCCATGCACGAGGCGGGATTCGAAGCTGCGACCGTAGCAGCAGCGCGCTTCCTGACTGAAGAGCCTAGAACCGCTCGGTCACAGCGGCCGGCTGATGAAAGTAGAATCGTTACCAAATACACCCCTGAAAAGACGCACTTGGAGAAGGAGTACAGTGTTGATTAGAGACTATCCCGTGTTCAAAGAGTTGAGGAACAGTACATCCATTAATGTTATGCCTCCCCACACCATAACAACTGTACCACGAAAACGATCATTCTCGACGACGCTGGACGCACTCTGTCTAGGTGGGAACACGTAATACAGACAGAAGGATTGTCGAACTTAACATCTGTTTCGTGAGGTTGACAAGAAAGTTGGTGTTCACCCATGATTCTGCCATTTGCGGTTTTTAAATGTCACCGGCACTTAGTCGATTTTGAGTTCACGCACTATACTCATCACATTTTCTGTGCACCCGGTACGGATGGACATCCTCAAGAAGGCACAGCTACCCCCTTTTGTTGTTGCAATTGTTCTATTAGTCGCAGTGCAAGGAACTGAAGTAGCTTAGGTCAAAGAAACTGGAAGGGAAGGTTATCGGCGAGTGCGTGCCTGGCCGTTTGTCATAACACATCCGCTGCTGTTGAATGGCTGCTTTTAAGCACCAAAGGCGGAGGCTTGGAAGCCCGCTGTCGGGAAGCCCACGTAGCCCACCAGGGAAAAGAGACTTTCTGCAGCCTGAAGATGAACCCTCCTTTCTGTAATCCTTCTAAAAGGGTTGCAACCAGAGCCTACGTGATGGTGTCCTGGACATCACACTCAGCAGGACACGTAATTCACCCAGGAACAATTTCGAACATGATGTATTTGGCGGTACAGGTGTCAAGCTATGGGGAGACACGGAGTTGAATGGGCGTATTGAACTCCAAAATTCTCAACAAGATACACTCATTGGTTAGCCGTATTGTGACAATGTACTCTGTCCTCGTGTGTATCTTCCCAGAGGTGCGTTCTGCCCTGACTCCTTTTTTATCAATGACAATTGACGACCGCATCGAACTGCACAGTTGGAGCAGTTCTTGGAATTTGACGATGTTCGGTGAATGGACTGGCGTGTCCGTTTCCCAAGCCTAAACCCTCTCTTGTGACTGACAGTCTGTGGGATATGGTCCTCTTACAGTAGAGGCGATGAAATTTACACTGGTTTGTGCAGGTGACTGCCTGCTCCAATGGATCAATACCTGTATATTTAATAAGATCGATACCAGCACACAGACGGTATTTCTTTCCCAGTACATCAGAAGAGAGAGATGCAGTAAAAGTCTTTTCGAGCTTTCTACCCCATGACGTTAGCGGAGTTTTTAGTTCATAGTTTATCTCTGTTGGATGGTGCAAGATAACGATGGTAGATAGAATGTTTAGATGACAATGAGGGATGCAGATCCCATTTTGATTGCAGTACCTGTATGTAGTTTTAAGAAGCATCAATTCAGTAGCAAAATCCTTGTCCTTCTTCCAGTTCCCGGAACTGCTTGTACAGTCTTTTCTACTACCTCTTGTTGGAGAAGAAAGCTTCGTTTGGCGTTAGCCTTACACATCGTATATAGCTGGCAGAGCTACGACTTGTTCCCATTTGCACCTAGTGCTCAAATGAAAAAGGGCGTGTCGCGTTAACTCAGCCCACGCTGTTACTCCACGGGTTGTTTTTGTTGATAATTCTTCCGGGTTATATGGCCGTGGCCCATGGAATTCTTCTATTCCTAACGTTTTGTCCAATACTACGTTGGACATCCTCAGAGGTATGGCTGGTCCTGTACCATCCGGTCGTGAAAGCCTTCATTGTATGACTCCACGGGTTGAAGAAGGTCTTAGATATAGCACTGTCCGACATCTGATCAGTTCCGACTTCAATTGGAACTATCATGTGGACAAAAGCTGCAGGGAGGGCGCGGTCTAGACTGAGGAACAGTTGTCAACTGCGCTGATGGAGAAATGGAACGCCCTACCACAATAACTTCTTAGCAGCCTTGTGGCTTGCCCGTTGCATATCGTGAAATGCCACCCGTGATAACAACACACGCTATTAAGAATCATGTTCCGATTTTTGTAATTTCCGGGGAACATCATGAATCGCAGTGACTTCAGTCTAATTATTGTCTTTGAATAAAAGCTTCGTTTCTGTTCGGTTCCTTGCGTATTTCTCTTCCGTTACCTTCGGTTCTGTCTGTGGCAGTTATTTCTGTGCGCGGTCCAACTTTTATGGAGCAGTGTTACTTGGAAGCGACATATGATACAAAAGCGAGCTCCGACCTTACTCAGATCCCTTGGTATACCCGCAGGACAGGACAGACAGACAGTTTAATTTGTGGAAAGGGGCCAAAAGGAGTGGCTGTCAGTTGCACTCGAACATACTACTTTATTCATTTGATAAACATTTACAGGAGTAAGGAAAACATGAAAAACAGAGCAACCCAAACATTAGTTTTAAAACTTAATTCCCGGCTAAATGCGCCATTCAATGTCACGCCTCAAGGGCAAAAGAACTTTAATTTAAAACCGGGTGAAGGCCAATCACTTAAGACTCAAAAACAGGAATTTGAAATTTAAAAGGCAGAAGGCCTTATCCTAAAATTTCTTTAAATCAGGTTGAAGGCGCACGCCTTAAGGGCAAAACAACTTTAATTTGCAATCGGCTAGAAGCCATACATAAACAAACAACAAAGACAAATAAGAAAAGGCAGCACACCAAACGGCACTCAAATGTTGGAGGGTCGGCCTGGAATTTAAACACTGACGCTCGCTTAGGTGAGACAGGCGGCCCAACAATTCTCAATCCCATGGCAACCCAACCGACAGACAGTCAACGGACCGAGCGACAGGATAACTTCCGACCAGCACACAACATGGAGTTCAATGGAACAACGCAGAAGGTATCGGCGCCCACGACGCATTACACATTCGGCTGTCAAACTACGCGCCGTGCTGGACAGCCACAACACGACGAGGAACATACACTTCCTGAGTTAACGTCAACGGCCAGGGCAGCTAACCGGAACGTTAACGGCCACAAGGCAGAAGATTCCACTGGTGCACTTCAATTCCAAAATAATGAAGTTAAGTTAAACTTCACAGGAGAGCGGCAACAATTTCGCCACTTGAAAACACACGTTGTTGCCCGCGAGAATTTCCCAACAGCCCACAACGAAATTCAAATGAAATAATGTGCCTAGTTGGGGCTGGCTGGTAAATTAACCCTTTCATGGATAAAATTCATTTTTTGCAGATTTTTAAAATATTAAGGTGATAACAGTTTCTTTTCAGTCCCATTATTATTTTTCCACCACCAAAATATTTTTTAAGTTCTCCATTTTTTCACTACAGAAAGTGGGACACACATGTCCCATGAACCAACGCAAGATACCTTTTCTGCTGACTGACTGATTTTGTAATTTTTTTTAGCCATAAACAGGATTTTTGCAGAGAATAAAATAACTACAAATTATACATGCATGTAATCTTTTTATTTGTGTAGAGCCAGTGTAAAAAATATTCATTACATTTCAGTTTTCATGATACATGATCAATACTTACAAAACTTTACATGCTATGAAACTTGGAAAAACATGGTGTGGCACAGAGTGCTACACCACAAACAGTGCAAACAATTTTTGTTCTCTCCTCTTTAGAGTTTGTGCTGCAGAATCTGCATCGCTTCCTAGTGCCACTGTCTTTCGGGACATGTTTGCCTACGTTCACGAGCCGGACGTCATCTGTCGCACTAGAGACTCCTCGCATTGCTGGGAAGAAAGTGGGCACTGATCCCCTCTTTTTCCTGGATAAATGCCCATTAATCAATATTCTTGCTAATCTTTACAAATAATTTCTGCTGCGACACGTGTGTCCCACTAATTTTATTTCGATTATAAGATAGTACAGTCGCTGAGATGTACACTCCACACTGTATTTGTACTAAAAATGATTATTAAGTTAATAATAAGATGACTTACTTACTTCAGACATCGCTGGAAAGTGAGAAATGATGAAAACTGAAGAATGACACAAATAAGTGGCGTCGCAGCGGCCATATATACACGCCAGTCAACAAAAGTAGTCACCGCTTCTCTATTGCCTTTGCAGTGCAGTCGCGATTTTATTTTTCTTAGGTTCAGTACAGTCATCCCTAGATGGCAGCACCGTGCAGAGCTGGCTGCGTAACATATATCCCGACACTCGAACTGGCGCCCAAAGTTAGTGGGACATATATGACCCATCAACCACGAAAGGGTTAAGTAAAGCTCAACGTTCGTGTCCGGGACCGGTTAGCCACGGGCCTTGTAGCAATGAGAACAGCCCCTCACACTCCGACCGCGCGGTCAGGCACGCGCCACGGAGACGTCCTCGCTGCCCCACGCCAACCGACCAACTGCCCAGGCCCGGAAACGGTGAAAGGACTAAATATACGTGGTCCGATGACACGACCAACCGAACGATCAACCAACGGTCATCCCTCTCCAATCTGCCTTCGTCGGACAGCTCAGGTGTGTCGCCAGCGGTCGGCGACAACACTGGCTGTCGACGCCTCACCGGCGCTCCGTCCCCGACTTCACTGCTGCTGCGTCCCGACTGCACTGCTGGTCCGTCCCGCACTCACTGCCAGACACACGACCCGGAAATGCTACCGGTCGCTCCAGAGAAGGTACGATAGTGCACTTATCGATATGCGTTAATGCTGCCACTCACGGGCAAGTAAGGCACAAGTTAGCGACGCCAGTAATTAGGAAACGAGGCTGCAGTAGCGTAATAGAAGATCGAAATGAGCGTTTGGAGTCACTGGCCGGGAGGCCCCTGGTGGGGCAGGTCCGGCCGCCTTGGTGCAGGTCTTATTACATTCGACGCCACATTGGGCTACCTGCGCGCCGGATGGGAATGTAATGATGATGAAGACAACACAACACCGAGTCCCTGAGAGGAGAAAATCTCCGACGCGGCCGGGAATCGAACCCGGGCCCGTAGGACGGGAATCCGTCATGCTGATCACTTAGCTATCGGTATGGACGTAATAGAAGATGACAAATAATAAATGGGATAAACGCGAGCCGTTCACCGATCACTTACATTTTGCACACCACTTTACTGTCTTTACCGTTTCAGGTGCTGGCTTCACCAACAGCTGGCTTTCAAACTCGTATTTGTTAGAGGTCATAATCTTCCAGCTCATCACTATAAATGCCCCGTAGTACAGTAATTCAAATACTTTGAGAAAATACTGAGATCCGACCGCTAGACCGGAAAATGAACACCGCAAACAGTCACAACACCGTCTTTCACTCCTGTTGTGGTGTGTTCCTCAGTTTCGAGCAATATCAAGTTGATAGTTTCTGTCACTTTATGTCCGTCTAATTACTAGCAAATAAAACGAATTTTTCTGTCATAGGCGTTGCGCCTTTATTATATGAAAGCCTTCATCAGTAGCACAGAGAAACCGGTTCTAGGCGCTGCAGTCTGGAGCCGTGCGACGGCAACGGTCGCAGGTTCGAAACCTGCCGCGGGCATGGATATGTGTGATGTCCTTAGGTTAGTTAGGTTTAAGTAGTTCTAATTTCTAGGAGACTGATGACCTCAGATGTTAAGTCCCATAGCGCTCAGAGCCACTTTCCCGTCGCTTTCCACCTCTACTGTGAACACCATACTGATAAGAAGGCAATCAAAACGATTTAGGGAGCGGTTGAGGGAGTCTGTTCCATGTGGCCACACCGTAAAGGTACCACCGACGTAGTTCCAAAAACACGTAGGCTTTTAATTCGCTTCACGACCAAGCATCATCATTTTCATGTCCAGTTTATCACTAATTAACATCGAGTGGTGTTCAAGATTGATCAAGATTTAAGTGAATTTGAACGTAGTGTTATAGGCGGCACACGAGCGATGCGACAAAGCATCTCCGAAGTAGCAATGAACTGGAGATTTTCCCGTACGACCATTTCACCAGTATACTGTGGATATCAGGAATCTGGTAAAACGTCACATCTCCAACATCGCTGAGGCTGAAAAAGATCCTGCAAGAAAGAAACCAACGTCGACTGAAGAGAATCGTTCAACGTGACAGAAGTGCAACCCTTCCACAAACTGCTGCAGATTTCGGTGCTGGGCCATCAGCAAGTTTCAGCGTGCGAACCATTCAACGAAACACCATCGATATGGCCTTTTGGAGCCGAAGGCCCACTGGTATACCCTTGATGAGTGTGCGACACAAAGCCTGAAGCTTCGCCTAGGCCAGTCAACACCGACATTGGACTGTTGATGACTGGAAACATGTTGCCCGGTCGAATGAGTCTCGTTTCAAATTGTATCGAGCCTATGGAAGTGTACAGGTATGAAGACAACCTCATGACTCCATGGACCGTGCATGTCAGCAGGGGACTGTTCAAGGTGTGTGGGTTTTATGCAGTCGGAGTGATGTGGGACCCCTTATACGTCTAGATACGACTCTAACAGTTGACACGTACGTAAGCATCCTGTCTGATCGCCAGGATCCGTTCATGTCCATTGTGCATTTCGATGGACTTGGATAATTCCAGCAAGGCAATGCGACACCCTACACGTCCAGAATTGCTACAGAGTGGCTCCAGGAACACACTTCTGAGTTTAAACACTTCCACTGGCCACCAAACTCCCCAGTCATGAAAGATATTGCGCATATCTTGGATGCCCTGGAACGTGCTGTTCAGAAGAACCTTCACCACCTCGTACTCTCACGGATTTATGGACAGCACTGCAGGAATCATGGTGTCAATCCCTTTGAGCACTACTTCAGACATTAGTCGAGTCCATGCCACGACATGTTGAAGGACTTCTGCGTGCTCGCAGGGGCCCTACGCGATAATGGACAGGTGTACCAGTTTCTTTGGGACTTTAGTTTGTGAGTATTGCTAACAACTAGAACACGTTCCCTGCATAGCGCGTAGGTTTAAATTTGTTTTTTTCAGGATTGTATATAGTAAAGACCAATACACAATACACACACTTCCCCGCAGTACTCTGTCATTAAAATTGAGCGGCAACAGTCTTGGTGTTGGCCCGAGCGGTGCATAATGCATAGAGTGAAGCAGAACCGCAGTTTGCTGCGGACACACTGCGCTTTTGAGGACTTCCCGCGTACGACCGCAACACGGCGCGCCGACGCGGATGCGGCAGGGCCGCCGACACAAAGGGAATTCAGCGCCACCGGCCCTTTGTTTTCTTTCCTTCGTAGGGCAAGCGCACGCACGCACACAGGATTAAAATATTTTCCTTGTTCCGCGGCGCGCAGTTTCTGACAAATACACGGCCACCCACACCCCACAACGCTCGCTTGTTGAACCTGCGTGTCCTCTGTGGATGGAGCAAAACAAAGCCATGTCGGAGGCAAGTGCTCGTAATGTGGGGCTCTGTCCAAATGTGTGCTACTCCAGGCTGAATAACAGCGAGTGTGCCACAGGGATGCGTTCTGGGGCCTATTCCTTTTTTTTTTTTTTTATCTTATGCGATTCATTTCACCTCGTCTTCCACATGGAAATTAAGCTCACTCCATGTCTCGTGCTTTTTAGTCTACTGGCTGGTATAAGTTTTCCTCTCCTACTAAGGGATGAGACAAAAAATCAATCCTGCTCTTACAGATGAGGTAACAAGCTGACACCATGGAAAGTGGTAAACTGAATGGGGCAGTGTTACGACAGGCATAAACTGTTACAGCTTTCTTCCGAGTGTTGGAGATTATAATCCATATTCTGACAGCTCATAAACTGCACCACCCTTTTCGAATTTGTGTGTTTTCAGTGGATGGGAGAAACAAAACCATGTGGAGCCACGTCCTCATCATGCGGTGACTGTACAGATGTGTGGCACTCCAGGCTGATTGATGGCGCATGTATCACAGGGATGCGTTCTGGGGCCTATTTCTTTTCTTTCATAATCTATCACGTCTTCCACACGGAGATTAACCCTCCGTCGGTCGCACTTGTGCGAAAAAAGCACAGCTACAGTTTTTTGGTTGGCTCTCCTGCTTAAAGGCGAACAGTGGCGCCCCTTCCTCAGTAACCTTCTGGCTCGGGAGGTCTTACAGACCTCCCATTATTGTTATTGTTACTTCGACACTGGAGTTGAATTTTTGTCTTGCATTCATCTTTATTCGTTATATTTCATTAGTTTATAAGGTCCTTTTGTCGTATTTCTAGATAACAGTGGTGTTCCGTGAGGTGTGCGAAATTTGCACATTGCGGCTGAACTCGTTGTGGCGAAACTAATGTATTTCGTTTGTCCTCTGTTCCAGATTTTTTGGACACTATGGCGAAGAGAACGTTCGATCTGAGTAACGAGAAAGATGCCGAGGAGTAATAAGTTTTTTGCCAGCTGATAATGATGAAGATACAACGCTAACAGAAGATTTAGCTGAAGAATGCGATATTGCGTCAGAAGATGGGGTTGAAGAAAGAAAAGATGATACGGCTTCTGAGAAAGAGTTTACTGACAATCCTGACGATGAAGAGGCTTGTGATACTGAAGAAGAAGAGGCACTATTAGAGAAAGATAAGGAGACTAAATGGACCAAGAAGCCAGCGAATAGGGGAAGGCGCAGAGGACCAGAAAATATTGTCACTCACCTTCCAGGAGTCGTAGGAGCAGCCAGACTAGCGAAAACTCCAGCTGAGTGTTGTAATCACTTTTTCACTGATGCCATGCTTGAAATGATCGTGAAATACACCAGTCAGTATATCGAGAGCATCAAGGTGTATTTTGCCCGAGCGAGAGACATTACGTCAACAGGTACGACTGAAGTTCGGGCGTTTACTGGTTTACTGGCCCTTGGAGGATCCTATAAGGCCAATCGTCAAAGTTTAGAAGAGCTTTGGGGTCGTGAATACGACAGAATTGAAAAATGTGGCCTGGGTATGAGCCTAAGACGCTTTAAAATTTTGATCAGATGCCTTCGCTTTGATGATCGCAATTGTCGAGAACAAAAGGAAAAGATTGACAGCCTCTGTCCTATTCGTGACATCTTATAAGTATTTGTCGAGAATTGTCAAAACTCTGTTGGAGAGAACGTCACCATAGACGAACTGCTCCCAGGTTTCAGAGGAAAATGCCCTTTCGTCAGTACGTTCCTTCGAAACCCAAAAAGTATGGGATCAAAAAAGCACAAAAGCCAAAAGCTCACTTGTTGGTTCGGTAAGGAAAAACAAGAGAGAGTTGCCTCCAGCCTTTGTGAATGTGAAAGGAAGGAAAGAGTATGACAGTATATTTAGGTTAAACGTTGGGAAAACTCTGGTCTCGTACATTACAAGAGAGAAAAAAAAATATTCTCCTCGTTTCTTCCCTTCATAGCGACGATGCTATTGATCCTTCATCTGGGCGGGTCGACAGAGATCATAACATTTGACAACTCCACAAAAGGTGGAAAGGCTACTGCAGATCAGATGTGTTCAACTTATGATGTATGTAGAAACAACAATCGTTGGCCATTGGTACTCTTTTATTTCATGATGAATTTGGCTGGGATCAACTCTCAACTCGTGTATCTTGGCAATGATCTTGAACCATTGCGCAGGTGGGCGTTTCTCAAAAAGTTGGCCCAGGAGCTTACTCTCCCAGAGCTGCAGAGAGGCATGGAATCCCCTCCAAGTCCGCTTGAGGAAGTTCAGCCTGAAAATGAATTTTGATAATGATGACCATAAGGACGAACCACCCTTCAAGAGGCGTAGGTGTGTCCCTTGCACGACTGAGACTGGTTTGACGAGGCTTACAGTGTCTGGGTGTCTGTTGCGCCAAACCGATATGCAATAAACATGCAAACGACGTCTGCGATGAGTGCAAAGTTGTCATTCTTCCAACTTTTTCTGACGAGCCTAAAACAAGCGAATCTGAGGACGACTGAGTCCACAGGGAACAGACTGAGGTGCCTATGTGGTTTTTGTGTTTTCTTTTAATGTTTATGTCACCATTCAGTCAAGATTGTGACTCAAATACAGTGGAGGGCTAAAAAATGATTGTTTTCAAAATCGTATGTTTTAGGTAGTAAAAATCTTCATTCCTTCAATTCTTTTTTTGATCTCTTACTCTAGATCCTAAAGAAGGTTAATACAAAGGGAACTCCACCTAATCCAAATCGAGATGGGACTTATGGCAATTTGAAATGTGTGCTTTTTTGGTGCATTGAACGAAGTTACGAAAGTTACGAAAAGGTTGCGACTGACGGAGAGTTACACTTGCATCAGATGACGTGCTTCTTAAACTCCTCAGATTTTCAGTTTACCTTTCCTACCTACAGTATGAGACACAAATTAACCCTTCCTATTCAGTTACAGTGCAGAAATCTGACTCCATAATAACTTGGAAGTAAAAATGTGAGTTCATAACGAGTGGTAAATTGAACAGGGTAGTGTTGCGACAGGCGGAAGTGGTTACAACTTTCTTCAGAGCGTTGGAGAGTGGTGTAATCACAGACAGACATCATGACCATATGCTGATTGTTCACGGACCACGGCTCCCTCCTTGTTGAACCTTTGTGTCCCCTGTGGATGGGGTAGGGGTGGGGGTGGGGGGGAGCCATTTCCGAATCAAGTGCTAGTAATGCAGTGCACTGTCCAAATGGGTGCAACTATATACTTACACCAGCGTGTGTGCCGCAAGGATGAGTTCTGTGGCCGATTTTTTCCTTTCGTAATTTATTACTTCATGTCAACCATATGGAGATTCAGTTTACGCCCCATGACGTGCTTTTTATCATAAAACTTTTAACTTATCCTTCCCTGTTTACAGGCAGAGGCAATAACTAATTCCCGCTTTGCACCTTGCTGTGAACGCTCTCTGCAGGGAAAACGATATAAAAAGGAAGATTAGGGTTTAACAATGCATCGATGGTGAGTTCATTGGACACAGAGCACTAGCATTGATAGGTAAAATAACAGGAAACCTCAATTTTAATGGGGACTGCAGCCGGTGTCCTCCCCAAGGAGAGAGCCTAGTGTCTTATCACTATGCTACCTGCCTCAGTAGGTCGCAGTACAGGAGATGACTCGGCAGTTAAGTTTGAAACCTGGTTGGTAGGTGCTCACAGACCGCACAGAATAAGGTTACGATTGTGGGAGTGTGGATGGGTCCGTAAACAGTTACTGTCAGTTGCACAATCAAACACACAACTTTATTTTTCGGAGAACCACTTAGTTACACATTGCTTTAAAAGATCACAGTTAGACAATACGGGTGAAGGCCTAGTTAAAGAAAACTTGAGATGTTTTCTGGGCTTAAGGCCCAAACCCACAAAAATGGCTGAAGACCTGGCTTAAAAACAAAGGAAATTAAAATAGAAGGTAAATTTAAAAAATAAAACATGCAATTGAAAAAAATTAGCGGCTGAAGGCCTACACTACACGTCTGAAGGACAACTATAATTAAAACGCATCAATAAAAATCTTTTTCTAACCAAGAACTTTCTTTTTAAACTTGCAACAGTACGGCCGAAATCCTAACTAAAGAAATATTAACTTATTACACGGCTGAAGGCCACAAACAAATCTGAAACAACGGCTGAACGCCTGAACAACAAGTCAGACAAACATTTAAAATAAACCGCATACTCCTTATAAAAAAAAATTCCTTTAAAGAATACACACGGCTGAAAGTCTTATTAAAAGGGGTTCACGTAAATTCTCGTCTGAAGGCTACACATAACACATCGAACAAATAATTGGTTAGGGCCTGGATAACAAACAATTTCAGACAGAATAAATTTAAAGGAAAAATTTTTTTAGTATAATCAATCTTCAAAAGTTCAATTTAACACGGCTGAAGGAACTGAATTAATACATGGCCGAAGGCCTCGCCCAATACTTGAAACTAAAAAGAAAGTCACAATCTAAAACAAGTGGTGATATTCCAGGCGAGTGTAAAATGAATGTGCATAACGGAGAATAATAAACGCTAAAATGAAGATTTGGCCCTGTCTGACTACCCCCTGAAGCAAATCTTAGGATGTCTTGATTCTATAAATTACAATCTAAACATAAATGAATCATGAAGGCAACTAATCTTACTAAATGATAAACGTTGTTCCTGCTTATATATTTATTTTAGATTTTTAAAAAAACCTTATATTACAAAGTTTACAGTCCCTAAGTAAAATTACTTATCAATTGCCCAACTTTTCCCCTTATTATGGCTGCGCGATCTAACGTCAATAACGCGAAATGACTGACATCATCTACGTACCAAACTCTAGGAGACACTACTTACAAAGGTGATCTACGGTGGTGTGGAACCTCAGTGGAAATAAACTAAATTGATCACAGCTTTATAACCCTAATAAGCCGAAGCAATCTGCGATATCACCGTATGTACTGCGTCCGGTGCGCTGAAGTGTTGGTTCTCGTACTCGTCTGCGACGATGGAAGAACTCCAGCTGCAAAAAAACTCTTTCAAACACTAGGACTGCAGAAGGCGGTCCTCTGACTAATACACTCTAATACTGTCTTCTCCTCTCTGTGTTCTACAGACGAGAAACGTGAAATCCCGACCACAAGGACGGAGTTCAGATAACGTCTCAACATAATTATAGGCAGCGGAAGTGCTCCCAATTACTGAACGCTGCGCACTCAACGACGACTTCCAACCCGCAGGTGTAGTCCAGAATCGCATAGGTTCGCAACAGTACAGTGCCTAACTGTCCTAACTATAAACTCTACCGAGAGCAAAGACAGCGAGTCCGTCCGTACCAACAAAAGCTGATGACGAGCGATTGCCACATACGAGCGCTCACAAAGGAAGACCGCGTCTCTTCAATGCTGACTTCCCAACAAGGGTTGGCTCCCCATCTTCGTAATTACGAAAGCGAATCATATTCCTAAAACCACGGAATATTCTCCCTCTCTATAGATTCTTCCGAACGCCGACCAACCATATTTTAGTCTTTAGTCGTCCAACGCGGAAAGTTTTCAAGGAAAAAACCTATACTCGCACAATGGTACGCTTTCGAGTAAAAATCCTTGGAAATAACCCAGCCTGCGTGGTTTCCGAGCTGCCGCTTCTTTGTTCCTCTCACCTGCGTCCAAGATTTTCAGCGTTTCCGAAGTATAATACTTCCGGTTCGGCTCCAAACCGTCCGGTAGCGACTCTATTGTGCTCCAGCGCTTAGGTGCTACGACGTCCGTCTTGCTATTTCCTGTGTTTAAGCAGGACCAACACACCTGTGTGGGCCTTCCACCCAGGGCTTCAGTTCCGCCAGCCATTTCATTCCCACTTGTGTTCCAACCTCTACTAGTATAGGAAATCATGCATTACGCCATTTTTATAATAAAGACACTCTGTCACCTTGCATGCAGTAAGCGTTAACAATTATTTACAAGATGTACATGACAGTTTCAGTCTCATTTATATATTGGTATATACAATGTACAACCTATCACATGATGCCTAATTGTGTTTGAAGATCACGGCAAAGTATGTGGATGAGCACTTGTAAGGTGCCACCTTACAAGGTGAGGTGAGACAGGCAGCCTAGAGTTGAATGTAAAATAACTGGATGGCAACCCAAACTAGGGATGGCCCAAGGACAGACCAACAATTTAACCAATTCCCTTCTGTCTGACCAATGGCACAACGATGGAATGTATCGGCTGAGGACAAACAGCGCTACGTCTTCAGAAATTGGCGTCTAAAAACAGCCAAGAGAACAATATCCACTGTAACTAAATAATGAACCAAACAACTTAAAAGGCTGTCGAACTACACACCGTGCCGGACAGCATCAGCACGTCGAGGTAAGGCACACTGCCAGAAAATTACGCTGAGGTAACTGGGCCGTTAATAGACACAGGGCAGAAAATACCGCTGGTGCACTTCACTGGCAAGTAACAGCCAATTTAATAATTAATCGCAATGTAGGAAGATGGCTGCAAGATTTCGCTGACTCCAGTACATCATACATTGCTGCTAGCCCGAACGGCCCAGGGAGCAACAGCCCGCAAATGAATGAAGAGATGTCACAATAGTTGAGGCTTCATAAGAGGTTAACGATCACTCAGCTTCAGTGTCCAGGTTCGGTGGGCAACGAACTTTGTCGTTCTCGCAGCTAGCGCCTCACGATCCGACAGCGTTTGCACGCCGCCAGCAGTCCCGGCCTGGCCTCGCTCCACGCAGACTTCCTCGCTGCTCCATCCCAACCGAATGACCACATGCAGCACGCAGACAGCATTAAAATAGCTGCCCAGTCAAAACCACACAAGCTACTCACGGTTCACGAAACCACCTCCACCATCAACTCGAACAATATTAAAATCAATGACTGTGGAACAACAAGGACGAATCGCAAGCCGACACACACAGCGAACCCAGGAGCAGTCGGCGACCAAATACACGTTGTCCGATGAGACGAAGGTCGTCCTCACTCAAGTCACATGTGTCGGCAATGGTCGGGTGAGCCATGGGTGTCAGGACCTCACTGATGCTCCATCCCAACTGGACTACCGACAGACGACGACCTGGAAATACAAGAGGTCGCTCCAAAGATAGTAGGACAGTGCTCTTATCGATAAGTGCTGCCACTCACAGGCAGGCAAGCCAGCAACTGTAGGACTCCAGTAAATCGAATAAGAAACGGGACAGCAGTTCCGCAAAACAAGATGTCAAGCAATAAACGGCACGAACACGTGCCGCGCACGGCTCAAAGTTTGAAGTAAGAAGGCATTGAAAGTGGCAGCCTGAATGGAACTACGTTTCTACGGCCAGACAGTTTCCGACATCCTTTAGAGCGTAGGTGAGGGACGCCGTTTAGTGACTGGTCACATACCTTATCTCATCTGTGCTATGTGACAAAAAAATATTGAGCACTCAGAAGGCTTCGTCAGATGGCAATGTAGCTTCTTACATGTACTCACCATCGGTGGATGTAACCTCTTAGACACACAAAAAAAAGACACAATATGAAGGAGTTATCTCAGTGGGATGGAAATCGGTGGATGTGATGTACATTTACAGACAAACAAATGATCGCAGTTTCAGAAAAACTGGACGATTTATTCAAGAGAAAGAGGTTCACAGACTGAGCAAGCCACTAGGGCGTTGGTCAACCTTTGCTCCTCAAGCTGCACTTTTCAGCTTGAGTTGTTGCATGTCCTATTGAGGGTCGATGCTAAATTCTGGCGCGTTAGATCGTCAAAATCCCAAACCGGCTGTAAGGCCTTATCCATAATGCTTCAAACGTTCTCAATTGGCTAGAGATCCGACGACGTTGCTAGTCATGGTAGGATTTTGGATACATGAAGACAAGCAGCACAAATTCTCACCGTGTGCGGGCGGGCATTATCTTACTGAAATGTAAGTGCAGGACGGCTTGTCACGAGTGGCAACAAATCGGAGAATAGAATATAGTCGACGTAGCGCTGTGCTGTAAGGGTGCCGCAGATGAGAACTAAAGGGATCCTGCTGTGAAAATGAAATGGCACCCCAGACCAACACTCTGCGTTGTCAGGCTGTATGACGGGCGATAGTCAGATTGGTACCCCACTGCTGTCCACAGCGTTTCCAGACACATCTTCACCGGCCACTGGGGCTCAGTTCGAAGTGTGATTCATCAATGAAGACAATTCTACCACTGTCACTGAGATCCCAGGCCGAAGACGTGTCTGAAGAGAGTAGAAAACAAGGAATTGCTCCACCACTGCCTACCAATCTCTCGTGATGTACATTATTTAGAAGTCTATGAATTTTAAAACTGAGAGGAGGAGTTCCATCGTTCATGACATACATGTTAGCTCTCGTGAGAGAACGTATTCTAGCACAACAGGTGTTCTCTAAGAAAACATTCTGTTTCTTTGTTAAGCCTGCGTGGAAGAGCATGATACCTTATCGAACAGTCACCAACAATGCAGGCCCAGACCCCGACAGAAAATCTTTCTTCATAACGTCTATGGCAAACTTTCGTGAAGGTTCTTGACAGTCTATAATGAGGATCATTTTCATCCATTGTCACCGAAGTTTTTCTCCATCCAACTTTGTTTGAATTCTTCAGTACAACTTATTGCATACTGTTTATTCAGTAATATTCAGTCCAGCTGTGTTCCTCATGATTAATGTGATCATGAATAGGATTAGAATATGAGCTCTAACATGGCAATAAAGGTTTTCGCGACACACTTCGCAATTCATACAAATAGTGGTGTAGGTAGGTTTGGAAAGTGTGATTAAAAAAAGAAAAAAAATGTTTGTCTCGTAAACAACTCGCCTTACTTCTCGACATACTTAGTCTCCTTCGAGGGATGTACACTTGGTCCAGTGGTCTTCATCTACCATCGGTAAAATAGGTTCTGTCAGACTATGCAAAATACTCATTGGCTACAACTATCTTTTCCTCATTTGATGAAAATTTCTTGCTAGCAATCCTATGTTTCAAGTTACGGAACAGGTAGAAGTCACTTGGGGCTATATCTGGTGAACAGGATGGATGAGGAACCAGTTCAAAGTCCAATTCCTACACTTTTACCATTGTTATCCCTGACGTGTGGGATCGGGCATTATCTTGGTGAAGGAGTATTCTTTGCGTGTCAACCCTGCTCTTTCTTCACGCAACGGAAGTTTCAAACTCCAACAATGAATCATAATAGGATCCAGTTATGGTTCTGTCTTTTTCCAAGTAAGACATAAGTAATATTCCTTGGGAACCTCAAAAAAAGGAGTGGTCATCACTTTACCAGCTGACAAAATAGTGTGTGCCTTGAAACTTCCTGGCAGATTAAAACTGTGTGCCGTACCGAGACTCGAACTCGGGACCTTTGCCTTTCGCGAGCAAGTGCTCTACCAACTGAGCTACCCAAGCACGACTCACGCCCCCTTCTCACAGCTTTACTTCTGCCAGTACCTCGTCTCCTACCTTCCAAACTTTACAGAAGCTCTCCTGGAAGAAAATATATTGCGAGAAATGGCTTAGCCACAGCCTGGGGGATGTTTCCAGAATGAAATTTTCACTCTGCAGCGGAGTGTGCGCTGATATGAAACTTCCTGCAGATTAAAACTGCTTGCCGGTCCGAGGCTCCAACTCGGGACCTTGGCCTACAAGGTTAGCAGGAGAGCTTCTGTACTGCGAGGACTTGTCTTATGACGTGATAGAAGAAGAAACAGAAGTCGATACAAAAGAGTAGGGTGTCTAGTATTAGAGTCAGAATTTAAAACAGCTCTGGAAAACTTAGAATCAAATAAGGCAGAAGGAATACGTAACAATCAAATCCTAAAATCACTGACGTAAGTGGCTACTGGAACAAGGGGCCACAGAACGACCGTTCACGTTGGTGTGTAGAATGTATCAGTCTGGCGATATACCACATGACTTTTGGAAGAACTTCATCTACACAATTCCGAAAACTGCAAGAGCCGGCAAGTGCGAGGAATTATCGCACAATAAGCTTAACAGCTCATGCATACAAGTTGCTGACAAGAATAATATACAAAAGAATGGAAAAGAGAACAGAGGATGTGTTACATGACGATCAGTTTGCCTTTAGGAAAGGTATAGGCACCAGTGAGGCAATTCTGACGTTGCAGTTGATAATGGAAGAAGGACTAAAGACCAATCAACATACGCTCGTAGGATTTGTCGACCTAGGAAAAGCGATCTACGAAATCAAATGGTGCAAGTTGTTCGAAATTCTGAGAAAAATAGGGGTTAGCTACAGGGAGAGAGGGGTAAAGGGCAATATGCACAAGAACCAAGAGGCTGGAAGGCAAGGGCGAAGTATTCGGATTAAAAACGGTGTACGGCAGGGATGTAGTCTTTCGACCTTACTGTTGAATCTACACGTCGAAGAAACAATGATGGAAATAAAGGAAAGATTCACGACTGGAATTAACATTCAAGGTGAACGAATATCAATCATAAGATTCGCTGATGACAATTGCTACCCTCAATGAAAATGTAGAAGAATTACAGTATCCGCTGAATGGAATTAACAGTCAAATGAGTGCAAAATATGAATTGAGAGTAAATAGAAGAAAGACGACAGTAACTAGAAGTAGCAGAAATGGGAATAGAGAGAAACTAAGCATCAGGATTGTTGATCACGAAGTAGAACTTAAGGAATTCTGCTACCCAGGTAGCAAAACAACCCACGACGAAATTAGTCAGGAGGACATAAGAAGCAGACTAATTCTACCAAAAAGGGCATTCCTGGACAAGAGAAGTCTACTGTTACTAAACATGGCCTTAATATGAGGAAGAAATTTCTGAGAATGTACATTTGCAGCACAGCATTGTATGGTTAGGAAACATAGACAGTGGGAAAAGATGGATTTGACATCTGTTGCTACAGATTGAAAGTTAAGTGGACTGATAAGGTAAGGAATATCATTAACTGTACGATAGATGTATGCCAACACCGTTTTATGTTTTGACATTATGATTAACTTTTGCTCTTCGATAATATGATAAATATTTTTTTAATTTTTTTTTATGTTTTTAATATTTTTTCTATGGTGTGCTTCTCATCTTTGTTCCTTTTTACTACTTTGTACAATCGCTTGCTGGCGTATATAACTGTACTATGTGGTTGACAAAATCTTTGTCAATATATCCATTTTATGTAAATATTTCAGTATTATTATGTTTAACCTCACTTTGTATGTCATTTCTTCTTCTCATTTTGTTTTTATTTTAGCTGTATCTTTTACCTTAGAGGGCGGGTTTGCTCTGCAACGTCCCCTTATAGTTTCTCGTTGTTATAGTCAATTCTCGATGTATCAGTTTGACCTCTGCTTAAGACAGTATTACTACTCAGGCTACATATTCGTTGAAAGGTAAATTTGTACGTGCATTTTAAATAGTTTAATGCGTCTATATACATTTAATTGGTTCTACATTTCTTTCATCATCATCATCATCATTTAAGACTGATTATGCCTTTCAGCTCTCAGTCTGGAGCATAGCCCCCCTTATAAAATTCCTCCATGATCCCTTATTCAGTGCTAACATTATGCCTCTTGTGATGTTAAACCTAGTACTTCAAAATCATTCTTAAGCGAATCCAGGTACCTTCTCCTTGGTCTGCCCCGGCTCCTCCTACCCTCTACTGCTGAACCCACGAGTCTCTTGGGTAACCTTGCTTCTCCCATCCGTGTAACATGACCCCACCATATAACCCTGTTCGCCCTGACAGCTACATCTATAGAGTTCATTCCCAGTTTTTTTTTATTTCCTCATTGTGGACACCCTCCTGCCATTGTTCCCATCTACTAGTACCTGCAATCATCCCAGCTACTTTCATATCCGTAACCTCAACCTTGTTGATAAGGTAACCTGAATCCACCCATCTTTCACTCCCATACAACAAAGTTTTAAAGAGATACCTCTGTAGTTGTTACAATCTTTTCTGTTTCCATGTTTAAAGATTGGTGTGATTACTGCTTTTGTCCAGTCTGATGGAACCTGTCCCGACTCCCAGGCCATTTCAATTATCCTGTGTAGCCATTTAAGACCTGACATTCCACTGTATTTGATGAGTTCCGACTTAATTTCATCCACCCCAGCTGCTTTATTGCTCTGCAATCTATTGACCATTTTCTCCACTTCCTCAAATGTGATCCTATTTCCATCATCATTCCTATCCCATTCTACCTCGAAATCTGAAACATTACTGATCGTATTTTCACCTACATTGAGCAACTCTTCAAAATATTCCCTCCATCTGTCCAAGGCATCGACAGGATTCACCAGCAGTTTTCCTGACCTGTCCAAAATACTTGTCATTTCCTTCTTACCTTCCTTTCGAAGACTGCTAATTACACTCCAGAATGGTTTTCCAGCACCTTGACCCAATGTCTCCAACCTGTTTCCAAAGTCTTCCCAAGATTTCTTCTTGGATGCTGCAATTATCTCTTAGGCTTTGTTTCTTTCTTCAACATAACTTTCTCTGTCTACCTGAGTTCTAGTATGTAGCCATTTTTGATACGCCTTCTTTTTCCTTTTACAGGCTGCCTTGACTGTGTCATTCCACCAAGCTGTTTGCTTCATCCTACTTTTACACACTACTATTCCAAGACATTCTTTAGCCACTTCTAGTACTGTGTCCCTGCACATTGTCCATTCCTTTTCCAATGACTGTAATTGACTACATTTAACTAACTGGTACCTTTCTGTGATCGTTGTTATGTACTTGTGTCTGATTTCCTTATCCTGAAGTTTCTCCACTCTTATCCTCTTACATATGGACCTGACCTCCTGCACTTTCGGCCTCACAATCCCAATTTCACTGCAGATTAAATAATGATCAGTGTCATCAAAGAATCCCCTGAATACACGTGTGTCCCTCAAAGCCTTCCTGAATTCCTGATCTGTTATTATATAGTCAATCAGAGCATACATTTCTTTATGTACATTTATTCATTTGGTCACTGTTATTAACTATTTTTACTTTTGTTCTTGTATTTGTGGCACCGATGATGACTTTTAATCAGTTGAAATCGATCTGCAAAAGTGAATAAATAAAACATGATTTTGCGTCTGGTTACTGCTTGTATGGTAATTTTAAGGGATGAAGAGGTTCTCCGCAGAATTGGCAAGAAAAGAATTTGTGGACAACACAGACAATAAGAAGAGACAGGGTTGTAGAACGTGTTTTAAGACATCAGGTGATAACTTCAATGGTACTTGAGAGATCTGTAGAGGACAGATCGGAATACAGTACATTTCACTTCTGAAGATGACAGTTTTAACTGTCGAAACAACTAAAGTGAACCAAATTAATGATTTTCTTGTGCTGCTGCTGACTGACTTTTTTATCTTTGTTGACATGTTCTGGAGCTGCTGAACCACACCTATGAACAACATCGTATGTCTCTTTGTAAAGATTTGCATTCTTTAAATCAGATACTTAGAACAACATCCTACAGTTTAAGAGGGTGCTGTTTAAATAATGTAATAAATAAAACTAAAAAGTGGCACAATTTAGGCACTTGTCCTCTAGATCCTCCGCAATCGCGATACACTGAAAGAACAGGCAGTCCCCCCTGTCCCGTGACAACGCCTTCCACGGGGTTATCTCATAAACGGTGGCTGTCGATTCTTCGGATCGCTTCTCGCTCCCACACCGCAATAATCTCGCCGTCGGCGAGGCGATGAAACCGTGAGGGCGGAAGCGGCCGACTGTCGCCGGGCGTAATACAATAAAAAGCAGCGGTACAGAGTGGGTCCGCGGCGCGGTGGGGACCTTTTATTGGGGGAAAGTTGGCCGGCCTGGCGGCTAATAACGCGCAGCTGTCGGGCCGGTTGGCGGCCCTGCGCCGCTGGTTTATGGCGGCCGCACGTCAGCGCCACCTGATGGCAGACACGCCCCCTCCAGTGCCGGCGAGTCCCTGTCAGGGCGTGCGAATCGTGCGGTCTGGGGCGGCGTGCAAGTAATCGCAAAACATGTGATGGAGAACGCTTCGAAACGGAACACCTGCAGCCGTCTTTTGGATGTTATACTACAACCAGTTTCTGTGACACAATACACCGTCTTCAGGCCTATTTGCATAATCAGTGATGATAACATCAACTCACCAAACACGCAAACACAAAGATAGATTAAAAACAGAACAGAAATTAAGGATAACACTGCATAAGTGAATTCACAGTAATCACTTGATAAAAAGCAACGTTTATCCACTGCCACTAATCTAAAACAGAATTATGTATAATACACCATAACGTATTTCCACTCTATATACGCTGTAAAATGTACTACGTATTAATATAATCATTAATTACATATTCTATGATTAATAATTGGTTAGTTCAATGACACATTCAACTCCAAAATCTTGAAGTGACATACTAATCTACAAAAATAACTGTAGAAAATGATAGATGTACAAAAGAAAGTACAACAACGTCAGAACTAAGTAGACCAAAGGAATATGAATCTGTGTTCGTCCTCACAAAAGGACAGCATCAACAACGTGTAAGTGTCAATGTAGGCATAGCTATCAAAATGACAGTATAAATATATCTAGATGTCAGGTCAAAGCTATAGGATGTTGAAGTGAAAACTGTATATGGGCATATTTATGTCGTATGCATAAAATTAATGTCCAAGAACACCTCAAAAGACCAAATGTACAACGAAAGTGATTTTCTACATTTGATCTTTTGACACATTGTTGTGTGTGAATATGACATAAATATGCCGGTGTACGGTTTTCACCTCAATGTTTTTCGACATCCACCTGACATCTAAATTTATTTATACAGTCATTTTGATAGCTGTACCTATACTGACAGTTTGCTGATGCTGTCCTTTTGCTAGGACTAATTGCACATAGATGCATTTTTCTTTGGTATACTTATTTCTGATGTTAGTTATATTTATAACAGGGTTTTGCAGTTTAGTGTATCACCTAAATGACCAGATTTTAATCATGAAATATTTAATTAATGATTTTATTAATAAACAGTACATTTGTACATGGTACAGAGTGGAAGTTCGTTATGGTCTATTATATATAATTCTATTTTAGGTGTGTGACAATGTATGTCTCTGTTGGTTGTTTCAGCAAATGATTACTGTAAATTCACTTAGATAGGTATGTTGTTGGTTTTTATTCTGCTTTTAATCTGCCTTTGTATTTGGATGTTTTGTAATGATGTTATCATTACTGTTTATGCATACACACCCGAAACTGGTGTACTGAGGCACCGAAAATTGTTGCAGTAAAATAAAATAACAGCAAAAAGACGGCTGCAGGTGTTTCAGTTTATTACGAAAGTGAACGCCTAAGTCCCGTAGACCATCAGTCACAAGGATGGACACAAAAAAAACTTGTTTTATTGTGGTCTTAAGTCCAAATACTAGTTTGACACAACTCATCGTTGTATTCTATCAAGTGCAAGACTCCTCATATTAACATAACTCAGACATATATTTATTTGATCCTGTTTACTGTACTCAGCCCTTCTTCCAGATTTTCCCCCTTCACCCCACACACACACTTCCCATTATTACCAAACTGATGACACCTTGATACAAAAAATGTGTGCTGTTAACCGATTTCTTCCTTTAACCACCGCATATGACAAATTTCTTTTCTCTCTAATCCAATTCACTACCTCCTCATTAGTTATCTGATCTACCCATCTAAACTTTAGGAGTCTTCCCTTTTCCTCAAACATTTGCTTCTAGCGCCTGCTAACAGCATCAGTAGATTTGGAAAATGCATAATGTACATCACAGGTCATCTTCATGGTGCTGTACACAGATACAAAACGAAAATAGTGTACTTCGAAATCAAATACAATTTACAGAGAAAACCATAATTGGAAATTTTAAATACTAATTAAATTGTCTTTCACAAAAGCAACAGCATGTGACATTAATATTTTTAAACATGAAGAGAATAACATTGGTGTAAACACAAACACTCACCACGGTAATGCTAGCTCAAACACCCATAAGCCTTGATGGTAATCCAGCTTACAAGTGTGATCGAAGAGATCATGAAGCTAAACCAGAAATCATATGGTCAGAGACGAGCCAAATATAAAGTTAAGTACAACATAACACCATCACAGCGAGGTACACAATCAGTGGAAAAGTAAGCTATTAATCAAGCAAGTACTGCAATAATACATAATTTTATATACATTTTAACAATATAAGTACAAATAACTACAATAAAAATAGTGTTATAAAAATAAAAATTATCTCATACCGAAAACATGTCTTAATCAAGTAAGACATCTAGAAAATATTCAATAGTAGCCATTAAATTCTAGAATTTGATTCTGATTCCATACATGTGCACAGGTCTACTAAAACGAAAAATACTTCAGCATATAAGCCAGCTTCATATCCCATTGTATTCTTCCCGTTAATAGACCTATGTACGTGTATGGAATGAAAACCAAATATTAGAATATGATGGTTACAACTGAGTATTTTCTAGATAATGACGGTTGTAGTAGTTGTAAGCTCCGCGTATGGATCTTTTCACAGACGCACGAATCTCTACTAACCTTTGGTTGTCATCATTTATACGTTCTCTTTAGAACCTCTAGAAAATGCAGTTCCCTTAAAAAAAAGATAAAATTTTAAAAAACACTCAAAACAAAAACATATCAAACATCGCTTCAATAGTTCGTCGCGCTTCCATAAATCATGTTTATTATATTCATAAACTACTCTCGCATTTATCAGTAATAACAGGAAACTCTTGTCTTCGATCTTAATAAAGAACCGTTCTATTGAGTACTAAACAAGAACAATAATTATACTTAATTTTTTTGTTACTTTTGTGCATGTAAACTGTACTTGCATCAAAAGTAATTGCTTCGGTTATATAAAAGCGCAGAAGTTAAGCGATCAACCCATTTTATTTACTTACAAAATGCAATTTATAGCTTTAAGGATGCAAATTAAACAGTGAACT